>NC_137581.1:10497503-11134444 GCF_963210335.1 Falco punctatus
CTAGGAACTCTCTTTACAAAAGACTCCAAGACACTATTCAAAATTTATGTGGTCAAAATAGTAAGTAAGCCAACAGTATTTACCAGCTTGAATAGCTTCTATTGTCTTCCATCATCAGTTCTCTTGACTGATTTACTGATTAGTATATTTTCATTAGTACCAACTTATGCTGAAAGCAAATATGGTCATGAATCTGTAGGTAGAAATGCTGAGGCTTTCAAAACAAGATATATATAACATCACTTTGTAGAGTAACATCCTTAATCACCTCTCTCATTTGTGGCAATAAGCCAAGAGAGTTGTTCAAGAATAGTGTTTCAATTTCAAAGACCTTGTGTATGACTTTCATTATTAGTGCTCAGAACTGGCAACATATCTGAAACTTTCCTTTGTAGCATATTTGTTGGATTTCATAGAATAGGTCATTTAGCATTAAGTAAAGGATTAAGACAATTGGAACTCAAAACTATATTGATTGTGAAGCAACTACATTTGTAGTTTGACCTCTCTATACGTAACCAGCAATGACTGGGAGAAATAAAATGGACATTAAAAAAGAACAACTAAGAGGCAGAAAAAAAAAAAAAAAAGCTGTGAATTAAGCCAGTTGGAAGAAAGGTACAACCACAAAAAGCAGGTACATTGATCTGAGTTGTATCCTTGTCTTTCCTTTGTCGTCTTGCTAGTCTGGGCAGATCTTCAGTCCATTTAAAGATAAATAACTGAAGCTTGAAGCAAAGTGGGTTGTTTATGTGCAAGGCAATGGGTCTACTCTGATTTTACATGAGCGGAGAATCTAGCTACTTTATATCTAGGGTCTGGTATACCTAAATTTTTAATTGAAAATCTGGATTTATTCAGTAGAATTGAATAAATCTTGGAGACATGTCTGGAAACAGCTTCGATCACCAGCTTTAAAAATCCTAACATGAGAAGACACAAGATCCGTGGTAGGGTAAAGAATCAGGTGCTGGATTTCCAGGGAGTGACAGTTAAGATAAAATTCAGTCAGAGCAGTCAAAGCAAAACAATATTCCTTTCTCACGGTTTTTTCATGAAGAATGACTGCCTTGTCTCACAGCCTTACATAACCAACAGCCAACCCAAAACCCAACCTAAATTCCCTTTCCCAGGTTAAAATGTCTCTTTGCATGCATGAAAAAACGCAGTCAGGTGACAAGACACCTGATGCAATAGACAGATCTAGTGACTGTCACCCATGGAGGCCTTTACATACAAGTTGGACAATTCAGGTAATCAGATGCCTGGAATAGGTTGGGAATTGCCTCCTCCGTCTTGAAGCAGGGTGATGGACTTCAAAAATTCTGAGGGCTCTTTCTTTATGCATTTTCTTTTTTGCTCTCAGCAATTTTTATTTTTATTTTTTTTTTAGTTAATGTCTCTGGGATGCCACACAGACATTCACCAATTATCTTTAGACAATTCTTGATGAAATTGCTGAATAATTCTATGCAAAAATTGTGTTTGGATTTTGGGATTTCTTATGATGTATTCCCTACAGACCAGCATGACTCTTGAAGGGCAGTATGGTTTTATTGTAATTCACCAGCTGTAGTGCTTCAGCTTTTCTTTTTAGTAATATTGATAATAGAATTAATAACAATATTGACAAAGATAGGTAGACTTTATCTGTGTTAAAAATAATGTTACGTACTTTCCTCAAACAATTCATGCCATACTTTGGGGTATTGGCATTACTTTGGGCAATTGAAGTTGTAAATTTTATCGACTGATCACATTCAGAACGCATTATTTGCTGAACTAATGACAAATCAGCTTTACTGGCAGATGGAAAATTTCAGAGTGAGTAAAAATACAGAAGCATGATTAAAAACTTAAGAAGATTGTTTAATAAGGTGATTTCTGAATCTTTGTTGGCCTCCAACTGACAATGTTCTAAATACTGGATGATTGTTTAAATTGGTCTTGAGAATAGCCAATAGTTGTTCATCTAAAAGCAGGAATGGAAAAAAGAAAGGTTGAAATAAAGCGTGATCTGCCCTTTGTCATCTAATTGAAGTGTGTGGAAAAGGAAAAGGTATCTTTTCTTCTTGAGTTGTGAGAAAACCCAATGGAAGCAGAATTTAAATGAAAGCATTTAGGGGCAAAGATGGTTTATGCCCCGGAATGCTTTAGAAGTAACAATAAAAAGGACAAGATTAGAGCTGGAAAAGATACTGAATTTAATTGAGTCAGATCTCCAGGCTTCAGTGTGGCCCAGAGAGCATTTATTAATTATGACTGATAATTTTACACGTATAGAAGTAACACCAGAGCACAATTATGTGTAAGTAAATGATCTATTAATTCAATACCTGACTTTCTCTAAGTATTTGCAGATAATTACCAAAATTATTTATTCTACTGAATGAGAAGGAAAATATAAATAACTTGATTAATATATAGATTATTTTATTTGCCATGTTAATTTCTGTAAATGCTGTGTCTGTGGAAACTCAAGGGAAATAATATGCTCCTAAATTTTCTATTAAAATTGTTACTTTTGTGGTGATTTTTCTTCTGTGGCAATAATTTTAATGGCATACAGATAACTCCTATGTGATGTACGTTTCTAGCCTCCTGAACAGAGTAAATTAATTTGATCTCTTACATGTAGGTCTGATCTTTTAAATGTAGAGCTGGAAATTTTGTTCAAAAATTTTACTGGTTAAATATATATATATATTCCAAATTTTTATGCGTAGGTTCAGTTTATCTTTTTAGTTTGTAAAACTACTTAAAATGCAGTATAAATTATAAAATACTATAAACTCAACTTCATTAGATTTTTATCAGTAGATGTCCAAATGCAATGGTTTGACTTGGTTGTCATGCTCCATTTAAATTTTCTTTAAGAATAAGGGAATGCTATTTTCTAGTAAAGAAGCACTCCATGAGAAAACAGTTTTCTTCAGTCTTTTCCTGCTGGTAGTCACTTGCAATGTTTCGTTGGAACACGGGCATTATGGGTGATCATGGGTGTGAAGCGGAGAAGCTAAGACACAAGTCACATCCAGATCTCTGAAATTTGACACTGAATTTGAACATAGAAATTGGTGCAGAAGGGTGAACCAGCAATGTACTTCCAGACTGATTGCTGTTGCTGAGGGAAAGAACTGTGGTTTGAACGAATAGGATTTTTTTATGATATAGTATCTTATTTTGTGATACTGTGAACTGGAATAATGTAGACTGTAGGTCATAGTTGCATCCAGTATGTGTAATAGGATGGGCCTAATATCTGATTAGCTAGGATAAGAGTGAGCATATTTAACCACTACAGCAGGATTGCTTTTCTGTTGGCACGCTGTAGGAAAGTGGAATAAAGATCACTTATGTACTCTTTAAATTTTCTTTGAAGTGATTTGGAGTGCTTGGTTACAAGATACAAACAAAATGCAGTTACAGTACATTGTAAACTTTTTTTTAAACAACAAAAGAAAAATGGTGTATATAAACCTGGGAATCTATTTGGGATGTTAAAGCTGAATTCTGTTTTTAATTGTCAAAGAAAGGTAATACTAATAGCCTGGTAGGTTTGTGGGTTGCTTTTTTATTTTTATTCTTTCCACACATACCCAAATAGCATCCTGAGAGCAATTCACATGTCATACCAGGAGCCATGGAATGGACAAAACAGAATCCAAAGACCAGTAATGCTTCCTGGCATAGCCATGTATTACCTAAAACAACACAAAATGAGGATTTCAGGCATGGGTGCACAATGCATATTCCACCACAGAGGTTTGTCTGCTACAGTCTAGCACATGTCATCACTGAAGGGAAATAGCCTCCTTTTTTCATACCTCTTGCTCCTTTTTCCCATTCAGTACACAGCCCATCCTTTTATATCTTTACAACACTCCTGTGAATAATGATATACTCAAGCCCTGTTTCAGCAAAGCGCCTAAGTATATGAAGACATGATTTATCCTGTTGAATTTAGTATGATGCTTGAACCATACCCCTTTCTCTTTTTCCTGATTCAAAGTCTTCCCCATGTGAGAGAAGCAGAGATCATCAGTAAATTGTTACAACTCTAATGGGGTAACAACCACATTTACCGTAAACTGTAGATTGCTATAACATAGGCTTTTAAAAATAAATACAATTGAAAGTGTGGAAAATTCCAGACTTCTCCTCTCAAAGGCTTGGTCCTGCAATGCTGGTTCTGTTTTAAATAGAGCTGAGGGTGAAGATGCTTAACTGGGTGTCCTCCTAGCTGAGGGCCCCTGAATTAAGTGTCTTGGAGACATGCCTAGGCTCTTGGACCTTTATGAGGGTTCTATTGCAATTCAGCAGAAGATAAGTAAGATGCCTGCTATGGTGGCACCCCTGTCTGGTGTCTGGTACTTGGATTTTGTACGTGAATACAAGAAATTGTTGGGGAAGACACTCTTTGTGACTGCTTTGAGCCATAAGTTTTGTAATTTATAAAACAGATAACTTTTTGAGGGAACTTGTGTCTCCTTGGTTTGCTTTTCTCCCTGACTACAATGACAAAACAGCTAGCCATTGAAATATTCTTGGCTATGAACTGTGCTCTTAGAAAACACATTTGATGTTCATATATGGTCTCTTGGCTGCCTATACTTACACCCATCTGCTAGGATGGCATGATGCCGGCATACACAGTGGCACACCAGTTTTTTTGGGCAAGGAGCGCCAACCACGAATGGTTTCACACAGGCAAGCTGCCTAATACTTCAAGCACCATCTTTTTTGGAAGAATCCTTTCTTTTGTTATAGGATTGCCACACTGTTGCCGTAGGGCTCTTCAAACCGTTGGTAGCTTTGTGTCCTAATAAAATAATTGACTGTCACAGAGGAACATAAGAGGCTGAAGAGCACTTGAGACTAGCAAGTATCTTTTGAAATGTTGTCTGACTTAGACGCATATGAAACACCGATTATTTGAAATAAAAGCTATGGATATGTTAAACAGGAGCACTGAGTTGTTATGGGTTTATGTATCATCTTTTTTAAGTGATGAAAACAGAAATCCAGCCCTGTGTGACACAGAATCGCTTGCTAGCATGGGATACACAGTGTGATCAATTAATCACAAAGCTTCAGTGTTTCCACAATGGTCAATAACCAATTAAGCAATTCTGAGCACAAAGTTGTCTCAACAAAAGTGGAAGGCATATGGGGACAGGAATGAGAGGTCAGGTCACAAAGAGAGAGGAAATTTAATACAGGATTTGAATTTGAAAAGAAATCAGTGAACTGGAGAAAAATAGCATGCCTTTCCAAAGAGTGCAACTTGGGACAAAAGAGGCTTTCTGCAACGATGATCAGTTACTGATGGATGAGAATGGGATGCTGTTGTGTAAAGAGAAGAAAAGAGAATAGAGTAATTCAGTTCAAATTTTCATTTTATCACTTTAAGTGCAAAAAAGCTCACTGTAAGTTGAAAAAGGGTACATTTTACATATGTTTTTCATGATTTCTAACTAGAGAAGAATTGGAGTTTCTCCTTTGCTTAAGGCATATCTTGTTCTGCATTGGATGAATGCCCCAAGCTCTAGGCTAGCTGCTGTTTGGGAGTGGTAGAGCTGTCTTTCTCATTCTCACCATAAATATCATCCATGTTAGTATTAGCATATTTATTTCTGAGGAAAAGTTCATGTTTTTTTGAAGAAGCAGCTTTTGTTCAGAACCTCTCTTGACAGAGAAAAAAATGTAAATGATAAATTCTCCAAAGACAGATTCAGAGGAGTGATGCAGCTAGAATAAGAGGAGTGACTTAGCAATGCAAAGGCTACTAAGGGTAGTAATGATGTCAACACAGCTGCTTCAGCTGCCCTTAAAATGCACTGAGGAATTCACCCATTAGGGCTGGGGACATACCCCTTGCCAGCCTTCTCTGTGGCTCTAGACTGTCCTAAAGAAAACACTTTAGATTATTTTCTTTTCATTTGACTCATCTTAAGTTCTAGGTTTCCCTTTCAAAACTATAATCTAGTTTTCTTCTTCATGAAATCACTTGCCAGGTTTAGGGGTCTCTGATACATTGGAAACTTTTTGCTGAACTTGGCCTCTCAAAGCAATTTCCTTCCCTCTGAACCTCCTCAAAGCCCAGTGGCCTACTGGTTTCCTCACTCTGCTGGGGTCTGGAAGACTTAACTCCTTCTGCTTTGCTTACCTAGACAATTCACAGTACCTTCAGCAAGAAACATCACGGGACAGCCACTACAGAATGTATTCTTTTTTGACGAAGATAGGACTGATAAGAGACGTCTGGTTTCAAATTCTTCCTTTCACTGGGCACTCATAGATTTACAGAAAAGTAGAGACCTTGAGGATTACATGGGACTTTTCAGTTCTCTAATTTTTGTATTTAAGTACATATGACTCAAGATAATTTAGCCATCTAATTCCCAGCAACTACACTGAGGGATGGGTACCACATTACCTTTGTGGATTTGGGACATAAAGTGGTAGTTAGGTCCCCTTCCTCTTTTTAAATCTCCTTGCTTACAGGATCTAACAATGTCTAACTCCTACTGGCCACAGTAAAGCCAGACAGGATGCAGCTATGGAGGGAATAATGATGTCTATTACAGCTCAGATTGTGTAATAGTTTCTATTCCACAACTTTCTGAAACTGAAATTGTCAAGGCTTTGCTCAAGAGTGGCCTTATTGCTGAAAATATACTCAGTAATGGTTCAGTAATTTTACAATATGAGGAAAAAAACTACTTCACTATTATAAAAATTAGACTTTATAACTTTCTGAACACTTATGCAGCCAAACTGTCCAGTAAAAGTTGGAGGTTGGCGTGGCAACCACCATCTCAGGAGAAAGGCATTTGGATTCATTTTTCTGGCCTTGTAACTTATGGAGCAATATACACTTCTGCAGTGGTGAAAAACCCCATAGATATCCAAATTATTTTGAGCCTCAACTTGAAGTAAGAGTTAAACATGTTCACTCATTACTTTTGTATTTTCATTATATTTATTTGACATAACCACAAAATAAGAAGCTGCTGCTATGCATCAAGATGAAGCATCAAACAAAATATTTCCAACTATAACTATCTTATTCAAGGGAGCTGAGAATTGAACAACAACATGGTGAGAGGGAAATGAGAAATGAAGTTTCTAATGCTCCAGAAATAATTACTATAAAAATGCTTTTTCAATACTGGTTGTTGATTTATTTGATCACAATCATCCTTTCTAATGTGCTGAGTTGCACTTTCAAGCTCCAGGACATACAAAAGATGGTGTTGCTTTTGTGCTAAGATTAAACATGCTAGCTTTCTGCTGGTAGACTTGGTACAAATTTACATGAATGTCATAAAAGGTGATGGAACTACATTGGTGTGAACTGGGAAACTGGTTCTGTGTGAACAGCTGTGCCTTCAGCATACACTCACACCTATTCCTGCATATCTCTGTTTCCCCAAAAGCTTAACATGTAGCGCCCTTCCTGGCTGCATTTACAGTGTCATTCATAGGAAAAGGCCCATGCATTAGACTAGGCTCTTTGAGAGACACTCAAAGGTATTTCTGAAATGTGGAAAGATTATTGAGTGGACAGAATGAAAACAGAGCATTCACAGTAGATTGGCACAGATGCCTACAGCGCAACTCCTGGAACAAAATAAATAGCAACTGTTGGGAAGTTGCATTGTTGGGAAGACTGAGGGCAATCCCAAGTAGCTTTCAAAACTTTTCATGCAGAAGTAGTTTGAAAACTTTAGCACAAGACCACTTGAATATGGAAACAGACTACTCTAAAAGCTGGTTTTTACTGTCTCAGGTCAGCAACTGAACAGTTAGATGTTGGCAAGCCTGCTGTCCCGTTATCATTGTGAGGCATTTGCAATGTAACACTTCAAGTTGATTGCCAGGGGTTTGCAGAAGTCCTGAAACAATGACTAGCTTCTGCTGAGGCCACTGGTTCCACGATCATCTTTTTTAATAAATAGAGGAAATACAGTAATTACATAGAATAATCTTTGCTTCCTTGGCAAGGTACTGCACTGATGGGTTTATGAACATGACTATATGTAGTATGGAAGAGGTGGATACTGGTATTTCTCCTATAAAACTGTTTGTATGTCCATGTTTCAAATGTCTTCATTGTTACTGTAATAGCTAACAGAAAGGGCAAAAGGAAGTGATGGTTTCTGAAGCAAGTGATATCAAGGACTATAAAGCAGGATCAAAGCTGCTCCTTCCTCTGACCCATTTGGAAGACAGATGGGAAAGGCTCTATTCCCTCAAAAAGCCATTCCATCTGATGATGAAAGAATGATTTGGACCATCACCCAGGTGCCTTTGGGTGTTTAGGTTTGTACTTATTCATTCTTCCACTTCATTCTCCTTTTAAGGATGGATATATCCATCATACTGTGCTGAGGAATCCTGGCAATGTATTCCAGGAGACAGGGGTGTTTTGAGTGGTAAATTTCCATTTTAGCACACTAAACCCCAGATTTTTTTCATTCCCTCTTTGACTTAGAAATGCATGGAAAATCTTCGGAAAAGCACTCTCTGACTTCGTATTCCTAAGTTGGTGAAAAGTTTGGGATCCAAGTATTGCACAGGGATGTAGAGCAAGCCAGATAGAAAGAGAAATAAGAGAAACAGATGATAAAAATCTGTGGGAGAAACAGACAATCCGTAAGTGAGTATTTTTACAATGCAAACATAATATACTTTTCTAGATGTTTAGGTAATAATTATCTCATTATCTTTCAACAATGCATTCTTTATTCCTGCTCCTTTTGGTACCTGACAATTTTTGTAACTACAATAATGCAGAAATTACTGTACACACACTTTTACATCTTGAGCCTGTTTAATTAATTGCCTGGAAAAGAAAGATAACGTCTTATTATTTGTTTGGGGATAGTCAGCTTGTCCTATATTTGGAGATAACCACCTTCACTCTGGAGTGGGAAGACATCCTGCAATTACCACGAGCTAAAAACAGTCCTTTCTTCCAGGAAAGGTGGTGAGTCCCGAAGGCAATGACACCTTACAAGCCTCAGCTATCATTAAAGTCTTTTAGACACTGTAAGACTCCATTTTACGGAGGTTATTCTTTAACATATTTTCAGAACAGTAACAACTGCCTTCTCCATTTGTTTCATAATGCAGTTTTAAAATTCCACTTGTCTGCAGGATTTATTAATGGTGCCTTTCTTATGTACACACATGTGCAGGCTTTGTGTGTGGTCCCCTAGAATGTATAAACCTCCTTCCTATCTGATTGAGAATCTGGCATGCTCAGCCCATTAACTTGACTTCTATACTCTGCTAAAATGCGGTGCAACATTGAAGACCCATCCACTGAGAAATACTAAGCCCATTTCTTATCATCTTATCTTTGAGGTATAATAATATGTTCAAACATTACCATTCAGCTTCCTTAACCTGTTCCCATTACTGTAGGACAGTCGTGCAGAACTGGCTCTTGACTGCAAGAAATGTTTTCAACTGTAGGTCTCCACAAGTCACTCAATGTGCTTCTGACTACATTTCACTCCAACATTGTTGGGGTTTGTCATGGTTTAACCCCAGCTGGTAATTAAGTACCACGCAGCCACTGGCTCACTCGCCCCGAGGGCTGGGGGGAGAGTTGGAAAGGAATGTAAAACTCAGGGGTTGAGATAAGAACAATTTTATAACTGATATAGAATAAAAATGAAAGAAAAATAATAACAGTGATGGCAATAACAGTTATAATGAACAGGGGAAGGGAAGGAATAAAATCCAGAGGGAACAGAAGGAAGGAGCACATGGTGCAGAAGACAACTGCTCACCGCCCGCTGACCGATGCCCAGCCAGTCCCTGGGCGATGATCCACCTGCCCTGGCCACCCCCAGGTATATATACCAGGCATGATCCCCGTGCTATGGAATGCCTCTTTGGCTCGTTCGCGTCAGCTGTCCTGGCTGTGTCCCCTCCCAGTTCCTTGCGCCCCTCCAGCCTTTTTGCTGGCGAAGCCTGAGGAACTGGAAAGCCCCATCAAAGCCAAAACCCAGCCCCACACTAGCTCCTGGGAATATCATTAACTCCATCCCATCTGAGACCAGGACAAGGCTATACAGCACTCTGTATTTCAGTAATGCTATAGTAGCATCCATGTACTGTAGTGGAGCTTCAATCATTGTTACTAAAATGCATATGAATAAACATTTAATTTTTTTCTCAGACTACTTAGGCCTGTTTTTTCAGTCACTTTTACATCTGTACATTTTTGTACTTTGGAGAGATCAGCTGCTTTAAATAAGCTGCACCAACTTTTTCAGCTTGCAGCTGGAATACTGTAGCAAGTTGCAACATAATAAGCAAGATGCTGTGGAGACACTGAGGTGGGGCTTCCAAGGTGGCACTACTCCATAGAGCAAAATGTCCATCCTGGATATTTCCTGATGAATCTCCTCACCAACATCTGGCAGTCATTACTGGGACAAAGTTGCTATTAATTTATAAATAGTAATCCTGTTTGTGTCAGGAGAGGAGAATGTCAAGGCCATGGTTTGTCAAGGGAATCTTAGAAAAAAACAACCCACCTTCAGGGAATAGCTGGAAGTCCATTACCATTAATAATGTGGCTGAAGATCCCTCCTAGCCATTTCATTCTGTGACTCTGTGAATCAGAAAAAAATCCTTATTTCTTTCCTACTGGAATCTGTTCATTCATCAGAATTGCATTGCTTTGTAGAACCCATTTGGTTTTGAGCAGACAGATCTTGTGAAACCCTGCCTGCTAGGCAGTTGTTGAGGCCTGTTTGGTTTTCTCTCTCATCTGGTGCTACATCAGCTGCATAATGAGCTGCTGGAAAATCTGTTTCCAGGCTTTGAGCTTCCAAGTGAATTAAGCTCCTATTTACTATAACCTCTGGGGAATTCCACCAGGCAGACCATCCCAGAGCTGGTGCTCCATTCCCTTTCACAGTACATTTAAAAATGCTGTTTTTCTTTTACCTTAGAAAGCAAGCTAATAATGAAGTCCTGAGATTCCCTATGAAGCAGAACTCTGCCCAATTCAGCCATGGTGTATACTCTCTTTACAGTGAACATCTGAAGGCATCCTTTATCTCATTACATGCCCTGGCTCTATCCAGACAAAGCCATTTAAAGTGCTCCAGTTTCATCCATAATATACAGGTACCACAAGGTTCCCAGTCCTTTTGACCCAGAAGAGATTTCTTTGTAGCTGTGAGTTGAAACTAAAGCGCTTGAAGATAGAGTGGATGAGGTGCAACAGACAAAAGTTATAATAAAGGATATTCTCGTTGGACATTAAAAAAAACCACACAAATACTTGAAACATATTGGTTAGGACACTCTTGGACTCTCCATCCTTAAATATTTTCAAAGCTCAACTGGGCAAGACTGAGCAGCCCAATCAATGAGGGTCCTGTTTTGAGCAGGGGTCGGACTGGATGACCTTTGCAGGACCTTTCTGGTCTAAATTATTCTATGGTTTAATAAATTAACAACTATGGGTGGAGCACTATTCTCACATGAAATCCTGAATGCTCCATTCAGAAGGTTTAGATGCACCCAGGCAGACTAAGGAGGAAGAACGTATCATGTCAGCACAGCATTTGCCCATCAATACCCACCAGTTATTGACTTTAGTCCTTGTTATGGGTCCGGCCAAAAATGCTGCAAGATCTGCTTTCGAACTCTGTGGCTGACCCTATTTGTACCCCTTAGAAAGATATTTAATTTTTCTTCTCTAATATCTTTAGAAAGATATTTAATTTCTCCATAAATCAGGACAAAAGTTCATTGGAGAGATGGAGGAACCTATGGGTGAATCATTGTTTGTAACACAAACTAAAGAAGTTTTGCAAAAATAAAGAAGTATTTCAAAGCAAAATAAAGTGAAAAGTTATTCTGCCAAGCTCTATTGCACTCCATGAAAATAAGCAGAAATTTTGTCTGTAAGTGGTAAGTATTACCCTTTTGCTTTGGCATGTGTATATACAGCCCTAGACAGACAAATAGATTATAGTTTGGGATATATTTACTCCATTTTCTAGAATTAATGTGCTTACAACCTGGTCAGATCTGGCAGATTGCCACATGATCTTAAAGGTCTTTTCCAGCCTAAACAATTCTATGCTTGTATGTTCTTCTCCTGTATATAAAAACCCTGATAATGATAAAGGCATATAAAATTCAAAGTATTTGTTGTTTCTAACTAGAGATCTTAATAACTGCAGTCCAGCTTTCCTGCAGGAACATTAGCAGTGAATGATATTCATCTGAGATCTTGACCAATGCACAGTAGTAGCTCATTCCACTGATTTTATTTAAGTATTCTCCACATAGGAGAGATTGAACACATTAACTGGAAAATTAATGATATTTTTGATTTTCAAATTTTAATATATGCCTAAAAACTGTACTGCAAATCTGGTAGGAAAAATGTTTATTGCTGCTGGAAATGGGCCATAGTGGGATATGCTGCTACTTTACAGTTAAAAGATAAGCAATCATATTTTAGTTAATAATCCTGGGGAGTCAGCCAACCTTTTTTATTCATAAACTTCATTCTCAGTAAGCCTTATATATTGCTATCCCAGCACTGTTGGAGGGGTTTTGGTTGTATATACAGCAAAAATTGTTCAATCTTGGGAGCAAAGGCTTCTGCATTCTAAGAATATATGTAATGTTTTGGAGCTGTGGCCAAAAGGATAGGTTATCTTAGTGTTAAAATCACGTCAAGGAATTGTAGTATAATTCTTACTTTTAACAACTGAGATAAACTATAAAGTGAAAGAGTTTAACACCTTAAGAAGCCATGGGAGAATTCTGGATGCTACTATGAAAAGTGATTCTACAAGAAGTTCCTTTATGCAGCTCTGCCTTTGCTGAAAAGGCTTCTAGCATGTGCCTGCTTGATTTATGGTATTTATACATGCCAGGATTGCAAGGAGCTGACTGACCTGTGTCTGGTATTGGAATCATCCTGAATATGTTTGTGCAGTAGTCCTCCTGATCTAATTGCCCTGAGGGGAAATCTGGAGTAATTAATCATAATGACTGTACTTTGATATGTGCATCTTTGATACATGTTAATGTGGCTGTTTAAAACTCTGGAGAGCCTGCGTGTTCCAAATGTCCGCAGGAGGCAAGGGTATGCTGCATGGCGAATTCCCAAGTATAATGAAGCTCGCTGTTGGGCCGGAGGCTTAGAAAGTAGGGGAGGCTCCCAAAGACATGGTGAAAGCCTAGATTAAAAAATAAGGTTCTTTGGATGTGAAAAGGGAAGAAATGGACAAGTTTCTGTTGTAGTAATGGGCTAGCTGGACTTCAGAAGACAAGCTATGAAAGGCAGGAGAAGGAAAATCCAGATGACCTTGACCTGAGCCCAAAAGTTAGATTTGATAGCAATTATAGGTTTGGCTTGTTCTGTGGATTTATTCTACTAAATAAAAAGAAAGTAATATTTAAGAATGCTGTGTGGAGTCATTTCATATTTTTCTTAAGGTATAGACAGAAAGTGTTCTGCTCTGGCAAACCATACCAATATAGTTTAATATGTTGTTGTCCCAAGTTGCCTATATTGCCTCCACTGCTGCTTATCATCCTTGTAGCAAAGGTCAGCAGAATGCAACATGTGCCTGTCTGCCTCCTTGCTGATCCAACTTCCCACCCTCTGCAACTGTCCCATGTCTCAAGCAAACAATAGAAAAGAATGTGCCTATAGGTTTTGAGACGGCTGTCAAGGAATCATGGTCTTCTGGTACATGCAGCCTGAGAAGCAGCACCGTCAGCAGTGCATACCCAGAGGAGGAAGGACACTGATGAGGCCAGACCTGTGGGTACCACAAACTGGCTCATTATCTACACGTGTTTTTTGATGGGTTATTTGCCCCTTCTTGCAAGCATCCTGCACTGGCTAGTGTTAGAGTCCGGTTATTGGATGAGAAGGATCCAGAACAGTGAAACCAGATCAGATCCAGCCTGAATGTGGCTACGACTCAAACAAGCTCTGAGCAAAACTCAAGATCTTGCTAGTTAAGTTTAATAATAGCCTCTATTTAAATTGATAATTCCTCCATGCAGCTGTTACTTAAAATCAACATAAAGCTTCTTGCTGGTTTGCCTGAGGAATCAGCCATATAAAAGCTATTCCCCAGTCAGTCTTAATTATTTGCTGAATATACACTTTTCTGCGTGCTTCAACCAGCTTCCAGCTCAACACTTTCAGGAACTGTGAAACTGTTGAAACCAAATCCAATTCGCTTGGTTGAGGTCAAACATCCCAGTGGTAATAAAGGGGGTTTTAGGTGAGCAGGATTTGACATTCTGTATAATAACGGCTTCCTTCAAATAAATTCACGTGTTTATTTCAGAGCCATAGAACCACAGCTTTTTCTCAGTAGAATATATCTGTCTGTCTGTCTGCCTAGTTAATCTGATATTTAAAATGGTGTTCGTTACTGCACTGTACAGCTTTGAACAGTTCCATGAGTAAATTAATCTGCAGGGTGAAGTCTTAAAAAAAAAACACCCTGTGAATTGTTCATTTACTAGAAACTTTTTGTAAGAAATATTAGAAGAAAATGGATATTTCTCCAATATGTGGAAACATGTTTAATGGAGTGCACTCAAGTGACTGACAGTGGGCAAAGCACTGCACATGTATTGATGTATCTGCCACTTTGTTACAGTTTCTGCTTCTTAGAATATTACGGACTTGAGAACGCTGCTAACTTCTTTGGAGATGACTTGTACTCAGGGTTTGTGCATCCTAAGAAGCTCAGGTAACACTTTGAAAATGGTTGGCCTGAGGAGTCTACTGCATCAGGCAGTCAAAGGAATCGTACTCTACCGTAACACTCCATTGTATATAAGTGTCATCATAGCTGCAGTGAAACTGGAGGAGCAGGGAATGGCTTCCATATTATTCAGTAGTCACCCACTTCTTACAGAGGAATTAGCACCTACCTACCTTTATTATATCTATTTCTGGTAAAGCAAGCTTTTTATATATATACAAAGTTTATGGCATGAAGGGCAGTACAGCTCTATAAGAAAACATATATATATATATAAGGAGATACACAAACAACACTGACCAAGTCATGCCTGCCGTCACTCTGCTAAATCCGGGTATGGTTAACCCCCTGCCCTGATTTTAGCGGGGCACCTTAGACACTCAGCAGTAGCATACGGTTGGTGAATGTGCCACGCTGGCCAGCACCGATGGCCTCCCTTCTTGCCAGCCCTACTAGTTCTACACCTGGAAACCAGACTGTTTACCATTTCCACACATTAGAATCCCTGTTTCAATATTATTTTTTTAATTCTTGGTTTTATTTAAATGAAAACAAATTTTGTCCATGTGGGGTGGAAACAAGGTTACTACTATTTTGAGGGACAATTGTTCCCTGCCCAATTTGACTGAAGGTAGATCTGCATTAAAAAAAAAATAAACTGTGTGCAGATGCATATAAGACAGCTCTGAGGTTCCATACTCTAATGTGAAGGTCTCATGAAATATATGAGTGGTCAGTTTTATCAGATGCCCTGCGGATACAATCGGAGTACCTCCTCTGGTCCCTCAGGCCATATGTTATGGCATCTAATAACCTCATGAGAGCAATGAACAGCTCAGACTGTGATTTAGGGCTGTGATCTGACTGCCTATTCTGGCTGCTATATGAAATGAAACTCCAATTACAATGTCTAAATTCAGAAGAGAAATGAGCAATTCGAACCTCTGGCTATTAAGGGTTGGCGTCCTGTACTGCCTGTGCAGCAAGGTAGAGGCAATATTTAGACCACCACCAACAACTGCATAAGTTAACTATTGTGGCTGTTTCTTTCCTGTGATGCTACAGGGAATTAGGGCCTGACAGTCCCAGCACAGCACAAGATCTGAATTGCTTATTTTAAAATTTAGGTGCTGTGATTGTCTCTCGGTCCATCTTAAGTGTCATAACAGGCAGGCTGAGTACAGTCCTTCTTCTCTCCTTACTACTCTGCTGGGACTGTGGAAGGAGGGAGGAAAGGAGCGAGAGGAAAAGCCATCTGTGCATCCCATCAAGTGGTAAAACCAGGGGGAAAGATCCTGCTGCTTTCAGCTCCGTTTCCATGAGTACAGAAGTGCTGACTGGGATAAGACTGAGAAAGAGTGATGGAGAGTGAAATTGAAAAGGAGAGAGAACAATCCATGGAAGCTTTGCTGCTGACCATAATGGGATTATGATTTAGGCCAGTCTGTGGAGATTTTAATGAGTCAAATGAAGACGGCTAAATAGTTTAAGCAAGATATGTGCAGACTTCTTTCTCAGTATACAGTATGCTAAGTAAGCATACCAAATCACATCCAGTGTCCATTATCCAAACGGTATCATTATCCCCCAAAGAGCACTTCTCTCCTGGCAGGGCTACGCGCCAGGCTGCCACCCAAAACACTTTGCAGCTCACGGCAGAGGGGAGATTATGATTAGGCTAAAGTACAGAAACTCTTACAATTCACTTGAAAATTGGTATTAAGACATATGCAAATACATTTGTACAGTGTGAAAATCAGACCGTACATTTCCAGTTTAACACATGACACTAGATTTCCTTTTCCTTCCTCAGTGACTCAGGTGTTTGAGAGTTGTGCAAGCTAGGAATGCAGGCTCTTCAGCTCATCACTGCATAGCCCTCACTGTGGCCATTCCTGAGCACATTTACAATTGCCATAAACATGTTGCCCAAATTGCTAAGTAAGTTTGTTGATTGGGCAAATGCAGTACTCTGTTGTTGACCTGGGTCTTGAAACAGTATAGCCAAGTGCTGTATCCCAGCACAGATCTTCTCAAGGGGACTGTTTACTAATCCCATCATCTATCATACCGATGGGCTGTATCACCTGGGTTACGTAGGTCAAGCAGTGAGAACAGATCTCGGTTCAGTGACATGTATGAAGTCTTCCACCCTGGGTTTTAGAAACCTTCAGCCCTCCTGACATGTTCCCAAGATCCTGCTACAGCAGCCTCCCTGTTCTAGCCACAGGTACGAGTACCTTGTCAGTTTGGCTCAATCATTCTGGTCCCTTAATTATCTGTGTTACATAACATGCTCTCGGGTACCCAGGGGATCAAGAAAGATCAAGGGAAAATAGGTGTGCTGGTTTTGGCTGGGTAGAGTTAGTTTAGAGTTAGTAGCTGGCATGGGGCTATGGTTTGGATTTGTGCTGAAGTGTTGATAATGCAGGAATGTTTCAGCTATTGCCGAGCAGCTCACACCGAGCCAAGGGCTTTGCTGCCCCTCACCCCACCCCAGCAGCGAGGGGGCTGGGGGGGCACAAGGAGCGGGGAGGGGACACGGCCGGCACAGCTGACCCCCCTGACCCAAGGGATGTTCCATACCATACGGCGTCATGCTCAGCGTATAGAGCTGGGGGAAGAAGGAGGAAGGGGGGGACGCGGGGAGTGACGGCGTTTGTCTTCCCAAGTCCCCGCTGCGTGTGATGGAGCCCGGCTGCCCTGGGGATGGCTGAGCCCCTGCCTGCCCGTGGGAAGTGGTGAATTAATCCCTGGTTTTGCTTTGCTTGCGTGTGCGGCTTTTGCTTTACCTGTGTGCGCAGCTTTTGCCTTACCTATTAAACTGGCTTTATCTCAACCCATGAGTTTTCTCACTTTTTCTTTTCTGATTCTTTTCCCCATCCCACCAGGGTCAGAGGGGAGAGTGAGTGGCTGTGTGGGGCTTCGTTGCTGGCTGGGGTTAAACCACAACAATAGGCATTGTTACGGCAGCCTTGTTAAGAGCACAAAGGTCCCAGTCGTCTGAATAAGCATTACTGAGTCTGAACACAGGGGCCATTACCCTAACTAACTCCACTAGTTAGACTTTTATGTCTGAGCTTGTCACTCTAGCTTCATAGCTTCTCTCAATGGAGAGAAGTAGACAATTTCAGAGAACGATTGCTTTCTTTCTAAAATCGGTTTCTAACCCAAGATAGATGAACTGCCCTCTGGAGCTGTCTATTTCTCTTCCTTGATTATAAAGAGAACCCAGGATACCCATTTTATCAGCAAATGTCTAACTTCTAAGTGCCTTAATTAGGTAAGATGAGATGGGAGATGTTCAGGAGGTCTCTGACCTTGGCAGTCTCTATTTAGGAAGGCTGCCCAAACAGGAAGCATCATCCCTCAAACCCGATTGTTTTTGAAAACAGGACCCACATGGGATTTTATCTGTGAAGAATAGTAACAAGCAGCAATAAAAGAACAAAATGAATAAACTCACACATGTTATAAAACTTATTTCCTTATTGTCAGAGAAGTCTAACATTCAGGATTCTGTATTTATTCTGCAAAAGCAGATGTCACAATGCCAGGATTGACAGACCACTCCTTACCTCACTGTAGACAGTTAGGAACTCATCTAACTGTGTAGCGGGAAAAATAGAGATGTGCTATCGGACAACTCATAAGGGCAAGGAGACAGAAAGTTTTCTCCCTTCTTTACCACACTGGCACTCCACAGTCCTCAACATGCCTGGTATTCAGTCCTACGCAACCACCACATGGTTCTTTCCCTCATCTAAAATCTGTTTAAATCTAGGAAATAAGAGGCTTGTGTGGACCATAAAGCCTTTGCTTACACCCTGCCTTGCTGGAGGTCCTTCAGCCATTGCTTTATTACCTTTTCTTGCCTTCATGCTAGGAAATATCTGGGGAGCTGATACACAGTATCCCACAATAAGATTCATCCCAGTGATAAATTATTTTTTTTAACATATTTTGAAATGGCAACATCAGACCAACATTAGGTCCATGAAGATAACCGAATTACTGGATGCATCACTCTGACAGGGAGAACATGAGAAACGGTAGGGTCATCTGCTCCCTGAAACTTTTGGGGAAGAGGAGTGTCTCTTGCCAGTACAAGAGGTGAAAAAAGCAGCACCTGAATCGTAGCTGGCTTCAAAACATACACACAAACACAGTGCTGACCTTGGATGTGTCAACAACAGTGGATGGGAAGGGGACCAGCAACAGCTACATTCTTAGCTCTTCAAGGAGGTTATATTTTTTTAAGTATGTACTTAGCCCTCTGATGACCCTAAAAGAAAATGCAGGTGATAATTGGACAATCTGTATCTGTCAGAAGCTGACATTTTAAACAAAAGTTTGTTTGGCATTCTTTCTCCATCCCCTCACTTGATATATGTTGTGTGCATATTTATTAGGTAGCCTTTAAAATGCTTTTTCCTCTCCCAACATTACACATGTAATAAAAATGATAATCACAGTGGGTGGAGATTGAATTTTCTTTCCTTTTAACGGAAAGGACAGCCTGGTTAAAAAAAAAAATAAAAATGGAGTTGATTAGTTGAATATAATTGCAAATTCCTTGGAGTTAAAATGCACTGCATACCGGCAGAAAATGTTATTTGCCATATGGTATTGGAACACTCTGGAATGATGTCTTTTCCTCTACTGTTTTCTGCAGACTGAGCATGGACTTGGATTATTTGTGGCTTCCTGAGTATTTTGAGTTATGCAAGCCAGCTCACTGAGTGCCTCAAAGCAGCAGAGAACCATGCTAGTCCAGTTCATAATATACACCAAAATAAACAAACAAAAAAATATTGGTTTTGCAAAGCTTTTAATGAAAGCCTGAATTTTCACTTTTCAGTGGTTTTGGGAAACGTTCAGAAACTTTTTTCTTCCAAGAGTCCAGTCAAGAACCCCTAACACACTACTGAACAGGGTTATTAAGAGCAGTGGAAGAGTCTTTGAGGGAAGTTATAAAATACTAGCAGTTTTTATACACACACACACATATATATATATATATATATATATATATATATATATATAAGGTTGTGTACTTGACCTGGAAATAATTTTGAATAAGGAAGGTTAAAAACAGAGGAAAACACAGACAGCTGAATCTTTATTTAGCATGGTTTTCAAACTGAAAACAATTAATAAAAAATGGGAGCTTGCTATGCAAGTATGCACATTCATTTTTCTAACCTTTCCGATCAAAGATGTCAAGTTTGCAGCTCTGATAAGAAGTCCTTAGCAGTGGACTTCTATACTGGTCCCTACAAGTGACTTGCCACTGTTCACTTTAAGATACACACCAACACCCACTCCCTCCAAAAACCCGAGACCTGCTAAGAAATAACCATTTTTCTCTCTTAGATTTATACATCTCCAGGAAATTTCTCTCCATGCTCCTAAACTTCTTTTCTTGTTATGAAAGAGATACACAGGGACCCAAACCAATGCTCACAAACTGACTTAGATGTGAAATAAAAGTTCATTTTCAAGCTATAAAAGTATATTAGGATCTTTCAACAGCAACATTGCCTTAATTACACTTGTAGCTCAGGGTTGGTTTTTTTTTTTTTCTTTTCTTCAGTTTTATGGTCCTGTTAATGCTATCAGGTCAATAAAATAGCAGCTTTAACTGAAAGATTGGCAGTGAATATTTTTCTCCTCCTGTTTTCTTTTGTGGGGCTTACCAGTGGCAGGTTTTATTTAAAACAGTTAGTCAATGAGATTAAAAAATATGGAGGAAATATGTTCACATGCCTCTGACATTCTGATTTCATTGAAGTCAAATTTTTGCTTACTTTTAGAATGGTCAGTTCTGTTTTAGTGAACAAGTGGAACTATTCTTAGGACTCCTCTGAAGGGAAGTGAGAAATTACCGGAAGGTAGGACCTGTCAGAGAGGCTTTCCTAGCAGTAACAGGCTTTAAAAATACGATTCTAATTTCTAAATTTCCGTTAAGAAAATCATAGATGATTTCTCTCTGGCTACCCTTGAAGTCAGTAACCTAAAGATTAAGCTGTCAATTCTTGCTAATGCAGACTTTTTCAGGCACAGTAAAAAAATGTTTGCATTTATTCCAAAGAAGATGAAATTAAAAACCAGACAACCTTCAACACTGTCCACAGGATAGAAATTTCCTGCCTGATTCGTTGCTTAAGTAACCTCTTGTCCATTCATTACAAACAGTGAAAAACACCATCTTTTGATATCTCCAAGCTATTTGATGTGGCACTGCATAAAGGGATGTGCCGCATATCACAAAAATCTCAGTTTCTGCAAGCAGTAGCCATGGACTGGGCTTCGTCCAATTAGATCTACTTCTTAACTTTGCTAACTAGGCAATATGCAGCTAAAATGCATTTGCTGTAGGAGCTAGTGTCTGGGGCAGTTCCTTGGGGATCCATTCATCTCTCCATGCTGCAAAGCGCAGACATGCTGATTCTTTCCTGTCTCCAATCCTGCTCTGCACACGATTCAGCCACACCAGAGACTGGCCTGCTGAAATATTTTGATACCATCAGCCTGATTCTCTGTTGCTTTGCACACAGGTTGTCATTGCCTTGTCAGATGTTCTCACTTGCTCAATATGGGTGTAATTTACTACAAAGCAGGGTGGTTAGGTGTAATTTCCAGTAACTTTTGTACTAAAAGTACACTAAAGTGGATGCAAATATATACTTAAGACCCTTAACATACCACAGTACTGCGCTGAGGTGTGTGCCATCCTGCTCTTTGGACTGTTTCAGCTAAAGATATTTTCCTTTCTTCTTTCAACTGGTATAACAACACTCTGGTTCTATCTATATGAGAGAATTCTATATCGTTCTCACAAGAAAGAAAAATTTGCTTTTATGCCTCCTTAAGCAAATGAAAATCCCATGCCCAGTCCAAGCACTGCAAATTCAGGAGTCCACCTCTGCCACTTATTCTGCTGGAATGTGTCGACCTGGAGTATGTTTAGTTGCTATTACTATTATTATTGATTATTGCCTGACACTAAGCAATTATAGAATTTCCCATCCCTTCCCACTCATTAAATGATCCAATCACAGTAATTCTATTATTAATTTACAGTTTTCTGAAGCCCCAATTCAGACTGCTGAACTGTCACTGAACAAAGATACAGTAAAAGACAAGTTTCTGAAAAACACTAATGTAGTTTAAGGTGAACGCAGGTAAAGGAAGACGATCAGCATCAGTTTGCATCATGCAGATTTACCCACTTGTCTCAGTTCAACCTTGAATACCAAACACATGAGTTTACTTGCTTATAGCCTTATCATCCAAAAAAGATGCGAGAAAAGTGTTCATCATCATTTAACAGATGGTGAATAGTGGCATAAAACATTAAGATAAGTTTTTTAAAGCCATTTAGAAGTCTAAAGAGGCAGATGAAGATGAAACGTTATTCCTGAGGTTAGAGTTAGTGGCTATGTGCGTTATGAAGTGCCTACACTCTTTTAGAAATACAGGTTTAAGAAATTTACTCAAGGTCACTGAGAAAGCCTGTCACTGAGTATGACATAGGACCAGTTTGCAAACATGACCTGTGAGCACAAGAATATTATCGCTGCCTTGAAAAGCCAAATACCTATTCATTCTTCAGAAGTCCAGTAGTGATACTCTATCCCCAGTTCAGCATTGCAGGCAGGCCTGACTTAATACTGTTTCTCTGCCCTGGGGAGGGTTTCTTCCATTGTGCTCATACAGCAAGGGGGTGGGTTGCCACAGATAAATTGTGTTTTAAAATATCATTTATTTGATTACCATATCTATCCACCAGCAGTGGCAATGAAATCTCTCCTTAAATTTTGTTTCAGCAATGAATAGAGCCATTACAGTGAAAAAATAGGTAAAATCCATAAGGAAACTGAATTTTTTGGGAAAAAGCCCGATATCGGTTAAGCACTTTCAACATCCACAAATCCTGCTGCAGTGGGATCATAAAAGGAGGCAAGCGAGACAATCCTGTGTGCATTCCTGCTCATAAAGACACCAGAAATGATTTTAAAGTGTCCTAAATATTCCTGAGATTGTACAGCATCATCCATGTCATCGAGCTAGTTGGTCCACCCATCACAAGCAATGGGGATCATTTGCCTTGGGTTTTCTGCAGTGAAAGCACATCTAGAGCCAGATAAAAGGAAATGAGAGACGATTTTAGGATGGGGGCTGATATTCCAACTTGAGAGTTTTGCACAGGTAGAGCAGCTCTTCGAGTTTTACTGAACAGACGGAAAAAAGGTAGCCAAAGAATGTCTTGTTCACCACGCCTAAATGAATTCTGCTATTGCTGGTCAGTCCAGTGCATCGGAACAGTCACGTCAGGCCCTATTGTTCCCACAACAGAATAACCCTTTAAGCAGCCCCGGGGCTATGCACTATAGGGTCAAAAAAAAAAGAAAAAAAAAAAATCAGCTCCACAGAGCACTGTCACACTCCTGACAGCTGGATAGATGACTTCCAAGGCAGGCAGTCCCTCTCTGGTGGCTTGACCTTGGCTGGCTGCCATACTCCTACCCAGACACATTTTTGCTCCCCTTCCACAACAGGACAGGGGTGGGAAACAAGATGAAGAAGCTTATGGGTTGAGACAAAGACAGGGACATCACTTGCCAATTACCATCATAGGCAAAACAGACTCGCCTTAGGGAGAAATAATTTAATCTGTTGCAAATTAAAGTTGACTTTGGTAGTGGGAAACGACGACAAAAATTACAGCAGCATCTCCCACACAGCACCTGATCTTTCCAGCTTAACTTTACTTCTCCACTCCCGGCTCCCGTACCCGACGCAGGGATGCAGGAGGCCCCCCGGGACCCGGCCAGATGCCCGAGGGTATCTGCAGCGCTGGGAGCACCGGCACCGCTCCGCGCAGCCGGTGCTGGGTGCCGAGCAGAAACGCCCAGCGCCGGCCGGGAGCCCGCGGGTGCCCCGGAGCTCCGGGCAGGGCGCAGCGGCACGGGGCGGCGCTGGGCTCAGCCCTGCCCTGCGCTGCGCGGCGGCTGCCGGCCACGAGCCCTCCCAGCACCGACGCGGCGCTGCTGCGGAGCCGGCTGTCGGGGTGACGGCCCTGCGCTGCGCAGCCAGCTGTGAGCCAGCTGTGAGCCAGCTGCCAGCCACGGAGCCAGGGCAGCGCCAGCCACCACAGCCGGGACGACGGTAAATCTCCAGCGCAGTTCCAGAGGCCTTAGCGTGCCCACCCGGCTCCGCACTGCCCCCGGCGCAGCGCGCTGCCCTTCCTCGGCTTCGCAGGGCTCGGGCCGCCGGGGAGCCGGGGCGGCGCTGGGCCGGGGCGTTACACACCCGGGTGGCTCCCCCCGCGCTGGCCCCGGGCGGCTGCTCCCTCGTTCGCGCGTGTCGTCCCATGTGTCACGGCCTCAGGCGCAGACGGGGACACAGCTGGCGCGGGCGCTCCTGTCCCCTCCCTGCGCAGCCGCTCAGCCGGAGCGTCCCGCAGCTTTCTGCAGAGCCCTGGTCCGGGGCAGGGAGGCACACGCAGCCCCGGCCGGCCCCGCACCGCGGTCCCGCAGGCAGCTGGGCGCTCGCCGCAGCCGTGGGCAAGGGGGGCCCGCGACACCCACCCCCTGCGGCTGGAACCGGCCTCGACATAAACCTCTGAGCTATGAACCCAGGGGCTGCTTCTGCTGGTTTGGCGGGGAGCGCTGGGAAACCTTTGGGGGCTTTCCTCATGATCCTTGTTTCCTTATTAGATGTATACATACGTGTGTGTATGTGGAGATATAATATGCAGTATATACACATATATAAATGCCCTCATATTTATACACATAAAGTATGTCTGCGTATGAATAAGTATGCATTTATACACGTTCATACACCCACATATATATATATGTACACACAGAAATGTCTCTCTACACGTCTGCATATTGTTCTATATGGGCATTTCCTGACGTAAAGGAAGCGGGGAGCCAGTCAGAGGCTGCCCTGGGATCGTGGGGGTGTGATGGTTTCAGAACGTACCGACTGGTCGGTCGCAGAGCAGTAGGGAAACAGGCGGGGCGCGAGCCAAGAGTCACGTCCTGCGCTCAGTACGATGCGGAAGGACGTCGAGGGCGTTCTGCGTGTGTGACACGGGCTCCACACAGACCTCACTGCCAGGTCATGTGCTGCCGCGTGCACAGCCAGGGTGCCTTGTGCTCACTCTCTGGTAATTTTCATCTGAGGCCACCAAAGGAAAACTTTTCATGGTATCTTAGCTGTTCTGTCTCAGGAAACCTCCACTGTCCACGGAATCCCTTACAGATTCACATGCAGATGCAGATGGCTGCTATTCTGAATTTCCTGATTGAAATGTTATCACACGTTGCATCAAAGCCAGGGCACACTTTTACCAAAGATCGTTCCTAAACTGACGTTCCAGAGATGTAAAAAACCCCTCCAACTGTCAGAAATGTGTAAGTCTAAGTCAATGTCAGTAAGACAATACTGACATCCTATTAATAGCTTAGTAACTTCTCAACATCACGGCAGAATCTAAGGTCTACCAAAGTATTTCAACCGATTTGTGTGACAGACGTCTGTGGGTAGACCATGTCATGGGATCGGGCATAGCACGCTTTTAATTCCTATGTAAGGGAATGCGTTTATCTGCTGCCTTACGGTGATTGCTTTCATTATTATTTGAACCAATAAGACCACTAATTACATAATACGATGCCATTAAGCTACACAATTAGAACACAGTCTAGATGAGGCTCTGAGCCTTAAACTTACAGGCAATTTCACATCTATGCTGCTGTTTCCTCTCCCGCTCCGGTTTTCGGAGCCAGACCTGTCCCAGAAATGTCCACAGATACAAGGGACGTGCATAAGACTCATGTTGTGTTACAGAGTCAAGTGGGATATTCTCACATTAATCAGAAAGTGTTGAGAAAAACTATTGATTTACAATAGGAAGAGTATTATAAAAGGCTCTGGCATGACAACTGTTAGTCCTGTTGCAACACGTGTCACTTGGAGTGGCTGAAGTAGCACCAGGACAGGTGCTTAGGGCTCACGGGGTCAGACTGGACTAGGCTGTACGGAAAGCTGCCTTTTCCCGGTCTGTCACCCGAGGATACAAAGTGCAGAGGAGAGACTGTTGACTTCGGTTTGAAGTAAAGTCCTTCCTCGGAGTGGAAACCTGATTCAAATCCAGACAGCTCAAGGTTAAGATCCTCTCATGAGCGATTCTTTTCTGACCTATGAGGCAAATCCACTCAAATCGTATTTTGACCCAGCTTGGTTCTTTAGAACTGTGAAATCAAGTCACGAAATCATACTAGGAATGCCTGATCATGCTGTTTCATTTCCAGCGTGGTCTGTGAAGCTGAGGTCTGTAAGGGCTCTTCCTGAAATCCGTGCAGGCTTTTGCTGCTTGCTCCCGAGCCCTGGATGTGGGGATAAAGAAAAGGCTTTGTTGGCTGTCTGGGTGCCAGGCTGCAGTGATTATGCCTTAAAATGTAGTGAGGAAGCAACTGGCACTGAATCTGGCTCTGGGAGCTCACCTGCAAATCAGTTCTGTGCACACCTGCCTGCAGTGAGGGGCTGCCCAAAGCCTCCCACAGCTTAAATCCTGGTCTGGGGAGAAGAGACCTCCTCAGGTGAGCATGGAGGGAGCAAACAGCTCAGTGGAGCATGAAGTGGCTGCAAAGGTGCTTTGCTGCATGTAGGCACGTTCCGGGGCAGCACTTGGGTGGGTAAGTGATTATATATAGTATGTAATAAAGGACCTCGCTTGGGGTCTGTGCCTTCGTGTATCACAGATATCTTGTATTTTTGTGGCACAATGTTGAAGTTTCACAGTCCTAGTATGGCTTGTGAATGTATTTTCCCCTGTTGTTGAGCAATTTTTGAATATTTTACTATATATATGCATATTTTACTACCCGGCCTGTACTAAATACCTTAGCAGATGTGCAGGGATTCTTCACAGGGCACTGAGCATCATTCAAATGATAAGCTAGAGGCAGGTTTTTGTGCCTTTGGACTGCATCCTTTATGACCCGGACTACTACATTTTATGAGTTGTTCTAGAAGCCCTGAATGCATTGCATTAGGTGTCTGCTAAACATATTGGTAAACCAGCACAGAACGGACTGAGCAGGCATGAAAGGTGGGTCACCTCATCCCTTTTAGGTACCTGCAATGCCAGTTCCCCACCTTCTGCAGCAGGCTTCCTACTCCGGAAGTCAGGGGTGAGAAATGTGTGCTTTTTAGGTACAAATCGTTTGACCTGCTTCAGACAGTGATTTAGAATGAGACAAGTTATATCTCAGAAATGTTTTTTTCTTTTTATCTGCTTTTTATAAAGTGAGTCTTGGGTATAATTTGGGTGTTAGGTACAGGAGGGTGACGTTCAGTGAAATGAGTCCCATCCTAGCAGAGTAGGAGCAGTATAAGAAACCCTACGTTGCACACACTGAAGTCTTGTTAACTTATTCTATCCATTTTTCTATTATAGTTTAGATTAACATTTTGCTTTATGCTGAACTAGAGCTGACCTTAATGGATGCTGTTGACCAGTGCAAAATGCTTAATGCCGTTAAAAGAAGTGGCTGCTCAGAGATCCTGGTGAATTCTCTGCATATGCAGTCTTCACAAAATGATGCAGATAAAAATGTTGTGCTGCTGTAGATTTCTACAACAGTCATGAACAAGGTGCAGAAACAATGAGCTACAGTCACAGTTGTGGTGGGTTAACTGTGGCTAAGGACCACAGTCTCCCCAGCTGCTTGCTCACTCCCCCTCCTCAACATGCCTGGGGGGGGGAGAACAGAGGCTGAAGGTGCTCATGGGTTGAGATAAGACAGGCAGGTTGCTGGCCAGTTACTGACATGGGCAGAGCAGTCTTGGCTTGGGGAAACTTAACTTAATGTATTGCCAGTTTAAATAGTGGGTAGTAGGAAACAAAGGCAAAAATTAAAACAAAAGCCTCCCCTCCCTTTTTTCCCAGACTGAATTTCACTCTTTCACTCCCGACTCCTCCAACACCCCCAGCCCACATGGCACAGGGGCATGGGGGTCAAGGCCAGTACCTAACAGCCCCTCTCTGCTGCTCCTTCCTCCTCCTCACACAGCTCCCCTGCTCCTGGGTGGGCTCTCCACAGGCTGCAATTCATCCAGAAATTACCCAGCTGCCCTGGTGTGGGGTCCTCCACAGGCTGTAGTGTGGGCATCTGCTCCACCTTGTCCCCAGCGTGCAGGGCAACACCTGCTCCGGCACCTGGAGCATCTCCTCCTCCTCTCACCTAGGTGCTCACACTGCTGCTTCTTGCTTTCTCTTTTTCTTTAACTCACTCCTTTTCAGCATATTTGCCCTTTCTTAAATACGTTTTCAGAGGCAGCACCTCCTGGCTGCTGAGCTCAGCTGTGCCCGCGGTGGGTCTGTCACGGAGCTGGCTGGAGCCGACTGTGCCCGGCACTGGGCAGTGACAGCCTCTCCAGGACAAAACCACGAGTTTCCCTCTCGCCTCCTCTCCAACTAATATTGCCGCTTTGCTGTGCGGTCTTCTATATCCTTCTCTACCCTGGAGGCCCAAGGAAGAGGAAAGCCCCCAGAAGCAAGTTCTGCTGTAACTTGTGCCTCCACTTGGACCGGTTCAAAAAGCTGAAGAGCTGTAGGAGTGGCAAGAGGGAAGGGATGCGCCATGAGGCAGGAAAAGCGAGTTGCTGTGGGATCTGGTAAGTCCATAAGGGGGTCCTGGCAGTGGGCTGACTGAGGGATCGCTTCACTGGCATGTTGTGGCCCAAACAAAAGCGCTGGAGATGTCACCCTGCTGTGGGCAGGGGAAACTGCGGTGCAGGGGGCAAAAGCAGCATGCAGGGTGCGCCTGGGAGAGAGGATCTGTGTGATAAAGTGGCTAAGCGGGGATTACAAGGAGCTGGCAGATCTCTCTGTCTTGCTATCAGACCTTCATTTTTAGCTTTTAGATCCTGATGACAATGACTACCACTTTTCTAAATTTTGGAGCTGGTAATATTGAGCGGGTGGAAAAGAGCAGAGATCTTGGGTGCCCTGGACAGATCCATGCACTGATGGAAATGCTTTAGCAGTTTCTTTGTGTTTCCTTGGCTGCCCGATGGCTCAGACATGCCAGAGCAAGAGTGGGAGTTTGATACAAATGGCAGGGCAGTTTGTTACTCGGAAGAGCCCTGGAGTCGCAACATTCCCCTAAAGTGAAGTCCCCTGTAAAAACATCCTCATTCTGACTAGGTTGAGGTGCTGCAGCTATTGGCAAATCTGAGCTGATCTCTTCTCCCTTAAACTCCTTCAGGGCTTGTAAATGAGTGAAATCGTCACTTTCTTTCCTAGTGAATATCTTCATAATCCAGTCCTGCAAACTTAGCCAGTCCTATTTAAATCCATGCTCTTCATCAGGCATAGAAAAGTAATGGACTTCACACAGGTATCGCTTGAGCATGTTACCAAACAACTGTGCCATCACCTGTTCTCAAGGAAGTTGGTTTCTCAGACTGTTGTATTCCTGCTCCAGTATTGAATAAAGCCACATTCTGAAATGTCATAGTTTCATAAATTGGAAATTCTGGGTTCTTTCCAGTCTTAGATTCCTGAAACATTTATTCTTCTCTCCCAGATGAATACGGGATTATTTACTGCTTCTTTGTCAAAGTGGGGATGGTCCTGGGTTGACAGTAATGCAGCAGGGGCTAAATGGCTCATCTGTTGCCATTGATAAATTCCTAAATTAAGGGCTGTATGTAATATGCAAAGATTTTTATTAAGGTCATGATCTCAAACCCTCCTAAGTTAATTGGGATCTGTCAGGTGATATCGGAGCTCTTCAGGTTTGGTTATATTCTTATTCTTGTCACATGCATAAAGGAATTGAGACTAATAATGCTCTCAGTTTCAAGGACAGTATCTTTTTTGAGGGTGGGTGTGCTCTGGTTTAGCCCTGGCCAGCAAGCAAGCACCACACAGCTGCTCACTTGCTCACTCCCCCCACAGTGGGATGGGGGTAAGGACTGGAACAGGAAAAAGTGAGAAAAGTCATGGGTTGAGATAAAGGCAGTTTAACAGGTAAAGAAAAAATCAAGCATGCAAACAAAGCAAAATGAGGAGTTCATTCACCACTTCCCATGAGCAGGCAGGTACTCGGCCATCTCCAGGAAAGCAAGGCTCCATCACGCAGATTGGGGACTTCGGAAGACAAACACCATACTACCAAATGTTTCCCCCTCCTCCTTGTTCCCCCAGCTTATATATACTCAGCATGACATCATATGGTATGGAATATCCCTTTGGCTAGTTCAGGTCACCTGTCCTGACTGTGTCACCTCCTAATTTCCTGTGCCCCTTCAGCCTTCTTGCTAGCAGAGCCCGAGAATCTGAAAAGTCCTTGATTTAGTATAAACATCACCCAGCAACAACCTAACACATCAATGTGCTACCAACATTGTTCTAGCACCAAATCCAAAACACAGCACTGCACCAGCTACTAAGAAGAAAATTAACTCAATCCCAACTGAAATAAGGACAGGGGAGGTTGGTTTTTTTTTACTTTTATTAACTTCTGATTATCTTTTATTTAAAAATTAAAAATAAACCAAGTCTCCCTCCCCCAACAAATACATTCCATATGTACATAGAGTCTTAAATAGTGCTGCAGAAATCAAAACGCTTTCTAAATGAAAACTTACTGTTTGGTAGATCAGAAACAAAAGATCCTTGCTGTCCTGTGATTGGTAGCAGACACTGAGTCATTAATTCACAGATGTAATTTTGTTCAGTTGGTAGCTCAAGAAAATAATGAGGTACACTAGAAATTCTAATAACAACTGTATTGTTGAAGCTATCTCAGAAAGATAGCTAAATAACAGAGGAAGTCTAATTCCTGCATCAGAATCAGGTAGTACCTGCTTCTTGAGAGATGGCTGAAGAGGGAAGACCTTAATTGTCCAAGAGAGAATACCACTGGGTTCTTTCAGCAGCTGACAATTCTGAGTTTAATGCTTGTTAAATGATGAGCTTTTGACTAGGAGTTCAATGACTGTTCTTCCCTGCAAGGTCTTCAAATTATGCTTGCTCACACACTGACCCCCATATTGTGCTTTTTCCCATAGGGTCACAGCAGAAATTTCTTTGTGTATCTTCTGACTTTCAAAAAGATAGGCTCAGAGACAAGTCTGAGAGCCTTACGACCTTTTGTGCTCAGGTTACCAAAGTTAGAGGATCTGAGGCTAATTACAATCTGTTTTAAAATATTCCAATACACCTGTAACTTCCTTCTCCCTTTTCCATTCTTTTGGGTTTGTGTTTTGTTTTTCCCCTCTCCTCTATTATTAGTTGGTACAACATAGCGAAAATGCTTGGATGATTGTGAAAGGCAAAAAGTGATTTGTACGGGTCGTGGTTTAACCCCAGCCGATAACTAAATACCACGCAGCCGCTCACTCACTCCTGCAGTGGGATTAGAGGAGAATTGGGAAAAAGGTACGCTAAAAACTGAAGAACCTACCATGTGGTGCCAGTCTGGCATCAGCTTTTCTGGGTCTGAGTTAAGATACTGACAGAGAAGAAGTAAGAGAAGCCTAGACTATCCTCTGTTTCTGTGTGCAGAAATGGCTTCGATTTAACTTGATCTTTCCAAGATGCTAATTTCACAGGCATCAAATCATCGATTTGTTTGATAACTTCTGAACTTTACTTGCACATAATAACTTTTGACTTACAAAGCTCAGTTTCAGTTGTGTCCTAGAGGATTAGAATTGAAATATGAAAGTTAAATGAAATTACCAAAAAAATCCATTCACGGTTTAAATGTGCAACGGAGTAAGTTCTGCTGATACTGGAGTAAGCTTTAAATCAAGTGGAGATGCACTACTTGCCAGAGATGCAATGTACCAAAAAGGTATTTTGACCAAGTTCAGCAACTGTAAAAAGACCAAAGATCTAGTAGACTTACACGTAGATGACACATAGACACATCGGATTATAAATACGGAGGAAGTGGCAGTAGTCTTCTATTTAAGGCCTTAATGATCAACTCCAGACACTGAGGTAAAGCACATACAGAGAGTGACAATTAAGAAAGTTCAAGGCATTTTCGTTTCCAAGGTTACTTAAGAAAAAGGCAAGTATATTCAACAATATCCACTCCTACGAGAGGTACAAAATGGTGGGTTGGTTATGCATCACTGCCAGGAATCTAAAATAAAAAACTGCATGTACTTGATTCACTTGAAAACACCACACCAGATTTATATCTGATGGAAGTAATTGGAATAATACTGGGAATAATTAATTTGGCTCACACCCTAGATCAGACACCATTCAAAATGACTGTGTCACCCACATTTCTTTAGCTTTTATGGTTCTAAATGAAAAATTAAATCATGCCATGATGAACTACATCCCAAGGTATTTAAACTCTGTTGTTCAAGTTAAGTTCAATTTTAGAGTGTAATACCAGAAAAATCCCGGTGGGAGTTATTTAATTTTTCATACAGGTTCAACATGTATGAGAACACTTATACAGCCATTTAAAATCAATCAAGTGAATACAGTGCTCATCAGAGGTGAGCAATTTGCATTCCACATGTCTGAGCTTTCACTTACTTTCATAGGTTCTACACAACTAACTCTGTGGTGATGTTTCTAATGTACAGTGGGATACATCACTGGTAGAGTTGAGTGAATGGTTCATCACTTCAATCATCTTCACTCAAACCTGATGTGAAAAGTTACATATTCCATTTTAGTGTTTAATCAAATCCCTGGTAGGAGAAATCCTGTATTTCAGACATTTTTAGTCCCTTTTCAGGTTAGACCCAAACATCACTTTTCTTTCTGCATCTTGCCTGTTCTGTTTTCATTAGACAGGTTGGTGGATAAAGATTATGGCAGGAAATCTGGCATGGTATGAAAACTAGCAAGAAAGATCTGTACTTCCACAGGTCAGAATCCGAGCAAAGTGTATACTTGCTGGAGGGGTGGGAGAGTGAGAATTAATCTTTGCTTCAACACTACTCATGAGTAAATGGGCTGTACAGTTGCTAAGCAAGCAGTGTTTGTTACTCTGTACTGCAAGTACCGTCAGCTCAACTCTGCCGTCAGTTTCAACAACAGGCTCTGGGGAAGTTACTCTGATGATAAGGCAGTGCAATGCTATTTCACAGTCACAGATGGATTTCAGCTCCCCCCAGACTAAAATATTTGCTTTATTCCTTTGCAGAATATGACAATACAGAACAATTTCCATGTGAAAACTGAGCTCTTGAAATCTTTGTTCCCAGTATTTAGGCTATGACTTTGAAATTAAAAAAAAAAAAAAAAAAAAAAAAGACAGCTGTCTTCACTCTGCACATGTATTTACACATGCATTAGTTTAAGCATATGAATAATTACAGCAGTTAGGGGGGTTATATTTATATTGTTAAATCTGCTAATTCTTGCAGGAGAGGGCCTATTGGCCTGTAATGCTACTAGATACCATGTGGTTGCATCAGCAGTGAAAGATGAACATTTTTCTTAGGTTAGTTGGTTCTGATGTGTATTTAGAGTGTCTGACATACTCACATGGGTCAAAACCAAATGTTTTTAGTTCTGTAGCAAATCTCTCACTCCAGCCCATACAATACTGTGGAAACTGCATATGTGGAAATGTGAAGAGAACGGATGATTCCTAATGCAGGATGAAGTAACTGAGAAACAATTACTCATTCAGTCAGACAGCTGAAAACATTTTGTGACCAGAAATGTATCTTATGGGTAGCTTTCATTGTTTATTTTCTTGCAAAATATGTCTATTTATATGACTAGTTCCTCAGACTATTCTTAGCTTAATGCTAATGGACTGTAGATGCCTTTGAGATTTTATTGCTTTTCATTTTGCAAAGAATACTCAAGCAATTTTACATCAAACTGTAAACTCAACCCCCAGTGAATTTTTCCTCTTCATCTTCACACATTTTTTGTCCACTTGCACTTCATTTTGATAACAGTTCTATTTCCATGTGCAAAAATCCAAGGCAATTTCAGTGTGTTTTTTTCTGTAACATGGTAGTTCCCAAGGTTTTGAGGTCATAACTGCTACAGTTTGCACATCTGGGCTTTCAACTCAACTTCTATTTACACCTCAGGGCTTGTCCTCCCCATCCTTTGAGGTCTGTGACTGCTTGTTTGGCAGCTTTGGCCATGATGAAAAATAAAATGTAGGAAAGAGCAATAAAACTGAGACGAGAAAAAAAGTTTCCATGTGAGGTAGCATCTGCTTCTTCCATTGCAGGTCACAAAGACTGAACAAGATGGTAGCTGTTGGTACAGATAGCTCAGTTCTGTTTTACAAACCCTTGGAACATTGTGTGTGGTGCTCTTCCCCTCATCCTAAAAAGGAGAATAAGAAAGAGCTGAGAGAAAGGCAACTAGAGTTAAAAGATACAGAAGGCTTTTCTGCAGGTAGTGGCTGAATAGTTGAGGATTTTAGTCCTCAGAGCATAAGACTTCAGAGAAGCTACGATAAGCTTCTATAAGATTATGAGTGCCACAGAGAGGGTAGATATGACTCAATGATTTATTATTGTCTAAAGACAGGAACTATGGATTGACAAATAATATTAGAAGTTATTTTCAAACAAACAAAAAAGCAGTGGTTTTACACAGAATGTGCTAGCACTGTGGACCTCCCAGTGAAAGAATGCTGTGTACAGCCAAAATTTACATTGGTTTAAGAACGACTGGACAAGCACATGGAAATTAAATTCTTGTAAGATTATAAAATACACAAAACAACATCCAGTTCAGAAACTCCCCTGAGCTGAAAATAGTTGGAAGATGAGATAGTGTTAGAGCAGCAATCACATACACATACTGTTTTCTCACAGATCTCTAGACATTCGTTTAGGGTCATTGCTCCTTCTGGTTATCGTCTTTTGGGAAGGTATCAGCTCCTCCCTAACAAAACCAAAATAAATGGTCTACATAAAAAAATCTGAGAAAAACAAAATAATGCTGAGGAGCATGGAATGATGGTGGTGAAAGTCATAGGGTCAAAAGTGAAAAAAACCCACCGAAACAACAGCTGGAGGAGACAGGGTGGGACACCCTGACACCATCTCCTTCTCTCTGAAAGCATACAAGCAGCTCATAAAAGATCCTTGGCCATGTTCTGCCTAGCAACATGGCAAGACACAGAAACAAAAATGCACCATATGTGTGGATCATCCCTTCAGCCTTCCTTTTAATGGACCAATGGATGTCTGGCTTGGTAAGGCCAGGAGGGGTGGGCTGAGGAGGGCCAGAGATTAAACAGAGCTTTGGATGAAAGAGGAGAGGAAAAGCATAGCCAGAACCTCAACAGATTTTTGTGAAGAAGAAAAATGGACTGTAGCCCAGCAAACTCAATGTACATCTGTGCAGGATTGTCTCATGCCACAAGAGAGGCAAGTAAGGTAATTCCATGGCCCATTCCGCAAGCACTCCTCTACTTACTGCTCCATGGAGATAGTCATCCATTATGGGCACTCTTGATGAACTCTTGACATAAGTCAGTACAGTTGCCCTTACATTGTAAATGTGGCAATGTTCAGTAAATGGGGTAATATTCAGTAATGCACAGGCAAGAATTTAAAAAATGGTAAGTGATTTTTGCAGTTGTCTTTGCAGGTCTTTATTCTGAAGTGTTAAATTTTTAGCACCTTACAGAACTGAATTTTCTATAGGGATGCCACATATCATGAATGCTCTTTGCACATATAAAGCTTTATCATGGCATGTGACTGGACATACAAAATGTCTTCTGTCATAGGTCTAAATATAAATTCAGGATATACATTCATGCTGTAGCAGAATATATCAACATATCAGTTCTTCAGTGGAAATGAGTTTGAGACATTACACCTTCAGTTCCTCCACAAGAAGCTTTTCTTTGAATCCAGCTGTAATACAGTGGTGTGAAATATGAAGAAAGTTAGAATTTTTTATAAGAAGCTATAAGGGACAATGAAGGACTACTTTGTGAATTTGTCAGTTTCTTGTTTTCTCCTCGTCTTCACTGTGATTAGTTGGACTGGTTTGCCTTGTGGTCTTTTTTCTTGCATCATTCTTCAATATGGGAAATGGATTGGGGCATTGAAGTATCCCTGGAAATAAAAGAAATTCCTGCTGTTGCTTACAAAATAAAAGTAGCAGCTACTGCAGTGTAAACAACATACTAATAGTTTTGCATGACCTGGTTTACATAGTCTTTGAGGATACACTGAGCATGATACAGGTTCCAGACAGAGAGGAAGCACTGTGATTTCAGGGAACTTCTTCAAAAAGTACATGTGAAGAACGGCAGCCCCTGGGAGGGACCCCACACTGGAGCAGGGGCAGACTGTGAGGGGGCAGGAGCAGCAGAGAGAGCGTGTGAGGAACTAACTCCAGCCCCATTCCCTGTCCGCCTGTGCCGCTTGAGGGGAGGTAGTTAAATTGGGAGTGAAGTTAAGCCCAGAAAGAATGGAGGGGTGGGGGGAAGGTGCTTAAAGATTTATTTTTATTTCTCATTATCCTACTCTGATATGATTGGTAATAAATTAATTTCCCTGAGTGGAGTCTGTTTTGCCTGTGATGGCGATTGGTGAGTGATCTCTCCCTGTCCTCATCTCAACACATAGGCTTTTTGTCACATTTTCTCTCCCCTGTCCGCCTGAGGAGGGCAATGACAGAGTGGCTTTGATGGGCACCTGGTATCCAGCCAGGGTCAACCCACCACAAGAACATGCCAACAAATAAAACCTCTTAGACCAGTGATTTGTACATCCCTTGACTGCAGGCTAACAGATACCTCTGCAGCTTGTATGGTAGATAGACCTTATGTGACTTCTCACCCAAGATGTAGAAAGGCACAAGGGGGTCAGTTGCATCGGTCAGCAACCGGTGTTGGCACTTGATGTACCTGCTGGTTAGTAACATAGGAACAGATGTTCTTTGCCCATTAATTTTAAGTAATGTTATTAGGCTGAGATAGATTATTTGTTTTGGAGAAAAATAATGGCGGTAAATAAAGCATTCAGCATTTCTGGTGTAATTGTGCCTTGAGCAAGAAAAAAACCCAAACCTCTTCTCCTTCCCCCTAAAGAGAGTAAGAAAAAGTTTTTTAGTCAAACATACATAGAGTGCACAGATGTCCATTAAATGCATGCCCAGGTCCTCTAGTATAGGGGCACTATTTTCATTTAACACAGAAAATAGTAGTAAGGGTTGGAAGAGGCTTCCCAAAATAGCAGAAAAACAAGGATATGAGAGGGAATGTGTTCCAGAGAGCAGCCTTCAATTGAAAGAACTCTAGGCCATGCAGAATGTAGAATGTGTTAATTCAATTCCTAAAATTTCCTTTTTGCACCAATTTATCCCTTTACAGCCCTAATGCAAGTCTATACTGCAGCCCAGTAAGTCCTTAAAGCTGACAGAATAGCTTGCTGCCATGGCTGAGGAGAAGGAGGCCTGTTCCTCTCTCAGTTACATTATCTGCTCTTCATGATTATATTGTGCTGGCTCTTTCACTTGTCAGATCTTCAGGAAGTCAACAGAATATGAACACGATCCCAAATGGATGACTATTCTTTCTGGATTAATAAATTAAACTGGCTTACAGAAGAGTACCAGGGTCACTGTAGGGAACAGGAAAGACTGCTTGAGGAGCAGAACAGGGAAGAGATGGGAGAGAGGAACAGAAGTGAAGGGGGAGAATCAAGACCTACCATATCTGATGGCAGGGCTCTGGACTGTATCTCAAGGAGTCCATAATTTCACACTAAAGACAATCTCTATTGAGTGAAATTTAAAAGCCAGAATTCAGATATATCAATAAACTTCAGCAGAGACAAGTAATGACTCTAGCACTGTCAATGATCAGTGGAGTCTTATTTTGATACCCCACACCTGCTGTGGCTCTGGATACAGGAGAATCTTTACTGTAGCACAGTACCTGCAGAAAGACTACAGAGAAGCCAGTGTTGTCAACAGAGACAAACTTCCATTTGTACCAATGGTCAATAGAGGATGCAGAAATAGTTCAGTTTTCTCATATCTTCTATTGCTAAACCTTTTAACTATAACCCTGCAAAAAGGTCTATAACAAACGAAGAATAGCCAGGAGACCTAAACAGCCAGGAGACTAATACCTGCAGAACAAACCTGGTTGAAATGAGGGGCTTTAGCTAAAGGCCCGTGAAATTAGTTTCAACTTGTGCAAATACGCTCACCTTCAATGTTTGCTTCCAAACCGTAAGAAAAAGCTGTAAATTTTAAGTGAGACTAGCCCTTATTCCACGTTTATTTTTTGCTTGGATACAGCTATTTTTAACCTGTATCCTAAGTGCAATCGAGTAAACCCTTCAATATTTCTTCTTCAAAGTCTTTCTCAAATGCTGACCTTTAAAAGTCCTAACTGTAACTACTTTTGCAAGGCCTGCACTTTCAGGAAACAAAGCTCACTCTGTTCTCAGCTGGAAACATCAGATCCAGGCCTAAAATCAGCAACCCAGTTTCTTTTCTTGTAAGCTTTAACTACCATTAACCACAGACAGGTATCCAATAGCTATCGAAAAACCTCATATAAATTGTGGACCTCAGCAGAAATCAATCTGCAGTCTAGTATGGTGGGCTGCATAGTATCCAAGAAAAACAGAACAAGCCCAGAACATGTTGTCAGGTAAGCTCTTCTTTATGTTTTATATCACTTACAGGTGACTATAAAATTAATACAAAATATTTTTAGTTGCTGTGGGCTTATGGTGACACTTCAGAAGTGACCAGTCAGATATACAGGTCCTTATTTTCCCATCTCTAACTGTTCTTGATCTCAAAATTACCACTAGTCAAAGGAATATTACGCAGACGTGTTGCTGTCTCTCGGAAAACATAGCCCCCTTCCTTGCCTTCTGAGCCTTACAGGAGCCAGCTATAAATTTAGCTTCTTAATAAAGTAACTTGCCTACACATGGCTCATAATCTTTCAAGAACTGCCAGCCTCCCCCTAGCACCCAACCCACTGCCCACACATATTTAGAGCAGATTTAACTGTGATACTAGGGGTCCTGCACTTCCAATTCTGACATGTCAAGTTATGTCTCTTAGTTGTTGCTCAAACTGTCACATCAGAGATCAAGGTAGATGGAGTAGCCTTACTTTTCATGGATATGTGAATACCACAAGGCTTAAGAAAAAAAAATGCCTGAAATCTTGCAAGGTAGTATGGATATCCAGGTTTCTGTCACTCCTACCTTGTACTCAGATAACCACGGCTTTTCACTGATCTCTGGCCTGGGCTAAACCTATAACTGCTCTTGCTTATACGCACCCCAGTTTGTTGACAGCTTTATGGTCCAGAGGGTCAGTCCACCAAAGGATGATTCCATAGGTTCTGAGAGAGGTACTCAGTGTGCATTGAAAGGGCTTCCTCCCACAGAAGAATCCCAGTTTGCTTTTCTGCGTTGGAGAGAAAAAACTAAGGCGAGAGATGTCTTCTCTTGCTGGCATTTAATTGTTCATACAGGCTTCATTTCCTGGTTATCATCAAAGCAAGGATTATAGATAAGGTGGGCTAAAAGGAGAAATTTCTTTTTTTAACCTAGATGATGCATCAGATAAATTTAATTCTTTGCACTGTTTTGCTCTCCATAAACTTAGCCATAAGTAACCATAGTCATCAAGCCAGTAAAACCATTAATTACCCAGTTGTGATGTCTCTATACCATGACATCTGTAAGTAACTTCCTGCAATTTAGATAATCCTACAAAAGCTAACTGACAATTAATTGCATGTTGTGTCTTTGAACCTCTAGTACAGCACTGGCTGTGAAGGAATCACAGAGGTACTGCAGGATGAAAAATAAGTAGGTTTACAAAAGATATGTGATCCTCATTCCAGAATTATCCTTTAAATTACATAGTTCCTTTCTTTTCCCTGTGCTTATTCCCCTCACAATACCTAAACTTTATGCTCCAGACTGCTAAGTATGTATAAAGGCACTCATTTTTTTAAGTAGAGTTATGTTTTGCTTCTATTTGCTTTTATGAAAGTCTTAAGAGTTATTTTCTTACTATATATATATATAAAAGAGGATTTAGATTAGTTTATCACAGTGAGAGGCTGAAATAAATATTGTTTATATAGGCATGAATGTTATTGACTGTGTATTTACAATAACTTCCAGAAAGTAACTCAAACCATTAAACCTCCTGGCAAAGTGTACAATTTCATAAATCTGACTAAACATTTTACAATAATAGTTGTATTAATTACTAAGAGAAAACAACACACTTGATGGATTTTTATCTTTAGGAAAAAATGAGACATTTCACTACTGACAATTCAAAGTGACTGTTTTCTCTGGTCTGGTATTTGCAAATGGAGAAATACCTTTTCTTTGGAAGAAAAGACTTTACAATGAAACGCAATCCAGACAGGATTACTCCGAAGACAATTGGTTTAACTTGCACAGAATATTGTTTACAATGTTGTTGATGGAAGGCAGCTCAAAAAAATGCACCCAGATGTCATTGTTTGGATGTGGAAGATTTACATCTAAGTAATTAATTACTCCATCCCCCTTAAACCAAAGTTCACAGGGAAATTGGGGCTGAAAATGAGTACTCAAGAACTCCCAGAAACAAGATCGCTGAGGAGCACTTTTCATTAATTCATTATGTTATACATAAGTGCCCACTAGAGATCATTGTCTACATGCATAAGGCATTTTCAGGAGGTCACCGATGCAGTGTTCAGTCTTATAGAGAAGGCAGACAAATACAAATGAAAAAGATGTTCAGAGGCACGAGGTGACAGTTCTGAAGATTCAGTTTGTCAGTGGCAGAATTGGGGACCAGGACTCAGATCTGCTGAGTTTTTAGTCCCATGTTTTAAAAAGGAGAATAAGTGATTTATTCTTACATTTTGTGTGAGAGTTGTTTCAGCAGAAAATTGTCATTGGGAAAGATAAAGACCTGTGAGAATTGTCCATTGGGTTCTTTTTAGTTTGGGTTATTGATGAAAAATTTAAAATTTCAATGATTTCATGGTCATCTAAGAATTCAGAATATTGGTTAGGTGCCACTTCATAGCTGAAATCCATTTTTCTTACACCACAGGGTTTCCATAATCTTCCTGGATTTGTCTCTGGCCAGATCCCATCTGCTGTCATTCAATAGAGCTATGGATTTTCATGAGGTAAGATGGCTGGAAAAGAAAGGAGATCATGGAAGTTTGTAGTAACTTGACTTGGTTGATGAATAGCTTCCTTCCCCCTTCTTTTTATTTTTTCCCTAACCAACCTTACAACAAACAAAACAATGAGAAAGATTAATTTAGCAACAATCATTTGGACTTGAGAGCAGTAAATCTACAGATCATAAGCTAAAGTAAAGCAGAAGCAGAATTTTTGGTATTATCAGTAGAGAAAAATTAAGGTTTTGGGAAGCATTATTAAGACAATTGCAGACAGATTTATCTGAGGTTTGCAGGGCAAAAGAGAGCGCCAAATTAAAAATTATCCCAAAAGTGAGGTTGTGGCTGAACCCTGATCTCATTTTAGTACTTAATCTACAGAAATGTTCTTTCCTTGTGTCTTACCCAGTCTTTCTCATTTCATCTTTTCTGATATGTTATGTTCTGATAGGGTAGGTTACTGTTATTTCCTCCCAGACCCATCACCTGCATCTGTAGCTTCAGCCTTCTTCCTTCATCCCTCTTGACTTTTTCTACTTGGCCCTAAAACAGGAAAAAAACCCTGTAATTCGGATTCATAGGGGAAAACTGATAGGAAGAGCAGAGCCTAACTTAAGGCAATGAGAAGTTCCTGGCGTTCATGTGCTCTAAAGACACAAACAGCTAGACATCTTGTCTGCTGTCACAGGAGAGGGAATGAAAGTATTAAGCTTTCAGTAGGGAGTGACCGAGTTGCAGGATTCCTGGAATTCGGGCAGGGTGAACCTCTACTGAGCAAAATACAAACACAACAAAGCAACAGTGTCTTGAAAACAGTATGATTTTACTACACAGGAGACAGAAGGAGTATGTCATTGTCCAGTAATGTTGGAGACAAAGCTTTTAATTTACAGGATTGTGGGTAAATGTGGAGTACATAATTTATCTAGAGGTTCATCTGATGCACAGTTTTGATCCCAAGAGCTTATATCATTAAAAATCCTTCTCTTGCATTGTTGGAAAGCTATGCATCCTTTATGCTTTCCATTTGCAGTTTTACTGTGCTGCTGAATCACCCGATGTTCACCTTCACATTCTTGGCAGGCTTTAATGTGTTTGCTTACAGTATAATTAAATGCTCTGTATTCATTACTTCCCAGCTCTGACTTACATTTAGTCTCTTCAATGTAATTATTCCACCATGTACATTCAGTCAAATGTGCTATCCTGTGCCTGTCCAAATTTTATTAAACAAGGGTAAACGTGTGGTCAATTACACATAAAATTGTATCTGTCCTTAAGAGAAGCTTTTGAGCCTCTTGTGTGCTTTCAGTGAGATGAATTACAGGCACATAAATCCCCTTTTACACTCTTTTCTATCAGTTCTTGTGTTCTGCCTGCTATTAGTAGCAAATTAATTGACTATGGGGAAAAAAAACCCAAACAAGCTCTGTGTTAAATCAAAGATTTCAGGTGGTGATAAAAGTGATAGAGAGAGGATCCATAGTGTTCCTGAATCTACTAGATTGCTAGAGTTCATTATCAAATACAATTTGACTTTATCATTATTCTGTGCTGTAATATGACAGTAAACAAAGGAGAAAGACTGGGTGAATTCCCTAACATCTAGCTACTAGAAATACTGTGGTTGAAAGTTGTTATCCTATCAATCCCACATGTTAATCCTATTGAAATTCCTCTTTTGAAAATCAAGCTCCAGAGAGCAAAACCAAATTATCTGTAAAACCAACTTAGAAATCTTGAAGCTTTTTCAAAGATATTCTCATTTTCTTCCTAAAATAAATTAACTGTAATACTAACTTTGAAACTTTGAGAGTCTTTTAAAAGATCTTTTAATCTGATTTCTGGTGCCTGATTTTTACAATAACATGCATGTCAGTTAAAGTAGAGATAATTTTGTTTTTTCTTCCAGGTGAATTTCATTTATTTAATCTCCAACTGCTTCAGACTTCAAGTTCATGGAAAAAAAACCCCAAACAGTTGGATTAATCTCACTTGACGTTAGTTAGGTGAGTAGTCTAAACTAGTTGTCTAGGCACACAGTGGAGAGAAATAGACACCTCCAGCAGGCAGTACAGCCCCTCCTAAAAAAAAAACGCAAAAACATTTAAGGCGGGATTAACCAGCATCTCTAGGAGGTACTCATGTGTGTGTCTCTGGTAAAAGAAGGGAGCCTAAAACCTACCTGTGTAGAAGTGCCAGCCCTAGTGTAAAACTAGATATAATGCATCCAACCTCCAAACAACTGTAATTCAAAGATGATTTGACTTAATACAAGAGTTGATGCTGAATTTAAGAATTAATAGATTGGAATAACTTTCCATTTGATACCATATTCTCAGAGAATGAATGAGCATTTATGCCATTTCTTGCTCTTTCTTAAACTTGCTTTGCAGAGTATCCTTTGCTGAAATGTGACAGATGACAGACGAGACTTTCTTGTCTTGCTCTAAAGGAATAGGTTTTAGAGTAGCTATCCATATTAAAGTGAAATTTTCTAAAATAAGCAATAAAACACAAAGAGAGAAAACCTAATTTATAAATAGTGCATATCAGGTTGAAATAGCATCTAATGAGTTTCATCCTGAAGTAAATTCATATTGTCAGGTTTAACAGCCTTTCATAAACTGGATTTACACTCAGTGGGTTAAATTCTCATTTCAATTAATTTTCATGAATGGAGTTTGCTGTGGTGTAAATGAGAAAAGAATCTGTCTCCAAATGCCTAGAGGCCTTTATTGGGAGTTCGCTGCTGATGCATGCAAAGATACCAAAACAATGTTATCTTCATCTAAGCATAGCCCTAAAATTAGATAGCAGTTAAGATATGTCCTCTTTTCTTCTGCTGATTTGGAAAATGGAATACGTTTATTGGAAGAAAGGATGCAGATTAAAATTCAATGAGATTTTGTTGCATCATGGATAATTATTTCTCATTGTTTTGCCATTATTTCTTCATTTAGGAAAAGAAGATGATTCAAATCATTTTATAAGATCAGTGGCTTTATGTTCCACATATAATGCAAGAAATTGGAGTAAACACAGGATTTTCAATAATGGACCTTTCATTTCTAATTTAATTTTCTTTAATTATAATGCTATATATACATAGGAAATATAATATGTACTTATATTTCTAGTAATGGTATACATATATTTCAACATAAATATGACATTAATAGACCTCGCCATTGATATCATGGCAGTAGATGAAAGTTGTTTGAAAGTTAGTTTGAAAGTTGTTTTACAGTTACAAAACTTCTCTAATTGTTTATTTTTCACCACCCAAGAAGGAGTAGCTGCAATATAGAATATAAAAGAAATAAAGTAATAGCCAAGAAAAGATTAGTTAAAAAGATTAGTTAAAAAGATCTAGTGAAATTTAATAGGGCAGGAAACTCCATAAGGTTTCCCTGGTAATTGCAGGATAAATGTGTAAAGGAATGTGATTTTAAAATTATAGCTACCAATAATTACCTTGGGGTTAGGAAGAAATTTCCCTTGTATAGGTCTGATTTATCTTCATATTCAAGGTACCTGAACTAGACGTTGGCTCTGGATAAAATACAGGAGATAAGTACTAATGTGATCCACAATATAATTTCCTATGCTGAAGTAAGACCCCAAACTTCGTTTCACCCAGATGCTTTTAGTCGTCTATAAATGATTATGAAGAACTGCAATGATATTAATAAATATTTCCTTCTATCTTCCTGAGCCCCCTTAGGCTTCTGACTAGAAAAAAAAAACCCATCCTGTCTGTATTTCCCTAATTAAGCTACATCCATTGCAACTCATAATTGTTCTTCTCTAGAGGTGCAGGTAATGCTTCCTAATATATAAATCAATGCACATCAATCCAAACGAAAATCCATGACTTATGCCTGCCCCAGTTTTCCACACTCATTTATTTCAAAAGCTTTTTCTCATTAGAATCTTTCTTGTCCTCTCTAGCTTTATATTCATGTCTATAGCAAGTGACCATCCATGCCTATATACATTTCTTTTTCTGGTGCCAGAAGGAAGTCTTTAAATAAAATGAAATTGTTAAAGGTCTATTTTGCAGTATTTAACTCTTCTGTAGAATGAAAAAGGCTTGCAAGAAGTTGGGAAAACACTTAACATTATCCATTTTGAAACAAAAAATGTAGAAAAAAATTTAATTAAATTTTCATTTTCACAGTGTTACTTAACTACTCTTTTTTTAGCAATAGCTCAAAATAATACTTTTGCAGTAGGAGGAACAGTAGGGGAGAGTAACACACCTCCTCCTCCTCTCAGTCAATGGCACAGCTATAATGATAGTGAAAACAATACAAGAATTGAAGAGGGGGTGTTCAATATTTCTCTTTTTTATGGATTCTGTTAAACACGTTAGTTTCTTAAAGTTTTGCTGAAGCCAAGTTATAGACCACTTACATCCATTTTTTTCAAATGCCCTGGCAAATGGGGCTACTGTTCTTATGCAACAGTTTACATATAAAAAATCAAAAGGTGCACAGTCCAATTCAGCTCTAGTAACACAGCCACAATAGCCTGGCATTTCATACCACTTGATTTCCTTGCTTCATAACTCAACTGTTTCCTTCTTGGCAATCTCTTTTTAGTATTACAATTCTTGGCACAAAAAACTCAAGAGATGGAAAATTACCTCCACATATGCAGGGTCAGGAACTGTATCTACCAGATTCTATTCTAGAATGTCTAATTAGCATTTTCTCTCAGCTTTGCTGTTTTCCAACATTATGTGTCTCTGAAAAACTAGTAAGAACACAGTGAAATACAGAAAACCCTCATGATTCCATTTGCTTTGGACCAATTTCCATGTATGCACTGGTATGCACGAGTAAGTACTGTTACGTCCTAGGAAAACTGGCTAACCTTAATGTAGCTTCCTTAATATTAGCGTATGACCCAGGGTAGGTTGCATCCAGAGTCTGTGGAGGCTGTTGGGTCCTTCCAGTGGGCAGTTCACCCTGGTTAAGACAAATGCTTGAAGACATGGTTTTGCAGGGAATTGAACCTGTCTAACAGCTCATCTTCCCAATATTTCCTTCCCAATCAAAAAGTCTCAGTACCAGATCCAGTACTTGCCATGCATTTCCAATTTTATGAAAAAAAATAAAGATCCATTCAAGTACAAAACCAGTGCAAACAAAAAGGCACAAACACCTGTCTGGGGTGGGGATGAAAAGCCATGGGAACATGTGCTATCCACGGCAATGAGCTCATCTCATACAATCTCATTTCACCTTACCTCAGCACATCTCATACAACCATGCTTTTAAATGGAGGGCACTACAATATCCAAATGTGTCTCTCAGTTCTCTGGCAATGAAGTTTAGGTGTCTAGCTCAGGACACCACATCTGGAGGGCTGGAATTAACTGAGATTATTCCAGCCTCAGGTGTTCACGGCACAGTACGATACACACCAAGCACGTGGCTGAGCAGGGCGAGCTGGTACCATGGTACCAGGCTAGTGAAGCGCCCATTCAGCAAAGCAATAACAGGGGTTTCTCAGAAGCCTCTGCATTTATCTCCAGGCAAGTCTGTAGGCTTTGTTTAGTAAAGGTTTTCAGAATCATGACATCCATGTAGAGGAGAGTTGTAAGGAATTCAGGTTTTCCCATTTCTGAATTCCTCTGCAGGTAAAACAGGCCTGCTGGGGAAGGAAAAGTCTTGCTTTCTGTGGTTGTTCCTGGTCAGAAGGGTCCGTCTCAAACAAGTAGCCTGAAAGAGCTGCTTCCAAACATTTTGAGGTGTCCAAATAAAACTTCAGCATTAAAGGCATGAGTCAGGACTGTAACTCCTGATGTGGTCACTCCGCGGCTGTGCAAATGGACCGGAGCGACATCAAGGACCCCTATGGCTTTGTCTGTACGTTAAGTTATGTGTGGGTCTGTGTAGTTTCTGCAGTCTGCCTTTGGAAAACATCCAAGCTGTTTATGAGCAAAGACATAATCAGGACTAGATCTGAGCCGTGAAACTCTTGGCAAGGAAAAGCCTGAACACACAGGATAAGTTCTTGTTCGCATGGTTTGGGTGGATCTTGGATGGGGAGGGCTGAAAGCCCTACAGCTTTGCTCACAAGTAGGACACCAAAATTCAGCTTTCCTTAACTGAAGCACTAGCAATAGAAAACTCATCAGGAACTGGGTAAGCCATGTCTTCAGTAGGATCTCACCACTTATCTAGAGTGTTGCTAAAGCTAGAAGCCCTAGGACTAGCAGGAAAGGACTCTGCCAGTGCAGGCAGCTCTAACACTCCCTTAAAAATATGTTTTTATGTGGACAGTACTGCAGGACAGCCTTAAATGATATACTACTGCACAACTTAGAATTGATGTTCTGAAAGATGGCCCGAAGCCACTAAAGTCTTCTCAGCTGTGAGATCTGTACTATACCTCTAAGATGTCTCAGCTGTGCTATTCAAGGAAAAGGTAATATAAAATGACAAAACTTTTTTTTTTTTGTTAGACCTTTCCTGCAATAAACTGGGAGATAATACCAAGCCAATATGTCATCACTCATCAGCCTGGATTCAGTCCACAGATCACTCAAATACCTCATGTCATGTGCCAGGGATGCCCTGGCTCACATATGCATTATGTTATCTGTCACAGCACAGGCAAACTACCAGGCTGCAACAAGGCTTTACCGTGAGTCGGATTCTACTGTCCATGCTGTTCTTCCATCCTTCTGAGGCCAGACCACCCTGCACCTTGTCTCTGCTATGATCCAGGTTCTTCCTTCTCTATCCAGGCTCCTCACCCACACTCCTCAGGGCTATTTAACCACTTTGCAGGAATGAGCTACAGCTGCACATCATCCATGTCAATCAACCCACTGCCATCAAAGCAAGGCCACAGCTGTGTATTTTCAGTGTTAATCAACCCACTGCCTTTATTCCTCTACAGTTATCTGAAAAAATTAATCATTTTTCCCCCCCAAACACTGAGTTTAATACTGAGTTGCTTTGCATTGTAGCACCTAGCCTATCATTATCACATCGTTATTTATGACAAACCTGTGAAATAAATAGCTACTACTGTTCTCTGTTCCACAGAGCCGGGGTGTTGTGCTTGTCTGTGATTTCAGCTCAGATAATTTGAACCAGAGGTAAGTACTGTGAAGGCCATAGCGGCTTAAAGCTGCATTTACCAAAGTGTAGGTTACAAACCTAGATATAATTCTGTTGTGTCAGGGTATTGTAAGCTAGCCCCAAGTGGAAACTTCCCTACAAAATTATGTCCTCGTTAGGCCTTATGTATCATGTCTCATCTGCTCACCTACACACTTCCTTTATTTTCCCCTCTCCCTTTTTGGAGCTTTATGCACTGCTGAGGTCTGCTGTGCAAAGGGACCCAACTGCAAATAGTCTGTCCGTCCTACTGTAAAAAAAAAGAAAGTGTAAATCAAATGCAAAACCAGGTCAATGAGGGCAAGGGGATTTATGCATATAAAAACATTAGTTCCGTTTCTGACATCATGCATACCAGACAAAACTGGGGTAACTTCATTGCCTTAGAGGACTCATTCTAGATTCGCATTTGAATGAGTAGATAAATAAATGGGATTGGTAAATCAGTCTGACTCATTCTAATCTAGGAGATACTGGCTTTTAACTCAGCCAGGTGTTGAAGCCCACCAGTACATACCAATTCACTGGCCAGCTTCTTAAAAAAATAAAACCATCAAATGAAACATTATTATGACTTAAAAGCCTCTTATTTCTAAATCTGGATACTAGGCTTTTTAATTTTAGAATATAAAGACACTGCAGTTCACACTTTTGTACAAAATAGGTCTCAAGAGTTAAGCTACTTTAAAGTAAACTACATGAATAAATGACATAAATTTCAACAGACTTTTGCACTACAGTGTCTCAGAAGCAAAGCTTCAGATGGTTTAATAGTTCAGTTGTATTTATCAACTACTGCTTTGCTGAGCAAGTCTGCATTTCAAGCCCCAGTGATTGGGAGTATCATCATATGAAAACAGTTTATGCCTCTCTCTCCTTACTAGCGTAAGATTAACTGTGGATAGCTAATAGATATTACACAGTATATTTTACCATCAGCATTTATGTTTTCCAGGGTCAGCCTTACCCTTCTAAAGAGATACCACAGTGGAAAATGCAGCACTACATCAACCTGAAAGAATACAAATCTCAGTTGATCAATGGGTCACATTAGCTGTTTGGAAATTGATGGCAGCTTCAACAATTCAGGAGCTTTAAAAGTATATCCATAAGGTCAAATATAATTTAGTACTTGTTTTCTTGCAGTGGTGCTGGTGGGAAATGCCATTTCTACTACTACTGATCTGCTTCTTTTGTGGGCATGCCTTAATGTAGAAAATTTGTTGCTGTTGTTGCTGAAGCTTCTGCTAAAGCTTCTCTGTAAAAATGCACTTAATCTGAAAGCTGCAGTATTTCATCTGCTTTCAGCCTTTAATAGAGTGGAGGAATTCATTAAGTTATCTGAAAGCAATTTTCAATTATGAAAATACAATTTAAATAAGGGTAAGAAGAGTCTTTGAAGATGACAAAAGTGGGAATTGATTGACACACTCTGTTGTCAGCTGGAATCAATTTCACACTTGGGGAAAAATACCTTTGCTAGGGAAAGATCATCCGTCAGCAGGAGGCAAACTGCAGGGAACCGGGAAAAGAGAGAGAAAGCAAATCCCATCTTAAGCAAAATATTCAGCAGCCTGAACACCCTTCACCTTGACAAAGTAAAACCTCTTTATTATAAGTACTGAATCTCATAGCATCGGCACTCAGGGCAAACACTAAGGAATTTTAACTATCTGTCCAGATTTTGGTCTTGTTCAGACACAATGCCATTTGGCTTCAAAACCAGCTTTGTCTTAGCAAGTACTGCAAGATACCCCTAAAAGTTGTTATAGCTGCTGAACATGTTATCTTCTCAGTCTGCTGTGGGTCTGAGAATCAGCTGTTAATTCTCCACAGAGCCGGTGGTTCATATGATGCCAGTTCTTTCTATCTCTAAGTTAAGTAAAAACACGATTAGAAATACTCTGTTTGATTCCCTGATATGCCATGGATACTTCATACCGTTGTAAAAGTGCTATTGAGACATTAGTCAATAAGAAATATCCCTTAAGAAAATACTTAAGAAAAGCTGCGATGACAAGTTTGTGCTACATCAAATGAGAGGCCACTTCCTAGTAAAAATCAGCGTAGGTCTGAAATCTCCAAAAAGCCCTGAAGTCAGTTTGCAGAGGCAGTAACTGACAATAAGAGGCTCTGAAAGCAGAATTTCAGTCCAAGTAAATACTGTGGAGTGGTGCATAGGAAAAATGACTGATAGCTAGAGCAAGCAGATTACACACATGGGTAGATGGAGGACATTCCCCTGATAGTACTACTAGCACATCGCTCCGTCCTCTTGTTACCTTGGCTTATCCATTTCTTTCAAGCAGAGTCTGGCATAAGTGGCAAACTGACTCACGTTCATGCACCAAGGCAGGATAATTTTTTTGAAGAATTCTTTCAGTGATTTTTACTATGTTAAGGTGGAGAAACCAGAACTGTTAAAACCACAATTGTACTGATTATAGCCACTGTTTAAGAGCACTGAGACAAGCGTGAGTACTTGGGAGACCCAGATACTAGGAAAAATTAATACATTAAAATCCATGTAGCTTTGAAAGTATTAAATGCAACAGAGAGAACTGAACAGTGGAGTTAATAATAATGGGGTAAGTTGGAACGGTCCCTTTCCCCCGCCTCTGCTGTCTCCTCAGAATAGCCCAAGCCACATCTCCGGTGCTTGGCTTTACACATGTTGTGTGACTATGTTTGTTTTCATCATAGGCCTGAAATGTGGGCTAGTTCTTATTTTTTATCTGTCTTCTTATCTGTTTATCTCAGTCAGTACCATTCAAAGCCGTGCTTAAACCCTGTGACATTAAGTTGCCCTGCCAGTTAGGGATTTAGCTTGAGGGAAACCATCACAAGAACTAAACTCTCCTCTGGTCCACAGAGCTCCTCTTCAGGCCAGAGGCAATTCTGCAGTTTCTGAAGTTGTTGCTGAAGTTGTTGTTTTTTTTTTTTAAGACTGGTGTTTTCATATTTGCTCAGATACTGAGAACTCTACCTAACAAACCACTCACCTGAGTTTCTTTACATGATGGCTTTGAGAATATGTGCTGCACACAGAGGCCCTGAGATAAGGCTATGTGAAGCTGTGTACTTTGCTAGGATAGTGCTGAAAGAGTGGGTCCATCAGAGGAAATGAGTTGCAGCCTGTCCCATTTCTGTTTCCCACTGCTGTGATTTCCAACCAACCAGAAGATCCTGGGTTTTGCCGGGAGGATGCCTTGCTGTCGCACACCAGAAAGGACAGACCCTGGACTACAACAGGAAGCTCTTGGCTCCCATACAAGTCCTCAAATAACTTTGAAAAATCTCACCTAAACTGTTCTTAACAAAATAATGTGATGTTTTTGAAAACTGTCTTCATGGGCTTAAAATCTTGTTGAAGTTTCTGTGGGAGTTAGGAGTGATTTATACAAGAAATGTCACTGCTTTAAAGGAACATTTTTAAGTAAAGAGGCTGCCTACTGTAATAGACTTCTGCAAAGATGAACTTCAAATATAAATCCTTATAATAGAGAAGTTAAGTATTTATATAAATTCTTTCTTAGATGTCTAGGTGGTTAATAAATCTAAGCCTGTGGTATTAACATCAGAGTGTATTTATTGATCCTTCTACTTTGGAGCCTATACATTTGCATTGATTTTCCTTTTCGCCCTTTTTGTTTGTTCACTTGTGTCCCTAGCTAGGTGGGTCTGTTTGCCTATCATATAACAGTTTTCAAATAAAAACTTGAATCCAGAGTCTGTCCAAGCCACGTGTTTTCATTTTAGAATATTAATTAGGTCCTACAAATTGTTCTTTCTTGCAGTGAAAAGAACTACCTGGCATAAATTTATTAGTGAATTGTATTTGTTTCTTACTTGATGGTTGCATGTAACTGAAAAATTGCTGTGGAAACATGTTGTCTACTAAAAGGTAGGCAAAATGATGACCCAGTCAGTATAGCATACCTTTCCGTCCATTTTCCACCTAGATAACCATGTGCTACATGCTAAGTCTGTCTGGGAAATAATGGATCAATTAGGCTTTGTTTTTTCCTATTGAAACAGGTTTATATGTATGATATAGGCTCTGGGAATGATTATCACAGCAGTGAAAGTTATGCCACTTATGCAGATGATGTACTGCTACAATCCTAAGCATTGCCATTGTGTCATGTAGCTCCAGGCTAATATAAATGACTTTGAAATGATAAAATCACTGTTCTGGTTTGTTACAGGAACTAAAATGAGACCCCAGTGGTTTCCATGCAAATCATCTCTTGTGAGACATTTGTCAGTGTCAAAGTTAAGTGTGTTGAATTCAATGTCCTCCAAATGAAAGTTTCATTAAATGCTTTTTATTACACATAATGGCCTATTTTACAAGTGTCTAATCTAAAGATATAAGGAGCACTAAGTTATAAGAAAATATTTCTGGTCATAAACAGCCTGCTGATAACCACATTTTATAATATATTCATTTTTAAGGAAATCTGGAGTAAAAGTTCTGTTCCCATGTTACACAATGGATTTCATTTCTAATACTCTGTCATTTTTACAAGCAGAGATCTGCCATTGCCTCAAGAGGGATTCTTTTCACCCTGTACAAGCAAAAAGGATTTAGGAGATTCAACAGACAGACAAGGACAAGATTTTAAGCTGATGCAGATCTTGTGTTAAGAAATGTGGTTAAAAGCGCTCTGCAACAGGAAGGTGAGATTTATGGGAAGAGATTACCGATCTGTTTCCTCCTACCTCCCCTGGCAAACTATGCAAACTGGCTAATTTATGTTGGGTTCATGCAGCTGGATTACAGTTAACTACAGGTAACATGAAGTGTGACTGACATTTATGGTATATAATTAAGAAACACAGTGAAGAATTACCTTGTGTTGCTAAGAGGCTGTGTGCTGTCTCACCCGACCTTCCCTCTCACATTAAACAATGAATACAAGCATTGTTTCTCTATGCTATTCCCCTTCAGAACGTGATTAACTTCCAGAGGAGAAGATGTTACTCAAAATCTTCTGACTACTCATCACCTTCAGACAGCCCTTTTGGCTATAATGGGTTACAGTGTCCACATAAATTTTCACCTAGACTCAAAGGCTTTCCAGGCTTTTCCACCCTATCAGCTGTCGCCTGGATTCAGCGTACCTTAACTGTTACAACATAGAAAGTTTCTCATATTTTTTCTCTTCCAGATCCTTCAGTTCAGGGAAGCCTTCAGCACACCCCTTCTTATCACCTGGACTCCACTCTGAGTGACTGATCCCAGGAAGATACTTTGCAAATGCCTTTTAGGTTTATTTTTGGTTGTTCTTTTTCCCAGGATGACCCTCCCATAACATGGCATCTGGTATTGTTTCATTGGTTTGGTTTTGGGGAAGCTATCCCTGACACCTGGCAGATAATCCCCCAGCTCTCTTATAGGGCCAATTGACTCAGTATGAGGAAATCACTGGTCTTGTGACAGAGAGAAAGTGTAGAAGGGAAGATCAATAAGAATACATCAACACAAATTTTAAAACCACTGCTAAGATTTGCACATGCTATTGACATTGGCTGGATATCTTTTTGACTGATACGCAGAAATAACTTCTTGGATTCAGTAAAGGGTAACAGTTTGAAATGATGTGTCCTTTGGTATCCTGAAGGCCAAACAGATGATCTAATGATTCTGTCAGGTCTTAAAATATATATAAGGGGAGTTCTGACTTGATAAAACAGTCTGTAGTCTCCAAATGATGCTTTACATATATTTTATATGTACATAAAATCACATATATGTAACACCATCAATTTTGGGGTTTTATATATGTAAGCCTTAAGGGTGGTGGTTTTTATTTTTTATTTATATAAATATATATGCCTCAAGTTTCAATTCAAAGAAGAAGCTGAAAATAATGTCTACCCACTTGTTCTTCTGGTTGTTGTAGCTTATAATGCAGCTTTTCACCTGTGTCCACATCAGTAAATGAAATGATAAAAGACATCTCAGTTCAATGAGACACAGAGGGCTCATTAGCCAAGGCACCAGTTATACATCTGATGACATCCATTTCTTTTAACAGCCTTACCTATTGCTCACTGAAATGAAGGAAAAGACCAAAAAAAAAAAAAAATCACCAGTGGCACACGTTGTTTAAAAATATCCTGCTTCAGCCAGCAAGAAGTACAGTAAGGATCAACTATGTAGTACATCCTCTGGTCCCAACACAATTCAAACCCAAGTACCTCTGATCTCCAAGGGTGTACAAAGCAATTCATTCAATAAATTCAAGAGGAGTACTAACGTAAAACTTTACTGTGATTATAATTAACGGCCCTTCTTATTTCACCATCTCATTCAATCAATTATATTATTCAAGTAATGTGAGCATTATCTTTTATGAGCAGTATTTATTAAATACAAATAAAACTGGCACAGTAAATCTTATCCATTCACCTTTCCTATTCTTATGTTTACACTGATGTGTGAAAATGTTGAAAGCTGTTTTGTATCAACATTTTCTGCTTTTGAAACTTTAAGGAGAAAATAACTATTTCTTGAAGCCATATTCTTAAGAGGAAACACATGCACAAAACCAGTTTGTTGTACAGAAATCAGTGACTATGGACAGACCCATCTGGCAAGCAGAAAGAAGCTGGCTGAGTGAGCATATCAGAGCATATGAGTGTGTTGAGCAGTTCACATGCACCGAGTGCTTTTTGGAAACTGTACATATACGTAGTGTCATCCTGCCACTAACTGCTACACAGCTGAGCCTTAAGCCCATTATGTCTTCTAAATTCCCTCTTCTGATTCTCCTTTTGAGCAAGGTAACAATAGGTCTGCATGACTTTTGATTTGGGGTGTGTGTACCACCCTCGTGCATTTCCCCAAGTCAACACATGAGGATGGCAATATTTCAAATGGCACTTTTTTATTCAGTTTGGCATTAAGTGCTGTTCAGTTCTTAAAATGTTAAGTGTAAAAATGGAGCTATGGGATCCCATGTTTATCATCTCTTGATGGCTTCCATATCTAGTGAGATCAGATGGTTGTAAATGCCAATTCTGCAAACTCCACCTGGGAACAAAAAGTCAAGCTGTGTTTTGCATTTTTTTTTCTGGCTCACGTGTTATGATCTAAGCTACAGATTATTACAGTATTCTTAGCAATTCTCTCAAAGGTAAGAACAAAGAACTTGAAGGGGTGCCCACAACTGCTGAGCTTGTCCTCTAGTGTTGACTGGAAGGGATATCATGCAACCCTTTCCATAAATGGATTTTCCAGAATCCCACTGCTATGATCATGAGAAGTATTTCAGAAAGAATTCCAGCCAAAACATATTTATGGCCAGGTTAAAACAATTTGTTCTTGTGCTAGCTTTGTCCTCTGCTTCATATAAGCATTTCACTTTCCAGGTGCTAAGCAGAGGCAAGCATGGCTCTCCTGTATCATGGGCTAAGATCCAAACCAAGGCTTTGGCTCTTTGACCCTTCTTACTGATGCTTGTTGGGTCCAATTAGCACACAGTCAAGCACAGGCCCAGTTGGGAGGAAACAGCCAACAGCTGAGAAACAATAAGGAGCAGATTTTTAAATTACCACATGGAACTCATTTACCTCCCCCCAGCTGAGATTTGATAAGCACTTCTCTCTTACTGTTATAGCTTAAATTAACTCTTGTGACTTTGTCCTGAAACAAAGGAGAAACGCTCCTGTTATCAGTTAACAGTATTACCCAGCGAGAGGCAAAGCAGAGCTCCACCCATTATACAGAATTCAGTTGTAACAGCAGGCATAGCAAGCAAATGAAGAATAAGGACATGGTCACGCATGTAATGAAGCCACCAAAAAAAATTCCCCCTTAAGACAGGATTTGCAGTGCCATAGTGTCATCTGCAGCATTCTGTATTCACCTTCCTTGTCCTTGTGGATGTATTTGCATATAGTATACAATGAAGCCTTGTTAGAGCATTCCATAATAATATAGCTGTGTTTGAAATTAGGAGAGTTTTTTCCTTGCTGTATTACTTTTGTGGATCTCTTTCATCCTGGAATTAGATAATGGGCTTTGTTACCCTGAGGGTGACGGAGCCCTGGCACAGGCTGCCCAGAGATGCTGTGGGGTCTCCTGCTCTGGAGACATTCAGAACCTGCTCTGGGTGATCCTCTGCAGCCTGCTCTGGGTGACCCTGCTTTAGCAGGGGGTTGGCCTAGAAGATCTCCAGAGGTCCCTTCCAACCCTGACCGTTCTGTGATTCTGTGTCCTAGGTTTTTCTAGTTTTGTATTTCTACTTTTACCTACTGATAATAAAAAACTTCTAGCAAAGTGTTATTTTCCTAGACTTCCGGTTCCTTGTGCCTTGTCTCTCTTACTCTAATCTACAGGTCTCCCTCTTCTTTCTGTTCTGCATCTTGATTATTCTTTTGTGGATTTGGTCTAACCACAGTCTACCCCAGACAATGTACGCCAGATCCTTTGCAACTGTCTTGTGGTTCTGCTCATGGGTAAAAGTCTCTTATTGCCTCATTTAATATATCAAACCTGCAGTTATTTGGTTATATAGGTTTGGATCAGACGTGGCTTGCAGCCTTTCAGTCTGGATTGAGGGCAAGGCAAGCTCTCATTTTGCTGTAAGAGACAATGCAGGCAGAACCTGTGCTGATCAGGTTTGTTGCATCAGCAAATTTCACCTGTACAACTGCTTCCAAAACAGATGCCTGTGGGAGTCCACAGGTAGCCTCTCTGTAGGCCGGTAATTCCCTCTTGAAACAGCCTATGAGGTTGTCTCCTTTATACTAGTTATTTCCCACCTTCTAGCTCTTGTACTAATTCCCATTTCATCTAGCCTAACTAATAATGTCCCATGTGGGACTATATTAAATGCTTTACTGAACACCAGGTAGATTATATCTACTGCGTTTCTTTTGTCTGGAACATCAGTTAGCTTATCAAGGAGAGCTATCATGTTAGTCTGGCACAGCCTGTTTGCTAAACTGTCGTATTTATCTCATTTATCATTTCCCTTCATTTAATTTCTGTTTGCTAGTATTTAAAAGCCTTGCGGTCCTGCAAGTCCTGTTCAGGCCAGGCTAACAGCTGGCAACAGGCAGTTCAGCATTCATCCACGTGCTGCATGAACTAGACCTGTTTTGCTCCAGTCACAGAATCATTCCTCAGACTCCAGAAAACTAGTTAAAACTCCCTGCTGCTAGACTTGTAACATTGGGCCAGATGCAGGTTATCTGGTCCCTCAAGATGGGATTGTACTGCATTTTTGAAGTGCTGCTTCTGCCTCTGACATGGTTATTTATTATTCCACAGCCTCACTGGCCATCCTGCCTTTGTCCTCTGCATTAAAGACCATTATTTTTATTGAATATTGACATGATTTGGTTTCAGTGCCATCACGAGCTTGACTGAATCTCTACCAATCTAGATGGAAGGCAGCTGCAACCTTTTAGGACTGCTATAGTTTAATTCAGGTGGCCGAAGAAATTTTTCCCCATTTGTTACTTGTTCCAGTTTCATTACAGATAAGTGAATCCAGACCTGCAAAGCAAGCAGGAGTTCACAGGGCTGAGAATTATATTCTTGTGAGTGGAGGGGGAAAAAAAAAAAAAAAAGCTGCAATCTTGATACCTGCAGGGAGAAGATTCCTCACAGAAAATGTGCTATTTTTGCAGTCACATCTCATTATTACATTTAAGCTGACGTCTTTGAGCTGTGAGCAGATACAGAGTCAGCTGTATATCAGAGGCTGATTCAGAGTCAGCAGCAGAGTGAAGTTGATTAGAAGATGATGAAACATCAGGGCAAGGGCATTAGAAAGAAACGCAGCAAGCAAAGTTTGGATAAGAAACCATTCATGTAACTATTATGATCATAAAGCAAGCCTGTGGCAGAACCAGCAATAGAGCTCAGGCTGCCAATACAAGTTCATGTTCACCGCTTCACAGTACCGCTTCGTTTGACCCTGCTACATTAGTCTTGGTTAAAAGTTGTGATGGGCATGTGCATGAGAGCAGGGCATGTGTAAAGGCCTGGCTGTCAGAGCAGCTGCCCTGATTTGTACAGCTGGCAGTGATATGTCCTGAGGGCTTTGGATGAGCCTGTGACAGTAGTGACAGCGGTGAGAGGGGGTGATACTTTCCTGAACAGAGCAGGACAGGACAAAAAGCTTTCCCTCCTTAGCTTCCCAGTCATGGCCACTCACGTTCCTGGCCCTGTCTTCTTCTCCATTGATGCACAAACCACAAAGCCACGATCATTTGGTTTATGGATAGCTTCTGCTCAGACCTTCCCAGTTTCTTTGCACCCTTATCAAAGCTAACTGAAAGCACCTCTCTAAGTTTTAGTCTTTTGCCGTGGCCCTTGGACACAATTTACAGATGTGCCTTTTTTTGGCTCGTTTGTTCACTATAAAGCTAATTCTGCCGGTTCTGTTGCTGCTGATCCGACCCCCTCCATCCTGCCAGGAAACCCTCTGTGGCTTCGGCACTTCAGCTTCAGCGCAGCGCGCTCTGATCTTTCTCAGAGGGCTTGTATCTCTCTTATGGAACGATGCACTTACTAATAAACATGGGACTTAATTTGAACTTCAAATACTAGGAGAAGAAACCATTTCCAGACTGTAAAAACAAGAGGGGGATTAGACAGGGCAGTATCCTAATGGAGCAGAGGCAGGCCTCTGTAATTAGAGAGCCGCGATGCCTCGGGTGTCACAGCACAACAGAACAGCATCTCCAGAGGTTGTTCCCACACACAAAATAGGCTGCAGTGTTAATAAATGCGAGGCTTAATTAGGTTCACAAATACTGGGAGAAGAAATAAACTCCCAGGCCGTATAATTATAAAAACATTAGAAGCTCAAATACTTGAAAAGTAGCAGAAATTGAGGGGTTTGTCCGTGACTGCCATAGATACATGCTCTGTCAATGAGTGCAGGAGTCCTAATGATTTTTGACTCTGTCAGTGAATGCAGGAGTCCTAATGATTTTTGGCTTATTTGACACTGTCTTGGCTGGGGTTAAATGAAGAGCTTTCAATTGCAATCATTTTCCTCTTCAGCTCAAATGACAGAACCAGACGCCTGTCAGAGATGCTGTAATCCACTCGTCAGCATGTGCATGTCACTGGTGAGCAATACCTTTTCCATCAAGGTCAGCCTTTCCTAAAAGTGGAAAATAAGGTGTCTAAAAAACCAACCCTGCCTAAGCCTCAAGTTTTCATTGTGAAATATCTTCTCATATTTTCACTGATTTCTGACAGTCTGGGAGAAAAGCAAAACAAATTTGCAGAGATTTTTGGTTGCCTGGAAAACTTCAAAGAAAAGAGTGCACAGGAAATTTAGAAGAGAAGAATTTATGAGGCCAGTTTCAAGGCTGATACTTGCAATGAGCAAATGCACATTTTAAATAATGCAGGCATTGATCTACATGTTCTAACATCTAGCAGTTATGCTTGTTTCTGAGAAACAACTTGTATTTCTTCCTCACAAGTGTATTCAAAGCAGTTTTAAAGCAATTCTGCTGGTTTTCTCCATCTGCGTCTGTACAACCGTGGTTTGAAAAGCAAGGCTTTTGTAAGCAGAAGATTCATCTAGTCTGTGTCTCTTTTTCTGATAATAGATCTATTAATATCATCTCACTATGGACATAAAAGCAAAGCAAAAAAAAAAAATTAGGTAGAGGATGATTCTGCCTCAGTAAAGTCTACCAATCCTGATAATCATTAAGCTAAGGACATTTTGAACTGGCATTTGTGTCTGGCTCATAATTGGTCCTTTTTTGATAGAAAAACATGCTTGGAGCTCTCCTAGGACAAATTGTCTAGGAATTATTTTAACTATTTTAATTTTGCTTTCACAATATCCCATGTGAAATTATTCATGTGTCTTATGAAGAAATTATATTATGTGTCTTATTATGTGTCTTATTCTTCATGTGTCTTATGAAGAAAAAAACCCCATATTTTGTTTAAACCTGTTGTCTCACCACCTCTTTAATGGCCACCTTCTTGCACTCCAGGAAATAAACAATAATTCTCTAGCTACTGTCACAGTTCTATTCTATTTAGAGACTTTATAATTCCATCGTGCCTCTTTTATTTATTTATTTTTTTAAGTTGTAGTGTACTTATTCTGTTCTAACATGGGGTAACCAGAACCGCATGCTGTGATGCCAACATATCAATATCTCTTTGAAGTGACCGGATAAACAGTGACTTCTGCTCAGGTGCTGACGATAGGCAAGGTTGGAAACTGAGTACCGGGCAAGAGCTGGGGCTTTAAAAAGTGCTTAGTATGGCCTATCCCTGATATCAGTAATGATTCCTTCCTCCCTTTTGTGTCAGCAAAGGCCAGAAATTGAGCCATAATAGCTGAAAATCCACTCCTCCCCTAAGGTTTTTATGGGAAGCCAATGAGACGAAGGAATCATCGTAAAGGTAGCCATAATTTTAATTTCTTACATGAGGCAGTTATTGAGTCTGAATACACAGTTCATTGCTCATTCTAGTGCTAACCTCACAGGGTATTGAGCAAATTTTCACAAAAGGCTTAAATTTATTGCCTGGAGAGTTAAAAAGATCTTGAACTGGAACTGGTTACCAAACAAGAGGAATACACTGAAAACATGGGAGAATTCTGTGAGAAATCTCAACAGGACACCTAATGCAATGGTGTCACACCAATATTTTTCAGAGATGCTCAGACGGCTGCCATCAAAAAGGGCCATAAATCCTTGTTGCCTACTACAGTAGCATAAAGCATGGGCTTTAGCAACCCAAAGCACATCAATGTGCTTCCTGAATATAATTTTAGGGCAATCTCCAATTGTGGATGCTTCAAAACTGATCAAACCTTTCGACCAGGGCTACACAGATTATTTTGTCTCCCTGGTTATTCCACTGGGATGAATTCATGGTGAATTCATAGTCTTGGCTGTCCAAAAGCATCGTGATGGATTGGCTACATGTTGTAAGTCAGCAGCCCGCTGTTTCCAACACCAAGGGAAGAAATGTTGCTTTGTAGCCCGTCACTGGTTTGTGGTGGTAATTGCAAAGACCTCTGAGTTTATGTGACCCAAATCACAAACCAACGTTGTCTTGAAGTACTATTGTTGTAGAAGCTTCCCAGAGAAAAGCAAGTGAAAGTGAAGGGAGTCTTGTCATATTTAGAAGCAGCATATTTTTAATGGGGTGGACTTTTCCCCTCAAATTACTCTTAGTCAAAGCAAAATTAATGGAAGTGAGATTCTTAAGTGGATCTATTTGCAGTAAAGTTTGTAAGAAAAAAAATAGCACAAAAGATATGAGCAATGCCATATAGAGGCATAAGCTGAGGCCAAACACTGGCCAGAATCAGTTTTCAATTAGCAATGGAACTGGTCCCTATATTTCAGATTTATCTTGAAGTGAAAGTTCCAAAAGTGCCACATTTCAAAATTCCAACAATTGTGGACACCCAAATGTGCAGACAGGAGCATGCTGGAAGTGAACTGGGCATTTTTACGAATTAATTACGGAAAAACTAACTATGCTTTAAAATATGGACCTAAAAAATGTTGATTCTTATATCCCTCCACACCCTGTCCTGCCTGTGGAAGTGGGGACGAGGGGTCATGCCTTATCTTAGCTCCATTTGTTGATTCATGCAAAATAATTCCCTTAGTAAGAATAAGGCACTTGTGAAGTTTTAGGATAGTTTATTAGGTAAGGTAGCGCCCCATAGTGTTTACTTGACTATTTAATAGATTTGAATACATTCTGGTTTTGTGTTTCCTGGAACTTTATCTCAGTTTAGTGCTAATTTTTCTGTTGATTTAAGTTATTAAAAATTTGCCCCTTAGTGAAAATACATCAAGATTCTGCTCTGAAAGGCAAAGGTCCAAAAAGGATTTGGTGCTTGATGACCCTGATATGCAGTTAAATAATCCTTTAAAAATTAGCTTTGAAGGGGCTGAAACCTAGACAATGTCAAGAGATGTGTCTGCCTTGCCTGGCTTGCCTCCAGGTACAATGTCTTGTGTGTGTCCTCTGTTGGGCATCCCACTTACCAACATCTTTATGTTTTAGACGGGGTGTGTGGGATGCTCTGGTCTCTCTTCTGCTGGCAAGGCCTTGGAAAGCTTCTGGTTTTGCAGAGACTGACCAAACAAATGCTGAAGTTCCCCAGTGGGAGATGTGCCTACCTCCTTAGACAAATAAAAACGCTTCAGAGAAGGCAGTTCTTTGGCACACTTCTATTGTCACCCCATTGTCAGGGTTGCTTTATCTCCTCTAGCTAAGGGAAGAAGGTGGCAGGTTCTGCACACCAGCCGTGTTGGCTGACTATAGCAACTGGCTCCAGCAGGCTTGTGGCTATGAATCCAGGCAGTAATGGATGTTTTCCTACACAGAACGGAGCTAAAAATGCCTTTATGATACTAACATTAGCCTCAGGATGTTTGGTCTCCTCATACTCAAAAGACTGTGTTTCTCTAGGAAGATGATTTGAAACACTTAAATTTTAACTTTTTTTTTTGAGATAATTGTCCCCTGTGCAGCACTCCACAGCTGTAAAGGCAGTCCAAAACAATGATTCTCTTCATGTTCAAGCTAGTCCTTTTCTTTAAGTGCAGGTATCAGAAATGTCAAGCCCCTTACTACTAAGCAAATGTATTACGCTTCTCTGTCAGGAGGGGATCCCAGTTTAACAATGCAGAGTGGACGGAAATTCAATTTCTCTATTTCTATTAATAGTTCTATGTTTCAAACATAGTGAAACATGAAGAAATGTAAAAGATTCCTTTTCACTTGAAATTAATATAAATCTAGAAGCCATTGAACCATTAAAAGAGCTGTGCATAACTGATGCAAATTATATCAAGGGCAATACATTGTATTTACTTTTTATTGCCCTACCACAGGCACAGACAAAAAATTAGTAGCTGGAGCTAAACATTTATAGATATAAATACTGTAATGAACAGGATCACAGGTGATTCCTTTTCACCTTTTCAGCTGCTATCCATAAATATGCTGGCATTGATGCTCTAAATGGGAAACAGTTTACTCTGTCACATTATGTGTACCTACTCTGGGGACAAAACTTTGAAATTTAGTTTCTTTATCCAGAAGATTTGGCTAAGTAGATGAAGAAGTAAAGACAGAATCATTTCAAGCAGGTGCTTTACAGCATGAAAAGCTGTGTACAGAGTACCTTGGCAGAAGCACTGTGATAGAAACAGAGAGAAATAGTTTACTAACACTGCCTATTAGAGACATAAAATTACAATAATGCAGAGACTTTAGGAAAGCAAGGAGGCCAAAACCTGAGCTCTGCAGTAATATCATGAAGCAGTTAAAAAATAACAGCATGATCACCTCTAAATATAGAAAGTAAAATTCAGTTTCTTTGGGATGTAGCCATGCTTTTGGCTTTTGTATAGCAAAAAAAGATTCTGAAAAAGCCATGAACGTGGGAGACCATAAGTACTGTGGATTAGCTGTAACTCTATCTTATTACAAAGAAAGCCAAAGGTGGTGGTTTTAAAACCATGCATTGTTGAAGTCAACAGGAGCTTTACCACTCATTTCTGTAAGAACTGAAAACATTTAGGCCAACACTGAGCACGTTCAAAATCTCCCACTTGCTGTTTATGTTTTGAACAAAATTATTACCTTTTCAGATATATTTCTGTTGTGTCCTCCCCTCCACACACATAGCCTCAGCTGGGGGAGAGAAAGAAGATTAAAACCTGACATTATTTTAGTGTAGCCACCAAACTATGGAGTTTCCCAGTATTCTACAGCCATAAAAGCCTAGACCCATCAAGGACATGTGATTTCTTTCGTGCATTGCGGGTGTGTGAACTGAGCATTTAGGAAGCAGGATTGATTAAAATGAATAAAAGTTAAAACCTCTGTATTTTTCCTTAGCAATCAATACATGGAATTAAATTGACATGTTAATGAATAGAAAAACTACATAGAAAATTAATAGAAAAACTACATCAGCCACCCTAGGTTAAAAGAAAAACAAAAGACAAAATGCATGTAAATCTCACTTCTGTCTCTTCTCTAGCAAAGTTGTACTAGTGGTTTTAGATTGCTTTTCAAATGCTGACATGAAGGAAAAGATTACATATTTCACCAGAGACCGTCCTTTTCAGTTTGTAAATAGCAAATAAAGTAAAATGTTATTATACATAAGACATTATATAGATTTGCAGAAATTCCTATACACACTAAAAACAGTGGAGTTTTATTGTACCTGACAGTGTACACACATACTCTAAATGCTCTGCACGGTTTGCAATAGAAGAGCTGTCCTAGTAAAACATAACCTTATCGCTAGGTGAACAGGGTTGCCTCATTTAAGACAACAATTTTCAATCTGTGGTACCTGACACCTTTGGAAACCTGTGACTTGTAAAGAGCCTTCAGAGAATAGCAAAGAAATGTGAGACCATAAATACTATTCAGTATTTATTACAGAGGTTGCATTTCTGAAGACACTACAAATAACAGAGGATGGGAATCACTGATTTGAGAACTTGTATAAATGCTATTCTGGGCTGGAATCAACTTGCTTAGCATCTTGCTGAATTAAACTTCATCTGCCAAAAAACTGATACAGTGACACTTGGTATTTGCATTGTTTCCATAAACTGATGTATGCTAGTATGTAACCAGTACAGCAGACATGGGCTAGACATGTTCATTTCCATATCAAATACCCAAGGAGTGGTAGTAACAGGCTGTTACAGAAGCTTTGTGTCTACTGGGAGTACAAGACAAAATGACCATTATAGGGCTAGGAAGAATATTCGCATACATTATAAAATTTAGCATTTATGCAAACATTTTGATACAATAGACAACGTTCATTGTCAAAAGAAATGGGATTCAACTGAGCAAATGTAGATATTGATGGTGTAGGGGTCTACATCTGCATGTATCATGTAAAGTAACTTTATCCAATGGGGAAAAAGACAATTCTGTAGAACAATTTGCCATACCCTGCTCCATGTACTTAAAGTGGGGCAGAGGCATTGCACCCTAATGAGCCTGTTACTATGAGGTTAAAAGGGTGCCAGGGAGACTCTCTCAAATGCATCCCACCCACACTGGAATATGGCTTGCACAGAGAGCAAAGAGGGAATGGAAATTCATATGCAAATCTATAAATAATTCTAATTCTAGTTACTAATATCCAGCAATAAAGAGAGCTAGAAGTGTCTCAGTCTTCATCAGTGGCTGACTGTTATATGTATGAGATTCTCCCTCACCTCCTTTCAGTATGATTTTGTGCATTTTTTTAAAAAAACTTCAGTTGCAGCCCCTGCAGGAAGCAGGCATTGAAAGCAAACAGTTTTGGTTGTGACCTACTACAGTCGTTTCTACACCTGGGGTGTGAAGACAAATACTCTCTGATTGTCATTACCTTACTCCCAACAAGGCAAGTTCAAAGGGTGACTTCCTTATATAAGCACAAAATAAGAAACATGCTCTCATACACAGAAGTCAAACCCACTGTAACCTCCTTCTTCACACATACACCTGCAAACAGACAATCCGCAGCAGCCTGCAAATTCAGCCATCTGTTTGGGGGTTGCAGTATGCCTGTAGGCACTAGCAACACAGGAGGCTGCATTGCACGGAGGCTAGTTCCAGAAGGCAGCTGATCACAGAAGCAATTCATCTCTGCTTTCCTCTTACCTCTGGAATGGTTGTTTGCTGCTGACCTACAGCTGCAGTGAATTACCAGCAAACATGATGGCTCAGCAGTCCTGATGGGCACAGGGAGAACACAGAGTCAACGCTTGGCAGTTACGCTCTTCCTTTGCTGTAGGGAAAGAAAGAAAGTAGAGGAGAGCAGCCAGAAAGCCTGGTTGTCAGAAGCCATAGACATGATATGGCAGAAGTTCCCATTAATTTGGTTTTTTGGCTGAATTTGTGTTTGCTAAGACCATTAGATGCTGGACATTTGTTTGTATGGAAACCAGAAGGCTGATACGGGCCTATGCACACAGTTTCAATTCACATCTTAGCAGTTTTAACTGAATTCTGTCAGAGTTTGAGACCCAAAACTTTTCTTATTCAAGTCTACTCTAGACAAAATCTAGTCTTTTCTGGTCAGAGTAACTGCCTAAATTCCTAACATTCAATAAGTTCTGTAGGCAGTGAGAAAAGCCAAGCTGAAGTGCCTTTGGAGCACTGGGGGCTCAAGGTGAAGAATTTCATGGTTTTTTTGAGTCATTTTCCCCAGCCAGCGCCCTGGTGTATCTGGGTTTTGTTGAAATGGGAGTGCGGGGGAATCATATAAATTTATTACTCATTAATATCCTAAAGAAAACAGTCCCTTTGTCATATGTTATGTTAAGAAATATTTTCAGATTATGACACTCTTCCCCACTGTTGCAGCCAGTCTAAAGCATTCCCGTTCAGCTGTGAATGGTATTTCACTCAAACCCTCACCGTTTACTGTGCCAGTTAATTTTTCCCAGCACAGTTGCCTGCAGAGATGACCCTTGATTTCAAACATTGCTCCCAAAAGCAAACACAGCTGGATGTCAAAAGAAATCAGGCCAAAACAATATCTAACACATATTTGAAACCTCTACACATTTTGACTTGCATTTTTATGCCAGTCTCCACATCAGACCCAACGACATTTTAAGAAAACAGTCATACTGAATGATGGAATCATATTTCATTCACAGTGGGATGTGCTGGGCTTTTTCTCTTTTACTTTTTCCTTTAAATATATTCTCTAACCCTTTGCATGTAGGATTTTCTAAACTTCTAAAAATATTTTCCAAGAGATAGGACTATTGTTTAATTCAAGAACTAAACGATACAGCTTCTCTCAGTTTATTTCTTTGTGTAACTGACTTCAGCAAAGTCATTGAGATGACTTGTTTCATTCTCTTCTCAGTTTTATTTTTTCTTGTCTTTTGAATCAGTACCCAAACTATAACTGAAGCCCTTTCAAGCCATATACTGAAAGATAAGGCTGCCTAGTGAGTTAGACTGAATGGGTATCTCTCTAGAGAGAGATCTTAGAGATCTTAAAGGCCACAGAAGAATTGGTTGGACCCAGAGAAACCTATATTTAGGCTTGGAAATGTACTCAGAACAGAAAATGAATTACAGAAAAATAATAAAAAAACTTGTATTCCAATGTCCACTGTGTGTGTTCAGCTCCCCTGGCCTTATTCCCAAAAGTAAAGCAAAAAAAGCCCCAAAGTATCTTTTCAGTTTTACTGTGAGGATATGTTAATCTCTTCCAATAAACCACCCACCACTAGAATTGTTTGATGGCTGCCATTGTAGCTTGACAAGTCTTTCCTTAATATTTTTTTATAGTTAACAACGAGCTCTTCTGAATCACCATTGCTGCCCTGGTGATGGGGTGAGCAGACACAGAATATGATCTCTGGGCAGGAGCCCAATCTGCATTAGTGAAGTCCCGTGTCCCCATTGCTCTGACGAAAGACTCTCCCAAAACATGAAGCTTATCATCCTTCTGTTTTCAGACGTAAGTGTATTCATGGCCTGTTTATTCCTGCTTTCTCTTGAAATGATGGTACTCTCCCTTCACTGATATTTACATCCCTGACCAGCTTTATGTCTGTTCTGGTGAAAAAAACCAGGTCCTTGAATCTCCTACCATGAGAAGGAGGTCTCCATACTTTCAATGAATTTATTAACCCTGATCCCACATGGTCAAAAATAATTGCATTTTCTCAGATTCTAGATGAGTTCTCAGCAAGAGCTTTTACAATGGTATAAACATACTTTCTCTACAGTCAGTTCTTCAGGTGGTGTACGCTTGGATGCCCTCTGTCTGTATAGTAACATCACACAAATAGTTCACAGTCCCTGCTGTGTCCTTTGCCTTATGTGATGACCCTTCAGCTCACAGCAGAAGCTCTTTCTGTGAGACATTATGCTTTTTCTCTGAACAAGAGTTATCTTCCAACTCTGTTCTATTATTGCATTTACGCTTTTGTATTATGCTCAATAATGATTGCTTTAAGGAGGGCTCAAGTCTAAACTGTAATGAACTCTACTGATAACCATCCTCCAGATGAACAGTTCTGCTTTCATGACAACTAATTGCCATTTACACAACTACTTTTTATTTGCACTTTTACCTGTACGCTAACCTCTTTGCAATTTCTACCTTCTCCAGCTAAAATAATTTTTCTTGCTGTACTGCATCAAAAGACTCACCAAAGTCCAAATCTTCAGAGGCACTCTTTTTATGTTTAGAAAAGCAAAAGAATCTAGCAAGCTAATCTGACACAATCTTCTTTTAGCAACGTTTAATCTTCCATGTTATCTCCATGAGTTATTTTTCTCTTTATCCAAGATTTGGTCAACACCCTTTGTATATTATAGTCAAGAGATCATCTGGCCAAACTTCTGCTTTATTTGCAGCTCTGCCATAGTAACATGGAAAGGAGTCAATAAGCAATAGAAGTCTGCAAAGCTTTGACCCCCCCACGTGTCCTTCATTCGTATCCTATACAAGATCACAGGAGTGGTAATAAGAGGAAGACTACAGCAGTATATCTTCAAAATTTTCCCTCCTTCTAGTGCATCTTTTTTCTAATCAGTAAGCCGTGAACAAATGCTGGAATGCGGTCCAAAAGAGGTAAAAGCTTTAAGCAAGTGTTTAAGCTTGGAACTTACGAGATAAATTCTTGCATAGTAAAAAGTAGGGATATGTCTTTTGCAAACAAATGCACTTCTCAGCTTTTATCATGAGTTACAAGCACCTTTTACTAGATCCACATTCAGGTAAATGTGAAGAAGTTCATGCTACATCTGAATCCTGCATTATAATTTTTGTAGTTATCCTGGAAACTTATTGCATATTTTGTTATTATTTTTTTATTTTGCTCTTAATCCTTATTTTTATTTTATGAACAAAACTGGAAAAAGCATTTTATTGAGGCAGCAGTAGACTATGATTTAGGGAAAGAGATAATAAAATATTAATAGTTCACAAATTTACTCCATGCCTGAGTGAGCATCTTTATTGATCACAAGCATTACAATAAGACTTTGTATATAAAATACATGCATCAAAGAGTGCTATTGTGCGTGGCAAACCTTAAATTATAGCAGATCTTTTCAGGAACCATGTGGTTTTGTATTAAAAGGTAATACAATATGATAAAGCATCAAAATGAACAGTTTAGCTTTGTATACCTTTTAGTGTGTATAAAAAGAATGCATCAAACAAAGGAAAGTCTTTGTAAAAAATACATAGAAAATAAGACTAGAAAACCAGGGATGATGTTTTATCTCCGATACGCCATGCTGATGAGAGACTCCTGTTTCAATAACCACATCTCTGTGTAAAAAACAGCTTTAATTTATTTTTCCACTACCCTAGGAAGGCCTCACTGAATTTCTGGCCTTCATCTGTATTCCAGACACATACTTTCAGAATTTTTGAAATGTCTGAATGTTGTTTGATTTGCATCCAACTTGCTGACACAGCCCTAGTTTTGTTGCAGATCAAATAATCTAGCTTTTTGGAGGCAAGTGATTAGGAATTCTTATTGATGATTTATACAGTCTTGAATAAACCCATTTTATTTGGCTTGTCATAACCAGCTTTAATTTTCTGTTCTGCTAGTAAAAAGCTTAGTGGTTTGTTTATTGTACTGCTGTAATGTCAACAACCTAATCTACTTTAAAGAGCAAAGTCAATATTGTATTTTATTAAAGCAAATGTGAAGTTTAATTATATGTTTCAGTTAACCTTGGCTTTGTGTTAGCTTTTATTATTTTCCGTAAGTAAATCTTTTTTCAAAGCTCTTATGTCCTTCTTCTGCCCAGATCTAAGAGCTAGCAAGTAGTGTCTCTTGCAGGGCTTGTTTGCAAGGGGTAGATACACTTTTCCACTCTGGCACTGTGGGCTTTATGGATGTAGTAGCTGTCCTCAGACTAGTAACCATTTTAGTTGGTAAAAAGATGTACATGACATTGAGCCATTACCCTTGCTATAGCTGGGGGGGCAAACTAGTTCTTGCTCTTTCTTTATGAAACACTTTGTGTTAAGTCTCTGTTGTGTTTTGGGAGTCCATGGTCTATCCAGAACATCCACATGGGGTTGATGGGGATGACACAGGACCTACAGGGAGACCCATATGATAGCTGAAGGCTGAGATGGATGCGCTACATGTAGGCAAGCAAATTAAATACTCCCTGCAAAATGCAGCACACCTCTTTAATCTGGAAGCTTCATTAAATAAACAAATAATTATTGTAATATTCATCACAAGATGAGGTAATCACAAACTAAATGTGTCCTACAAAGTGTTGGCCACCAGGCTACTGAGTCTGTCTGTAATGTGAGGAGGGATGAGATATTTATGTTCCAGGTTCTGCTTTCTTATCATATGAACCTGGAGTTGAACTTAATCCTTCCATAGATGTATAACAGGAATATCGGAAGCAATCCCTGTGCAGTGCATTTTTATTGCTGCAGCTATAGCATGTTCATTGGGGCAGAGAAATGAACAGTTTACTTTTTGTGGAAGGAAAACCTGAATACCTCTAGTTACGCTTTTTTTGTTGTTTTAAAAATTAATTTGAATTAATGGGAAAATATCCTTTTGCTCTTGTAAATTCACCTTAATCTATACTTAGCCCTTAGCACTTCAAAAGTTTGAATTTTTTGAAACCAGTTCCTTCCATCTCAAATTATCAAACTTCACAAATACTTGTCAGCTATGAGTCCAAAAAACTCACAGAAAAATTCTAAAATTTTACAAAATTCATGTTAGCTTAATTGTCAAGGAATGATGAGGTCAGAATTCTACTAACTATAGATTACCCTGAATCAGCAGTAATTAAGCAAGGATTTGCTATAAAACTCCATGTATTATAAAATGGGAGAGGTTCAGATAGGGATAGTGAAGTATTTAACACCACCTTCTCCTTTACTTCCATGTTCTTACTTCACAGTTCCTTAGGTACTGCTATCAAACATGTTATCAAAATAATGCCTTAAGCTTTTGCCAGTTCACATTGTCTTTCCAGAGTCAGACCCTTATTGCCGGTAAGATATTGATTCAAGACAAATTTCTACTGCCCAATTAAGATGCTTCTCCTTGACGAGCACAAACTGATCAATACTGTCTATGTATAGTCCCCCAGCCCCATTCAGACCCTGAGTCACATTTAATCTATTAAATGAATGCATACAGACAAGGTATTAGCTACTCCGCTAAATTAATTTTGGTAACACTCCTTTATTCTTTGATTTACAGTAAAAGAGCCTCTCTCACCCCCAGAATGAGGGTTTACACTCTAGCAGGGTAAGAATCACCTAACCAAGCATCACCCCTGCACGGCTTAATAAGGTCTCTTTGAAGCAGCAAGAATTGACCTATGTGTGTTGGAGGATACTTCACTAAACTGACTAACAAAAAAGAACAAGAAATACCATAATGGACACTTAATAGCTAGAAAAAAATATTCCCTGATCCCACAGGTGATAACTTTATGCTCTATAGCATGAGAGTTGATTATCCTTATCATAATGGCAACATACATAATGACAAATGTTATTAGTGGTCATAAAATTATCCAACCCTTTAGAATTTCTGCCACAGTATTTAAATCAAATATCTCCTTCAACGATAAAACACAAATTGCTGAATACGGATTGCATACAGATATATATCTCCTTTTTTATTTTACACTCACTTCCAATTTAATTTAACTGTGGTATTCCCTGTGCACCATGTCCTTCCTAATTTTCACAATAAACCCCTTAATTTCTTCTTCTTATCCAGCTAAGCAATTTCAGCCTTTGTAACAGCTCTATGTATGCTCTGTCTATTGACATTTATTTTGGCCCATGGTGAGTTTTGTGATTTCACGTACATTTTTCCTGATGGCGGCTGACTACCTTTGGATTAAGGACTACAGAAGGACTATTTTTTATATTTTTTTTTGCTTTAGAGATTTTAATCTGCTTTAGCACATTTGCCAAGTTATTCACAGTAATCTCAGGTTATTTTCCTCAGAGAATCCTGTATAAATAAAATCCACAAATTAAAAGCTTTGACTATTTTTTCTATTATTACTGGTCACACTCCTTTGATGTTTCTATACTAAAATACTGACTTGCTCAGCTGTCATTTTTTTTCAATTATTTTACACTACTTGTTTTTGCCCTCTCTTGGTTTAAAAGATTGAATTGACCCAGAATATTTTTTTTTTACATTTGCAGATGAATAATTTTGATTTTTCTTTTGTGGTTAATGCTGCTGATAATAAAAATATAGGCCAAAACACTTCTCTTTCTGTGCTGTGAAATGAAGATCATTATTTCATGTGTAATTTGGTCACAAGTGGAAAGAGGATTTTCCTTCTCTTCAAGGTAAAAAAATTCACTGTAGATAGTGAGCCAGAATTTTGATTACATGACTCAGTACATGTCCGTCAAGGTCAGTATTGCTCTACCCTTAAGTCCAATAGTGAATAGGTCCCTATGTCTCCTCTGATAGCTGTGAAAAAAAAGGTGGTCAGAAGTCAAAGCATGGCATTTCATCACTAAGACTTCACGGGCCAATATACTTATGGACCTGTCCTTTTGTAGGGCTATCACAGTCATAATTTTTCTGGAATACTCTTACGTCTTTCACAAAAGTTCGCAGACCTACCTCTGTTGAGAAGTCACAAAAAATGGATGAAATCACAAAATGGATTGAGTCTGCAGGTGGAAAGCAGCTAATCTGTGACATTATGCCTAGATAAAAATATGTCTCATTTAATTTCTGGGTTTGAGTGTTCCTCCCCATCTTCTGGAAGAGTTTAGAATTTTTTCCCGTTCTTCAGGTTAAGTGTTATCTGTTGAAACCAGCTCCTTTGGACTGATAGTCCCAGAAGTTGGCCAGTTATTTAGGTACCAGCATTATTACTTCCTTTTTGAATCACAGAATCACAGAATGGTCAGGGTTGAAAGGGACCCCTGGAGATCATCTAGTCCAACCCCCTGCTAAAGCAGGTTCTCCTACAGCAGGTTGCACAGTTGCATCCAGGCAGGTTCTGAATGTCTCCAGAGAAGGAGACTTCCCAGCCTCTCTGGACAGCCTGTGCCAGGGCTCTGTCTCCCCTTGGTGAATCCTGATTCATGATAACCTTTCTTGTCCTCCACATGCCTCAAGATGACCTCCAGGATGAGCTGTTCCATCACCTTTCCAGGGATGGAGGTGAGGCTGTCCGGCCTGTAGTTTCCTGAGTCCGTCTTCCTGCCCTTTTTGAAGACTGAAGTGACATTGTCTTTCCTCCAGTCCTCAGGCACCTCTCCTGTCCTCCAGGACCTTCCAAAGATGATGGAGAGTGGCTTGGCAATAACATCTGCCTGCTCCCTCCGCACCCACGGGTGCATCCCATCAGGACCCATGGATTTGTGGGTGTCAAGTTTGCTTAAGTGATCTTTATCCTTTCTCCAGACTTTCTCTTGCTGCCAGAGTCTGGGATTCCTGAGGGCTGGCCTTGGCTGTAAAGACTAAAGCAAAGAAGGTAAAAGGCAGTAAAGTTTGAAGCAAACTTTAAGATAAGTGGTGAAGTGCAATACAATGAAATCAAATCAAGTCTATTGAGATTTTCAAAACTTCTATTCTTATATCCTGCATTTATTGGGAAAATACATGGTGCTGCTTGTAGTTTGAGATTGCCATGGCTGATTGGTATGACGCAGAAAACAAAACATTTCTAAAGTGCATCTGCTGAAAAGTGCGTCTTCAGAGAAAAGAATAGCGCTGCAGGGTGCCCTGCTTACTTTGTCTTATTGACATTATGTCAGATCTGGTCAAAAGACAAGCAAAATCATCATTTTTCTAACCACTGCCACTGTAGGCTCACTGTGGAAGCTAACAGCCAAAATATGATCTTCCTGGCCCATGAATCAATAGCAGCAATAAAGCATTTTCAGGTCATACGTGTCTCTCAGTTGTACCTGTATAATTCCATTGTGAGAAAGATTCATTTACATCTGAGAAACACTGCTGCTACTGTTTCACTGAAATAACTGGAATTCAAGGGAATTACACTAATTCACCTTGTGGATTATGAATCCCTTCTCTTTCACTGGAAGGCTCAAAGGCTGAGTTGAGTGCATTCCCCTGGTAGACTTGCACAGGATTTGAGAGGACAGCCTATTCTTTTTAAACCTTATAAACCATTGCATGACATCGCACTGTTCTTCCATGTTCATTGCTTTTCCCAGCATATGCTCATGTCTTGTGAAGGGTCGCCTATATAAATCCCTCACTGATCTTGCAGGCTTGGTCACAACCAGCTTGTGCTTTGAAGTTACCAAAGAAAAAGTGCTGGAAAGGTGTATTAATAGGTATTAATAGGTGCTACCATGAGGCTAATCAAACCATATGGATTGGTATTTTACTGTCATCTGAGACATTTGCAGCAGCAGTAGCTGAAAGGTTTTGTCCATACAAGCCTGGCATGAAAATTAATGGATTACAAATCAGTCACTCCAAAAGACCCCATTTTATTTTAATGTCCACGCTCTGGAAGAAACTCAGAGAAACTTCAGGAAATCCTCAAATCAATATGTATAGCAGCTACCTTCCATTTCTCAGCAAAAGGGAAAAGGGATTTGCTGAAAATACGTTCCTCTTTCATTGGCTCTATGAGACCTCTGTTCTCTGATAACGGGATGAAATGAATTTCAGAGTTACAATTGGATTTTGATTCTGCAGAAGTGAACTTTAGTATATTGATAGCAATTAACTCCTCCTGACAGTTAGAATAAAGCGCAGAGACAAATGATGTCATACCTGTTAAACAAAAGGTCAGATTCAAACTACAACTTAAGTACCAGATAAGGATTCCAAGCAGTATTCAGCTGCATACGCTCCAAATTTCAATCCTGGAAAGCCCGATCAGCTGCCTCTTGACACTGGCAGCTGAACTCTGGAAGACCCCACTTCTCATGTCCCTTGGATACCCCTAGTCACACCAAAGGATCTCAGGTGGGTACATGACTCACTAACCCCCTGGATAAAGTGCTCATGGGAGAGACATCGGGCTTTTGTCTCAGTTTTGTGGTTGTACTGGCATTAGCTGTTACTGGCTGAATCACAGAGAGTCTCAGAGCAAGGACCTGGTCTGTAGCTCAGGATTTCTGCTGCTCTCCAGGACTGTGATTTCAACAGCCTCAGGCAGGTGTTGACATTAAACCCAAACCTTCTATTTCCAGAGGAAGTTTTCTAACCGTTGGCTGCCAGATTAAAGAGGGATGCTACAGTCACTTCTAACTCCTGTGTTTTGAAATGAAACTGAGCCATGATCTGTCCTCAGAAGAGCACAGGAGAAAAGCACTGCAAAGGAGAAAAGCTTCTTCCTCAGGAGTGACCCCTACATCTGTTGGGAGAACCTATCTTACCTACCTGAGAGAGGGATGTTACAATAAATCCCAGCCCTCTGCAATCCACTTTGGGCTTGTCTGGACCGCCCCTGGCCCAGGTGTGTCCCTGTCTGGGAAACACTACAATGCATCAGGAACCTGGGGACTCTAGTTCTTACTATTCAACAAGTTAGATAAATCACTTTTCCCACCCTGTCTTCTGATTCGCTATCTGGAAAATAGGTATAATGATGCTACTCCACTAGTTAAGTGTAATGAGGACTATCGCTGGAGAGCTTTGTCTAAAGAGCTAGGTGGTGTTATACATATGTATGTTATATATGTATGGTACTATATATATGTGTAATGTTTTACGAAACACTTCACAGTGAAGTACTGTTCTGGATGGCATTAGAGTGGTTTTGTACATAATATTTTCTATTAGTAGTGTATATGCGGTATAACGTGAATTTATTATCTTACTAGTTTTAATGTAAAATGCACTCATTTTACAGAAGAAAAAAAAAAAAAAAAAGACGTCTGTACTTGATTGTTGGATTGTCAGATAGGCCATTCCTTCCAAGTTATGTTCCCCTCCCCCCCCTGCAATTTCAATTGTAATTCAAATTGTCAGTCTACAAAAAGAAACACCGCTTTTCTCAATATTTGCTCCTGACCACAGTGAAAGCAGAAAGTATTAAAAATTTTATGAGAAAGCATATTATGATGCTCCAAGCTGGCTTGCCTGGACAAAAGAATTCCGAAGAGAATTGTTACGCTTTAAATAAAATTTCAGTATTTTCTTTGTTAATTAAAACCAAACCATGGGATGACACTTTGGCTGATATAAACTGAGATTATTGTGCATTATACCATGTTAAGGTTTCACTCTGGGACTCTTCTCTTCACTGGTACATGCAAGAGACATTTCAAATGAATGTATTCCTTCATAGTAGAACTGTATTTAAAAGTAAAAAATGTGTCATGTTTTCTCAGATTATTTCTAATTGTCCTCAACTTGTCTCAAAGGAATTTAATTTAAGAATCCATAGTTTATTTATAGCTCTTAAGGATTATAAAATGTTGTTTAATTACATGTAATAGGTGTACTGGTGCTTTAGGTATAACAATTAATTATAAAATATTTATGTTATCTCACATTATGGATTTTAAGCAGATTCACTATTTTAATGCCCTTTTTGCCTTTAACTTTTTTCTTTTGTACAGACAGAATAATCCTCAACAGATAAGAGTGGTAATACTATTACTTATAAATTTTATTATTGTTGTTGTTATTATTACTACTACTACCACTAACTACTACTTGTAAAAATTATTTTGATTTCTGTTTGTCAATGGCCCTGCACTAAACCAGCAACATTTGTCTCAGGGAAAAGCAAATTACATGGAGAATCTAATTATTTTTTAATTGGTAAAATGATTTCTGTGTCTGTCACATCTGGTTTCGAGGCTAGATTATTCAGGTTTTCTGTTTTATTTTCTCTGTCTTCTCACATTTACTTTTTAAATGTACTTCTTACTTCTCTGCTATGCTTTCTTTCCTTGTGCTATCTTTATTTACTTTCTTGTTTCTTGTCTGCTTAGCTAGAAGACCTAAAGAAATCACAAGATGGTACAGTCTGACTGCAGCCCCTTGCTTAGATCTTTTAAATCCACCTTTCTGTATAGAACTGAGAAGAGAAATTTAATTAAACTTCTACAGCTTTCCTTAATCTGGAGTATCAGACAGGTGTAACACCAATCCTTGAGCCTCTGACAGCCAGACCATTTTTGGCTTCTGCAGAGAACAAGCTAATAATTTAAGCATTTCACTTCCTGCCCACCCCCCCCACACCTTTTTTTTTTTTTTTTTTTTTTTAATATCTCTCTCTTTCTATGCATTCTTTTGTCTGTTTAGAAGTGTTGATGAATCCAGATTTGCAGAATTTTTCATGGACTGATGACTACTTGCCCGTAAAGAATAAGCTAAACACGCACATCCATAAGATGTGTCTCATCTCATTTTTAACGTATAAACATTAGATCATTTAGACTTAAGTTGGCTCTAGGTTTCTTCTATAGCTGATGAAAAGATATAGGCACTTCCATAAAGTGTTGTTCTTCTTTCTTACTGGATCTCCCTTTTCATGACTATTGCTCTCTAGGATCTCATCTGAGTGTGTATGTAATCAGGGCATGGATGTTGTGTTCACCACTCTCTGGTCCCCTGTGAAATCTATTAATACTATTCAAAAGAAAAGACAAAAACAGGTAACCTGAGAAACTCGATTTGTTATAGTTGCTATAGACCCAGAATCACCTGTCTTTCATCCATTTGAGACCATGTGTCTGTAACAGCAGTTCATTAGCCTTGATGTACGTGCTTCCTAGCAGCCAGCAACAAGACGATGCTCTGACCCTCCAGTCCACTGCCTTAGCCTGATTTCTTTCCATATAGATGAATTTCTTTCTTCCTTTCAAAAACAGGGTGGTCTTGACCAAATTACCAGCTGCAAAAGGTCCCTTGCTGTTCCCTGGCCACTCCTACATACTGCCTGGAGGAATGTTAGGTAGCTTGAGTCAAAAAAAAAATAAAATGCTGAAAGCAGCCTGACATTTAAGCTATTGGGATGATGCTAGGTCAAGATTTGAGCCATGTTCTAATCCTGCCTTATTTGCTACTGTTTATTTAGCTTTAGGACTCTACAGGAACTATTTATTTATATTTTCTCATCACGCAGTCTTTATGTACAAGTTAACATTTTCAAAGACACAGCACAGGGAAAGACAAAAACATGTGAAGAACTGTGGACTGCATTTACTGGGAACAGAACTCAGCCAAAGAAGAAGAGTGATGCATACAGAAGGTCAAGATATGATGTCTATATGGGCAGGAAATATGGCTTCAGATTTGCATAGATCTTTTCTGAAACAGAAATGTAAAAATATAACTGCTCCTGACTGTGTGCTTTCTCTTGATGGCAAACAGGAGCCTGTAAAACTCTCAACTGTGGACCCAAAATGTTTGTACCAATAAATGGAAACTCTCTTGCTGCTATTACCAGATCTACTTTTATCAATTGTTTAACTGCTTTGCGGTTCATTCTGACACTTTCTATTGTGTAGCTGAGATGTATTTGTTAACATTCTTGATGCCTTTCCTTAGCTGAATTTTGACCATCCTTTCCACTTTTTTGTTTGCAGTTTTCTAAACTAAGAGTTCTTTAAATTGTTTGGTTATGCAGATCTATTAAATATCACTCTCATTCAAGCAGCTCTTTCCTCCTTCTTTCTGAGCTGGTCTATGACATAATGTAACAAGGGGAAAAAACCTGTCATGAACTATAGCCATATGGACAAGCAGCTAATTTGTCAACTATTTTGTTTTGAAGAGGAAGCAATTTGCAGTCCAGGTGATAATGAAAGACAGGTGATAATGGGCAGTAGCTTATATTTAGAGACTTGTGTGAGTTTCTGAGGTCCTGTGGTCTAGCACTTCTCCTGTGCATTTAAATTCTCTTAGGTCATGTTTCTCCATCATTGTGCATCTTACGGACATTTACCTGCAAAACTATCCTGTAAGTGGCAGATGGCAAACCACAAAATCATAAGGACCTCTCTCTCTGCGGCATGCCATGCTTTGTCCTTCGCTCCAAAATCTGGAAGGTGTATAATCATATTAGTAAAGCAGTCCAGTCGGGCTACACAGCTTCACTGAGAGATCAGATTAATTACTTGGAGTGTACTGTCACTGCTGTTGTTTCACCACTCAGGCTACTGCCTTTGCATGGAATTGCTTCAGGCACACAAGCTTGCTCAGAACTGACTCATATGCACATAGCAAGGCAGTGTGCCACGAATCTCAACTATTCCTGGAGTGATTTGCTCGGTATCATGTAAAAACTGTCTGTCTGGGATGGGAACTGAGCTCACAGTCTGTGGCTCCGGCCACAATACCACGCGCATGAGTCTATCCACCCTTGATTTTTTAGGTGTTGAGTGTGGAAAAGAAAATCAAATCTACCTGGAGATTTTATATAATTGATATTTTATATTCTGATCTCTGCCTCAATGTATCTAATTTCTACCAAACACCAACAAACAAATTTCCTGCCATTAAAACTTGAGAGTGGGTCTGATGTTCTTGCTGATGGCCTTTAAACAAGACAGATATGAAATCAATAAAAGGTTTCTTTTCTCTAAGTGAGGCTAGGATAAAGTGTCACTACAATTCACAAATCTTCACCACCTTTTCAGCTCAGACATGTCCCATCAGTGGCAAAACAAAAGCAAATGGAACAGAAGTATCTACTTTTCTGAGAGATCACCAAGATGATTTAGTCATTTAGACATTTAATCTGAAAAGGTAAAGGTCTTTGTACACTTTTTCACTTATCCATCAGTAAACTAGAGGTAAAAGTATTGGTAATGATAGATTTACCCCAGTAGAAGTCCTTGATGCACCTGAAAAGGATCCACATTGTATTCTGATCTTGTTTACTTTTTCATCCTATTTTTTATGTAGGTATTTCTGAAATGTCAACTTTCAGGCCTTAGAACAAAACAATTGAAGTTTCTTCCCCGTGGAGGCATGACAGGCACATTTTTATATTTACTGTTATTGAGAATAAACTATTCTCTTTTTCATTATGCAAATCGATCCAGAAATAATTAGGGAGTATGGTAATGTTATATGCAAATCCCAGCACTACCAATTTGTGAGATGTTCCTATTTTATGTCATAGCAAAGAGCCTTTGACTTTCAAAGCACATAAATACAGTATGCTTTGTGGAGTTAGGAGGAAACAACCCCAAATGACGCACTCAGTTACTTTCCTAACAAAATAAAAGCAAGGAAAGTTGCCTTACAATTCTCTCAGTTTTATTTTTTGATAATAACAGTAACAGACAAGAATAGATCTTCTGGGACATCTTCTCTCATTTCCTGGTATCACAGGTTGCCATGCCAAATACTCCTTTTCCACTAACTAGGAGAGAATGAGCTTTTGCTGTCACATCTTCCTTTAAAAGGTTCCTCATAAAATCTTTATACTACAGATCTTCACAGTTTTTAGAAAAAGTTGGTTCCAGTCAGGTGGACAACTTCAAGTTGGCATAAAAATTTATTTGCTTCTTTCCTGATTTATTTATGGAAGGAAAGCAATCAAAACTCTCTAAGCTTCTATTTTTCTGTGCTGAACAAAGTAAGCTGTTTTTATCTTGCAGTTATATTCTTTCTGAATGTCTTAACTTCTCTTCCAGTCCTTCTTGAATATGGAGGGATGAAAATTTTATCCAGAATACCAGCAGGAATCTTTAGTGCCTTGTTGGTTGGCTGTAGCAGTTTCTGGAAATAGTGTTCTAACGTAACTTGCAGTCATTACCTTCTGGTTATAGTGCTATCATTGTGGTTGAACCTCACCTTTAGTTGCACAAAGGTTATTTTTATAACTCATGAGAGTCTTAAAACAAAGTGGCAAACCCTGGGTGCCAAGCTTTGGATGAAGAAGGTCTATGTCATGTATATATCACGAAAAATGTCCAGAGGATGTGATTCCAGTGTGGGGGCTGATCAGGACCATGGCTATGTGAGGTCTCTCTATAACTAACCATGGTGCATAAAATGCACAGTTAAGTAAATGTCCCAAGATTAGAGATTCAGTGAGAGGCACTGAAGAATCAGAAAAGATGCTATGAAAATGATAGCTTGAAAGATGTGAATCTCTCATATGTAGGCCTGAAAAGTAGGGAGCAAAAAGGTGGATTAGAGTCACCCTTTCCAGTTTTCCTCCATCCTTGTGTGAAGTGGAGTGAGAAAAAACATAAAAATCAGGCTCACACTGTTCACACACTTGAGATCTACCAGGGTTGGCATCCTTATCAGCATTGCTTTTTTCTGAGCGTACATAATTCATACAATTTTTTTGTCAAATCCAGAGTCCCTGAAGGATTTTAAAAACTTAAAAAAACACTTTTTAAAAACTTACATGAACTCAGATTTGCATTTCCCATTTCACTCTTCCTCTCTAAGTACAGTTCAGTAATTCAGACCCATTTGAGTGATATAAAATACATTTTAGAACCAGCAAGTTAATTATGCTAGAGGTGGATATCTCAGAAAAGTAGAAAAGATGGAGGAAAAAATAACTTAGATTTGACTCACTAGCATGTAGTCCATATGTTACAAAGGAGCTGAGGAACTGTAATTTTTAAACAAACTTTAATAATAAAGTCCCTCCTACTGAAGTAGCTCAGTTTAATGTCAAATAAAGCACAGTGAAATAACTTCTTTAAGTTTGGTGAAATGAAAAATTGGGGTGGGAAAATACTATGTACAGCTAAGTCCAAAAATATTTTTCAGATTTTTCTGCAACAATGTTAAATAAAAACAAATGAAAAATACATTTTGCTGTTAAGTGAACCTGACGTGCTTTGCTTTGTGTTGAATTTTTAACCTGTTTGTCTAACTTTAATTTTCTTTTGATTTCAGTCACTGTTTGTATGAGTCATGTTTTTCTGAAATAAGTTCTAGAAATTTCAATGACCACTAAGCAGTCCTTCCCCTTCATAATCTTCTGAGATGAGACACAGTTCAGAACATCCAAGTAAGGTTCATCTCAGTCTTGGCAAATACCTTTTCCCCCATCTTTTAATGGTCATGAGATTCCCTGCTGAAGCAGCACATGTAACCTAGCTCTTATGCTTACAGCTAGAGAGAAGCCTTTCAAACTCAACTGCTAATAGTGCCACTTACTGCATCTGCGATCTTGGGGCGTTTACTTAACTGTGTATTTCAAACTGTTTGTATCTAAAAGGGTGAGTGCTAGTTACTGTCACTGAGGCCTTGTTATATTTGCAAATGAAATTTCCGCATTCCCACAAGGAATTTAACTGCTTACTCCAGTTGATTTCAAGGGAAGCCCAGGATTTAATTCCTTTAGACATTTCTGAAAATTCTGTCCTACTTAATTAATAACCATTCAGAACTTTGAACATATTAAAAATGTGTATAAATGTGAAGTATTCTTGCTGTTCATGAAATATCCATGCAGCAGGTTGAAAGGCATTTGAGTGATCAGGCATTGGAAGTCAGGCATTTTTTACAATCAATTTAAATACTGAAATAAAAGTAGAAATCACAATAAATACAGACTGAGACAGTTCAAGCAGCTATGGTTGCACTAGTACTCAAAAGCAGTGAGGATTTAGCTGATATGGGAAAGTGGGCATTTGGACTTAACGAAATTCAGTTTTAAGATTATGTACCAAAAAACCAAAGAAAAATCCGAGTTCCTAAATGCCTCTATAGTGACTAAATAATGTTTTTAGTTTTTCTCAAAAGTGCTGCATCACCCTCATTTCCCAAATGTATCAGTAGAAGGTGTTGAACGCTCGGCACTGCTGAAAAATCATGTCACCTTTTTAGAAGATTGTGGGATGGACTTTCAAAATAGCTTAACATGAAATTGTGAAAGCATATAGAGAGTGGAAACACACAGAAAGTGGAAGCAAGGACAGGTAACCTGGAAGGAATACAGAAATGTCTAATCATCAAAGGGCCAAACGCAGGAAAACTAAAGCCCAGCTGGAACTGAATCTAGCCAGGCATGTCAATGGCAACAAAAGCTTCTGCAAGTACATAGCTGACAAAAGGAAGACTAGGGAAAATGTGGGCCCGCTGCTCAAGAAGAGGGAGGCGCTGGTTACACAGGACATGGAAAAGGCCGAATACCTTCTTTGCCTTGGTCTTTAATAGCAAGACCGGACTTCTGGAATCCCAGGTCCCAAAGACCAGAGAGAAAGGCTGGAGCAAGGACAACGTTCAGTCGAAAATAACCAGGCTAGGGAATACTTAAGCAACTTGGACATGGGCCCTGATACAATATACCCAAGAGTGCTGAGGGAGCTGGCAGATGTCATTACAAAGCCAGTGGATAATGTTTGATCAATCATGATGACTAGATCAAGTGTCCAAAGTCTGGCAAGTGTCACTCTTATCCTCACAAAGGGCAAGAAGGGGTACACAGAGAACTATGGGATGGTCAGCCTCACCTTGACCTCTGGGAAATTGGAGGCTGAGAAACCATTTCCAGACACAAGGACAGGAAAATCATCAGGAATAATCATCATGCATTCACTAAGGGGAAGAGTCCTGCTTGACTCTTGTCAAGTCCTGCTTGACTTGGACTCTAGGTGGCCTTGCTTGACATCCAGATGTCCCTTCCAACATCAATCATTCTGTGATTCTGTGATTCTGAGAAGCCATGTCTCTCTGTATAAGGAGAAGGAGATTGCTTTAAAAAATTTGCCTTATCATTTAGAGTTCAGAAAACAACTGTTTTAATGTTTGATGGTAAATCAAAATCTCATTATATAAATGTATGGTTTGGGGTACAGTGAAACACCTCCTTCAAGATAATATTTTATCCTCCACAAATATAAATCTATGCATATTAAATCTTGAAATGTTTCAAAATGAGCAATTCCAATATTTGGGAAATATTTTTTTTTTTAATTTCCATTTAAAAGTGCTGCAGGGTCATTTTTTTATCTGAATCCAGGTAAGAAGTCAACAGCTGCTCTTAATTTTTAAATACATAACTCTTACTGAGAACCTTAAGAAAGACAGTAATATTCTATTTGGGTTAATCCAGCAGCTGTTAGATGTCAGTATTGTCCCATGGAAGTCCAATTGGAAGTAGATTTCTCTGGCTGTAAGCAAGATAGCTCTTCAACTGTGAAGTTTGGAGGAGCTAGCTGTTGATGTTCAGCACCTCATCTATTAACAAGAGACTTTAAATTACATACTCAGTGGAGCAGTAATCATTAGAGCAGACTCAAGATGCACAATAGAGATTTAATTTCATTGGAACTGTTCCTAATGAAATTCTGCATGGTGCAGGCTATTTAAATTACATTTTTGGGTGGGCCAAAAAAAAGGTATAAAGAAAAAAGTAGTGTTGTCTTAAAATATTTGTTAAGATTCCTTTCAAAAATTCAAATCAGATATGATATGTAGGTTGGGCAGTCCAATTTTTTTTTTTTTTCAACAGAATAATATATTTAACCTTTATGTTTCTCTCATGTATGTGATTTTCTACTATCTGTATATAATGAAAAGTCTTTTTTTCCTAAGCTTTGAACACTGCTTCATAATACCCTGGGGAGTTCTGCAAGGTTATTAAATCCATTGCTTTGTCACAAGTTACTAGAGGCTACACTAACTCTCTCCTGTGTTTGGAAAGCTGCTATAATATTTCTGGTCCTCAGCAATGAATAATGTGATCAGTACCTTAGGGAATGCAAACAAAAACATTAGTAAAGTACATTTTCCAATATTTAAGAGGGTAAGCCAATCCTCAAAACAAAGTTGCATGTTCTTGAACACTGTCTAATAACATTAACCTGAAATCACTTGATTTAATTGCCCTGTTAAGCAGTTTATTGCATTACTTATGGGATAATAGAATGAGTTCAAAGTGGGTTCATTGCATTATCTTATAAACAATGTAGCACATCATTAAACAGGATGATAGAAATCAACGTATTTTATAAGAAACAATTATGAAGGCTCATGTAAAGCCGCTAATGTGAATAGTAGAAAGACCTCACTGTGACAAGGGAAAAAAGGCCTTTGCAGGGATAAAAAAGACAAAGCAATGTCAAACTGTAATTCCCCAGAATCAGATTAGAAGAACAATTCTTCAGAATTGTTAGTTTCCCTCTAGTCTGATACGCTGCCCTTAAGTCTTCACCCAGAAGTATACTGAAATCTCTTGCTTGGTTTATGAATAACACTTGCAAACAGGTATCTCCTCAGTTCTGTTCTTAGTACATTTAGCACAGATGTGTGACAATCCTTTAAGCAGCTAACTCGAAAACTTGCGGTGATCTATTTTGACTTGTTTGTCCACAGAGACTACAAGTAGAAATGTTTGGGAGAGGCCAAAGAGAGAGGACAGCTGATCCAATCTGCTCTGGAAGAAGGAATTTCACGTTGTCTGAGGGAACCGGTGATGCAGAGAGAAATACTGGTTCGATATCACCTTAGTGCCTGGTCTACCTGCCCTTGCTTGCTACAACGTCTTCACAGTTGTTTTGGTACATCCCTGGGAATTTAACGGGCAAGTGTATGAATGAGGCATCCAGTTTTTTTCTCAATCCCTTTGGAAATGAGAACAGATCAAAGCACTGGTATACTCTTCCAGAGATCAGATCCAAAGTGAGAATGGTTTAGTGATTCTAAATGATCTGTAAAGCATTTGCTTGCTGAGCTCCAGTGTGAAGGTGATGGAGGGAGAGAATCCAGGAGATGTCAGACCCCCCTGGCTGAATGCCTGTCCTGTATTAGGAACATGTTATGCTCCACCTTTCAATAACTGCTGCAGTGCTGCCCATCTCACTCACACTGTGTGCACTGGCATTTCCATGTACACTTGAGGGGGGTTTAATTAATCAAAGCAATTTTCAGAGTGGAGAACTAGGAGATAAGTGATTAGCTCCAGCTATCTGCTTCTTCCCTGGTTTGCAACCCAGCTGAGCAGTGCAGAAACTTCAGGGTCTAATTTGGCTAAAGTGCATTTATATCTGGCACAAGTGAGGTAAAAAATGGTATCAGGGAGCTGTTGCCTCGTGGCTGCAGTGAAAACGTACTCTGGGTTCCTCCCAGTAAACTATAAATTTATTCCCTCAGAGCTCTTAGACACATTTCAAGAAATTTTAATAAAGCTTCTCTCCAAAGCATTATTTTTATTTTTTTTTTTTCAGAAAATTCTTAGGTAGGAGGAATGAGCTCCAATCAAAAAGATTTGGCTAGAAATAATGCCAGTAGCATTTGTCTGAAGGTTGGGTATGGTATGAGTAACAAAATCTCTCTACACCACAGATGTTTTCCAGAAAAGATCATCTCATATGATGAGAGCTGCACAGTCTTGTTCACTGAAGCCATGGTTTATTGGCTATAAATGTTTATGAGAATGTTCAGCGTGAGGAAACTGTTTGGTTTCACATACGCTACTTGCAGGACCATCAGATAACAGCTTTTATTTACTAGTTCAATAAAGTAACCTTAAACAAAGTGTCCTGATCTCCTGTGACTAATCTACCCTGCTTTGTATCTCCCTCTGAGATTTATCCTCTGAACAGATTTGTAGTTTTAGTTAGCCTCAGTTTCAAGAGTCATCTATCCTGATCCTGCAGGAGGTAAATGAGATCTCCTCCATTCTCCTGCAGTGGACGCTGGAAGCATTCCCTGACCTATCTATGTGATCCTGTTAGGGCTCAAACATAGCCGTGCTACTATTTGGAAATTGTTAGTACAAAAGAGATAAATGATGCTACTGCTATTCACATTTCTGCTTTTTTTCTGAATATAAAAATATCTGAAGTAGGTAGAAGAACACTTTCAGTTTATTCCATGGGCTGAAGAATCAAACGTTAGGAAAAAGGGGGTACTTCACACATACATATACATATACATATAGATTACCTATATATGCGTGGCAAGTCCAAGACTTCTGGGATTTATCAGATTATCTGTGCCTTTGTAAATGCAGGATTTGAGCATAGCATGAAACCTGATAGACGATATATCATGGGTTTTTTTTCATAATTACCCATATTGGAAACCCTAAAATTATCTTACCAAAATGACAAATTCTTGGTAGGAGTATAAGCTCAGAACAGATGCTAACCTGATCAGTAAAAACCTTGTCATATTAAGAGAGTACATGTTAATGTGGTCACTGAACAGGCAAGTATATCTTGCCTACTCCCATTCCTATGGGGATTCAGTTTGGAAGCAATCCTTTTGTGAACCAGGAGGCTTTCCTTTCTTGTCTTTACCCTTCTGCCCCCCAAAAAACTATGTTCAGAAGAAAGGCACTGAAACAAGGAGCCCATGACGTACTTGCTTTTGAAAGAGCTTGCAGCTTTAACTTTTGTTACAAACCTCCCTTGGAGAGTTCTGTGAAAGTGATGCTAAATTGATAGGGAAGCCCAGCCTCAAAGAAGCTAATACCAAAGTGCCCTTTATGAGAGTGGGGCAAAGATTTTACTGTCTGTAGTAATAGTCAAAACCTTTGTACTGACACCTTTGCAGCTCAAAAAAGATAGACTATTACTGTACTATATTTTACCACTTATTTAGAATGAACTAGTAGTTGCTTGAAAAAAAAGTAGCATTGGTCTTAGCTTGCTTCTTTGAAGTCAGTGATTTGACTTCAGCTTTTCCAATGGGGAATACTCTGGAAAGGTTTGACATGTTCCCAGAGAAAGAAACTTCCAGTAGCAGCAGGTTAAAAAATAACAGCAACATCGAGTCTGAGCAACAGCATTGGCTTTGAAATTGCTCTTCTTTTCTGCTGTTGTCTGGAAGGAAATAATCCGACAAATTCAATAAATTTCCTTTTTATTGATTTATTTCTTTATTTTTATTTTTAGAACACAATTTCATTAGGTGAATCAGGCTTCCATTTTCTGCTTTTAGCCTCCATATTTGGCAAGATATATTAAATAAAGTTTTGAAAGCATTTCATCGTTAAAAGGCTAACACAATAGTATGGTTTTTAGAGTATCCAGAAATTAAACAATTGTAAATGGACAAAACTGATATCAGATTCTACTGTTCCATTTTCATGCAAATCTGCTGAAGGATTTCAGAGCAACCTTTCCTGAGACTGGAGTGTAAGAGCTGCCATGCTGGGTCAGACAATTTTTCTAGCTGTATCTTGTCTCAGACAGCGGTCAGCAATGGGTGCTTAGGAGAATAATATAAAGATATTAACTTATTAAACTGAAACGTCTGAAGCTGTCTTATCTGTGTCATATCATAAGACTATGAAGCTGCTCCTGAGCTGCCATGGTGCACAGCTTGGAATAGTAATATAAAGCAATACTTATTGCAGCTTGCCGTAGCGGGGTTGCAGTTCTCAAGAGGAGCTCAGTGCAAACACCTCTCAAATATACTCTAGCACTGGGACAGCTCAAGCAGCGGGAGGCAGTAACCACCTCATTTCTTCAAACCTGCCTTTTCAATATGCTAAAATCTGGGTAAACTTATAGAGATCCTTCAGTGAAAGATGCCCTGCCAGCTCCTAGGGCACACAGCTGTCCTGGGCTGGAGACTATAGGTGGAGCTGCAATTTGTCAGTTCAAGCTTTTATCAACACAAAAGCCTGCTTATTCATCATATCATAATACAGAGGGAATATTGGCTTACAGTCCACCTGAATATATTGAAGATTGAATGCCACAGTTTATCTTTAGAACAGATAGAGCTGTATTAGCCCTAGGGAGGCCAAGGCAAAGGGAAAAGCTAATTGGAGTAAGGTAGTGCCAGTAGTTTTCTCATTATTCTTTGTGAGCAGGAATGGAATTATGCAACATGTCCATGTGATATACCTAATGAATATTTTTTCTGAGGAGCATCTTTCGTCCAAACTTCACCTTTCCACATTTTACAGGAGATAAACTTGCTACATTTCTATTATTTGTGCCAGCCAGAACAATTAAAGCCCCTTACAAGCCTTAATGAATTAAGCTTTTTGCATTTCAGCATGAAGAGGAAGATGACAGAGGAAAATTACCATAGTTACATAAACGAAGCACCTCTGTGAATGTTACACTGGGCATTTTAACAGGCAGCAGAGGTGAAAATTACATTTTTCACCATCTATAGTACTGATAGTCTGGATTCTGTGGGAAAAAAAGATATGAAAGTGAAGATTATCTCAAGGGCAAAAAATAGAGAAATCTCTCTTGTCCTGTGTATGTTAGATGGTATGTTGGAAAAACTGTACTTAAAGCCCAAGCAGCAAATTGGAAAATTACTTGATATCTGGAAAAAAAAATAATCATATTATCACTGGAAGAGTGAACTCAGCCTTCCACAGAACAAACAGTTGCTTTATCCAGTTCAGTGGCTTATGAAAAACTGATACATAAGCTTTATAATAGACTTAATATTTTTGAGGTTGCCTGATCTCATATGGTTTGTGCAGAAAGACATCAGAGTAGAAGCTTATAGTGCCCAACACTACTCCCATTCACAAAGCCCAAATGAAAAGGGATTTGCATGGAGGCAGTAGGCAGGTTAAGAGCGAGGATGAATCTTCCTTTCAACTTGCAAGCAGGGAGTGAGGTAATTTGCACTTTCTAACCATAATCTATGAACTATTCTACAACAGCCCTGCTAATACAAGCATGTTTCCTGTGAGAGTATGGGTACACAGCTCACTCCAGCATCATAAGCAACAAATTCTTGTGGATACAGCATCTTTCCCTGTATCCCTTAACTCATATGGGCTGCTGAAATGCTGCATTTCTCATGTGTTTCCTTCCAGCTGTCCCTGGTCATGCAGAGTGCTGCAGGATCTGGGTAACAGGCTTTGAGAATGCCAGCTGTGAAATGAAGGAGAGAGAGCAGGGGTTGCTTCATGCTATCTGTTTTCCCTACTTTTTTTTTTTTTTTTTAATAATTATTGCTTTCATGCTGTGACTGTAGCATGTGGAGAATGAGATAACTGAGCATATTGACCTCTTGTAAACTTTTATACAGTCTATATTTATATATGCACAAAGATATATGAATATGCATACAGATATGTTAGTGAATGTAGTTAAATGCATGTGTGTAGATCAATGTATTCAATCACTAATGTCCTAAAAGGATAATGGGCAGTAACTGTCTGGTCCCACTGCATCAGACACTCCAGTCCCAGAAAATCACTGACATACATATAAACACGTACGGTCCCTCCTTAGTGTTCAGATCCTTGTTAAGTCCTGATCACCAAATGACTGGATAATCCATGTGTATAACACAAATAATTAACATAGACAAGTATCAAATCTGCCGTACATGCATGTAGCTGTTGGTCTTGTCTTGTAGTAGCATAGATGATCCAGGACCTCTGGATAGAAACAAAGTTTTATGTGAGAAAAGTACTTTTCTGCATATTCATTCCAAGCTCATTCTATGGGCATTTGAAAGGCTTCTTACTTTTATCAGCAGTAATGTGTGCAGTTGTATAAACCTGCACTCGCAGGTTTCTTGTTAGCCCACAGCAGCCTCATTTTTAAATGAGCTCTACTTCCTCAGGAGGTGCATTTGAAGCTAATGTACTTAAAAATTTACTTCAAGTGAGAAAAAAAGATCCTTCTGTGGTAAAACAATGGTGCAAGCAGAGACCTTGTCTTTTTTTCTTTTTGTACATGCTGGAAAGTTTGAGGCTGGATCCCATTAGGTGATCAGCCACAAGCTGATGCAGCTTAATATTTCTCATCATTCTGGCTTTCCTGGCTCCTCAGGCACCTGCTCCCTGGAGATTCAGGTAGAGAGAGATTCAGATAGGACACATGGAAAATTACCTCTCAATTCTCAAAAATGGAAGTCCTGTGAATAGTGCCCTTCAGGAAAGAATTGTTCCTGCTTTTCAGAAGCACATTTTGTTTCCAGAAAAATCCCCATGTGACCCAAGTAATAAATAGTTTTTTAGGGAAGAAAATTTTATTTTCCAGTCATCTTTAGTCCTTTGCCATTCCCTACAGTTTATATGTGACATCAAGAACAAAACCATGACAAGACACTGGAAAGTCTGAAAAATCCTGTCTGCTTCTACTAGAGGAAAATTCCAGTGGGGGAAAAAATCAGAGTCCTTTCCACTTCTGCTCCCATCTACTCTGCGAATCTCAGGGGATTTTGAAACATATGGAATTTCTTCAACAACATTTTTCAACCAATGCTTGTTACTATCCTGCTTACTATAACATTGAAATGACACACTGTTTTTTAATATTAATGAGAACAGCACTGCAGTAACAGGATGATTTTAGATCTTGGACTTTAACATGGAAAACAGACATCTTAGTGAAAAAGAATGTACAAGTGTAGGTTTTGGGGAAGGAATTACAAGTTTTGTGTATGAAAGAGAAAGGGACAGATAAGAGTTGGGAAAAGGCAGAGAAATTTGGGAGGCAAGCCCTTAGCAGTCAGATTTCAGGAGAAAAGAAATGGCTTATCCTATCAGGTATGCGTATACATGTTCATTTGGATGGGAGCTATGCACATGTCAGTCACAAGATGGTCAGGTGCTTTTGTTTAAACCTTAAGTAAACTTGGACCTTGCTTTAAGTTAGAAATGTCTGGCCAGATAGTTCATATTCCTCTCCCTGTTGAAGTCCATGGGAAGTCATCAGACTTTGAGGCCAAAAATGAACCAAGGAACATCTAATGGCCTCATGCATAACTCAGAACTTATGGCTGACCTATTTTAAATCCTATGTTTCTTTTTGTTTTTGAACAAGTTCATATATTTTTGAGAAGCAACTGGTCCTGATTTTTATTTTTGCAGTGCTAAGCCTATAGAACCCTAAGTAAATTGTGTCAGTGATTCTGAAGACACGTGTGTCTGCTAGCTGCTTGCTTTTGCCCTCAGCTGCTATCTTCCAGGCCAGTGGTGTCTTCTGATCTCAGGTGTTCCTGAGTTTCTCCTTTACAGATCCAGTGTTCACTGTATTTTGTGGGATATGGTGAGATATAAAAGTTTGGCCACAACCCTACCATGACACAGTTCAACGCTTCATCACCTTGAATGACGTTCGGATCTATGGAAAGAGCAAAGCCCTTTCACAGGATGTTTCAGATTGTAGGGAACTGAACTGCCCCCTTATAAACATGCCTCTACCGCCCTGGTTATAGAGGGTCTCTGAAGAAGTTACGCTTCTAATATAGCTGTCTCAAAGATCTAAGGTTAGGCGAGATTAAGCTGATCTAAAAGCTCTTATGAGCAGACGGATGCCCCAAGGTGCGCACCCCTCAGTCCTCCCCGCGCTGGTGAGATAGGCAGTAGCTGTATGTTGGAGGCGATGTAGTTACTTTACCACAGGCTGTTTCCGATCTAATGAGCCTACCTTTCAGCAGGGTTCATTAGCTGGACACCAGCCATCACACTAATGGCTTGGGATAGGAGCTTGCTCACATCTGGCTATCTCCATGAGGGCAGAAAAGGTCTCCTCTCCTGCCCATGTGGAAATTCTCAGAAACACACAAGTGGCTTTTGGGTACTCTTCCAAAATCCATTATCATTTTGTCCAGCTCATTAATTTAACCATGTTTGCTATTTGCCTCAGCTTCTTGTTGTTGGTGGTGGTGCTGTTTACACACTTAAAACAACTGCAGGGTTCTTTCCAAATGGCTGCAAGGCTCTTAGAGGAAGACCTGTAACAGAGGGTAACTGGTACAACTGACACTTTAAATTGCACAGCTTTCACTAACACAGGATGTGCTCTGGACATGCATTGCAGTTCCAGTAGTGACTAAGTTCTTTAATTCATTAGATGGATGTTTACAGTGGTAAATTAAAAGTGCTACAGCTTTACTGGGATGCTTACTATCCAAGCAATATTTTTGTCAGTAACAGAAAAAGCCTGATTTCTCACTATGATGCCATTTCAAAAAAGTGAAACCTTTTTGACCCAAAGTAATCATAAAAAAAAAAAAAAAAAGAAAATAATCCTTAAATGACTGAAAAGAGGTGCTAAAATTGAGGGTTTATGATAGGAGAGTGGACTGTATTAATGCCACTAGTAGTCTTTTATCTTTAAAAATCAATGCAGATTGCATCTTTCCTTTGGCTAGAAAGTCTGCAGCTACTATCTGCATTTGATTCAGCCAGCAGTAATGCTGCCCTCAGCAGAGGGCATGTGATACCCACTTAGCTAGCATCAACAAAAACAGTAGGATGATCATTTGATGCTCACAGAATTTCCTGGAAACCATACCCTACAAATCATTAGTAGACATGTTCCTTTTTCAGGTCCATGCACCTGTGACACTGATTTTGAACAAAATCTGTCCAGATGCACCTAATTGCAAAATGTGACCTATTTTTGTCTTTTCTTTTTTTTTTTTTTAATCTTCACCATTTAATGTTGTAAAAATAATATGAGAAAAGGAGATTAAGAGGTGACTGGATCACATTTATAAGTATCTACACAGAGAGACTTCTAACAGTGCAAGGCTTTTTAATCGGCCAGACAAATGGATGCTACAGTTCAGTGGCTGAAAGTTGAAGCTCAACAAAATTAAACTAGAAATGCACTGTAAAAGTTTAGCACCAAACATTAGGACAACATGCCTGGGATGCATTTTCCATCACTTGAAAACTCTGACCCAAGTAAAGCCTTTGAGTCTTTCTAAGACATATATTTCAGGTCAACTAGAAATTGCCTGGACCATCACAGGAATTAGTGGGTATATTTCCATGGCCTGCGTTAGGCAGATCCATGTAGATATTTAGGTTAGCCTCAAGACCTTAACCATCAGGAGTTGTATTTATTGACTGTTTTCATTGCTGTGGTTATATAATATTAAATTTTATACATTCCTTTTCTCAGATATCCGCGTTACTAGCACTGTACTCATACAGGTGAAGTAAGTGGCCTGCCCAGGACAAAGGCAATGCCTTTGTCTGGGTCAGTAACTCAGTTCTTGTGGATTATGATCTTGTAAGAGCACAAGAGACCATCCCTCCTGTTCTCCCTCCTTCTTACAACTTTATTGTTCCGTTAGAATTACCATAGCTATCATTGACATTGCCAATGCATATGGAAGGAAGAGAAGCCTTTACAATACTATGATAGATCAGCTACAATAGAGGGAGGGGAAGTGAGACACCTCTCAAAGCTCACAAACTCACAGGTTTGCGATACTAGGGGAACCATCGCCAAAAGCTGATGATGCGGCTGGGCTGGTTTTCCTGCTCTCTGCGCTCAACCATTTGCACTTTGAGAAATGCAAAGGCATTTGATGTGATTATTTCACTGAACCGGAGTGGAAATTTTAACAGGTATAGGTATACCTTTGTACATATATCTCTATAGTTCTATTCCTTTGTGTCCATGAGCATGTGTATGTGATTTAGTAACCTCGTAATAAGTACAGTACAAGCATTACGATTTTGAATCCATAGTTAAGCCACTTCTATGATTTAAGTAAATCCTATTTATTCCACTTTGTAATGATAAATTTGTTAATGATTAAGTGCTTCTAAAATCCTATGATCAACCTTAAATTGTGAACGCTCCTTATATCCTTTAGACATAAACTGTTGACCAAGTCTGATACTAGGATTGGATCTAGCAGCACCTAAGCTCTATTAAGAGTTTAGAAAGCGAGGGGGTCCACTCTGTACCTTGTGACTCAATGCGAGGGTCTCCCATACCCTTTTCTTTGTGTAAAACATTCCAGTTTAATTTGAATTTTATTCTTCTTTATGTGATTTATCTATGTAGTAATAGAGTGAACCTCACCATTGAAGTAACAGTCCCACAAATTCCTACTAAAACTATATCACTTATACCTTTGATGGTGCTTCTGTAAGCTACTTAACGTAAACCACTTATCTGTGACAACTCAAGAGGAGGAGTCACTTGATAGGATGTAGATCTTTCCATCTGCATCAGCCTCAGTCTTTATAAGTCAATGAAAAGAAATAGCTGCTTTGAGGACATGATTAATCTCCTAACATCTCTGTATTAAACAGCTCAGAAAGACTGGACTAAATGTGCTTCTGTTTTCCCAGTGATTATATGATTATAGAAGGAACATCCAGAAAGGTATATTTAGATGTTTAAATTCAGATGAGAGGGATTCCAACCTTACAGTACAAAATGAATGGGCACCACAATTTAAATTCATTCTGGTTTTTACAAAAAGGATCAGATTTCTCCTGATTTCATTTGATTCATCCTTATCCTCTCTTTCAGAGGTTTGGTCTTGACAGTCAGAGGAGAATAGAAGATGGAAAATTCTCCTGAATTTACTTAAACATTCTGATATCACCAGCTGCAAAATGCAAGAATACTATGCAGAAAAGGTTATTTGAGCAGCAGTCAAGAGATTAATAGACTTCTATTGGAAGAGATATATGTGTGCTCTGGGCCTAACACAAAGACCACCAAAGGCAAAGGGAAACTTCAAAGTCTGACCTATAATTTCTATTATCATCTCCTGAAATGACTGGTGGGAAAAAAAAAAGAAAAAAAAAAAAAAAAAGAAGAAGATAATTAGGAAGCTGTAAAGGAATCAGAGCTAAATTAGGATTCTCAAAGCTGTCTAATGTTCTAAACTAGATTGTTTCCATCACTCAATTCTTTAATTTTCTTCTTCCAATTCCTGCCCATTTAAAAAAAAAAAATCAATAACTGCACATATTTAGTAAGATTAAGGAAATTCTTGAGTCCTTCTGGCTTATCGGATTGCTCTGCTAAAGAGGATAAATGGACTATGGAATGGTAACCTAGTTACAATTGTTATTTATGGAAGCTTCTGATTCAGTCAAATTAACTTGTCACTATGGCAGAGAAACAGTGCACAAAATTTCAAGATGCTATATATGGAAAACAAAAGTAGGAAAATTGGCTTGATAAACTATTGGGTTTTTCCGTGAAAGAGTAGATGAATGTGTCCCTAACGATGACTTTATAATGAAAAGTCATATAAGCACTCAGTTAAAGTTTGATATTGAAATATAACTTTGGCACCATTTTTGTTTTTGACAATTTAATTTTGCTACTTAATGTACTTTTAGCATAGCATTCCTGCAATAATTTATGCTTACCACTAACGGTCTACTCTGAGGTGTCAATCCTGCTGGATTAATGAGCAATATTTATAAATGTTGCCTGAAGCTCAGACTTGGGTGCCGGTTGGTGGGTGGTAATAGCTTTGACCGGCAGGTCCTCTGGAGCAGATCACTCCTCTCTCTGCTCCAGCTGAACATGCATGCTGAGGAGCTAAAAGATGCATAGCCAAATCCCCATAATTTCCTCATTCTGCTACATACTTCCCCTTGTACAAAAGGGTGCAAATCAAAGCAAGGTGTTCTCTTCCTCTAGCAGTGTTGGTACCCTTTGTATGAGCTGAAGGGGAAGGATACATATTGGGCAAAGTGCTTAGAAGTAATAAAGGACCCTGAGCAGTGCTCCTTTTTAAGGTTGTAGCTGTTAGGAAGTCCTGGACAGGAACGACCAGAGTTCATTGAGAAAAGTAATTTCAGCATTATATCTAATTGTAGCCTGAAAACTTGCACAAACTTCCAATATGGGGATGCTTAGGTGTTGCATGTTATTTCCAAATCTGAAAGGGCATTGTTCAAACCAACAAAAAAGTGAGACAGGGCCATCTGTCAGTTGGACTACATAGCTTGATACTACCCAGAAAGCCTGGACCTTGAACACTGACAAGGAAAGTATAGGTGGCGAAGAGCAGAAATTCCTTTCCAGCTGAACTACATGGTAATGGAGAACAAAATATCTGGGAGTCATGTAGACCATATGTATGGTGTAGATTTGCTTTCATACACTAGATGTATTTCCAAAAGAAAAATTATTCACCATTTCTTCATAGATACCATTCATTGAACTCCCACTGACTATGAATAATGTTGGAAGCTGCATCTTCAACTCAGACTTCTCCTCCATAAGCTAACCTTGCAAGTAAGAGCACGTTTGTTGTCATTGTCATACACCTGCTCTTTATATCCCTGTATATCACCTGAAGCCAAAGCATGACAATAATGTTTTTCTGCTTATGGAAGACTTCGGGAAGAATTTAGATTGTCCAGAATGCTCTACAGGTAGAGATCAACATTATCACTAGCCTGCAAAAAGTACAATCATCAACATGACCTAGACCCAGGGCATTTTATCTGCAAAACTGCATGCACTGAACAAGTATAGCAGGCATATCAAGGTGCAGATTTCTTAAGAAAAAGGAGTGGAGAGCTAGGAGAACTATAGATGCCTTCATCAATGTCCAGTGAAACATCGATTTTAGTGCACTTGGCACAAAATAATGACATCATTGCACAGCTCCTCCTCTGAGATGAAGGTTCTGTCCTGCCTTTTGCACAACAGGTATACAAAAGGTTGTTAGTCAAGTGAGACTAATCTTCTGCAAGCTCCTGCTGCAGTTAATGGAGAAGGCAATTTAGAGCATGCACCTAATTCAACTGCTTAGTAATAGCCTCCAGAGAATCCTATTTAATTCCGTTGACTATAATGGGAGACTAAGGAAGAGGCAAGGCCAGATTTAGCCTTTGTGACTACCTCTCTCCAACATGAAAATATAGTGTGACTAAAAAATTCATTCATCATCTTAAGATTCTTGCATTACTGCAGTATTTTGGGTCTTCTATGTAACACTGAGAGAACATATGTAACATTGGGCACTATTCAAAAAGCCCACAGCACTCATCTGCCATATGCTTTCCAGTTACAGCACTTTTCTTGCCTCTGTTGGAAGAGTAGATTACTTGAATTATTCACCATTGTTTTGATAGCGAACTCCATAGCAGACTTTATAGCTTAATTAGGCACATAATATTTTGATTTAAATATGGCCCATTTGTCTGCATTTATTTCAGGTGGGACCCTTCTCGTCTAATTTTAACTACAAAAGTGTTGGCAACCTAGTCAAAGGGGTTCTCTGCAAAGTTGACCAAGAAGATCAAGCTTTTCCAGAGTGCAACAAAAATGAGTTTTGTAATAGATAAGTGTCTATAGTACACGGGATGAATTGCCCTCTGGAGGTTTTGAAGGTTAAAACAAACATTTATTGCACATCTTTACAGCATCTGTCATGAGAAGTCCTAATTCCATTCTTGGAATTTTGGAATCCACTTGGATATGTTATAAAACAACAACCAACAGTAATAATGAATTAGACTGCAGTGGATTCTTGATAATTAAACAAGTTATTTTTATCTGTCTGCTAGTGTTTCATGATCCCTGCTGTGTGTTATGCTGCAGCAATGTTTTGCCCTAATTCTTGGTGACTATATTCAAAAAAGCTTTATATTCCAAATTTTTATCTTAGAATGAGGAGAGAACATCAGGTTATAAATAAAGCATTTGTAGAAATAGCAAGAGTTAGCACTGTGATTCTTTTACCAGTTTTTCAATTACAGGCAACAGGGTTTGAATGCAGAAATCAAGCCATCTTTTACTCTGAGGAAACTATTTCAAGTCAAACACAATCCCATGAATAGGAATGTGATAGGAACAGATGCTTTTTTTTTTTTTTTTTTTTTTTTTTTTTTAATAATGCATTGCAGCAGTAAAGTAGGCATTTGTATTCTAATTAATAATTCAAAATCAAAGGGAGCATAAAAGACAAACAGAGAGCAAATGCGATAGCGGGAGGGGAAGTGAGTTTAGAATGTCCAGAAAAATACTGAGCAAGTTTTTTTAAAAATTTACTTCTGCATGGAAAGCAAAATAGAAAAAGAAATTACAAAGTAATAAAATACATAGATCTTAATTATGTTTTAATAATCACTTTCCTATATAAGTTATGTCAAGGTTAATACAGGTATGAAGACCTCATTTGGTGAAGTTATGCTGCATTATAGCAAAAAAGAGTAATAAAAAGGGAGTATTTCACCTACTGGTTTGCAGCCTGAAGTCCCCTGAGTCTGCATTGCAAAGCAACCCAAAACCATGTTCATAAGGTTCTTCATGAAACACCTGCTGCCAACAGAAGGCATATGGATCCTTGAAAATTCAGGCATTACCTGGAATTATTGTTCCAAAGAAATGATCTATCTATTAAAAATTATACAAAGCTAATGTGATCTACAGTTGACTTTCCCATCAATGAGACAAGAGCAGAGCAAGGGAAAAATAGATCCCTGATTATTCCTTATGATTTTACAGTTTCAAGTGTCTTCGTATTGCAACACAAAACTTTTAACACATTATAAACAGAGGTTTGCACATAATCCCATTTCTTTTTCATTTTGACACAATCTCATAAGCATTTCTTGAAAGAAAAATAATCTGTTCGCATCTGGCACTGAAAGAGCTGGAGTTTTTTGCTGTTCTTTTTGGTTGCTTTTTGTTTTGTTAAACACAGAATGAATTTAATAAAATCTGTTGCAGTCGTAGAATTGCCTGCTGGTATAAATATGAAAAAAGTTATGGCAGTAGTTTGAAACCTCTTTAAAAATTAAAATCTGATACCATCTACAAAATCATTTTAACTGCTTCTTAGGCAAGATCTGCAGATGAATGTATACTGCTTTAGAAAAGTTAAGATTCTTGGCCCTTTAATGGTAACAGATCTATGGAAGAGCTAAAGGTGTCTTCGTCTAGAACTGCAACTTGTTATTTACCTCTTCCTCCATTATACATCTCTGGGGAATATTATGAACCAAGAACAAATGTAAGATGCTCTAAAAATATTCTGCTGCAATTAGCGAGCAATATATGTTGCTGCTATAAAATTTCCAAAGATAAGGTTTTTACACTCTATTATCATAACCCCTGACTTCTACAGGTTTCTACAAGGAGGAAAAAGGAAAAATGTCTGCAGTTTTTAATTAAAAATACTTTTAACAGATAAGATAAAAAGTATTAAATATTTATGCCCTAGGTGTGTCAGGATTGTTTTCCTTTTTGGGTAACTGCAAATAGAACTGATATGTACTCAATAGTTATTCTTGAAGTAAGACCTTAGTGCCATGCAGATGGTGACAGTCTCCACACAAAACTTTCAAAGCCTCCAGCTGTGTTTTGAGTGACCCCACACCATGCTAAAAGGAGTCTTTACTGAAGCTAATGAGGCTCTCTTCTCAGTGTACAGCAACAGTAAAGAAATAGTAAAAAGAAAAGTAATATGGCAATGTTCCATTGCTGTTATAGGTCAGGACTACAACATTATTTGGAATTACATCATGAATTTGACAGGGGAGATAAAGAATAGAACTCAGAGAAAAGAGATAAAGTGGGCCAGAAACTCTGATGATGGTTAAGGTGCTTGAAAATTAAGAGGTTTACATTACACAGGAAACAACTAAAGAAAAAGATAAATGAACTATGGAGTGGTCAACATAGTGAACACAGTGAGGATATCAAATCTTACACTCCAGATCACTGTCAGCCATACAAGAATTCAGAGATACTCTGTGAAATGGAAATAAAATAAAAAATAGATCTGTTCTTTCTGTATGAGTGCCTGTAGGATATCTGAAGGCAGTAGGAATGCAAAGATCACCGCATAGGGCTCAGAACTACTTTACATGTTCACGAACTGTAAAATCTGCAATTAACTGTTAGAACTTGTTTCAGCAGTTTAAGTTACCTTGAACAAAGTGCTCAGGGAAAAAATTCTTTAAGATGAGCCTCTATTGCCTGATCAGAGAAGAGTTCAATGTTGTCTTCTGTTCTGCCCTTGAGAAAGAACTCATAATGCCACACAGAGGTTATAGTCAGTACAGATCTGTAGTAACAAACAGAAATAGAAGGGAGAAAACTATATCTCTGATGAAACATGTCACATGATACTTCCACTTGGTTTTTTTAAATATTTTTTTTTTTTAGTTTCTGCTTAACATATTTTAATTTTGACTCTGGCAAAAATTTCTGTGGAAAACTAAGATTCTTTTTTTTAGTTGCAGAAGAAAAAAGAAAAAAAGAAAGAAAAAAATAAAAACCAAGCAAAGGACACAAACTGTTTAACTTGCAGATTCTGACATATCATCCTGAACTCAAGAACCATTCTGCTTTAATATGTTCATTGCACAGGACTCTTCTCTCCAAATACAGATGCTTATGTTTGATCTTTGTCTTCCAATATATCTATATAATTACATATACATATACACATACACCCCTACATTCTTTATATTTTGGGTTCCCTTCAGAACCCAAAGAGGGAAATGCACATATTAATTTGTGGGTGATCTTATCTTAAAGTTAATGTCTAAACCTGATGACTTGAATTGCTCCCTGAAGGTGCCCACCATTGGCTGTCTCAGATGTAGACATCAGCATTGTGGTGAGATGGATTCTATCCATGGCTTCCAAGAATAATTTGATTGAAATAAACGAGTAAAACCCAAGCTGGCAAGAAAGTTCATAGAAGCAATTTTTTTTAAAAAAAAATATTATTTGTCTTGCTCAAGCGTTTTTCTAAAGGAAACTGATAGCAACAGAAAGAAATTCTTATCTAGCTGAGACACCAAAAATAAGACAGACACATATGGAAAGATGAATGGTAATAACGTGTAGATAGCTGAAAGTCTAAGCTGTAGACAATATGGAATTTGGGGCAGGCCTTGGCAGGCATCGTTACAGACTTTGTCTATTCTTGTACCCTTTTTTGAGTTGCACACTTCCACTGCCTGGTGACAGAGAGATGGGACCTGTTCTTCGTGTTCTTATGTCAGCACCGGAATTTTACAACATTTTGAAAGGGAATATATCATCTGCTTCACAGGCTAATTAAATCTTTTCTAGACAAGGCAATGACTATTGAGTTAACCACTACACTTTTAGCAAAAGTTTCCTGAGCTTTCCTTAACTTTACCAGATGTTAGAGAAAAGATGCAACACGCAAGGTGCTCCTAAAACAATACAGCAACTCCTACGTTGCAACAGATCTCAAATCTGGCATCTCTGAACCACTGTTAAGCTTTTTTTTAGGCCAGGGTGACTTCTTGTTCTTTTTGCCAGGCTACAGTAAATGGGTGTTAGGTTCACTCTGTTTGCCTCTTAAGAGTAGTGTGTAGAAAGACATAAGAACCAGTTCTTTGATGAAACTTGCTTCATTAGATATTAATTGTACTATGCAATAATATTTGTTTTTTGATAGGAGTTGCAGTTCCTTCTAAGCACTCAGGATTTCATTATTAAAATCCAAAGTCTGAACGAAAGGATCAAAAGCAAACAACGGTTATTGGCTTCCATGCATAACCATAGTGACAATCACTTTCCTGAGAAACACTTTAACTCTTGGCACCGTAGTTTAGTCAGCAGTGGGGGAAAAAAAAAGTTCTGTGATCCCAGTGGCATCTATTGTTTTTGGCCTCTAATAAAAGTGTTTTTTCTTTCTGGAGAAAGACAGCTAGATGGATTATGCTGGGAATAGCTGGTGTCATCAAACCAACTTGCCAAGCTAGTGGCACACAATTGACATGGCAAATTTCCACACCACTGATGAGTATTGGGAACTCTTTGTTCTCAACCAGTGGGAGTCACTGGTTCAGGTCCAGTAAGCCATGGGCCAAAAAGAAGGGAGTCAGGAAGAAATACAGTGAATCAGCTCACAAAACAAAGAAGAAGCAGCACCAACTTTTTATGACAATTTGACCACTACTGAGCAGATTAGAGGCACCTTCCTTTTTAACTTGACTTTAACAAGACCTCTGAATTTGTAAACTCTACAATTGCTAGTGCCAGTTTTAGTAGTGCGAGTTCATTCCAGTTGCTTTAATGTTACACTGAATTCCATGAGGTTTGATCATGTCCAAAAATCCAGACAACTTATATTTCAAGTTCAGGCAATTGTAGTGTAATTGCTGTTTATGTGGGTAAAAAGCAAGAATCAGGAAGCTTATATGAACTACTACTCTGTCTCACTCTCTTAGTAAAAGAAGGAAACATAGTAATAGAAATTCTTTGCATACAGAGTTGTTAGATGTGACAATTTATTTAGCACTTGGATAAAATGCTATGAAATTTCCCAGACAAGAAAGACCTGGCTTATGTGTCTCATCTGAAGCATTGGGTTAGAAATGTAAGCCCAGACACTGACAAAACACAGTATTTGAGGCAGTGTTTGTGAGTACACAAAGTTCCAAAGAAATCAGCAGAACTTTTTTCTGGGTAATGGATTTTTCGCCTGTGGAAAACAGCCAGCAGGAAAAAAAAAACTAGAAAAATGGTAGGTCTAAGAAATAAAAAGTCACCCAATTTCATTGCCTTTCAGCAAGGGTCGCACTCAGAGATGCATATTTCATTTCTGAAACTGCAAATGAAAACCACAAGTCCAGAGCTGCTTTTAAAAGTTTATTCTAGCCTAAATTTTGGCTTTGTTTATTTTTCACTTTGAAGACAGAACTCAACAGTAAGTCCTTAAATATGTGAAGATAGTCTAGGTTTTGAAAAATTAGCAAGGAGCAGGACTTATCAGGACATTTCATTCTGGCAATTGCTATTTATGTTGCTTATCCTGTCAAAAAAGACAGCAGCAAGGGGTCATCAATTCAAAGAAGACCATGACTTATATTTACATTTACATGGCAGCTTTTATCCCATAGGATTTGCAAGCACTACTCACAGACACACATATACAGACACACATAGAGCGTGGACTTTTACTTACTGCATCATTTGTTGTCAGGATTGTTATGGTCAGAGAGAAGACGAGGCAGTATTTTATACAAGCACAATGAGGAACTCAAAAGGAAATGGACATTCTTGGAAAATGGTAAATACCTGGGTATCCAAAACAACCAGCTCAGCTACAGTTGACTTAGTTTTACATATTAGCAAAACAGTTTAAAAGAGTAAAACATCTGCACGGATTTCTTCAAAACCCATGCTTATGAAACTATCTTGTTTATTCAAGCAGAGAGCCTATGTTTGCTTTGCATATTTGCTTTGATCTAAGGCAAGATAAAAAGAAGGGGAAATTTTTGGGTTCATTCAGACCAGTTCAGCTTTTCATCCAAAACTGTCACTGACTGAAGTGGGAGTTTGCATTAAAATGTCTTTTAACGTAGTTTTATTTTAAATGTTAATTATTTATCTTTTGTTTTTATTTAACCAGAATGCAGCAGTGAAGTGAGGTACTGCAAACGTCATAACTCTTTGTATAGCAAGGACATTATCATCTTACATATATATCGTACTACTGCAACTCATGACACCAGCTTTATTTAGACAGGTACCGTATGCACCCGCACAACTCTAGGTCCTGGGATTTGAGGGCGAAATGTATCATATGCCAACTACCAGGCATAAATGTGGGGGTTTGGTTGGTTGGTTGGTTGGGTTTTATCCCAGACTGAAACAACTTGGTTAAAAGATGCACAGCACAAGGAAAAAAGCTCTTTGATATGTGAGAAGCACTCAGTATTTAGCTGACCTTCAAGGTTGCCAAAAGGCTTCAGTCAGAGCCTGCTCATCTTCTCACCAGCAGACTAGTTGCATGGCCTACTTGCTTTGGAAATGCAGCCCAAACTTCAGACATCCCTCTGGAAGAAAATGCAATGAAAATATACTAGTATGAGGCAGACGCAAAATCCCACTCATCAGCACTGACCACTTAACCAGACACTGGAGGGCACTAAATTTTTACACATCCACCACATTCCCCATTGCATTCCAAGGTTAAAATGATGTGACTTTTTTTACTACTTTAGTTTATGGATAATATAAAACTTAGTATTGCAGTACACTAATTCATAAAAAGCCTCTCCTTTCTTTAGCAAAAAGAGAAAAATAAATGTTGTGTGCTATGTCAGCTGAAAAAAAGTTTTGCTTAGGCAGTTGCATTTTTTACCAATGCAGATACAGTAAACATAATAAATCCTTATAAAAATTCAAATTCCCATGCTCTCTGAGCTATTGCAGTGCATTTGTTGTGGGGGCCCCATGGCCAGAAGTGTTCAAACCAGGCTGGATGAGGCTTTAAGCAACATCGTCTAGTGGAAGGTGTCCCTGCTGATGGCAGGAAGGTTGAACTAGGTGATCTTTAAGGTCTCCTCCAACCCAAACCATTCTGATTCTATGATTTGTTAATTTCCTTTTAATCTGTAATTTATTCAACTCCAGTCTCTTCTTTCCTCCTCAAATCAGAACACTTCCTACAGCAATGGATCTGTACTTATATTGGAACATAGTATCATGTAGTATAATAATGTAATATAGCATCTATAACTGTATTAATTAAACCATATATATTAATAAATAATAGCATTTAGATTAGATTAGATTAGATTAGATTTATTATCAATGGAAACTTTCCATTCATAGGTCATTCTCTTTCTGAAAGCACTGGGATGTCATAGGAGTGCCAGACACTGAGGGATGGGGCAGATGAAGGAAGCGTAACAACTCCCTGGGTCTACCCTTTTAGTAGGGGTAGGGACAACTTAAGTGTTAAGAGGTGTCTCAAATTCTTTGGAAGCTCCGTCCTTGTGCAGATGGGAGAGGTATAAATTGCTCTGAGCAGAAAAGAGATGAACTGCACTGGGTAGATACAGGCCTGGCCATAACACAGTACAGTAAAAGCAAGAGCAGAGGACCAGGAGTGATGCTTTTGAATTCTGCTTTGAGGAGCAGGTGCAAAGTTTCCATATTTCCATGCAGGACCAACAATAAAATCAAAATTGCTGATGTTTGGCCAGAAATATGAATTTTTCTTGGTCAAGACAGGATGCATATCAGAGAAGACAGCTGTGTGCTCATACCAGCATGCCAGCGCTCAGGCAAAAGATGCCATTAAGTACAGGCATGGCAATGTCAGATGCTCATCTCAGTGCACCACTTGCAGGGATCTCCGTTTGGCATGCTGCTTTTCATAGCTACAGCAGACCAAGGCACAGTGTGGGAAGTATCATGGCCATGCAATTTTAGAACTTTTTCACAGTGCAATGGATTTTCACTTCAGTCAGGGCCTAGATACAGGTTTAAATTCTTCCCCTGGATTTGTAATAAGGCACCATATAAGTGTTCTGCTGCATATGCTTGGCCCCCAAAGTAGATGCATTGATCCCATCTCTTCCTAGGCTACTAGCTCTGGAAGTAAACCCTTGTCATTTCCAGTAGTTCCTAGATTTTAAAGCCAGGCTGTAATAACCTGACATTTTATATAACACACAAGTTTAACCCTGAATTAATGACTGTATGAAATATTATTGTACATTGTAAAATAGCATCCAGCCTTTGTAAGGGAAGTCCCTAGCATGCAAGAACTTTTTATCTAGGTAAAATAGAATTGGAAATTACTTTTTTTGGACCTTATTTCTAATCTAGATTTGTTTAGTTTACACTTTTTAAGTACTGAAATATTGTATCCTTTTCTGCTAAGTTAAAGAGCTTCCTGTTGTCACACTCCTCCAGGTAGAGTCTAATAGACAAAAGTTGCCCTCCACCTTGTCTTTATTGAGCTAAAGAGGCTGAGGTCCCAAAGCATAGCATTGTTTTTCAGTAACATCTTTGGTATTGTCACTGGGAGGTTTGAAGGTAGGGACAGGTGGGCCAGAAGAATCAACCCTAATGATAGCAGCAGAATTGTGTATACAGAAGGACAAATTACCTTTTCCTGCATGGAGGGAGGTTTACTGTGCTAATATAACAAAACAGTTTTATCGTCATAGCAGTATCTGGACTAGGAATGCTTTGCTGTATGTAATGCAGAAGTGCCTCACTTGAGAGCACTGGGGAAACCTGTGACTCTAAATAAAGAGCATGATTCTATAGTTATTAGCCATGATCTTGTTCTTTAGCATCACCATTTTCCTTTGGAACGACCTTGAATAATGCACTTCATCCCTTTTTTTCCTTTTATCAAAGCAAGCTTTCTTTAAGAGTTTACTGCATATATGGCTTTGCTTCAGGCAATACCCTTGATCTCTGTGAAACTAATGCCTCATTATTCCTGATTGTAACTAACAAATGGTCAGCCCAGAGAGCTTCAAAACGACCACTGTGGAATACAGCACCTTGAAAGAAGCTTTGAGGTACCTGCATTGCTGTGCAGAAATCACCCATACTTTATGTATGGGAGTAAAGAGGGAGTGTGATTGACTTTGTCTCCTTCATAAAAATCATGCTATGTTAAAGCACTAGCATATCCCAACTGGTGTAAGATGATGTGGATACTTAGAGGGTGTTCATCCTGTGGAAGTAATAGCTGTGGATAACTTTCTTTTAGTTTTCTAGATGCAGGATCTCTCCAACTAACAATGTGCCATGCCTGATTTGGAAGACTGTACAAAAAGTTCAACTTTCTGCAATACTTCCTTTTAAGAAAAATAGCTCATTAACCTGTCATTGTTTCCAAGAACTCCGTGAAAGCTCAGTTCACAGAAGTGCTCCTGAACACACTCAAATCTCTCTGACCTACAAGGCTTTCACAATTGGCCACCATTCATGGATAATTCTGTGAGTGGTTTTCAATTTCTTTGGTTGAATTTAAGAGGTTAAAAAAGCACAGAAACTGTCCTTCTAGTGAGAGATGACAGATCTTTAAGTCAAACTGCAAGTTTAAATGAGCTTTAAAACTGCTACATTTTTTAAAGTACTGAAGAAAAGTCCAGTTTGTTCCACTTGTGGAATTAAAAAAAAAAAGAATAGCTTAATTCATTGTTCTTTTTATATTTGGGTGTTTTTCCGCAGCAGGTAGATTCACATCAGTGGGCATCTCGGGTATTCATCTGTGAAATTGATACTATATGAAAGAGGCAGTGACAGGAGAGAAATGTCCCTTTCCAGAGGAAGCATTTCCAAGTTCTGTTTTACTGCTCTTGCTGATTCAGTACTAGCCTTGAAACTCAGGTGTCTTGCTGCTTCTTGTGTGGCAGCTGGGTTCTGACATGGGAGCTTGGCTGAGAAGCCAGAAGTTTATCAGCAGAGGATGCAGATCAAAAGGGAAGACTTGGCGACAAAAAGCTACAATTAAATAGCTTATGGTTAGATAACTACAATGTGAATCAATTCCTCGGTAACTGATGAATTACTGATAATCTTGTCCACCCTGTTAACTCTAGGTTTCTGCAGTCACAAGGTTAGCATAAACCACCTGTAACACTAGAGGCCCTAAAATGATGTTAGTGAAGGATACAGGGAGTCTATAGACAAAGTTATGTGTTACTAAATCTGGCCCTGCAGTGTAAATACAACATCCATGCACTCCATACCGGCTTGGCAAAATAGCTGAACAACTAATTTTAACAGAAGAAACACATGATACGTGATAAAAACAAAGAAGGTTTTATGAACAAATTTAAGTATTGGAACAGTGGAATGTCTTCTTATGTGTACTCCACATGTCCTTTTTTAAACTGCACCTAAAGTGTGGGTAGTATTAAGCAAACAACTAACCAACCAAAAGGAATCCCACTAGAGAAGTGAGATGTATAAGAAATATTTTGACCAGCAAAGTAATAATTTTTTATGCTGTTCATTTGCTTCAACGCCTCGTTTGCCTTAAAAATAAGTTAGAAACCCAACTGATATAATTGAGAGTCCATTGCTAAGATAAATGCTTCAGATCTGGGGGTGCAATTGAAATAGCAGGATACTTCTCTGGCTTCATAATGGATTCCTAATACTATCTTAGGAATCCAAAGGTAAGAAAACCTAATAAAAGCTAAGAAACTGGAAAAATAGCCAACTGTTAAATTTACTTGAAGATTGCAGTTATATTCCTTTAATTGTAACCTGTTTGCAGCTTTGCAGGTAACAAGTTGACCACAAATCTTATTTTATTATTGGGCTTGTCCTGTGAAGGACTGAAGGTGAGTGGGGATGAAGATGAAAATATGTAAAATGTCATTTGAAGAAGTGAATCTGAATAACATAAGGAGTAACACCTATCCTAGAGCACACCAGAGCCTGCCATACCTTGTTGTGACATTCCCTCTGCCTGATAAAGACTACGGTGCCTTTTTCTAAAGCAGCAGGCAGAAAAACCAACCAACCAACATTCTTAGTAGATGTCCACAGGGTTTAAGTATGAAAAAAAATGTATTATTCAAAACTGGGACCAGATAGCCATCCATATGCCTGTAGTTACATGCATGTTATTTTCAACTAGTAGTTTATATAAGCTCCCTCATTTTGCCTTTACTCCAATAGAAAAGTGAAGCCAAGAAATGCATTTAAACCCACTGTACAGCCATGTATACAATGGCTGACACATAACCAGGAGCTACAGGCTGGGTGCTGGATGACATTAGCACCTGGATCAGCATGCAGTTGATGCTAAGACTTGATAAGCTAGACTCAGGAGCCCTACTTTAAAGCAAGGGGCATTACTGTCACTCACCCTCCACAAGGCTTCCCACAGATGGGATAAGAAAGGTGATGTTCAAGGAAAGGACAAAAGGAAGGCAAGAGAATGACTTTGTGAAATTTGTCCAGAATTTCTACCAGGCAGCAGCACCATAACATAATATGGAGTGGGGGGAATACATAAACTTCCACATCCTTAAAGGTCGAATACTTGAAGAACTCTCCCTTGTTCTTTTAACCTACTGGCAAAAAAAAGTGTCCTCAGCATCTCAGAGTTAATCTTTTCTTTCCCCAAAGATTATATTTCAGCTCCCTGTGTCTACATGCTGATATGTCGGCATTTAAGACAACATGTTATATAGGATAATATTGTGGATATAGTGAACCTAAAAACTAAGAAAAGCCGATTTCCCTACTGGAAAAGATTAATTGCCTGAGACATCTTTAAAGATATATTTTTAAGGTCTACCTTTTTACTTTCATTTCCTGGAATGCTTGGTTCATTAAATTTCAGAGGTGACACATACTGTACCTTACTGCGACTATAAAAATAAAGCAGCTATTCATAGGTATTGCACAGACAAAACATACTGTGCCGGTGTCTGTCATGAGCAACTCCTGGGTCTTTTGCAGTCTGATTTTCTCTTCTGTTGATCAAACTGTTTCAGGAAGTCTTTTTTCCCACAAAAATAAAAAATAATCCAAAGTGCCATGCACTTTAAGTTTGAGTGACAGCTCAAGTACTGGATCAGACTAAAGGTGCAAATGGCCTGATGTGGAACAGAGAGTAATGGATGATTAAGAAATTATTTTAAAATGGAGAATGAAATTATTGGAGATTTGCTGACTTCCTGAGCCAGAGCCTACTTCTGGACCATCCTCTAATAGTCCCTGCTAAGCTGATCCTTCGAAGAACCCTGTACTTTTAAAAGCCTATTTATACCTCTAATCTCCACAGTACCCTGGGACAATGAGTTTCACATTTAATTTTGTAACTGGGGGTGTGAGAGCAAGATTTTCTTCTGGCTTGTTTTAAGTCTGTTGCCTAATAATTTTAATGGGGCCTTCCCAGTTCTTGTATTGCAAGAAGCAGCAACAAACCCTCTCTACGCTCCTGCTTAAGTGTCCCAGGCTAGTTACTTTCTTTACACAAGGTGGTGCTTCATGCACATCTCCAGATAGACATAGGTATAGGGAGCATATTAGTAGTGGATGACTCAAAGTTTCTTCTATGCTATGAAAATAACAATTAACCTTTTATTAATACTTAATTTTCCTCTTGCTGAGCTCAAACTATTACCATTACTACTGCTGATACTACTACTACTACTACTACCGCTTCTACTATTGCTATTATTTTTATCATTAGCATTTTTTCAGATGTTGTGTTCATTAGTGTTCTCATCTGGGCAGGGAGAAAATCTTAACATGCAGGGTAATTTGATGGTCCTTGTAAGAGGTTTGATGTACAGCTCCCCAGTTAGCACAGCTTGAATAAAATGCAGTGTTAGAAGAGTCTGGCAGTTTAGTGTCATGAGAGAAGGACTGGGTGCTGTCTGGGTCAAAGCTTTTCTCCCTGAACTCCAGACAGAGGGTCCCAGGCTGTAACACTCTTATCCTCATATTGCCCTTTCAGGCACTTGTCTTTTCTGTTTTGCTGTTCCTATGATATTCACCTTATTTTATTATTTAGCAAGTAGATTATCTAGGAGGCCTTTGAAAATCCTCCCTGAAACTTTTTTATTTGTGGACATCTTGAAGTCTTTTCTACTTGGGATCATGTACCTCTTTTTTTATGTACTTTAAATATTTTCATCCCTCCAGTTTCTGTTTGCTAGAGACCACACTCTCCTTTGGCAAACCTTGCTCCTGTCTGAGGCCCTTTGCCTACATTCCATTTGTGCTGCAGAATCTCTGGAGAGGCTGAGAGCAGATGAATGCCTTGCCCTTCTACTCTACACATCTCAAAACATTTAACAAAGAAGGTCAGTATCATTTATTCCCTTTCTGTAGATAAGGAAAGCGAAATAGAGAGAGCAAATGACTAATCTCACTCACCAAGCAAATCAATGGCATAGCCAATGCCAGATCTTTTAGACCCAGACACTACTTTTAGTTACTGAGCCCATGCTGGCTGGGGGAATGTAATCCTAAGTAGTAGCATGGCAATTGCAGGCAATGGCTGTTGGGTTTTGCAAAGGATTTTAGGATTTTGATGTTTGGCTTTCTTCCAAATCAGAACACATTTGAAATTTTTCCAAGAAAAAAAAAAACACAAAACCACCACGCTTTTTCCCTTCTGTTTTGAAATGTTTCATGTCAAAGGTTTTTTGTTTTGATAGGGACTCTGAAAAGTTACTTTCTATTGTGATAGATGTTAACATCAAATAATAAAACAAAGACAAGTGGAAGGGGTAATTTCAAAATGAAAACCCAAAAGCACAGTTAATTTTGATGTCCTGATTGTTCTACCTCCTTGAGAAGAATCTCCACTGAGAGAATTAAAAAATGAAAATTAGGGCAAAATGAGCTGACATCATAGGCTGCTTGGGTTTCAATGGCATCACACATTGGTTAGCACATGATTCCACTGTGATTTATCACTTAGTCTTTAGCTGTTGTACTTAGGCATGGAAAAAAGTGTGAAATTACACAGTGGACAGATGTAATTACAGAGTCTGTTTCCTGACTTCCTAGCAAGCCACATTGCCATGACCAGGAGCAACAGAGCATTGCTTAATAGTACTGGACAAACAGGGATTTCTCATTTCAGGCTCTATAAAATGGGAACATGTGTGCTTGCTGGTTGCTGGCAATACTAGTTGCGGTTACAACTTTCTAACCTCATTCCAGCAAGAAGGGAAGACTGCTAACTTTCCAAAGCCATATGCTATTCATTCACAGCCACACCTCTGCAGTCAGGTAACTTTTCCCAGCTAGTCCACTTTTACTTTGTGCTCATTACAATTCTGAATTGGTCTGATACCCACATGCTAACAAACCAATCTTTCCACAATTCCTCTCTCAAATACTGTTTAAACTGAACTGAAGGACTGTGTTTTACCTGGTTAATTTAGCTAGAGAGATACTGCATTTCACAATAAAGAATCCTTAAGGACATGTAAATTGGTTTAATTTTCACCTGGTGTTTATCACTGTGTATACTCCAAATTTCGTTAGTATCTATAAATGTAACAGCAGGTACTTGGACCTTACAAAGATTTCTGGAGCCAGATCCAGAGAGAGATGCAGAGTAATGGAATGGCAGAAATCCAGTTTCTAAAATAGACATAATCTGTCTACTGCTAATGAGAAACAAAACACCAGCTTCAGACTCTTCCAGAGGATGAAACCATCACTTGAATATTTGATTGCGTGAGGAATTTAAGTCCCCGCAATTATGTTTGGAATTTCTGAATGACATGGATTGAAACAAAGGCACTTAAAGTCTGCTCACATAGTTTTATTTGTATTACACTAGCAACCAGGAAGCCTGGTGAGATCAGAGTCCTGCCACATTAATGCTGCACAGACAGCCCTTCCCCAACACAGTTGTTTTCAGAAAAATAAATTGGCTGAGGGGAATAGTCATGAAACACTTGCATTTGGTGATTAAATGAATTGATTAAAAGTTACTGGCAAACCAAGATATAACATAAGGACTCCTGGATCTCTGCGTAGTAGATGCTGCTACTTCGTACAATACTCACACTGAAAATCAGCCTATATTATGTAATGGGTCTCTTGTAAATTGCCCCTTCTCCTCTGTCCCAGTGGGGATACTGAGAGAAGCAAAAAAACCCCAAGGGTTAGGTTGTTTCTCTTTTGAGAAGTAGCATTGGAAGATCCCACTTGTTTCCTTTTGAGACTGAAATTGTTAATGCAGCCTAGGTTTGGTTAGAATGAAATCTGAAAGGACAGCATTCCAGGAGCCAAGAAACCTCACTAGGGAAAGACACCCTGACAGGTCATTTTGTCTGTGAAAGGTATCAGCCTTACTGTGATGCTGAGTAACAAGGAGAAAAACATGCAAAAGAGCCTTAAAAGGAAAACTTAATGTGTTTAAGAACTATCAGTTTCTCTGGATTGGAAAGAGTTGTTTATGGAATTGCTGTTGGTTCCAGTGAGAACAACAATTTTTAAGGGATTCAGGCTTACCATTCAGGCTAGAGAAGTACATATCTGCAATCTATAGAAGGTGCTAGTGCACAAAGGAAAACCCCAACAAAGCAGGAAGAAGATAAAGCACCATTTGGTATGGATATTATTACCAAAATAACTGCTCACAGGAAAATTGCATTATTATTATTATTATTATTATTATTATTATTATTATTATTATTATTATTATTTCTGCTGCTGCTGCTACTATTACTACTACTATTTTTTAACACAATCAGGGATCAATAAGGAAGGGGGGGTATTCTAAAAAATATACCAAACACCTCAGAGATAAGTGTACTTTGTAAAGGGAAATAGGATTCCCCTTCCACTTTCATATGTCAGACCTGAATTTGCTGCATTAAAGAATACATAGTTTTAAGTCATATATGATGCTTGCATCCTTGACCAGATTCATCCTGCCTTGGTTCAGGCACTGAACAGAATTGCCTAATTTAGGAGCTTTTCCCTTGGTCAGTGGAAGATGTTATGCATCCTTAGAGGTCTCTTCAGCCATGAAGATCTCAGCTATCCTAGGGAATTTCCTATTTCTTAATAGACTTCAGGTTGAGTTCTAGATTGGCTTTCTTGAATGGATTTAGAAAGACACTTAAGCATCCACAATCCTAACTCATCTTAGACTCTGAGTTTAGGAAAGGTAGATTCTCTTACTTCACTTACTAGTGAATGTCAGAAATTGCTCCTCCAGACAGTAAATTTGTCTGAACTTACTTAATGTCTCTTACACCCAAACCCACTGAGGGTCTCAGACCCTTAGATGGGAAGTCCAGTCTTAGACATGTAATTTTTAGATGCTTATGTAATTTTATTCTTTTATTTGGGTTACATGAAAAATGTAGCTTTAGAGAGAAAACAGTCTGACATAAAGCATTTTTTAGATAACTGTAAAATGGTTCCATGTTAGACAACAGCTCAAAACCAAGGGTTTGCTGAAAAGAGCTTTTGTTATTGGACTAAGTCAGTAGAATACAGAAAGGAGATGCTGCAGGGTAAACCCAGGGAGACATATAACTTTAGGTGCTTTGACTCAGCCTGTATATTATAAAACAAGGCTTCACAGGTGGTCACTAGAATCAGTCATGTAGTTGAACCTGGTGGGATGATAAAGGGTAGTAAGACCTACAGAAATCCAGAATGGAAAAGCCAAGGGTAAGGGACCTCCTGTGATGGTAGAAACTGCACTGCTTGACCCTAGAACTTACAGATCATTTCAAGTGTGTACCCACACTACTTAATATCACAGTTAATTGCAACTTTAATTGACTACATTCTTGGCTCATAAACCCCAAAAGATTTTATTAATAGTAAGTTGTAAATGAAGCCTTGGATGCAGATGTCTCCCCTGTAGGAATATGTACTTGGTTAGATGAATCCCATTCAAATAGTCATAGCTGCAGACCTGAACCCGTTTTTTCGAAGTGCTGTGGGAGCACATAACAAAATGCCCATCCACAAGCACATGCAAGATACTGGACTAGCTAACGGGACATACGTGAAGGGACTCAGGAGAGGAAATGACAAGACCACTGTTGTAAATGGTGAGGCCTGGTGTACCTGAGGGCTAATGCTTGTCCTCTTTGCAAGTATTTGTAGCTCACAGCACGGAAAAGAATAAGAATTTAAAACTTGGTAATGAAGCAGCTGTGCAGATACTTCAGACATTTTTCCCAAATGTGTTAAGCATTATGGGAGAACGTTTGGAGCTTCTAACCTGAGAACTTCTAAGTAATGGAAGTTTTTATTTATGGTCCAATGAAAGTTCCAGATCTTACTAGGAGAGATTATGGAGAGTATAGAAATGGGCACGAGCACTCTGAAAATAAACCTGCAATTGTGTTGATGCCAGTGCAAGAGCAATGTGTCTTAGCCTCTAATCAATGTAATCTATTGAAGAAAAATCCATGATAAGTAGGAAGGAAGAGGAAATTTTTGGCTTAATTTTTGTTAGATACTTTTGCTTGCTTTTATGTGACTGTGTTTTAATAGCTTAAAGATGACCCTGTGGAAATCGGCAGTACTGTCATTTGGCCAACACTGGCTTTTTTGCAACAAATTCATTGTGCAAGGCACTGTGCAAACAGACCGAAAAGGTGGTCTCTGACAAAAAAGAAACTGGTCACATGAATGACTCATTATTAATTGATTGAATGCTATTTGCATACATTATAATAAAGCTGTGACCATTAACACCAGGTGAAGTCCAGTGTGCATATTTTAAGTGAGCTTTTGGATGGCTTCAAAACTTTTTCCTTTCCTTTATTTTAATATAAACCAGCTTGTTCAATTTAAATTAAACATATTTTAACGGATGGCTAAGCAGACCCCCACATTTCTTTATGATTTCATGAAGAATATAGATGCAGGAAAATTGTCCACAGGCATGTATGTGTTAAATTGAGGTAAACTCATTAAAATCCATTCTATTAAGCTAGTAAGATTTGCAAAATAAATCAATATGACAAACAATTTTAAGTCATGAAGTGATACTATGTGGATCTTGAAATGATGTGCTGTGTCCTTTAGGACACGGTCAAAACACATGGAAGAGCAAAGAAAACTGAGGGAACCTATAATTAGATTTCCCATTTGAATTAAAAAATATCCAGATCTGTAATATAGAATTATAGAATCATAGAATTGTTTAGATTGGAAAAGACCTTTAAGATCATTGATCTTTAAGTCCAACAGTTAGACTCACACTACCAAGTCCACCACTAAACCATGTCTCTAAGTGCCACATCTAGAGGTCTTTTAAATACCTCCCAGGGACAAAGACTTAACCACTTCCCTGGGCAGCTTGTTCCAATGCTTGACCACCCGTTTGGTGAATACCATTTTTCCTAATATCCAATGTGAACCTCCCCTGGAGCAACTTGAGGCCATTTTGTCTTGTCCTATCACTCCTTACTTGGGAGGAGATATTGACACCCACCTGCCCACAGCCCGTCAGGCAGCTGTAGAGAGCGATAAGGTCCCCCCTCAGCCTCCTCCTCTCCAGGCTGAACACCCCCAGTTCTCTCAGCTGCTCCTCATAAGACTTGTGCTCCAGACCCTTCACCAGCTCTGTTGCCCTTTTCTCAACATGCTCCAGTGCTTCAACATCTTCCTTGCAGCGAGGGGCCCCAAACTGAACACAACATTCAAGGTGCGGCCTCACCAGTGCCATACAGGGGGACAATCACTTCCGCTTGTCCTGCTGGCTGCACTATTTCTGATACAAGCCAGGATGCTGTCGGCCTTCTTGGCCACCTGGGCACACTCCTGGCTCATGCTCAGGTGGCTGTCGACCAGCACCACCAGTCCATTTCCACCGGGCAGCTTTCCAGCCGCTCTTAAAAAGCTATGCTGGCTGGACCTGATCCCCTGGTTGTCCTTATGTGCCACACGATGGCACTCCAGAGGCTCCATAACTTTCCCTGGCACCGAATTCAGGCTGACAGGCCTGTAGTTCCCCGGATCCTCCTTCCAGCCCTTCTTGTATATGGGCATCAGATTTGCTAACTTCCAGTAAACTGGGACTTCTCCAGTTAGCCAGGACTGCTGATAAATGATGGAAAGTGGCTTGGTGAGTGCTTCTGGCAGCTCCCTCAATACCCTTGGGTGGATCCTGTCCGGCCCCATAGACTTATACAAGTCTAAGTGTTGTAGCAGATGGTTTACCATTTCCCCTTGGATTATGGGGAGCTTCATTCTGCTTCCTGTCCTTGTCCTCCACCTCAGAGGTCTGGGTACCTGGAGAACAACCGGTCTTACTGTGAAAGACCAAGGCAAAGGGGACATGAAGTACCTCAGCCTTTTCCTCATCTTTTGTGGCAATGTTTCCCTCCACATCCAATAAGGGATGCAGATTCTCCTTAGCCTTCCTTCTGTTACTAATGTATTTATAGAAACATTTTTTAATTGAATTTTATGTCAGTAGCCAGATTATGGTCTAGCCAGGCTTTGGCCTTTCTAATTTTCTCCTTGCATAATGTCTCAACATCCTTACAGTCCTCCTGAGTGGCCTGCCTCTTCTTCCAGAGTTCCTAAATTCTCCTGTAAACTTTCTGATGAGTTTATAGCCATCCGTTGCAGCACTCCAGTTGTGTGAGTCATCTCGCTGTGTTTCTGTGATGGTAAACATATCATAGTTTTTCCACTGCACAAGGGCTTCCAGCTCCTCTTTTTGGTTACCCATGTTGTGTGCGTTGGTGTAGATGCACTTCAGCTGGGCTATTGATTTCACCAGCTTTTTGGGGGAAGAATTTCTAAATCCTATGTGACCATTCTCAGGCACTTCTGTGGTTTCTAACACATCAATAACCCCTATATGCCGCTACATGAATCTCCACCCCCTACCTCCACTGAAACAGCAGACCAAAGGACCTCAACAGCACACTGTCCCTCAAACATCGCCACGCTGCCCCCAGGCTTATCTCTAGCAAGCCTGGTTTTAAGCCTTTCCTCCTTCAAATCTAGTTTAAAGCTCTTTCAATGAGCCCTGCTAACTCCTGTGCAAAGATCCTTTCCCCCTTTGAGACAGGTATTATCCTGTCTGTCACAGGTGTAGTATAAACCCATCCACCATCAAAACCCCCAAATTCTGCCAGTGTCACCAGGCTCAGAGCCAGGTATTGATCCACTGGCTCTTCCCATTTCTTTCCTCATCATTCCCTGCAGCTGGAAGGATAAAGGAGAACACTGTTTGTGCTCCTGGTCCCTTAACCAGTCGTCTCAAGTCCCTGAAGTCTCTCTTGATTGCCCTCAGGCTTCTTGTAGCAACTTCATCGCTGCCTAACTGAAAAATCAGTAATGGGTAATAATCTCAGGCCGTACCAGGGTGGGAAGGTTTCTCTTTAACCCAGGCCCCAGGAGGCCACTGACCTGCCTGAAAAATGGGTCCGGTCTGTGCATTGGGCCTTCTGGTCCTGTCAGAAGGGAGCCTCCTGACAAGGACCTGTCTTTTTTTTTCCTTATGGAAGCAGTTCTGACACGGGGTGTAGGCTGACTCAGCGACAGGGTGTAGGTAACCTCAGCAACACCTCTGTGTTAGAGGAACCATCATCTTCGTTATTGTTCGGTTCCACTTGTAGAGCCTCACATGAGGGCACTTGGGCAGGTGGGGCAGACACAGAGGGGACACATGTACCGCGCCGGGCAGGGCCTTGTGCCACTGTTCAGCCGGGCAGAGAGCGGATGGGGAACCCCCGGCCCGCGACCCCCCCAGCCCACCCACCTCCCCCGGAGCTCCGTCCCGAGGCGGAGCAGTTCCCCGCCCCGGCGCTGCCCCGAGCCGCCCGGGCCTGGCACGGCGCAGGGCACGGCCGGCAGCCCGGCACCGGGGTGGCTGCGTGTTCCCACCGGAGCCCAGCCGGGGCAGCTGCCCGGGCCCGCTGGGCGCAGAGCTCGGAGAGGCCGCGGCCTTCTGCCGGGGGGACACCGCTGCTCCCCGGGGAGCCGGCAGAGCTCCGGCGCCCCTCCCGCACCAGCTGCCGTGCCAGGCCCGTCTGCCCGCCCCGCTGCCAGCGCTGCTGGTCGCTGGTGCTCCCCAGGGCTTCTTGTGTGGGCGGGGGAGGCTGGGCTGCCATTGCTCCTGGCCACGCACAGGTCCTGTCAGCCACTGTCGTGCCAGCTGCAGGCTCCTGGCAGATCTCCTGGCTCCCCTGAGGTTCTCCCAGTAAGGGAACTCCCCTGCGCACCATCCTAGAGCACTCCACTGGCGATCCTGCCGGCACTGGAGCTGCTTGCCTTGGCAACTGAGGCTACATGTGTTTAATTATTGCTTTTGTGTTTAATTCTTATTAATACGTGGCTTCGCCCCCCCACCAGCTGTGTTCAGACTGGAAGCTGTTTTGGTTAGAGAAAATCTCTTTTTAGTACATTTCCAGTCAGAGGGAAATACGACATTTACTGAAATTCTCAGAAATGGACTTGGTCTCATAAACATCTTAGCTCAGCTGAGTGCCCATTAGGAATGAAGCATGGTCCTGTAAGCTGCTGTTTCATAGACTCTTAGCTTGAAACCCAAAACTTACCTCCAGTTTTGTGCTGCTGGGCTCAGGTTCCACTTTCCTCTGAAGCAGTCAGGCATAAGCAATGTTTAAAATGCAATTGTATATGAGGACCACCAGAGCTGGTGTGGATGCAGCAGCAGCTTCCTATGTCTCTCATTCCCTTTCCTATGTTTCTTACTCCCCATTCCTCATCACTCCCACTTCTGGGATTACTCCCATCCTGGAAAGAGAGGCAAAGAAGTTTCCTGCTCTCACACTGAGAAAGTGGCACATAGAGATGAGGCTGGGGAATAATCAACCTCACAGATGCAGAATGAAGATACCTGCCAAGGTAACACCGCACAGCAACAGGCAGTTCATCTAATTCAGGAAGAGCACATCCATCGATAGCTACTAAACACCCAATGGTCTGGTCACATATTCCAGTTTAGGAAGTCTCTTACCAGGCTTATTCAGTTTACCTAAATCTTTTATTATGAGTTGCTGTCTATATTCGTATATGGCGTAGTTATAGCACAGTCACTATTACTCCATGGTGATGGAAGATGGGAGATGGGACCCCGTCCCGTAGAAGGCAACGGGCAGGTCTGTGCGTAGCACACTGGTTACCAAACAGTTACCGTAGCAAATAGTTTTGGTTTTTCACTTGTTATCAAGCCTGTCTGAAAATGGATCATGCCTTGGCAGCTGGTGAGCTTGCTTTGAGACAGAGCTGCTGCACAGCTGCAGCTTGGGATGAAAGCAGTCCTGGAACTATCACATTCCCTCCATTTCTGCAAAGCAGCCTGGGGCAGGGTGGCAGCATCACTGGCATTGTAAGGGAATCATCCCTCTGTTTAGAGCCTTTGTACGTCTTCTGTAAGCTCTTTTAAGCAAAGTGTGTCATATGCAGTAATCTTAAAGCCTCTTTCCCCTTTCCTTAGATGCTTAAAATACAACAGGAGAAACAAAGACAGAAAGAGAGCAAGAGAGACAGCTGGAAAGTGCATTAGTGGGCCCTGATGACTCATTCAGCATTTCCACACTGCTGGTATTACAGCTTGCCATAATAATACTAGAATGCCATTGCATGTTAGGGGAAGGACGATATCATCAGCTATCTCACTACAACACAGTCAGAGTAATGAAATCCATATATACTCTGCGAAGGTTCCAAAAGCACTAAAGAACCTGAAATTTCTCATTCTTTAGGGGAAAAAGAATAGTGGTTGTGCTTCAGTGAAAGAGATGCAATGCCAGAGGGCTTAAGGCATCAGCCTCAGACAGCAAAGTCCAGGTTACATCCTCGATTTGCACCAAAAGGTGTACTGGCAGTGATTTAGGCTATGAGTAGAAGGAATCTTGCTCCTTCAGCTTAGAGCTAGAGGTCACTGGGCATAAATTTTGGCTACCTTAGTCCCATGTACCGCCAGCTGCAAGAGTTTTCATGACTTATGTAGACAAGCCCAGGGCGTCTCCTCTGCTTAGGGAGAACATGATGGGATTCAGTGTAGTACAGCACTTTACCATCCCTTCTAAGAGGGGTAAAAGAAACAAACTGCCACTAGGATGGCTGAGCATGTGCAGTACAGGGATCATCTAATGTAGGAACTGTAAGAGCAAGCAACTGCACTACATGGAAGATCATTCCAGTCCCATATCCCAACATCATCTTAAATAATCAAATAACAATAACAATAATAATGTCCTTGCTACATTATTTTCTAGCTACTTTTCAACAAGAAATTTCAGAGTACCTTTTTCATTGCTTTCTGAGTAAAAAACTTCTCATCTGAAGACAAGACAAAAAAAGGCAATTTACCTGCATTTCTTTTCATGAGTTTTTTATTTTAGAAAATTCAGAGCTGTTTGTTTGCATTTGTTGAATGGAACTGTGATACTTTCATCTTAATCAGTTAAAAAAAGAAATTTCTAGCTCCCCTAGCACAGTGGTGCTTCATAGGTGGTGCAGTATGGACACCTTATGCTCTCACTCTGAGATACAGACTCAGCTGCCGTCTCATGGTATGTCTGAAATCCTGCAGCACCCACAGTGTATCATGGAGGTTTGTTAGGAGAGAGGCACCAGTGGTAACAAAGGGAAGATTAAGGAAATCAGGAATCAGACCTCCACCAATAAGCTTGGTCTTTGGCTACGCTGACTGAAAACTAAATATTTGATTTTGTTTAAAGTGATGCCACTTTCTTTTTTTGTTTTTCTGTTCTGAGGATCATAATGGAAAAATTTTATTTGTTAGATCTTCTTTTATACTGAAACTTCAGTACCAAATCTATAAATTATTTACTGATGGAATATGGAAACCCTTTAAGACTGACTACTCTGCCAAAAGTGGCTCTTACAGTTTTCACCTATTTATTTATTTATTTTAATATTTTTATTCTTTAATTTCACCCATTGTTTAGCATTGCCTTTTACTGTGTGTTCTGATCAAAGCCAGCTGCAATTATTTGGGAAGCTTTTCATACACTTCAGCAAGCTTTGGATCTGCTGAGATCCCCTGCTGCTTAGTGACTGTTTGATGGCCACTGTGGAGTGCAGAGTTGGTCTCAGACCTTTTCCCAAAGCCTGTGTTGTTCCTCAGGCAGCTCTAGTTGCTTTCTATCAGATGGTCTCAGGAGCACAGCTAGACAGAAAAACTTCATCAGAACTCTTTTAATAATTTTTTTAATCTATGCCTTGACGTTTTAGGGGGACTTCTAATAAATATCTAAAAAAGTGACTGTAAATCATTGGTTAGGAAAATCAGAAACTTTCTACTTTTTCATGTGAAATTTTGTATTTTGATTCAAAAATAGGCTTTAAAAAAGTTTTAAATAGAAACTTTTTAGCTTTCATTGTGAGAAAACCTTTGTTCCTGAAAATATCTTTTTAATTATGCTTTTCAATAACTGAATCTTTGTTTCTCTTTATTGTTTTCTCTTATGGAGCAAAAAAGGATGGAGGAAACACTGAATTTCGTGCAATTCTGCTTATTCTTATGTACACCAACATGCACAAAGGTCATACCTCAAAAGCTACCTAAAACCCTGTTCCCAACAGTAACTGAGTTTTAATTGGAAAACGCTGTTTTTGAAATGCAGTCTTCTCATTCACTAATGTGCAAATGTAGTAGAAACACATGCATTAGGAATTCAAAAGATGAGTGTTTGACACAAGCCTTGCAGAACTGAGCTGTTTATTCCAGTCTGTGCTGCATTTAGCGCTGCAGTTTCTTTCCTCATAAGGTGTATACTCAATAACCACCACTGGGATTGCACAGTGTCTGTGGCAAGAGACCTGGTTCAGGCTGTATGAGTAATGCGTGTGGGGATCAAAACAGAAAAGGTGAACGAGAGGATGATTGATAGAATACCTGGGATGCTTTGTAATTAGAATTACTTTATAATACTTAATGCAACACCATCAGTTATGTATGTCCTGATGATCATCTTCTTCATACTCATTTAGGCCTTGATGAACATTCTATTCTGTTTCAATTACTGGCATATACAACCACTTTGTAACAACTTCCCCCCAGAAACGCAGTAGCATTAAAAACAAAATAAGAAGCATTTAAAATGGCAGGTCCTGAGCAATTATTCTGCGTTGCCTCTCCCAGAGTCAACATACATTTTCTTTGGTCTTAATAAGTCTCCTCAGAATGATTTTCAATCAAGAGGGTGAAGGGGAAGATGGATGATGTAGCTGGGGATCAGTGATCAATACTGTAGAGATGAATCCAATAGCACCTTGGAGCCATCCAGCCTTTCCATCCTGATCCCCCTCTCATCTGCACTGAGATACTCATCAGGGTGCCCTGGGGACATGCTTGCCTGCACACCTTGCTTTTGTTTCTGTGGGATGGTGCCTTGTCACAGTCTGCTGTCTGGATGTGGCAGTGGTGAACACCAATAGGCTAGGACCATACAAACAGCTGAAGTGCGCACCCACCCTGTGGCACTCCTGCCTTGTAGAGAAAAAAAAAAAATAAAAATAGAGCTGGTAAAGCAAATATAGCAGGATCTTTGAGTGACGGCATCCTGCTCACACTGATATTTTTCCTGATGTGCTGAATTCTATCCTGAGGAAGAAAATAGAGACTGAAACACAACTCTTGAATGCAAGATTGTACTTGCCTTTGACATAGCATGGCATATTGGGACCATGGAGACAGTGGGCAAGAAGTTTCATCCTCTGAATCTCAGCTCCACACCCAGAAAAAAAAGACAGAGCTTTCTAGTGCGCTATGTTGCTGCTAAAGAAAAAGTAATTAAAGATTGCTTTTCATTTGGTACAACTTCATCAAAATGCTGGTGAAAAGAAACAATAATGAAAGACCTTTATCAGTTTCTGAAGATTTAGAAAAGAAAAAAGGAAAAGCAGCAACTGGCCAGCTGAATAACTGATAATTACAATCTTGTGTGCATTTTTCTGCCCAAATTTAAAATAATTGCATTGGATAAGCAGCATCCAGGCAGGGAGTGAGAGACACTGTTTCTGAGTTCTACACTTTGCAAGAATCCAAAAAAATATATTTATTTCTACAGAAAGATAAGCTCCATTTTGAGTTATTTGTTTTGTAGTGTGTCATGCCCGCCTCCCCACCGCCCCACCTCCCCAGATGCCTTGAAATAATAGCAAACAACAAATCTTAACTCCATATAGAAACGTCATTGAAATGAATGATAGCTTGTCTGCTGAGCTTAGGCTAATTAATTTGTCCATATGATGCATGAAGCTTCTGAATATTGGGACACATACAATAAAAAGGCAACTATTGACATTACCTAACAGTATGGGAGGAAATCACCTAAATCCCTGACAGCAATGGTAACTACACTCATCTTCAGCTCTCTGTCTTACCTGTAGGAAGGGATTCTGTGGCCAATACACACCTATGCATCCTGAGACAGATTCTGATGTCTAATAGAGACTTACAGTGTCAAAATGTCATGAAAAGAAATAATCTCATATTTGTGAGATTCCTGAACTGCATATCTCTTTTATTGAGGATTGCATAAATGGCCCCACTGGTTGATAGAGTTGGACAGCCTCCAGCCTATATTGATGCTCAGCTGATGTGTTGTAGCTCCTTGTGCAGCAGCATTTGATTATGTGTCTGTTTTTATTAATTGTCACACTTTTCTTCATTCAGACTTAACATCGCACTGCCAGAGATTTGGATTTCTTTGATATTTTTAAATGAGAACATTCTGTTTGTTTAAAAATAATACTTCAGTTGCAGATCTTTTGTGTTTTCCAATTAAGATGATCCATACAGAAACAAAATAAAGTGCATATTAGCAGATATTAAATAAGGCCATTTTAATGTAGAGGCAAATTGCACCGCGACAGAGAGTCTCTGATTATCCTAATGTTGCTTAGAAAAAATAACAGTGAAGGGCTATGGTAACTGCCGACAAGAAAATATATTCAGAGAAAATAATATGAAAGAATAGGGGGAAATATTTAAGGTGGTTAAACAAGGACTAATGGTCTAAAACTGGGAAAAGAAAGATATTAGAAGTGAGCATTAGGAAGAATGTTCTAACATCTACGCCAATTAGGGAGGACATTAAGTGAGGTCAATGAAGCAGTGATAAAGAAGCTGTTAAAGGAAGAGAAGGTGGGTGTTCAGAGCACTAACATGGCACCTATACATATATTGAAGAAGGACCAGCACACCCCTGCTCTTCACCTCTAGCTAATCTGTCACCTCAGATAAGTAGACTTCCTCCTCACCAACATTAAATAATAGCGAGGTAGGGAGGAAAATAGATATGGCAGCATTTATCTCTCTTTTGTCCTCACTTGAGGACATTACTTGAATGCAAACTTCTTGACTGAGGAGACTGGCAGAAAAGGCCGTGCAAGGGCTGTCATCTACAGGGACAGCTCTAGGACAGGGAAGGACGGGCAGCCCTTCCTGCTTCCATCTGTCCCCCCAGCCCTTGCAGCAGTGCTCCTCCCAGGGAAGCAGGTCTCAGCCTTGCCCTGTGCAGCTGAGGACAGGATTTAAGGTCAGCCTCAAAGGGGACTGCGGGTAATTAAGTCACAAGCAACTCAGAGACAGGCAGCAATCTGGAAATGTAGGGAGGGGTCAGCGAGCGCTCTGGATGTAAGCTTGTTTCTGACTAAAGCCTTAAGGGAACAATAAATGTAACTTTTACTATGTAGCTCTCCAGCAAAGAGGCTTTTTTTGAGAGGGAATAGACAACAACTTACCAACGGAAAAAAAATAATAATATGCAAAACCTTCCTCAGTATGATCAATTTGTATTCTCACTTTCCAAAATGCTGGATACATTTCTGCTGTTGTCTGGCAGACATTTTTAGAGAGAAGTAATTAAAAAGCTGAAAAATCACAGTCCTCTAATTTACAGAGAGTCACACATTAAAGATATTTCTGTTCCTTGGGAATTAAGACTAACACAGACAACCAGGACATTCCCTCGACTCCAACAGCCTATTTGAGAGATTTTAGATAACAAGATAAAATAATAAAACATCTTTAATCCATAGTTATTCCTAAAAACCTTTCCCCCTACTGGAAGATTTCCTTAAATAAAGGAGATATCCTGTGGGAAGACAGTTGTGTGCTAATTCATTTTTCAATTTCTCCATACATATTTCTCATTTCAAGCCTTTTAATATCTTCTCACTCTTTTATTATTATCAACAAAGCTGGCAATGAGAAAAAAAGTATTTCTTTTATTTAAATATTTGCTGTAGCTTGTGTAATTACTGTGCTTGGCAAAAGCCATGAAGCACTATTGAATTTTCCAACCTATTTCTTTTGAAGAGTAAAATACTTTTGCTTTCCTCTGAAGAAATCTCCAGAGGAAGGCAGTAATAAACATTGCTAAAAAAAATAAGGAAATAAAAATAAGAGTATATAAATGTGAAAATGCAGCTGAGTTTTGAGAATCCAGATTTTACAGGATATTTGCAGAAACAAGCCACTTCAAGGAATGCAGTGTCTCAGTTGACCCAGATTCCCCTAGCTTCCAAGCCCACTTGTTTGGAAAATGTGCACAGCAAACAACCTGTATAAAAGCTTCAGCTTTGCTGGAAGGACTTTTGCTATTGAGGAACAAGAGAGAGGCTATTGAAAATCTCTGATGCTTTCTCTTCCCTACTGAAATTACAAATAGATGACTACAGTAATAAGATCAAGCCTCCTGTTTAATTCAGAGCTTGATTAAGATGTAGATGAGGCTATAGCAGCTTGTCCTTGTTCTGTCTATCACAATATGTAAGACTTTATTCTACATTAAAGCTTTGGATCTCTCATGATATTTTCAGCTAAATGTGTATTAGTGATGTGGACATGCTATTTGAGCTAATCAGTATGATAACCACATGGCAGTTGCAGATCTGCCATCTAGTTGTGTTGCTATGTGTTGGAATATTGACTTTTACAGGGCTTTTATCCCTGCATTGATAATGCTAAGTATGGGTGACACTTGCCCTCATTTTGCTGAATTTCTCTATTCATGGAACTGACATATCTTGGAAAAAAATGTCAGCACAGAGCAGCCTGAATAGCAGCACGGCAGCCACTGCACATCCAAGGACCAGCTCAAAAGGAGTGAGAGGTCAGCCTGCTTCCACATTGTCTCAGGGCTTCATAGCCACACCAGTACAAAGGCTGCTGGGTTCTTGCTGGTGCACTGATTTCAAACATATATCAGACATCCTTTGTACTTAAGCAGGCAAACGCACAAAAATCAGTTGGATGCTTCTCTGCCACAGGCTGTTTTCAAGCTCTATTAAAATTCATTCCTTCTACTGGAGCAGGTTTGGGCATGCAGGTTAAAAAGTTCAAAGGTGCTCAAATGAATTAAGTGTCTATGTCCCAGTCATTTGCTAAGAGAATTGATGGTCTTGTCCCTCCCTTGAAGGAGCCTGACTCTTCCTCCACCCTCACAACAGAGGAAGTTCAGCCATTTCACGCATAACTGTTAAATCATCATAACTGACAGGACTGGTTGGGAGTTATCTTTGCATGCAAACCGTATAGCAGCTCAGCAGCTGCTACAGGAACAACTGAGGCACAAGCTGGAAGAGGGATCCCGCAGGTAGCCTCGGGGGTGATAGGAAGATCGCTGTTGCCTTTCCATGCCAAGTCCCACTGCCCCATCCATCAGCACTTGCATGGTCACCACAGAAAGATCTAACAACAAAAGCAGGAAATCACATCAGTCAGAGGTGTAGAAAAAGCTCCACAGCCTAAACCCCTTTTAGTTATCCTGGCAAAACCCTGGGTGCACATTGACAGACAGCTGCTTTTGCTGGCTCATGCTGTTTCCAGCCGTGGTATGAGGGAACTGATGAAAAAGGTTTGGCTGAATTACACAGCTTCTACAGGAAAGGGCTCTGCCAAGGTGGTGCCATGCTGAGAAGATGCCCTTCAGACCCTAAATCCAGTGTGAAAAGAGAAATTGAAGGTCATTTCAAAGCTTGTCCCCAAACATATATTCCTGCTAATCAGTCAAATAATAGGCTAGAGAGATATTTTTTGATATTTTGTCCACAGGATAAGAGATTGACTAGTTTCCTCATCTTCCTGGTCTAGCAACTCTTTAACCCTCACACAGGCATCCTCCCCCGAGTCTGGCTGAGCAGACTGAAAGTTGTACTCAGATAGCTCAGTTAAAGAAAGGCACTGCAGAAGAACTCATTAATGTCTTTTAACCATAGTGTGGGTTGATGTCGGGCAGCCACTGGAGTTGGGCAGAGCTGGCTCAGCTGACGATAACTTTTCTGAGTGGGAGTGCTCAGAGAAGCTGTCATGTGTGGCAGGCGGGTGATAACAGCGCTGTCCTATGCTACAGATCGCTCTGCCAAAAGTGTGTTTCTTTCTTCAGCTTCCCTGTCAAGTAAACTAATTGTCCAGGTTTTCGATCAATTCAAGCTTGAAATGCAAACACTGGCACATAACATACATAATTACTAAGTGCAGATGAAACCAGCTGCCTTAGAGGTTCCCGCTTCGAATCCCAAGGATGCAATTTTTGCATCAAAACAACAAAATGAAAGCACTCACCTGAGACATATTTTAAAGCAGATTGCATGCATTATTGATATTGCCAGTTATATTTCATCCAAATATCAAAATCCCCAAATATATAATGTGTCAACCTTAAAGAGAATTATAAGGAGAAAATAACTTCCTCCTGTATCTTTCCTGATTCTGATGCAGAGGTGCCAGTCAGACCTCCAAGGAACTGCAGTGTGAGGCCTAATTCACTGATTCCTTCATTAAAATCTGTGCTTAGGTATAGAACTGGAGCTTTCTGAGCTGTTTGGATTTTTTCTTGTTTGAACTTTTGAAAAAACATTGAAACTGCATGTGCTTATGGGAAAGTGTCTTTTGGGTTAATTTTTTCAACTGTTTGAACATGTTAAGAAGTCCTGCTTCAGCACTTGCTAATGAAAATATAATTTGAATAATTTTCTTCAAGCTCTGAATAACTTCTCATGAAAAAATAGGTAATTTCTATCCTACAGAACTGTCGGTAACAGTAATAATACAGAAGAGTTACGAATCTAGGACTCAGGCAGTAGGGTGTGTGGCTGCGTAGGTGGCTGCACATTGCCTGTGTATGTGCCATGACAGAAGAGATGCTTTTAGGTGGAGATATTTACCTACTGTAGTCACAAAATGCCTGGAAGGAAGAAATTCCATGGCTAAAGCCTGCCTGCACCCAAACATGCACCCAACATCAGTCCTGTGTCTACTGCATGTAGGAATAACAGAGTGCAGCCCTGCAGAAAAATAATGATAAACCTGAGGCTTCATTTCAGCATTAATCAAGAATGTGCTAAGGGTGAGAGCTGTGTAAATGATGTGATACTTTGAAGCACTGCCAGCAATCTTCAGTAATTTTTTGATAGATTTTCTAATGAGGTATGTAGGCTTCTTTTAGGAGAAACAAGAGCCACGGTCCCCTATTCTTAAGACTGAAAGGTATGAGTATTTCAGCAAGCCTCTAACAATCCAAAATATATTATGGAGATATATTGATTTTGACAACATTATTGACAGAGGCTTTCTGATATCCTCTCAGTTCCAGAAACAGAGGAAGACTGAGAAAGTGAGAGAGAAAGAAACAAGGTAAAAATAATAAAATAAATTAAAAAAATATTATCTTTCCAATTGAGTCTTCTACACAATTAGTTAAGAAGTTTTCTTTCATTTTAAGGTAAGGTAGAAAACAAGTTTCCAGTTCAGTCATGATTTAAGGATTTCAGATACAAGCAGCCCTACTTCTTTAATTATCCATTCCCTTGACCTGTTAAATGATACGCTTCATTGGCTTGGGAAACTTTTTCTCTTTAGGTCAGGTTTGACATCAAACCCATTTATTTACCCACAGAAATGTGTAAGGTGGGGGAGGGAAATTTAATTTTTATTACACGCCCCCCCCCCCCCCCATCACCCCCCCCACACCCACGCACCCCTGGATTTGGGCTCATTTCATGCCAGAATCATGAGTTACAGCTCCAACAAATCTAAATTAATGTCCTAGTCAAATTTTAAAGATATTTTTTTGTGAACTAGCCTCTGCTGGTGGATTTGGTATAAACCTTCCCGTAAACATGACTCAAATGGTCTGAATGCACCTGTACCTTTCCCAGGATGCCTGGGCACTTGTTCATTTGGGAGTCACACTGAAAGGAGCATTTGGGGAAAAAGAGAGGGGAGGGGAGGGGAGGGAAGGGGAGGGGAGGGGAGGGGAGGAGAGGAGATGGAAAAAAAGAAACAAATTGTTTCTTAAGTTATACATGTTTCAAATTGTATGTATGCAGCTTCTCCCCAAGTCCCACATAGCACATGGTGCATTAGCTCACTCCTGACACCCTCTTGCATGGGTCACCCTCATGCAGACAAGAAGCAGGCTGCCCAAATTGCTGCAACAAGTTGGTTGCTTCAAAGTTGTGCCAGACCACTCACCCGCTGCTCTGCTCTGCATCTTCTTTGCATGTATCCTCCAGAGTATTTAATTAGCAATGGTGCTCAGGGTTTGCTGCTAAGAAGAGGGAAGAGAAAGATGTGTTAGCATTGTGTCAAAACGGAGCTAAGGAAGAGACAATTTAGAGCAAGTGGGGTTGCTTCAAATATTCTTGGAATTGGTTCTCCCACAGGAGGTAGGAAGCAGAGAAAAGAGACAGAGAGAGGTGCAGAGCTCTGAGGGTGTGCATTTTGCTACCCCCAACAAGTTGTGATAAAAGGACATAACAACTGATGTTAGATGAAAGCCACCTTCTTCTCTTCCTCCATCTCATCTTCCACAGGAGGAATTACATGGGTGCCCATCTCCCAGCAGCACAGCTCACCTGGTCCCTCAGATCTTTGAAACAGGCAAAATGCATGGTGCCATTTCACCGTATATGGATACCAAACACCCAGTTTGATGGGAGACTGCCAGGTGATGACTGGAGGAGGAAATTTTGCAAACACTGTGTTCTCTTCTTCCATGTATCTACTACCCCTCTGAAAGCTTTAGAATCTCTCCCTCATTTATTTCAGGCAGCCTTTAAATGGCTCAGTTGCTTTGGATGTGGCTATGATCTCTGACTCTTCCCATGCATTTGTGCTCAGGCCACAAGCAAAAGTGAAATCTGTTTCTCCAGGTATGTCTTCTCTGTCCTTCTCATGCAAGTCCAAATCAGAGGAGGATCTTTTCCTGCCCTTGCAGGTTGGTTTCCCAAACACAGCAGTATACCTGATGAACTCAGCACCCTCATGTTTTCCCTGCTATTTGTCTCTAAGTAGCTAAATTAAAACTAAAGACCTCTGTCTTCAGCTAAGTCTTTCAGTGCTTTCTCATGCCACACAACACTCTTCTGACTGTTTAATCTGTTACCAATATTCCCATCCCCCCTCTTTCATTCTCTGGGACTTTGTGATGTGTTTTTCATAGAAAGTATCTCCTAAACAGAAATGGCTTGGTCAATGTTCACTGTAGAAACGCATATGGACAGAAAGGCCAGAAGGTGACAGCTACAGCCTTGGCCCTGTATCTGAATTGCAAGGTGCCATCTTCAGTGTTGCTGTGTGTCCACTACATAGAAAGAATAAACTGAGAATATGGTTCACTGATCAGTTGCTCTGACATCTGGGATAGTACCATTAGACGCTTCTTTTTACTTGCACTTTTACAAATACTTTTGTGTTAACGACCTGTTTCACTTCCAATTTTCTTCGCTAAGCATAAATTTCACTTGAATATGAGTGTCATTAAAAATATCATGTATGGTTACGTTTCCTCTGAAAGTAAGCGTTATTTATTTTTTTTTATTGTTCAAATAAGTGTTTTGACAGAGAAAATAAAGAAACCTATTTTCAAGAGTAAATTTTTTTTCTTTCAACAGTAAAATCGACTTGCATTGTTGATCTAATGGGCTATCTGTCAAGCCCCTCTTGCTCTGAAGAGCTAGCATAGGAGATTTTGAATAGCTGATGATAACAGAGCAGATGTTCTTCCCTCAAACTTAAGTATACAAGCTGGAGAAGAACACAAAAATGCTGGCTAATATCCTTCCATGAAAAGCCAAGGGACTGTTTTTCACTTGTGAAATTATATCACACAATTGACTAAATAACTTAAATCAAAACCAAGCAAGGAAACATAGTTCTTGAGTAGCATGAGTATAATATATATGATGGGAGGATTCAGTGTCAGTTGTTCCTCTCTCTCTCCACTGGCTGTAGCAAAGTTCTCTTAAGCAAACAGTCTGAGATGTCAAATGGGATGCAATGTATCCCTCATTCCTATGGACATTTTTTAAAATCCCACATTTACTGGGTACATTGAGATAAACTGGGAAACTGTCAAGTGCTTCCGCTAAGTGGCTTGCATTTTGAGAATAGAATCATTCACAGAGCCATACTACTGAAGAACTTTGGCACTCTGGCCTCTTTTTCTGGAGAGACTTCTTTGTTTTAGTGACTTTATGTCCACATGTTAACTTCATTCTGCATCAGCCTCTAACAAAAAAGCAGTGATAGTTTACTGGTTTTGTGGATAAGGCACTTGCTAAATGCTGTGAAGATGCACTGCTGACTTGTGAGCAGCAGCTAGACTTGCTTCTAGCCCTGCCATCCCTTTGTGTGAGCAACAGAGATCCATGAATCGGTGCAGCGCACAGGACTGTGTCATGTTTGGCGGTGCTGCAGAGCTCAGTTTTAACTAGAACTGCACATCTTTGAAACCTCGTGGCAATGGTAAAACCCGAGTCTCCTGGATGAACACACTGAGCACAACCAAAATGTGTTAAAGTAACTTGGGGAACTCACAAGGGAAGCAAAAGAAGAGAATACTTGTCCTTTTGACAGGTTTTCCACTGGACTGTTTCTCTTTTTACCCTTCTCAAAGGAAAACAAATGTCCTTTGGACTAGTTTTTTACGTACTCAGTCCTAGGGTAACAGTTAGATCCTGGTGATGACTATCCAGAAAGTTTTCAGCACCATTCAGATACAGAGGAAAATATATTTTCAAACAACAGACATGGAATTTTAATGTTGTAATAGCTCTGTCACTATGTGAAGGATACCATTCACTTCTGAGGGCAAATTTCCTGTCATGTAAACAAGCAAATAAAAACAAAAATTCAAGAGGAAGAGAGAGACTTTCAGCAAATATTCCTATATTCTCCAGAAACAGGAAAGAAGAAAAAAAATCTCACTCTTAACTGCTGTTTAAATCCCCATTTATTTTTCTGCTGTTATTATTGAGGAAGGTCATAAACCTAACAGAGAAGGCAGTTTAGAAGGAAGCTAGTAAACTCAAAATGTTATAACAGAGAGTTTGCATGGCCAGACCGAGGATTCAGAACCCATGTTCCAGTGTCAGACCCTAATTTATCTCCTTTTCCATCTTGCTTTTTCAAATAACTGCATCAGTTTGGACAATTCAGTTCCCCAGGCTGCACACAGTGTGCATCTCCTGGAGAGCCAAGAACAGAACCGGGATTCTTTATGATTGGCTCCCTACTGTGTACTAACAAGCAGCCGGGTAACATATTGAGAAGGTGTGTGTATGTCAAGCTCTTTCCCCAGCTGGATATAAAAAATAGGAAATGAGCACCAGGACAAAAGCATAACAAAGGTATCAGCCACAGTGGCACAGAATGGGTTGTCAAATGTGCGGCACACGTCATACTTGCAGGACTGCTCTTCTGGTACGAAGGCACTGTGGAAGCTCTTGCCTGGGAAGTAAGTCTGGTACCTTGACTGGAAGGTGCTGGAAATTGAGTGAAGGCCTTACAGAGACAATGCACTCATCATCTGTTACACTTCTAGCATTAAGAAGGTGGAATCTTTTCCCTCATTTCTTATTTCCATTCTTTTAGATGAGGGATAGTTGGCACACCTTCCTCATTATTTCCAGCCATTAGTTATAATTATTGTTTCCTAATTTTATGCCTTTGCTCAGATCTGTCCATATTTATCAGAATACTAAAAGGAGAAAAATTTTAGTTCTAACATTGATTTTTGGTTTTTTGATGCTTCCATGTGAATATTTTGAAGTACAGAATGTATTTTATGCTCTTTGAGACTTTGAAATAAATCTTTTACAGTAGTCAGATGTATTAGGGAATTTTTATGAATATTTTTACCATATCTGCCAAATGTTATTTGTGACTGCTTTTGGTGACATTTGGTTTAGTCCCTGGTTGAAACAACGTGAACCTTCCAGTTCTTCCTGCCATGAACACTCAGGATTCTGCATTTGAATTTCATTTCTTTGAATATCCTAAAAATAATCTCTCTGTAGTAAACTTCCTTCTTCTAGCCTCAAATAAAATACAGAACAGAAGGATTTCCGATATGGAGAGAGAAAATTAATTTAAGAGGTCAAGATTTATTTAGCATGGTTACTTTGTTATTTCTCTTACCTTTGGGAACAAAATGGAAGTTGTAGTGTATAGCAGTGGGAAAAAATGTGTTCAGGGTTGGGTTGCAACCACTCATTTTAAAATGAAACCATACTATTTTTCTCTAAAGCATTATTTAGTTAACACATAACATGTGAATGGCAGAATTCTTTCAACAGTCCTACACAATCTTTTTCATGACACATATAGAAGAGGTGTCTAGAATAGATTCAGTCTTGAAAAGAAAGCCCCAGGTTATTTTCACAGAACAGTTTTTGTCATAGATATTGTGTACATTGCAGAAATATCTGACCCCTAATTCTCCTTAAAGAAGGAAATATCAGCTCCTTGGGACACCATTGTTATCTCATATCTCTGTAAAGAAAAAGATAAAAAAAACCCAGAAAAACCTGTTCCTCTACTGGAGCAGAAATTTTCCTGTTGAATCTCAAGCCATTTCCCAGCATCCAAGAAACTGAAAGCACATTTCACAACTCTGATGTCCCTCTGACCTTGTGGACTATAAAGATTTGGATGTCAGAATTTCAGCTGTGGAATGTAAAACTAAGCTGTTCGACAAACCACATCACTCAGTGCCTCTGAACAGTGGCTCAAGAATCAGGACTTACCCTTTCTCTATTGAATGATTTATCAGAGTGGTAGAAAATATTGAGCTACTGCTTAAGAAATGCCAGAGGACACTGGACCCAGGAGGGATACATGAATAATTTATGACACTGATCAACAATATTCATAGAGAACTGTAACTACCTACTTTTCCCACATTTTTAGTAGACTTACATTTTATAAAAGGAAATTGCAGAGTCACTCATCTTTATTCATAAATCCTAGGGCAGAGAGTTTCTCAAATCCATCAGAAAAAATATTCATGCAAAGGTATGTTATGTATGTATTAGTTTCCAAGACCATGCGTCTTGAACTGTGGGGAATAACTGGGAGATGGGAAACAAAGCAAGGAATCTGTAAGTTCACACAGGCACTTTGGACTTGTAAAACCCAGTGTCTGCCAGCAGGAATAGGTTGGTTTCTGCTTTCAGCTGCCAGGTTTGCAATACAAAAACCAAATCCATGACAGTGTCACTTAAAACAAAAACAAAACTCTAAATGAGCTGAACTAAATGATGAAGTGGTTGTTCTCTGCCATACATCAGTGCTAGCCATGGTCATCAGGTGCCATTTGTTTTGTTTGTCAGGGTGGAGACATGTAGCAGATTTAGGGTGATTGGTTATAATAGTTCAGATCTGAAGTTCTACTGTTATTAACTTCTCTCTGTCACTAGCTACAAAGGGTGAGCTGGCTACTCTACTTTGCTCATTTTTGGGGAAGTTTTCGTGCAGATTGACTCTGCCCATTAGTTAGGCGGAAATACCTTCCCCTGCTGCAAGAGAAGACCATGCACGCACACACAGTTACTGGGCATCAGGTGACATAAATGTGGTCATTTGACTATGTGGGAGCAAATAACATGATTAAACACAGGTATATAGAGCCAATACAGAGATTACCTGACTTGCAGAAAGATTTATCTCAAATCCTGTAGGTCCTGTGTCATGTTAACTACTCTTGCATTGATGGTTTGAAGAGCAGGAGTTGTCTGAGAAGGTACTAGATGTCTAGATTTAGCTACCTGAATTTGTCCTTGTTTTTATTTTTGCATCAATTGCCTGCTTATAGTGGGAATAACAGCTGTGCCTCAAGGGCATGGAGTACTGAAATATCAGACTACTGAAGAAAATGCATGTGCCTTAGATCATGTCATACGCAGATCTTGGAAAATCACCTCTGCACTTAGGAAAAATATCTCAACAATCCTTCGGGAAAAAAAGGACTAATGTTAAAGCTTTAATAATTCATCAGAATCCACTTTAAATAAATAATAAACTGTATAACTAAACACCTAATAACCCTGCTCTTGATTCTTGTGACTCACTGTTTATTAGCTTCTCAATAAATTAATTTGCGTGATTTACGAAGCTAAATGCTTAAGAATAAAAAGGTTAATTGAAGGTTGGAGTAGGATACATTATTGAGTAGTTGACATATTGCCTTGATGTTATGAATAATCTGGAAGTAGCTCAATACAGTTGCAGCCTCTTTTCCCAAGTCTGAACTTGACCTGCAGTCTTTCTCCTGGAAGCATTGTCACTTCTTTATGTCTAACAGGGCTTTGAGAAATTTCTTCTTTGTTTTTTTTTTTTTTTTTTTTTTTTTTTACCTCCCTTGTTAAGAATATGAATTATTAATAACATGAAGAATACATTCAGAGAAGAAAAAGCCGGAGCATATCAGCTCCCCAAACCTATAAGATTTTGAAAAAAGAGAGAACAAAAAAAGTTAAACATCCATACCTGAGGTTGCTCGTTTGCATGCCAACAAAAGCGAAGGAACTACAAAGAAGCTTTGAAATGAGAGGATTATTAGAACAAGAAGAATTTTGAATTAATCAGGACAAGCTTGTATAAGCAGATCCAAAATGCCAGAGGGTTTGGAAACTCTTTTTCTGTAAATCACTTCCTATCACAGACACTCTTCATGAAAGTAGGATGGGGAGGTGAGCTTAGGGGGCAGATGGGGAGGAGGTAGTCCCATCTCTGACATGCTCTGAATTAATGCAGGTGTCAGGCAGCAGCCCAGTGTGTGGAAATAGGGCTGTATATCAAAATAAAGGTTTTGCAACTACTGTGCTAACGATGAGTGGCAGATCCTCAGCAGGTTTTATTTGTCAGTGATCCAATAGAGGTAAAGCAAATCACACTAACTATCTATACCTCCATTTTGTGCTATTTCTCCTCCTCACCCAGCCTCACCTCCTTTCATTTTTATGATAAACAGGACTTGAACTCTGCTGAGCCTCTCAATTCTGCATCTCGTTGATGACTCATTAAGATTTTATCATTCCAGTGACATGTTATTGAACCCAGTTTCCTTAGGGGGCTGGTCTGGTGATTACAGGAGTAACCAGTGACTGCTTAATCACCCACTTCATTATATTCATATTAATAATAAATACCAGGAGGTAGACAGTTATAATTACATGGCTAGTTTAGGAAGACATAAGCCCATAAAAGTTGGCAACACTGAAATACAAATTCAGTCATAAATATCACATGAATAGATGTGACTTGGAAGTTACAGAGAAGGGTAAGAGCATAAACACTGTTATTTTAAAGAGAGTTATTGTCTTTGCAATCGTGACGCTGTTTAATAAAGCAGAAGGAAAAAATACCTCCTTGAGCATGAGCAGCTTAGAAGAAATGAGGCAATATGATCTTCTCATGTCCAGTTCAGAAGCATTTTCCATCAGGAAAAGAGGCCCAAAGGAACCCTCCACAGCAACCTTGCTCTGATGCTCTTTGGAGCAAGAAGTCATAATTTTGTATGTCTATAACATCCATGAAGTATGGCCCATGCCTCTGGGGTTGAACTCTTCTACCTTTGATCAGAGGGTGCTTAGCAGAGCAGGGACTTTCAGCATTGCGTAAGTCTCACAACACAGCAGTTCCCCAGACGTACCAGCAGTGCTGAGCAGATGGCCCCCTCTAATGAACTGTGGCAAACAGACTGAAAGTTTGATACAATATGATCCATCACGAAGTGGCTGCGCTGGATCTGTGCTGAACCACAGACACAGACAGAAGACGGTGTTTTTTCTGCTTTTCTATATATGCCTGTTTTAAGATTAGATGAAATGTCATCCATAGATGCAACAGAAGCATAGGGTAATTATCTGAGTTTTGACAATTAAGTTAAAGCAGATGTTGAGTGAGGGCTTGTGAGGGAACATATTGGACCAAGGAGTCATGAATAGCAATAGTCTTTCTTCCAAAGCAAAAGAATGCTTTCATGGCTGAGGATTTCTGAAAACTACAGGTTTCCAATCAAACCTGATTTTTCTGAACATCCAGAAGAATGTCTGTCCATTCCTCATCATGTTTAAAATGAGGCTTGGTTTTATTTTATTCTGAACAGATAAATTTTTTGTTGCAGAGATGTATTTTCACGTAACTGAAAATGTTTTCTGCATGGTGCAGCTAAAGTTGCTGTCGAAAGTAAAATGAAGGCAGAGCTGCATCTTGAATAGGACTGAAAAATCTAGCCTAAATTCAGAATGTGGATGCCTAGGCAGCTTATCACTCAATTCATTACCTACAGCTGCACATATTTATGTATCACGTTAAAAGTCAGACAGCTTGAATGAGCAATGAGCAGAAGCCGGGAATGTTAGTTCAAGTTTCTCCAGGTAAGGGATTTAGAGCTCCCAAATGCTAGCTGTTTTGTAAAACAGGAGGTTCATAATTGTGCCAAGCCTTGTAGACAATTAAATGTGGTTTGAGCAATCTGTGAGTTTGGCATGTAAGGAGAAGAAGCAGAGTGTATCCTAACATGGCTTAGGCTAACAATCACTGTCAATTAGTCAGTGATCAGTTGTCTGAAATGTCTCTGGGATTTTGCCTCTGAATGTTTAGGTGCTAGCCTAGTTTGTCATCTACAGCACTGGAGAAACAGGGTGGCAATGTCAGCAGTCCCTAAGTACTCGGGCCTCTTGGAGCATCTTAGTACTTCAGCTCTTCTTGCCAAACTACCCCTTCAACTGTGTGTGTGTTCAGGTGGAATCTGAACATGGATGGCTTCTGGCTGGTTTGATGCCTCAGTTTATAGGGAATTCGTCATTACTTGCCATGGTCATATTTCTTCCAGGGAAGATTTCTATTACGCTACTAAGCTTCAATAGATTCCTTTAAAATAATAGCACTTCATGGAAAGAAATTGATGTAAGGAGGCGGATCCAGCTGATATGAAGACAGTAGCTAGGAGAAATGGACACAATGATTTACAGAAAAAGGTCATGTATATCTTGGACTCCTTCAAAGATTGTACATTAAAATTGAAAACCACTGAAGGGCTGGGGAAACCAAGACTGGGAGGTAAAGGAATGTTTCCATAGCTGGGCAGTGTTTAGGTAGACAGAAGCACATGAGGATGCTTTTGAGAAATCTCATTTATTTGTGTACATGTGCACAAATGCATACATGAAGAAAAGAACTGCCAGCTCATTGTCCACCAAAAAATGTATAGGACAGTACAGGAAAACTGGGACACAAGCATCCACCCTTATTGCAATGGAACAGCTGAAGGGTCTGGCACCAGAATGTATATTAAGCAGATCAAGAAAAGAAACAGCTATAATCCAGCCATTTAAAATTTACAATACGTCTATAATAATAGGTTCAAACTTTGTTAATATGCATTTTGATTGACTATACATTCTCATTTCACTTCCAAGGCTCCCTCAGGCTCCACATCCTTAGTTAGGCAAATAGTTGGCCTTTAACAGATGACATTACATTGAATTCACTATCTGAGTTACAATTAGATAAAGCACTCAGTTTTGATCTTCTATTCTTCTGAATTGCTGGAAAGAAGAGATAAAACCCCTACAGTCTTGGCTCCTGAGGCTTCCCACACAGTAGCATATTGCTTCGCCACAGTGAAATATGCATAATTGGTTAGACTTTTCTCTAAAGATACAATTAGTCCCTCAAACCCTGAGCCCTTTTATTGCAAACAGCAATAGAGATTCCAAAACCTTACCTCACTGTTTTCCTACTAGTTTCAGCAATGCTTCGGTTTGAACAGAAGGAAGTGTGAAAAATACCTGCTTATAAGCAGGCAAAACAGAGAGGTAACATCAGCCTGGACAAGAAGAAAGCGCAGAGAATTTTGTAGTGCTTAGCTGAACTCTCTATTGAAGAGGCACTGTGGGAGAGATTTCCAAGGGCAGAGACATGAAACAAAACATACTTCAGAAACTGGTATTTTGAGTAGGCAGAATAAAAGCAATCTTAATCTCAACAAAGGTTAAATCTTACCCATACACTCATCATTGTTCTTTCTAGTAGCTTCTACCCTCTTTTGGGCCATATCTACTCTGAGTTCTAGTTTACCCATTGGAAGAATTGTGCCTTCACTGCACCTGCCACAGAAGAGGCCAAGGTAGGCATAATGATGATACAGATAAAAATACTGCTAAAGCTCCCTGAACAAGTGTATGTTATTTACTGTTAATTTTTGCTCTGAGAAGATTAACTAAGTAATGGAAGTACTCTGCTACACCATTCAACTCCTAAAGAAGATAATTCTGTAGATTGCGATTTCATATTAAAGCTCCAACTACACAGTTACAGGAAAGTCCCAATTCAAGCAGTTTTTGTGCCACTTTCCGTGTAACTGCCTACTCATCTTGCTACAGCTACTTGTAAGTTTAAATGACCTCCATAACCCCTAGAAAGTCCAGGCTGCTTGTCCATTAGAAGGCTGATCTTTGGGCACTGAGCTACCAAAGCGGAACACAGAAGTTTTTTCGGTTCAGTGGGAGTCACCTGGGCAAAATCCCACACAACTTTAGCAGACAGACCTCTTAGCACCGCAGAAATGAGGATAGGGTAGAAATGACAGAGGAATTGGTGATCAGATTTCAAGTTGTCATCGTACAATTACTTCATGCTTCAACTGTCTCTCCCCTCCTGCTTGCAGAAGCTGTCATCATTGCCTTTAAAGCAGTGCAGAAATAGAGGAGCTTTGCTGGTGAGTGGCAGTATCCTAAACATACAGCATTCCCCTGTTGTCAAATCCAAGTCTGCTCTTTCAGTGTCATGTATGTATTCATCCTTATTAAACAGGGTTTTCTATGCAGCTTAACAAGCAGTAATTTCTTACCTGTAGTTTTGGCACTGTAGTAGGGAATAGAAGTAAAGTCCACAGAAATCTTTTATTCCACATGTAGAATTAAACTACATTTTGAGGTTGGTGCAGGATATGCTGAGCATTTCAGAGCATTAACATTACAGGGTAGTAAGTTATCTGCTGCAAACAAAGGAGTCACAGGAAGGCTGGTAATTACCTCTCACCACATTCCAAAGATGTTGGATACCTTTGGATATCCTTTGAAGCACCAAACTAAAGGGGACTCCCTTGTGAATTTCATGTAGATAATATTGATTCTGAACATTTTAGATTCTCACTTGGAATTTCATGTAGATAATACTGATTTTGAACATTTTAGATTTTCAAACTACCAAATTTTCCCTTGGTAGTGCAAATCTCTGCACTGCAATTTGAGCCTACTGACTCTTAGTTTGTTTAGTTATCTTAGAAAACATCTATGGAGTGACCAGAAGTGGATAAACCATTGGCAGAGAGTACGGAAGGAAAAAATCACCATGTATGTTCTGGCAGCATCATTTTGACACCATTGCTTCACTTAGGTCACTATTTCTTTGAAAGTTCTACCATGTGCTTTTCAGCTAGCATTCTAGATGTGGAATCTTTACATCTTTATCCAGATACTCACTGTATCTGGATATCACCATCCCTAGCCTTCACCTTTGAAATGACAGTCCTTCCAGGTAGCTGTGCTTCATTAGCATCAACTTAAGATACTGCATTGCATTCCACTGTGTTTCACATGTGATTTGACAAGTGATTAAGCTGAACAAATGGACAGCTGCCTCCGAAAACAGTTTCGCTCCTGCTGCTTGCCTTGACTTATCACTGTGCTCATGAACACCTTACTAGTTTTCTGCCAGTTTAGTTCTCTGAACAGGTAAGCTTAGAGAACTTATTAGACAAGTATCACTTTTGGTGCAGAATTGGTAGAACAGCCCTTTTAGTTGCTGAATAGCCTTTCCTTTGCCTAATGTGTGTCATCAAACATCACTCACAGACGATAATTCTGCTGTACAGTGGCAACTGCAATAAAGACTTCTTTTCTAGTTACACCTCATTCTGCGACTGCCCTGCAATCAGGATCTATTGCCCCTCTTCCCTGACCTTTGCTTTCTTCCCTGTTGTCTGTACAAATCTTTCATTCATTTTCTTTACCACAGAGATAGCGCATGCATCTACCTGTATCTCTTTAATAAGAGAGGGACAGGACTTAGGCAGAACTGGATTCTTTATTTTCAAATCTCCTTTTTAAATTAAATATTTTAACAAGAAAATTTCTGGCTTTTGTTGACAAATATTTAACTCTCCATTTAACATCATCATACTTATTGGGAGAAATTTTTTTCCTGTGTCAAAATCAGTGCAAGCCTCTCACCTGAAATCAGCAACTACTGTTGTCTGTTCCAAGTTTCCCTTGTAATTTTTAATTCTTATGACCTAAAAGCAACAGAGAAATTTGCAACTGTCTCTTTTGTATCCAAGTAGATATTGAAGAATTATATTAAAATATATGTTGTTGATCAGTCAGTGATATAAAGAATTGTAGGTTCACAGAAATAAGGTTAAATACAGTAATATACAGGTGAGAATCCGTCACTTTTCCAGTGACTTTTCTAGAATATATCTCTAGGCCCAGGAACAATGTTGGATTTTGAAGGACCTAATCTAGAATAAATTTCTGATGTGAATCTGCTACTTCAAAACTTCAACAGAGTTTGATTTACTGTACACTTTATCTTTTTCCAAGTCCCATTTTATTCAGATAATGTAGAATTGCATTGGAGACTGGCATTGGGCCAGTAGTAAGCAACAGGAAAATCCAGGAAAAAAACCCATAAAAATTGATTCAATCAATTGTTAATCATTTGCCTTATTTTATTTCAGTTATGGTTCTCCAAGGGTTTTGCAGATATTATTTCCTTCTTCTTTGTTTTGTACATTTGTAAAGGGTCTCACAACATTTAATGAATATTCTCAGTGTGAGAACATGCTGGTGATGGCAGTGGGTGTTGGAACGTGTGCTATACGTTCAATTTCAAAAGGAGTTCAGACACAGCAGAAAACTATGGTCACTTCTAGGGTCATGCCAGATTGAGGTACCCAAATCTATTCTGCCCGCCAGTTAGTGCTCAGTACAGACTTTTTCTAGGATTCTAGTAAAAAATAAAGTTGTTTGGTTTCTGCATAGTCAGTTGATCTGCTGTGATTAGTTGACTCAAATTACACAGTAAAGATTTGGAAAGGGCTCCCTCACTTCATACTTACGCCCTTCTCAACCCTCCCTTCAGGTATACATTTTAAAAACTGCAGCTACCACACCTTCTGAAGATAATCAGGAGCAAACCATGTAAAATAACAAATCCTTGGCACTATCTTTATCTTTATGCATCTGTATAATACAGATCAAATGTGAAACTATGTTGAACTCTGGTTTGATCTACCCACCAGTTCAGAGGGAATGAGTGGACTTGAAAGTCGTGAAGAATAAGAACTTGTGCAATAGTTTCAGAGAGGAAAAGAGAATGGGTATACTCGTATCTTTACTGTACTCCTTTCTGCAAGCATCATCTTGAATATTTACTGACCTCTGAAAACCCAACACAGGAGCTACAGTTGCCAGGCTACACAAGCTTTCTTCAGGAAGAACAGGAGCTCTTGCAGTACCTTCTGAAACAGTAATTTTTCAAGGAAATAAATCAGTATCAAGGCAGCCCAGGGTGACAGAGTGGGAAATATTATCTGATATTATAAGTATTTTACATACAATAATAAAGTTCTGCCTTGAAGGAGATGCGAGTATAGTGATGGTCACTTGCTGCTGAAGCCTGCTGATCTCAGTGGGGTAGGAATTCATCCACATGCTTGAAGTGACATGGGCACTTCAGCATCATACTGTCTAGTGTGTGTGTCTCTTGACCTGGCTGTCTGAGATTTCTCAGACCCATGAGGGAGACAGACACCTCCAGAGGATGACTTGTCTGGTGACAGGTGTTTATGAAAGGCTGGGAAAACTGCTTTCTCAAAGAGCCTGTCTCTTTCCATTCACTCTATGCAGTGAATGGAGACCTTTATATCTAGTTTAGGTTAAATGGGTAAGTTAATGCAGATGCATCCTACTCTATAGAACTGAAAACAGAATCCAGCCCAGTTTCTTTTCTTTTTCTCACTACCTCTTAGTTTATAGCATATGGTAGAACTAATCTGTAATTTCTATGTAACCATAGGATTTTGAGACTGACTCAATGTTTCATCTTTGTTTTGGTTATTAGTCAACCTCAAGAGCTATTTATTGCATTTTATAGCACAAAGCAAAAAAAAAGTGATCCTTTAGTGATGTGATACTTTATATACTATCAATCATGTAATTAAAAATTATTTTATACTGAAAATTTGTTCATTTTAATTTTTTATACAAACATTCCGAATATCTCTAAATGGCAACAGAATTTTAGTATTCCACAAATGGAAACCTCTAGCTTGCTTTCCAAACTTTGTTCACTACTGTTGAAAATGAAGAAAGCAATTGCTGGATATGGGAGAAAAAAAATTGCCTGATTGTATTTTTAAATTTTAAAATGCAGTGGTAATCTTACAAGCATGAACATTTTGGTAGAAGTAAAAATAGTTTCAAAGCCTTTCTTGTCTTATATATTGCTAACTTCATTGACTTTTGTTTCCCACTGAAAAGCAGAATACCATAACAGTTTTTATTTCAGACCATGTTTAGAACGTTCCAGTCAAAGGCCTTGCTTCTAGTCCTTGCACTAGTTTCTAGCTGATTTGGCAACCTCTGTATCGTAACTTTAAAACACTGCAAAATTCACTCTGGAAATTTTACTATCCTGATCTGGACCCATTTTCAGTATCTCCATCTGAAATGGGATACATTTTCTGTGTATGCTCCAGATCTTTTGCCAATTCTATTGCTACAATTTCTCATAAATGCCATTCATCAAGAAGCATCCTATCTCCAGGATGACTATGTCAGACCACAGAAGATACCTGGCAGTGCTAAGGCACAGTTGGTCATCAGTATTTTTTTTCATGTCACTGAGAAATAAAATGAGAGGACAAGATAATGAAAATAGAGAAATAACTAATTAGTTAATTAAATGAAGCCAGTTCAGGGATATTCAACTATATAGAGGTATTCATGGAAAGAACATGCTTTCGTCAGTCTATACCACAGAGAAGAAATGTCTGGATAAAGACATTGAGACCTATTAAAAAAGCTTTAGAGCAGGAATAAGAAGTTTGGGAGATGTGATATTTCCACACTTGATCTCAGGAAAAATAGACAGGTGCAGCAGCTACTGTAATGGATAATGGAGTACCATAAGTAAGATATGATACCTTAAATGAAGAAAAATTAGTACAAGTCAAGACTGCATTCAGGCTCCTGAAGTGGTTACAAAAATGATTATGCCAATTTTCTGCAGAGATTTGAAGTTATTTGTATACTGCTGCACAGAGCCTGTGAAACAAGAAGGATGAACTTGAGCTGCTATAGGCTTGGATTTTGATGAGGGAAGAGCTCTCCCTTATGTTATTAGGAAGGTAAACACTACAGAAGAGTATCATTAGGAAGACTTTCTGTTGCCAGAAAGAGATCAGACATTATTGGAATGACTGTGTTATTATTCCTGGAGATGACAGCCAACAGAGTTTTCCAGGAAATCACAAGAGAGATGCATAGAATACTATTGCTTTAGATATAATTTTGAAAGGAAATGAGGATATTATAATAGAATCTTTTTTTTTTTTTCTTTCTGTCCTTATTTATTCTTTTCCCAGGTTATCATGGTTTGGTTTCAGTTGCATACAGAAATGAACAGTGTCTGTAATAAAGAACCTTACTTTTGAAATTAGCTGAGCAGTTCACTTGAAGATGACTAGGTTTCTGGAAGCCAAAGACATTTGAATTTTTTTCATGGTCAAAGGACTGTACTGTCAAGAACCTGTCCCTAAGAAGAGGAGGAGATCTTGTTGTTATGGAATTCATTCCTAAATGGATGGCTAATCAATCAAGAAAGATCCTAGCAAAGAAGTAAGGTGAATACACAAGATGGAAAAAGAAAGGAGTCATCAACAAAGAAGGTTACGTCCTAGACATTAACAAGTATAGATGTGAAGAGAGAATTGTCAAAATGTGGGCTGCACTCATCTTTGCAAGGCATGTTCAAAGAAATAGCCCAGTACCATCCAGCTAAACTGAAAGGTAAATCTGCTAATGAAATTTGCTCATGACTCAATTTTATGGTGCATTGTTAATATGCTGTTATATTGTTATATATATGCATGTATATGGTGCATTGTTAATATGACTGACAGGGCAGTCAGAATGTCCCATCAAAAGACACAGGTGAACTCCAAGACTAGCAAAAAAGGAGGAAAACAAAGCGTATAGAGAAGAAGCTCATGCACATTACTCTCAACTGGGAGATTATGAGTTGGAAATAGCTGAGGAAAAGGAGAAAGCAGATGTGTTAAAAGATTGTAGGATGGCAATAAATCACCAAGGTTTTTCCTATAAAGAAAAGAGATTATTCATACACTTCTGTAAGTAACAGATCTATCTCCTCCAGTACCATCTCAGTCTCTGATGTTCAGAAAATATTAAAATATTAATTCAAACTGCAAAAGAAGTAGAGGAGAGCTTCTGAAGTGGTCAAGAAATGGGAGAAGAATGAAAGAACTTTGTTTGATCAGACCCATAAAATGAAACCTCAAAAGATGATAAGATTTTTCTTTGAAAATATTTCTGGAGAATGAACAGCAGGAGGAGGAAAAGCCACACAGTCTACAGGACAAAAACAGTGTGCAAATATATAGGTATAACACAGATACAAGTAAATGTAGGCAGATAATTACAGAGGTTTATGTGCTGCAAAAGCTTATGAATGATAGTAGTAATGAAGACAAAAACATGGAGGAATTTCAAAGAACAGCTTGCTAGATCTATTAGCCAAGCTGTCTGAGGCAGTTATCCTCAACACGAGCAGGCAGGGCTGACTTGGTGATTAAAGATCTTATTTCTGTCCCTGTGTTTCTAATCATTATAGCACTGTGTCAATTATGCTACTGTTTTTGGACCCTGGGTCCCAAAGTGTTTGGAATGTGAAGGTATACCAGCTGTCCCAAAGGTTTCAATAGTTTAAACTGTACCTTTCTGCACCTGAGGAAAACAGAAACACTATTCACTTTTACAAGTGGATTCCTTAGTACCAAGACCATGCAAAGTGTAGTCTTCAATGTTACTCAAACATAAATCTGAATGCCAGAATCAAAGATATCTTAACAAAAATGAGAAGGAAATTTGGGATGCAAGTTAGAAATGAAATGGCTCATCAGCAGTCTTTTTGTTCTTTTGTGAGGATAAGTACCTTCCACAAACATAAGCAATTGCCTGAACACACCTGAGGGTTATTTTGAAGCACAGCATACAGAGAGCCTTTCATAAATAACAGTAAGAAAAAAATAAAATCTATCCAAATCGTTAGATGTTCCCAGTGCTTTCAAAAAGCTACCAAATTGATTTAACTTCTTAAATTGTGCATTTATTTTGTACCAGTATAATCACCAGCACTTAAGTTATTAGTGCTATTTTTGGCTACTGTGCTGATAAAAAAAATGTTAGTAAATCTAAGCCGAAGAGCTGTATTTTTATAGCTGTTAGGATCTACCAGACATGCCAGCATAAGTCATTTCAGACAGCTCCACTCTGTGATCACACACAGAGCCATTTTGAATATTTTACTAATTCATTTATCAAATACTAAGTTCCCAGCAGTAAGGAACTGAGCAATTGTCTAGGCATCTCTCTGGGTGTCTTGTCATTTTGTTTTCTATGCCAAATAAATTATTGCTGTCTTTTGATTATGAATTCATGAAAGCTCAGAGGAAAGTTAATTATAATCTGTACTTAGGAGGCTAGCATGTTACCTGTATATCTGATTTAGTAGAATTACATACAATAATGATTCTGAAGAAGAAAGCATTTTCATAGGAAGAAGATATCACTATATTCAGTGACATCACTACATTTCTGTTGTCCTTTAGCAATGTTTTTTTATTTATTCAGGCAACCTATGGGCTGCCACAGAAACATGCTGCACTGTGGATCTATTTTATTCTCTGCCACAATTAATCCATTGCTCAGTACTGGCAAAACACTGATATTCTTTTATTATTTAATAAACGCATATCTTTGGTGCCAGTAAATTGGATTTTGAAGAGCGGCACTGGCTGCTGAAGGCTGGAAGAATACTGCATTGTACGCTGTGCTGATTTTTTCTTTGCTTACTACTCCCAGCAATGGCTATGGAAACCAAGGAGGTTCAGTACATTGCTTGGGTGTCTGTTATTATTTTTTGGCATAATTTGCCATTATCGCTGATTAGCAGAACTTCAGGGAAGCCAACGCAGCAAAGCCACTTTGCACCAGAGGGTGTTTCTCGATGGCGTGCAGAGCATGAAGGAGCATTCAGGTGCAGGCACTCACACTTAGTCTGGGCTCCAGGCATGTGGCACCAGCCACCGCTGGTCCAGAGTTGAGCGGTTGTGCTACCGCAGTGCTCAGGGAAGGCTAAAGAGCCCTAAGGAGAGGCCAGACATGCTCTCTCAGAGCATGAGTGAAGGAGGTACATGACTTCCTGCACCTGAGTCTGACTGCAGAACATGAGCAATAGGAACAGGATTAAACTCTGACTCCTTTGCCTGTTTTGTAGGAAGAGCTGTAAGCTACCGTATATAAATGCAACTAATTCTCTACTCCATCACATCAGTGTTATCAAAGCATAATGCTATTAAAATAGATGAAATTACCTTAGATTAAAATGGGTGTCATGCACTGGAGAATCAGATCCACAGGAATGAAAGGTTTTCTTTGTGCAAGGGATATGTTCTGAGGCATGAAAGATTAGTAAATGCAATTGATGTACTTTCTTGTCACATATTATAAAAGCTTATTATTTGTGCTATTTTTAAACAAGCACAAAATTAGACTTGTAATTTCTTTCCAATGAACTAAGAATCTCAGTGAGCAAGATGTATTATAAGGCTCTAATCCTGTGTATTACAGCATTGCATATACCAGGCACCATACAGAAATGTAGCAACAGCATATTTTGGCTGTTTGGCATGGCTTTTTGTTTCATAAAATTGTAATTTGCCTGCTACAGGTTGAAAAAAAAAGTATCTGTAGACCTCTACAGGCCATTAAAAGTGGCTAGAGTGAAACACAAAGTACTTCTAAAGGTTTCCTTCTACCTACCATATGTTTTAGAAAATTGCTTACATATACAGGTAACACATATTAGAACTCCACAAAACTGCCAAATATGCTTCAGGTAATCTTTCCACACACAAATAAAAAGTGCCAGATTTTGAAAAGGGATAAATGCATCATACATGAATTTTTCATCTCATAAGCCAGTGGGACTGCCTGAGTAGCCTCTAGCAGCTACTGTCCAAGAGAAAGAAAACAAGCATATGTTTTTGCAGAGTAAGGGCTATATGAACAAATGAGGGAACCACAGGCAGAAAATATGTTTCAATACAATATGTATGAAATTTGGTGGACCTTGGCCAAGCTACTGGAAAACATTTGTGCTGTAGATTAGACTAACAACTATGTTCAAGTGACATCTTCAAAACCACCAAAATATGATGCCTTATTAAAAGCTGATAAGTTTTAAGGTCTTAGCTTATTGAGGAACTTGTGAGAATTAAACATTATGCTTGTTAGGATGCTAGCCTTTGAGCTCAGCAGGAAGATAAGAAACCTTTTAGACTATGACAAATGCGGCACAGTGGTTGATCTAATCCATCTTTCCCATTTTCCCTTTCTCCCAGCATTGCAAATATGGATTGTATTCCTCCCTTCCCCAAGATATCAACTGTTAATAATTCACTATGATGATTTTGGACACTTTATATTTAAAGTCTGCATACAATCTACTGATTAAATCACATTATGAATAGTTGGATGAATATCTTATGTAAAAAAATTACTTTCTTCTGCCACCACAAATTGTACTTTTGCAGCAAATGACTGGCCATTTTAATAAGAATGAATGTAATTATTTTACAGTCTGTGCTCTTCACAGGCTGGTGTACTTCATTTTCATGTAAGAAGTCAGTTAGTATTATTGGAAAGGAGGATTTTTAAAGTTGCCATTTGTGTCTATAATTTATAGAAAATGACCTCGCCTGGAAAATAAGTAAGATGTGGGAGGTTTCAGTGAAATCACTGAACCCAAAAAGGCATGAATTAGTGAGTATTCCTTTTCTTTGCCACAAACCCCACTGTGGTACTTTCTCTTGTAATTTTATAAACTAAAATGAGAAAGAGAGAGAAAAAAAAAAAAAAAAAAAAAGGGGAAAAAAAAGCTAATATGGGCAAAGAAATCCTGAAGCAAAGCCAGCAAAGTGGACTTCATTCTGCCTCAAGACGTGAAATCAGACTAGCAAACACAGACCTTTATTTTGCAGCTTTTTCTCAGATTTAGTCTCCGATAAATTTGATCTATTTTAATAGCATTATACTTCGAGTTGCTGTAAGTCATCCAAGCTGTGGGGGCTGCCCAGGATGCAGTCTTTGCCCGCTGCAATTGCAAAGAAAGGGAATCAACTGAAGTACATTTGACCTTGCATGTACCATGTGGCTTTTACTGAAAATTATCAGAAATCAGATGCTACATAATAAAAACTGCATCAGGGTGACGAAAGGTGACAATTTGAGTGACATGTACAGATGTCAAAACAATAATAATAATAAAAAAAACAAACAGCAAGGGGATGTAGGTACCTTTCACCAAAGACCTGGAAAAATCTCCTCCTTCAACTACTATGTGCTAATTCCAAAGTCAGATATTTTCAAAAGAAATATTTCTGATCTGCTTTGACCACAGACACAGGCAGGTATAACCAATGATTATTGGCCTCTGTAGTATACTTGTGATTTATGGAAAATCACTGAAAAAAGAAAACGTGTTTTAGTTCTGCAGGTCATATTGGCCTGAGCCTATAAACCATCAAGCTACAAGCAAGAGAGTTACTGTATCCCTGCAAACCCCACAAGTTCAGAGTGGAAAAGCAAGGAAGCACAGAACCTCCAGTAGTTCCTTAGGAGTCTGTACTTCATCATCATTTAACCTGCTCTTGCTATGCCCTAATTCAGTTCCTTAGTCACATAATCATGATATATATCCCCACTCACTTCTTTTTACTTGTTCCACAATGTACAATCAAATAAGTATTTCCTGAGACAAAGAACTGATGCCAGAACCCAATAGCTAGGTACACACTTGACGTACAGGGGTAGAAATTCAGAGTCTCCCTGAATAAGAGCAGGGGTAGGTTGCGGGTCACCCATACCTTGCATCACTATTGTAGGGATGTTAACAAGGCTGGGGATGTGAATGGATGGGAGAGGTAGAGCTTCAGCAATTCTGGTTTTGAGCGGGAAATCCACCTTTCTTAAAAAAAAAAAAAAAAATAAAAATTTAATGAAACAGAAACATTCCCATTATGTAAGTACACATACTTGTGTAAGTATGTGTGTGTATATATATATGTTTATATAGTACCGTGATTCTGTTTTGCAGCATAATTTGCTTGAAGTGGAAGCAGGTGAAGATCCTTAGATCAGTTTTGCCCATGATGCTAATCTTCTTCGTCAAAAAAAAAAAAAAAAAATGCTCTAGGAAGAAACAGTGATGTCAGGAAAAGGTGTTTAGACAGGCTCCAACCTGAAAGACAGTGAGATCTTGGAGGCAGAAGCTACTTCAGAGGAGCAGTCACACTCACCTGGCTGCACATTTCCAGCTCTCTGTCCTCCCTTCCTGATCCTGTACATACTTCAGGCATTCCTTAGCTCAATGTCCTAAAAAGTACCGATACATTGATACGTTAGATGCTACCCATTGACAATGCATTGCTATCTGTGTTAATTGGCACAGACGAGCTCTGTGAAGGTGTTGATTCCATCTGTTGCAGCAGGTTATCTTTTTTATACCTCAGTATTTTTAACATCAATAAAATTCCTTGTATCAGATTTCCAGGTAACTCAGTGTGCTTAAACAGGCTACCCGATGCTCCATCAACCCAATTGCATCCAATTTTTCTCCGAAATTTTTCTTAGGCTATGACCTTATTGAGTAAGTTTCAATCAAGAGTGAATTTTTATGACATTTTTTGTAAAGCTGTGAAAACGAGTACTTATAATGGGAAGCGTGAAACATCTTTAACTATAACTACACTGCTAGGAGCTGGAATAGTAAAAGAGCTTACCCTGTTCCATTTCACATAGTATAAGCTGTTAGGCTGAGGAGGTGGAAGTACAGTTTAATTCCTTTCTCCAAGTACATTAAAGGTATATTTGTTTTTAGCTCCTTTCACTGATACTGTTTTACATCTTACTCTTTAGCATCCAATAAAAACAAAATAAAAGAGAAAAAGACAGAAGAAGGGAGAAATGAAACTGCTGTAGAAAATAACCTCAAAGAACAAGACAGCTCTGTTTACAATCTAATAAAATATTTTTCATGAGTATGGAGGGGTTGAAAACACTCTGTAATACCAAGTAACTCAAATCTGTTGTGTTGGGAGGAAATGAAAAAGTCAGCATTCATCGTGCGAGGGGCCATGCTTTATATAACTGAGCTGTACACAGTAACTACAAAAAGCAATGAACTGATAATTAAGAGACAAAGGCACAGTAGCCACTAAGTTTAATCTGCAAATCAAAAAAAACCTCTAGTAGGATCTTCTGTGTTATCTTTTTTTTTTTTTAAGCTGACAGCTCTCTTGAGAACTGCAGTTCTTTCCCTGCTCTGCTCCAAGCCTGGTGTCAGCCTGCCTAGCAGCACTGATTCACCCATATAGTCCTAAAAGCCAAGAATTGCTTTCCCTGCTCTATAATGGTTCTTTCACTTTCTCTGCATGCTCAAGGGGTGAACTACGGTCCACTTAAAACTCATTTACTTCACAGCAGACTCTTGGGTGCAGCTGGATTCTTCTTGGACAATGTAAGGGCTTTTAATAATAATAATTAAAAAAAACTCCAAGAGATGGCAATAGAAATGGAAATTTCTGACTCTTCAGTCATTTGTGTCACACTTAGAATTTTGTACAAATACACAAAGACCTTCCAAAGACAATTCAGTAGTTCTGCATGTACTGCTTAAACTGAAAGTCACCTGTAGAATGAATTGACATACGGAATATGTCATCTGTAATGCAGATGGTGGTTATACATTTTTACTAATCTTCTAATCTGCTGCAAAACTGGGGTTTCCCTTCTATCCTTGCCCTCCAGTGCAGGTCTAATACTTTCCATAAAATAGCTACATGAAGAAGTGAAGGGAAACTGAGAGTGTTAGTCTCTTTAAATTAAAGTTTTATCCTCAAAGGAAAAGTAAAACTGCATTTGATTATCTGTTGTATTCAGAACTGTATGCCCTTCTTTGTCAACTAACTTAGTTGTTAATCTCTGTCTACCCTTGTGAGGGTCTCAGAGGCAACATACACACAGGTGAGGAAACATGCTTCAGCTCAAGCACTGAAGAATCCAAACACAAAATCTTTATTCCTAGCATAGGAATGAGAAATACGGTTTGATTTTCAGAAACTAATTTTTTTAGTTTTACCTGCAAATTCTTTTTCCTGTAGACAGTGTAGATTTAATTAAAAGAGTAAAGAAGGCTCTGCATCTCTTTCAGCAGTTCTGTGAGTCGCTTGAACTAATTTCCAACAAAATGAAGCTCAGCTGTTCTCCCAGTGTTTATACACTTGCAGATATGCCTTTGCAAAGACCGATATAATGTGACCTTCACTGCTGTGTACAGCCAGTAATAATGTAGAAAACATGTCATAAGAGTTTGATTGTGTCGCACAAGTCTTCAAGGTTTCTGTTTTATGCAAAACCATTCCTATTGTTGTAGTGGTGTGGGAGCTGCTCTTCCTACAATTCTGCAGTCCTTTTCCTTGTAAGTGGTTTTCCATAACCGGACAACTTAGAAGGGCTCACTGTCAGGGCACTGTCTTCAGTAAGAGATGAGCAACACCATGGACCCCGAGCCTGCTGAGACACACCAGCTGCTTACTTTTTGTCTGGTCTTACTGCTTATTTTCAATGTGGTGGCATTAAAGTTCCGTGAATTACATTCTGATGTTGAGTCTGGGAAAGTCACTGCTGTCTCTTTCTTTCCAACCAGTCTTGACTTGTCTCAAACAAAACAAGGTTCAAACACAAGCTAATGACTGTGTCATGATACTGAGTCCACTCAGCTTCCCAGGTGATTTCAGCACTTGCAGAGTTTGTTCCAGGTCATGTCTTTAGAAGAAAGCAATCTGGACAGTACAGAGGTTTGCAGCTGAGAACAAGCTGAGACCCACTTTTCGCCAACACCACACACCCATCAGTGACTGTTGATCACCTGTGGCTATCATTTACCTGTTTCTTATTTCCTTTCCATGTATTTTTTATTAGTTACAGCTGTCAGATCTTCCCCACCTCTCCAATGTCCCTGGTAAATAGAGTGACAGGAACAAGCACATGTGTTTCTTGCCTCACAGCTTTTGGGAAGCTGAGCTTGGCTGCTTCTTTGCAGCTGCAAGAGCCTTGGGGAAAATGTTTGAGGCCACCCAGCTGAGCAGATGTGCGGCAGCAGCTGGGGAGTGCTGTTCCCAGAAGCTCCTCCAGCTGCAGTCATTACCCATTAGTGAGCCGCAGCAGTGTTGCTCCATCACTGTGGTGGATCCAACCGCAGTCCTGCTCCCTTCTCAGAAATGATTCCTTATCTCCCGCCGGCCAGCCTCACTCTTCTACTTTATTAATTACAGGCTCAGCTGTGAGTTCTTCAACATGCTCGCCCTGGGAGTAATGGTCCATGACAAGTCCCATGTGGTCTGCCCACACAGCCTTAGAGGGAAGGGAGCAACTGCCAGCTAATTGCTGCTCTCCTTTCCCATGCAAGTGAGAAATGACAGGACAAGTAGGCATGGAGGAATGGGAAAAACAGACCCCATGCTTTCACAGTGCAGTCTTTGTAGACCCAAACACACAGGAAGGCAGTAAATGGCAGTAGCATGGTGACTACTTAAAGGCTCTTCTTTGAGCCCAAGGTCTATGTCCTTCCCTGACTATTTTCCTCCTCTATATCCTGAACAGCATCTGAAAGCTCCATTCAGAATTGCAGCTGTCTCATCCTGGCTGTGGTATGACGCTACACTAAGTCACAGCTCCCTACTTCTAACGTTGAGAGTTAATGAACTAACCCATTAAACCTGCAGAGGCGTGGATGCTGTGCTGCTTTCGGCGTGTGGTGAAATATATTGGAAATTAATCTATTGGCAGTGTCACTCTACATCAGATAAATTTAGAATCATATAACCATAGAATCATTGAGGTTGGAAAAGACCTTTAAGATCATCAAGTCCAACCATTAACCAGGACTGCCAAGTCCATCACTAAACCGTGGCCCTAAGCACCACACCTACATGTATTTTAAACACCTCCAGGGATGGTGATTCTACCACCTCCCTGGGCAGCCTGTTCCAATGCTTGACCACACTTTCAATGAAGAAAATTTTCCTAATATCCAATCTAACCATCCCCTGGCATAACTTGAGGTCATTTCCTCTTGTCCTTTTGCTAGTTACCTGGGAGAAGAGACCTATCCTCACATGCCTACCACCTCCAGTCAGGAAGCTGCAGGGAGCAATAAGGTGCCCCCTGAGCTTCCTCCTTTCCAGGATAAACACCCCAGTCTCCTCAGTTGCTCCCCATATGACTTGTGCTCCAGACCCTTCCCCAGCTCCATTGCCCTGCCCTGGACACGCTCCAGCACCCCTACATCCCTCTTGCAGTGAGTGTCCCAACGCTGAGCCCAGGGCTCGAGGGGCGGCCGCACCAGGGCCCAGCACAGGGGGACGGGCACTGCCTGGCCCTGCTGGCCACGCTGCTGCTGACACCGGCCAGGGCGCTGCTGGCCGCCGTGGCCACCTGGGCACACGGGGGGCTCATGCCCAGCCGGCTGCCGACCAGCCCCCCCAGGCCCTTCCCCGCCGGGCAGTTCCCAGCCCCCTGCCCCCAGCCCGCAGCGCTGTGGGGGGCTGGTGTGACCCACGGGCAGGGCCCGGCACTCAGCCCCGTTGGGCCTCATACAACTGGCCTCGGCCCCTCGGCCCGGCCTGCCCAGACCCCCTGCAGAGCCCCCTGCCCCCCAGCAGGTCACACTGCCCCCAGCTCGTGTCCTCTGCAAACCCACTGGGGGTGCCCTCGGTCCCCTTGTTCAGATCACTGATAAAGATTTGGATCATAATTCTCTGCAAGATCAGGGCCCACAGACTCGTTCACAGTAAAACATGGATCTGGGATGAACGGCAGGCACAGCAACACTGCTAACAGTGCCTATTTTTTTACATTCCACATTATCTGCTGTGAGAATTACACCTTTTCTGCCTGGCTTACTAACCTTTTACTGACATGGCTGTGAATACCTACAAATATGCACGGATAGCACAGAAACATGCACAATGATACAGGCAGGAAAATGGGGCAGAATGGCACCAAATCAGAACTTTATTTTTGTTTTGTTCTCTCCCACATTTTGTGTATCCATACTGAAATTTCTGAATTTCCATTTCAATTATTTTATATCTGCAAATATGCACTCTTACACATTCAAGGGTAACATTATCAAAGATTGAAAATGAGCGTGACAAGCTATACAGTCCTGGAGGTCATGATTTGGAGCTTTTTCACGGTATTTTGTGAAATCACTAGAATAAAACAGTCTATACAACGCACTCTAATAGCCTCCTTACCACACTATTAAATCCTATAACTGAAACTTCGTTGCATTTCTGTTAAGAACTAATGCAGCATGAAGACTGAATTATCTCATGTCCAGTTACAGATAATTCTTTAGGTCACTGAAGTGGGATAAGCCACAATGAAACAGCTGCATCATGTTTAGCTTGGAAAGAAACAAACAGCACGTTTGTATTTTGCACAAATGTCCACAACATTAAGACATCCCCTTCCTCCTTCCCACTGAAACATGCGGAGCCATACACACATAGAGCCACGCGTGCACACATGCACACCAGCGTGCATGCGTGGAGCCATGAAGTCGAACAGAGCCATGGATACCCATGGCTGTGCACGCACGTGGTGCACGGATGCACAGAGCCACACATGCACCTGCACTGAGCCATGTGCACAGAAGTGTAAATCTTGCACCCAGCGATGCACACACAAGGCTGCATACACAGCAAAGCATGAAATTAAAAAAGGGTAGCAGTCACTCCTAAATTTAAAATGAATCGCTTTCTCTCTTAAATCTAGTAGGAATTCATTTTATGTGTTGGACATAACTGATCCTAATAATTTCATTTTAAATTGAGGTCAAGCCAGATGGAGGAAAATTACAAGTATCTTAAGCTCACACTGAAGATACAGGGACTGCTGAAAGGACGAAATTTTGAACTCATTAATTTCAACAAAGGTTTAATCGGTGACATCGTCTGGTTTAAAATTTCCCTGTATGAGAATAGAATACCTGAGGGCTGGGTCCTATGCCTAAATATTCTCCACTGAACTCTTCCCGTTCTACATTTCCTTAAAGAATGATCACACTGACATAGACTCTGCAAGAGGAGCTAAGAAAAGAGGAATGTGTTAAAAATGCTGCTTCTGCCACACAGCATTTCCCCCACTGATCTTGATTTTTGAACGCTGCCAGCCTCCAGCCATTCTTTGTTTATTAGTCAGTGACTTGAAGTCAAATAGGAGTCTTTGAAATACTTCACAGTGAATCTTTTTACTGATGGACAGATCCTTCATAATAAATCTGTTTCATCATATTGCCAGTGGTTATATGGAATACATAATTATTAATGCATAATTCCCTTATCTGTCTATCTAGATGCAATATAGTTGGGTGAATAATTTATAGCAAACAATTTAAAATTTGTGCCCATTTTCTATTAGCATATTATCCACAAATTCATTATAATTCTCTGAGATGAATTCCTCATTCTGAATGACTTACTATAATTATAAAAACCTGATATAAAGTATATTAAGTTAGTAGAAAGTATTTCATTGAATTCTATGAACTCTGGATTAGACCTATAATTATTAGACTGTAGATAAATCAGAAGTTCAATAAAAGTACCCACAGTCATAATTTTCTCTCTGATTCTTTCAATTGGAAATCTTTCATTGCTCTGATTGAATGTGCACCTAGGGAAACAGATATACTATAGACATCCAGCCTTGCACTTAACTGTACATGATTCAAGCGCTTTTAAAGATCCCATCAGGAAATTATCCATCTCTTTAGGCATCTAAATATCTCCCTTACATAATTCTTAAGATAACTCTCCATCTTATCACACTATACTATATACGGGCCCCTCACTACAAGAGGGACACTGAGGCGCTGGAGCATGTCCAGAGAAGAACCACAAAGCTGGTGAAGGGTCTGGAGCACAAGTCTTATGAGGAGCAGCTGAGGGAACTGAGGTGGTTTAGACTGGAGAGGAGGAGGCTGAGGGCGGACCTTATTGCTCTCTACAGCTGCCTGAAAGGAGGGTGTAGGCAGGTGGGGTCGGTCTCTTCTCCCAGATAATTAGTGACAGGACAAGAGGAAAGAGCCTCAAGTTGTGCCAGGAGAGGTTTAGATCGGATATTTGGAAAATTTTCTTCACTGAAAGTGTGGTCAAGCACTGGAACAGGCTGCCCAGGGAGGTAGTAGAATTAACATCCTTGGAGGTGTTTAACATACATGTAGCTGTGGTGCTTAGGGCCACGGTTTAGTGATGGACTTGGCAGTCCTGGTTAATGGCTGGACTTGATCTTAAAGGTCTTTTCCAACCTCAATGGTTCTATGGTTCTGTGATACATGGGAGCTCCATGGCAAGGTTTCACAAGCTCCCAACTTCTGTTGCCTTAACAACTGGACCACATTTTCTTCCCAAACTAAGGTATTGAATACCTGGAAGACCAAGGTATATAAGACAACTAAAGGAACATTCCTCATTAAAAGTGTCATACGCTATGATTTTTAGCTAATTCCAATTGAATCCAAAACCAGGGCAACACCCCCAGCAGTGGAAGTCAAAGCACTTATCTTGCCAATACAAATTGCTTGCTTCCAAAACAGCAAATGCTACCAAGAAAAAAAAAAAAATTCAAGCTACTTTTTCTCTGTATGGTTTCTTACCTTGATTTGGTTTCATATTTCTTTGAATTAATAATTCGTCTTTCTTTTTTATTGTGCCTTAAGCAGTCATCTGGCTTCAAAGAACTGCTGTGTTTGCTTTAACTCCTCTGCATTAGAAAATACCTTATTAAAGTAATGATCTAATGGTTTAAAACAGGGCACTTCTAAGATTAATGGAGGCACATTAAGTATTTATTCATTAGACAATGCTGCTAGTGGTAAATATACCATTAAGTCACTATAATGCATACTGTAATCTACCAGCATGAACTGAAAGGCACATGGGCCAGTATCCGTGTGTACCGCATCATCTTGAACAGTTATGCATTAAAATATTGCCATCATACATTTTCATCCATGGAAAGCTATGATTTGTAATCTCTGTAGGATGACGTTTCGTTTCCACTGCGTATTAGACTGCTGTAAAAAAGTTGTCTTAGTTAGCTTGAATGGGGTTTATGGACACATTTCCTTACACAAAGCCAGGCCCTCAAACGCGTTGGGAACAGAACTGTAGAAAGGGAGATGAGAAATTACTCTCAAAGGAAATCTTGAGACCAGTGGAAGCAGGGATGATTGGGGTTACCTGCTTTGGGTCTGTGTATTCCAGACTCTGGATTTGATAGCCTGTATTAAGGTCTCCACAGAGGAAATGGTGTGCAGTGTGTAGTCCTGTAATACACAATTGCTATTAACAAGTTATAAGCTTTTTACTGAGTTTGCAAGACTTCAGGAGTGAGGCTTGCCAGACTTGCTCTGCCTGAACTTGGCCAGCCTGCAGCTGTGTTTTAATTCCTTTAGCTGTGACAGCAATTTGTTTAATTGACAAGTGTCTGTGGCTAAATTGTTGTGCTTTTGTTCTTTGTAAAGTATGTCCGTAGTCTTATATAGGTAGCAGGAACAAGCAATTATCCTATGTAGAATGAGTTTTTTATGACTTTTACATAATTACGTTTAGAGAAATACAGGCCTGGCCTGACAGTCTTGAGAAGCAGAGACACAGGACACAGCACAGAGGAGTGCAGGCATGGGACAAGAAGAGATGGGCACAGCCTGGCACTGTGGAACCCATGGCTATAAACAACTCACAAATTGTCAAAGAAATGCAGTCCTGGGGTTGGACAAGAAAGACTTTAGGAATAACAAAGGGAATGCTATATAATGCCTCTAAAAGGCATCATATATATTAAATTCAGATGTAATGTGGAATTGCAGAATAATGTAGAAAGAACTATGTGTAAAAGTATGTTAACAAACATAAAAATAACCTAAAATGGATCCTAGAGTGAAGAAGAAACATGAACATGAAGCATGTTAGATGGAGCTTTGAGCAACTTGGTCTAGTGGAAGGTGTCCCTGCCCATGGCAGGGGAGTTGGAATGAGATGATCTTTAAGGTCCCTTCCAACTCAGACCATTCCATGGTTCTGTGGTTCTATGATATACCTCCTGGTGAAGGAATCCAGGTGCTGACAACTCACCTTAAAACCCACACCCCAGTATTTCTTTAGTGTCCAGTGTGCCTGCAAGGTGTGCATCGCTCTCAAATACCGAATCAGTATATAGCTATTTAGTGGGTATCCCTCAATACTGAAATAATGCATTCCCAAAATCAATCATGTAACTGAGAAAAATTCACCTCTTTTTAGTATGAGTTATATAACATGTATCTGCCCGGAAAAGTGCTTATTTCTTCTAAAGGCTGTAACATGGTTTTGGTATAACTCCTCAATCATCTATCATGCACTTCTCACACTCTGGCTAACGCCTGGGCTTAGCTGGCTCCCAGAAGAGGAGTGAAATTTATGAACTCAAACACACCTGCCCTGTCAGTGTGGACACAATCAGCTGGAGCCAAATGAAGCAAAGATGAACCCTTGCTTGGACACTGCACAGATGTAAGCTGGGTTCTTTATATGCTGTGGCAAAAGGTTTAACAGTAAATTCTCTTGCCTTGCCTTACCTCTGCCTTGCTCTTAGCCTCCAGTGCACATAGTCAATCCTTACAGCTCATTTCCACCCTTCACACAGCCTTCGGTCTGAAGGCTCCTGTAAGGCACTGCAACTTGCATAGCCTCTGCTCTCTGCTAGAAGGACCCTGGCAGACAAGGCCATGGGGCTGGTATGCATTGCACATGGTCTTTAGCTCACACACAGGGGGGTAAAGCTCCTGGAATCAAAGGGCTCAGAGTTTTGTCCCTTCAGCCTCCATACAGCTCCCAATGCTTTAAACTGAACACATCTGGCAGTTCCAGAGGAATTACACTATTTTAGTTCGCATAATGTCTATTTTTTTGGAATTGAAGCGCAGATTTGCAAAGATGTGTGTGAAGGATGAAATTGCTGAGTAACAGGAATGAATTTGTTTTAATGCTGCTTGAAATTCTTTTAAGTTCAGGCAAGCAAAAGTCAGAGAGGCAAAGTACAATGCTACAGAATTAATCAAAATTAATCTGAAATTCTATCGTCTTGTTGATTTCTTAAGACTTCTTTTTAACTTAGTTGTGCTTTGGGTTCTCTGATAAATAGCTTCTTCTAGGAAATATGGATGAACTACTTCCACGGTTAGCTGAGCAGGTACCTCTGTCTTTTTGGGGTGAGCAAACAGATTTCACAAGCAGGTGGGTCTCTTCTTTTCTTTGCTTCTCTCTCCAGCCCTATGAAATGTATAGCAGGCTTTTGTACTTACACAGAAGAGATTGAGGAAGAGAGTAGGCAATGACCAATTTTGTCTTTTCTGGATGCTCTCTCATAGGAGCCAAGAAGAATTTTCCCAGGGGCAAATTAATTCTTACCTCAGACCCATTCAGCTGACTTCTTGGGTGTGTTCCAGCCTCTTTAACTACCTCTCCTTCTGTACCTGCCTCTTATTCATCAGCCAGCTGTAAACTTCATTGGTCCAAACTGCAAAAGCAAATTAATGTATTAAAAAATTGTGGTTGTCTTCTCCTAAAACACGCTGAGAGAACTCCAATGTATACACTTTTTCTGAGATTGGATTCTGCAGTCATAACAGTTGATAAAAATCGAGAATCTCAACTAATGCCCATAACACACAGCCCACCTCATGAGATAAATTACATTACTGAAGCTGATTTTTCCCTATTTCCCTTCCTCTCATCTTACTATGGACTCGTGATTTTATCATCTTTCCTTTTTTGTTTTAATAATTAAATTCACCCTACTTGTTGCAACTGATTGATTTTTCCAAGTGTCTGTTTTGTAGGTAACATATTGATACATTTTGGAAATCGATAGAAAGAGAATCAAACAGAAAAAAAAAATTAGGCACCTGAACCATATAAGTCTATTGCTGCATAATGTTTCGTTTCAACCTACACATTACATGGGCCTAAGGCTACAGACCAGGATTCTCTCTTTATTTCCCTGTCTTCCATCTCAGTACACGGATTATAGCATGCATATACCCTTCTATTTATATAAAATTATATGATATGTGGAGTCTTATGATAAAGGACTCAAGTGAAATAATGTAACCTATGCCAATTAAGACTAATGCCGAATCCAATCTGATATCCCAAAAGCAAGGGGCTTGTTAAATATGAAGAAAGAGAAACCGTTCTCTATGAAAAAGTCTGAAATAAAATAAAATCCAATATAATCCTCTTATTTAGTAACATTTGACAGTTCAGTCGTGCGTTTATCCTGAAAGAAGACACTTACTTATTTCAAGTTCCCTGAGAGACAATTTGCGTAATGATGGTCATCTCATAGAACTAGACTGATTTTCCATTTTCAAGTATCACCATAAGCAGCACTTGAAACAGGTGTTTACATAGTTGTTTCCAGAGTCTATTGAGACTTACAGTAGGTCAAGCTCCTCCCCTGTGTAGATTTCTGCCCCGACTTGTATGCTCTCAGTCTCAAGCCACAGTTGTACTCATATTTTTGGCCAGCCATCAGTCACTTAACCCCTACTGCTGTGAGTCTCTAGAGATGAGGACAAGGTTGCAAGATTTTGACTAATTAGAGAGAAACGGTGAACTTCCCTTATAAAAGAATTGCAGGAGTCTTGTTCTGCTTCTGCAGAAATATTCAATCTTAATATAATGGTGGCTATAGTGTTTAAATGTTATTTAAATGCTACTTCATCCATAAAGGAAATGAGATTAAAGAGAAGAGATGGTGGTAGGGAAATAAAGAGAGAAGATTAAAGCTTTGATGACACAGTCATAGAAATTATACATGGAAAGACCGATTATATCTAATTACACATCTTCTTTCCTGTATTCACTGGGTTATATGCTATAATTCTCTATTTACGCTCAGTAGGAGCCTGTGACTATGTTGGCTTGTAAACTACCGTTAGTTTAGAGCAACTAACATGAAGGTTTCTCAGCAAGGGTTCCCCATCTCTGTAGCTATGTGCATTTGAGCACACTAGAGGTGATTCATCATCATATTAGAGCAGCTTTGCATGACTGTCTCAAAAACAGATGGTAAAAGCTTTGTGGTTAACACACCTCATGTCTTCATGTACATGCTAGGTTTCTGCTCCATGCACATTGGCCCTCAAACCAGAAGACATTCCTTGTCAGACAGGGAAGGGAAGGAGGAGGAGGAGCCGAGTTACTTCAAAGCCTTCTCAGCCTTCTCCATTCCCTCAGTTTCCACTGGCATAGATATGAAAGGGTCATCCTGGGATCTAGTTTATTAGATGTGCATCAGAGTTGAGCACCAAATCAGTTTTAAGCCAGATTTCTTCAGCTGGCTTAAATCTTGAACCTTCTGCTTCCAATCTCTTCTAGAATCTCTGGTCCTTCTTAAGCAATGTTTCTTAAAGTACCTTTCTAATACAAGAAAGGGTTTCAGCCAAGCATGCTTCCATGACTGGCATGGGGATATGCTTTCCAGGTCTTCTCCAGTCTTGTTGCCTTCCCTGGTCAAACACATCTCTTCTCGTGCTGTTGGGACTTTCATAAGCAATCATTCATCCTACAAGTATAACCACGAACTCTTGTCTACAGACTTGTTGCTGGTGAGGCAAACAGCTGGTATTATTTAATAAATGCTGAGACTAGGTCCAGCTCATGTGAAAAGCCTTTTAACCTTCTGACAGGGTTTATGACAGCCCTGAAAGCTGCTGAAAGCAGCTCCCCTTGGCTTTCCCTTCAGATCCTGTACCTATGTGCAATGAGTTAATTTGCTAGGGTGCCCAAATCCTGTACTTGCACTTGCAAGGGTAGGCTCAGTCCCCATCTAAAAAAAGGACAGGGCTTTTTTTAGATGCAGCTGCATCTAAATGCAGCTGCACAATTGTTCCCATGTCAGATACACAGGCTTATATGGGTTGTAGCAGGCAATATCCTGTATATACCCCTGCTATAGTTATGGTATATCTGTGTCTGAAATACAGTTACAGTAAATCTGTGTCTGAAATCAGATGTCTTTGGCAAGACCCCTAACTATAGCTCCCACTGAACAAAGCGGCTGTGTCACTGTGCTAGTGACTTCACGTGCACAAATGACCATTTCTGGAATTTAGTAGTTGCTGCTGTAGGCACTTGGGACAGATAAAGGATCATGGCAGTTTTTGCTCCAGAACATAAAGTAAAAATGTTAAACATGTCAATGTGCATTCCAATTACATGCTTTGCTGAGGAATTACAGAAATTTTTGCTGGCTCTGAACTGAGATCATTCTGTGCTGACCTCCTTGTCTCTGCACTGCTTAACTATGCCACTTGGGGTGACTATTCTTCACCATTTTCCCCTGTGCTCAAGAAAGTTGTTACCTTTACGATTATAAAAAAAAAAAAAAAAAAAAAAAAAAAAAGAAGTGTTTTCAATTGTTTCTATTTGTTAACATCATCATTTAGCAACAGTACATCTGTGTGTGCATGTGTGTGGGTGCATGTTTCAACTGCCTGCATGGGTAAAGTGCTTCTCACAAAAGGCCTTTCCCACTCCATGTTCTACAGCTGCTTTTGTGACACTTACACACACGAAGAAATAATTTCAGGAATGAAACCTTGGGAATGAGAAATGTCATGTCTGTAGAGCAAATTATACTTTCACTTTCTCACCCAATACGTTTCAGTGGCACTTAACATAAATGGCCATATCCCAAGGGATGAATTAAGACTCCACTGAGATATAGGCAGTGATGTCTATGTCATTGATGACCTCTGCTGACAACTCTCAAACTTCCTAGAGAGTTCCCTTACTACCAGGATATTGTCTTCCCTTGACAGTTCAAAACCATTTCAAAGACATAACTTTTTTTCTTTTCTTTGAGGAAAAAATTGATCCCTATGAATAAGTTCTAGTCTAGTTATGTCATACATTCCGTCAACTTATATTTAACAGCATGACATGCATGTCAGCAACAAAGTGAGTCTGACAAAATTGTTCTACTTGACATGGAAAGAATGATTTGGTTCTGCACATAAACTACCAGTTTGCTTTAGAATTGTTATTTTAAAAAATAAATAGTGCAAAGAAAATTGATTTCTTATTTCTTCTTCTAGAAGAGTACAAGGACATAATCTCTATAGTACTTCATAAACTTGATTTGATTTTTTGAAAGCTCTCTCTGGTGTATACCTCTTAGGTAGCAAAGGAGTTTAGCTTTTTTGATTGCAATATATTCTCTGCTTAAAAAGCCAAAAGAAAAGGAAATATTTAATGCATAGCGTGGGATGAAAATGTAATATCCTCTCATCAGAAAAAACATGAAAATATATTAGCAATTTCCAGCTGGGTAAAACATTAAAAATTTGTCAGTAGCTCTGCTTGCTTCTCTTAAACAAATTTAAATGTGGATCCAAAAAAAGGAATAATAGTTAAAAAAAAAATGCCATGCAGTGGAAAGAATTAATAAGAGATGTTGAGTCAGAAGATACTTTGTAGAGAGATCTGCCATCGGAACATGATATTATGCTAATATAATCTGAACCATGTTATTTAAAGGATCTTAAAATTTCCACTTAGATTTATATTGCCAGGCATAGATAAACTATTTAAAAAGGCTTGCCTGTTTTGGAAAGCTTGTCTCTCTCTGTCCGACTCCAGAGTTCCTACCCAGATACTTGAAAAAGATCAGTTTACTTTTTGCTATCATAGTTACTTTCACTCATTTCTGCTCTGCTTTCAATCTCTCCCTGCCTGGCTGTAATAGGGAAACATGACAATCATCTTGAATACAACTTTTAATGAGATTATTATTTCTATAATCAGCAATGGATCAGCTCCAACAAAGGATGTATAAATCTTAAAACCAGTCAGCCTGTATATACTGTTTATACGACTCTTTAGAAACAGGCATGACTTAGATTCAGCACACAAACATTAAGTACCTAAGCAAGCTACAATTTAGAGATTGTAGACATTGTAAGATATTATAGACATCAATATAGACAATATGGCAAGAGTGTGGTACCTTCAGAGGGTGAACCATTGCTCCTATGACCTCAGTTGTTTCCTGAGCATACATATCTAATATTGTTTATCTAATATGCGCACATCTTCCTCAACTGACTATGTAGTGAGCACAGGGCAACTGCTCTCCAAATTCATCATCTTCATCAGCCACATAAATGAAATGTGATAAATCCAGGCATTGATGTTTCAAGAAGGCACATACAAAAAGACTGCCTAAGACGGCAAGTGCTTAATGAGAAACACTAGAAATAGGCGTGTGGAGGCATCTGAGCATCTCTAACTTAAAAAACACGGTAGAAAAAATTCCCTGTAAGAATGTCTTGGAACAGCTTAGCAGCATTCATTGCCCTCCAGACACAGGATGAGAAGTTATGGACTCCTACTGGTTGCTAAAAAGGCCTCTTTCTTTTGTGTTTGTTAAGATGTTTCAGAACACAAGAGATTGTTGACACTGAATGACTTAAAAAGCAAGCAGAAGCCAGAAATCTTTCTGTATTTTTAAAAGGAGAGGGCATGCGATACTTTATTTACCACACAACAGTTATATAGAAATGATGCATATTTTATGTTCCTGAGTCTTCTTCATTACTGCTTATGAAAACTTTTATTTAAACCTTGAAAATTAAATTGTAATTGCAGTCTTAATAATGACAAAGGTTGAGCTCATGTATGAACATAAATATACATATGCTGCTGCATGGAAGAAGTCCTTTGAAAGCTAAGGCCAAGAAAATAATGTAGCTTTGGGTTTACAGAAAATACTACTGAAGCAGAAACAAAAAAAACATCCTCAGCAACAGATTATATTTGACCTCAAGGAGAAAATGAAGAACTTACAGTTGATACAGAAGAAGATAGAGAATTAGAGAAAGAAATTTTAGAACCTGTTGAAACAGGAGACTTAGAAAATGGTATTAGGGTAGTTGTCTAGATAAGTGTCTAGGAAAGCATTGAGTAGAGCCAAAGGAGAGATGCACACTTAGGAGTCTTGAAGGGTGGTTAGGATGGAATGAGTGATAGCATATGGGAAAAAAGCGATGAACTCTAGTGAGATGTTCAAAGAGAATAAGGAGAACTAATCTGGCACAGCGTGCAAGACAGGGCAGCCAGGATGCAAGGGTTATCAGTTGTGTTTCACGCAAGAGGAGGGCATGATGGTGAGGAAGAAAACCTAAGCTATCACACAGTGGAGTTGTTTACATACAGCTTAATTACCACAAGGACTTAATCAATCTGAAGGAAAAACTTCACCTTTGGGCTTGTTCTTATACCAAGGTTATCATACTGTGATGTGCTACATAAAATTAGTTGGAAGGAGTAAACTTGCCTGAAGTCCTATTCTGTTCTTTCCCAGTAGAGTTTCTGTTACTCTTGTCACAAACTGACTATAGCTTATCCTCTTTCCCCCAAGGTTTTCTTTGTCTTTTCTTATCCTCGCCTTTCATAATCCCAGGGTTGTGCAGGTGCCATACATAATCTTCTGTGTTATCAAGAAATGGCACTGCAGGGTTCCATTTAACTAGCACAAGCTGTCATCTTCCATTGCTGCAGTTTTATAACTATAAAAAGACAATTATACATACTGTGAGAATGCTGATGACTGCACCTCAGAAGGCTGAAAAAAAAATAATTGTGACTTCAGTCGTGTGGAGTTATGGTAGCTTGAAGGTGAAAGTTTGAAGATCAGTGCCTAAGACGTAGCAGTGTTTCCCAAACGAATCATTTTGCTACATTTTTTTCTATGAGAAATGACATCAACGTGTTGTTGTCTTTTGTATGGCAAATTATTTTCATCCCAAGATATTTACTTTTTTTGAGTATGCTATTACTGTCTTTAAAGAGTGTATGTGTTCCTTTTGGTATCATTCAGCATTATATGGCAGTACACCACCATTCACTGCTGGACCTCTCCTAGTGTAGTCTTCTACCCACAAACTCATTTTTGCAGATGCATGTCCTTGCTTTGGGGTGCAAGTCAGATGAATTATTACAGTATCTGTCTTGCTAATGTGACTGATCAAGCAGCTAAAACTAAGGACAAAACTGGAAATATAAGCCAGTAGTTGCATTAGCTGTCAGGACTGTTGCTGCTATTGTTCCCGTTATTATAAACTATGCAGAAAGACCATAATTATTCAAATAAAATCACTGTCATAATCAGAAAATTGTACGACTGCACAACATTGATACATTTACTGTGTAAAGTGTTCAGCAGAACTTCATCACCTCAAGTGTAAGGGCATAATGTGAAGCAAAAATCTCATATCAGGTTCACACTATGTCATCATATGTCTTTATGTAAATATTAAATTTAGTTTGCTAAGGAATTAGAGATACCTCATTCACCCTTCCAATAACTGATCTCTTATAACTTGCACATTGTGCCATGATTTCAAGAAGAAACCGAAGCCAGGTTAAACAAATAAAAATAATAATAATAATAAAAAATAATCACACCAACAGATGATGAAAGCCCCGCTTAAGGCTGATGTGTGCTCAGAGGTTGTCACAGCACTCTCCAAACTAGCTGGCTGTAACAAACTCTTTTACTATCTCATAGCAACATACTCTTCACACAATCCCTCTGCTGTTTTCTCCTCACCTTGCCTCATCCAGGGCCCACTCTCTCTTCCCTTGCTTCTTCCTCTTTCTCTTCTTCCTCGGCTGCTCCCTCTTCACTGACTCTCAACCCCTTAACAGAACCAGCCACAGCTGCACCTTATCTACATCGGCCAGCCCACCGCCCCTGAAGCCAGCCCACAGCTGTATATTATCAACTAGAATTAACCTAGCTTCATTCTTCTACAAGAGGTCACAGGATTGAGTCCCGTCTCTTCTTTCTCCTAATGTCACTGGAATTTGCACATACTAATTATCAAAAAGTGCCTACCGTGCTGGCAGTACGTAAGACCTAGTTCTGTCTCTGCCACGGTATAGGCAGTGGTCTAACATGAACACTCTGATGCTGAGTTCAGAATGAATCTAAATGCTACTTTAGCATCTGCTTCAGGTCTTTTTGCTGCTGCAGATGCTTTGGGGAAAAGGATCACCCACCAGGCTTCTTCAGGACAGGATGAAGAAAATCAGTTTCAATCCCCAAAAGCTCAAACAAAAGGTGTGAATCAATCATTATTACCATTTGGATTTTTGGCAGTGTAAGTGAAAATCCTACTGAAAGATCTGTGCTTTATGTAATGCAATCCTATACTCCCTTGATACTCTCGTATTTTAAAACTAAGGATTTTTATTTTCCTTTCATAAGCTGTAACAGCCATATATTTCCCTCAGTAAAATACATGCAGGATGTTGAATAGGTACATGGGAACATAAGATTTTTTTTTTCATCAGCGTTTCCTCCAGTATAAATCATAATGAAATGGATGAAGGGCATCCTTATGTTAATATTGCCCTGTTTCATACTGGCAAGGTCACAATTCATACGGTTTATCTATTTCATGAATGCTATGCATGTCAATTAAAACTGCCTGTAGGCAGCTTTAGCCTGTGCACCTGACAGAAAAGCAGAATTATTTGCATTGTACCCATGAATTGACACATTTTGCTTGACTTCTATTAACCGTTTCCTCTTTTGGAAATCTCTCCAGATCTTACCAGGCAAAAGTTTCCCTGTGTCTACTGAATCCCAAAATAAAAAAATATTATTTTCTTCTGGATTACACATTGTAATCATGCATGTTCAGACGAACCTCTGAAGAAATTGTTTCATTTATGGCTTTCTGGAATCTCAATCCTGAGGCTATGCTCATATATATGCAAGTTTTTGCAGTTTGGGGAAAGAATGATTTCATATAGTCTATAGGCATCCAGACACTTTAGACAGAGGAATAATTATCACCACATTGTCTAAACTCAGCAGAGAGCAGCACGCTTCACTAGAGTTCAGAGCACAAATCTAATTTTGATTCCTCTTCTAGAAGACCAGCATCTCCCTGTTGGCTACAGAGGCAACACAGAAAGACCAGCTTTCTAATTTTGGCACCTAATTTATATACCTAAAATAAGGTGATGTGATTATCCTCTAAAGCCTGAATTCATCTACCATAAATTAGCCATCTGGAGGTTTTAAATGATTAAGTATCAATCCGTGATTCATCTGCCTATCCTCCGCTCTCGGTCAACGTCATCATCTGCTATTCATCCCGATTTAGGCAAGTGAAAGTCCATAGCTGTTTAAACTGCCTTTTTTGCACATCTGCAGAACCCCCGCACCTCTGCCCAAATGAGACACTTAGCCCTTACTGAAGTCCAGTTGTGATTAATCCCCCTAAGAGCAGCTGTCAAAATCCTAGAACCCTCTGAATACTAGACAGCTCTTAATTCTTGCTGAATCTCAGATCTACATAGATACCTGGTAACAGATGGTCTCAGACTGAAGTGCTCACCCTGTTGTGCTCAGCCCTGGCCTCCTCCAGCTCACCTTGACCTTGGAGTTAATAGGTAGGGAATCTGGAGAGGCAGAAGACATAGTGAGACAATATAGGGATTGGTTTCCCTAGGACCTTTTAAACATCCTCTGGGTATCCTGGCCAACTGTCCATGTAGTAGACAGTTTACCTATTTTAATTAGCTCTGTGATTTCCCGATCCTCCTATGGGCCCTAAGATATCTGCATTTTGCCACTGAGAATGTCAAAGTGTAGCACTGATTTAATTTTGGCAATGTCCAGTCATCTAGTGATAGACTGTGGCAAGCAGCAAGTGACTTGCCTGCTTTGATGCCCAGTCTGAAATAACGAAGATGCTGGGTGAGAGATGAGTCATTGCTTGCAATATCTTGGCCAAAGGAGAGACAAACGCTGGCATTCACAGAAACATTTTGCTGGCCTTCAACCGCTGTCTGCACCGGTCAGGCAAAAAGTCAGATACCTCATTCAGGATGAGATCCTGTCAATCCAAAGTATTGCAGTGCCTACAGCAGGGAATTGGATGTTTGGCCTGAGGAAGTGGTAACACAGGAAAAAGCAACTAGCTACCGTCAGGAGCTGATTTATTTCCCTTTGGCCATCTGACTCAGGAGAAATGAAACTAGCCTTGCATTCATGTAAAATTTTCTCTGATGGTTTCTGGGTCAGTCAGTCCTATCTTGCAATACCGTAATCTCACACGTCTTAGAAATGCATGGTCCTTGTGCCACAAGCCTTTTAGTTTGGACATCAGTTGGAGGGATCCAATGAAATAATAAAATGCAGATGCACGGTAAAGCAGAGCACACTCCAGCACACTTCTGTAAAACTCATTCATATGGAAATGTGAATAGGAAGCTTCATATCTCATTGTCAGGGGAAAAAAATGCTTTAAAAGTATGTCACAAATGAAGATCCTGGAAAATAACTTTTTTCTTGTGCCATACAGAGCATGCCTATGATAAGACATTTCAAGTTATGAAGTGACTGTGTTTTGAACTTGCTACGTGTCTATCATGCAAACAACGCAAGCACAGCTCTGTTACAAGGCAAAAAAACCCCCAAATGCATATTTTCACAATAATACATTCATGAAGACCATTATCCCAAGAGAAACAACAGTTGCTAAGAGTAAATAATTTTTTTTTGAGATACCTTGATTTTGATGTAAGCAATTATTATTATTTCAGGAAGAGATGGAACCATATGGTACTCAGTCAGTATTATCTAGGTGTAAAAGGACAGATGTGGAGAATAAAGGTGTGATTATAACAGCAAAGCTCTTCATGCTGAAGTTTATAAAACTACTTGAATAAACTTTTTTCATAAAAATATTTGGTGGCAAAACACTGCACAGCTCTTTCTGAATCCTTCATATCTTTTCTCTAGATGTTGTTACTTTAAAAAATGGTCATGTTTAGGTAAAACGTTACCTAAAAAATTGCCTGCACTCCTACTATCTTCCATATGCGTCAGCTTATTGGTTACATGGTTTTCTTCCATGAGATAAAAAGCAAAGTTAGCGGGCACCATCCTTGGAGGAATCACAGTAGCATCTTACAGTCAGGCTTAGGTTGTTTGTTTATGCAATCTGAGATAATTGGGTTTTTTTTTTCTATAAAAATCTTGAGTTTAATTGAAAATCTGATTTTTCCCTCATCAGGTTTACCTTCACTTCTGTGAACAACCAGAAGTTATCCCTCTCTAAACAACTTTTTTAAGCAGCACAGTTCCCACTTCTTAAAGTCACACCCTAAGGAGAAGATCAGCAAACTGTGTGCCTGAGCTCTCACTGAAACAAAATGTTGTGAGGACTGCTAGTTTAACTACAAGATAGGCAACATTTTTTGAAATTAGTATCTGTTTAGGATTTCCCCTTAACAGGTTTAAATTCAATAACCTTCATTTTTTATTATTCTCTCATTTGTCCATGAGTAAAAAGAAATACAATAAATTGCCTATGGGCATTAAACTTTCCTAGATGGAATCAAACTAGTATCTGTGTTTGTCATCTGGAGGGTGAAATAGATGGAAAGATGAGTTTACCTTTCAGAGAACAGTTATTTCTCCCATTTTCTTTGACTCACACATTGTTGCTTGGAGTTTTAAGGTAGTGAGAAAACGGAAGTGTTTGAACTGTGGTGCATTGTATATAAGGCAAAGAGTTTTAAAACAGTGCTCAAATGAAAAAAATATATATACATATATATATACATAAAACAAATATTGTTTGAATTCATATTGCTCATTATTTGAAGTTCATCAAATCACGAGCCATGAAAACTTACTGAAATGCCTTTCTTTGGTTGCTGGAACTAAACCAGGGACACAATAGGAAAAAAGTGCAAACAATACTCAGTGGTCTAGAAAGCACTAAAATACTTCCTTGAGTCAAGTGAAACATGCTTTATGGTGGGAACTAAAAGAAGTAGTTCTAAGGATAGTTAAGACATTTATTAAGACTGAAGACTATGGAATTAATCCAAACTTAAACAGTTAGTGACAAAAGACTGAAGGGAAACTTCAGAGTTAAATCCCTTTACTTTGCTCTGGCTGCTAGGCAAATTCCTAAAGAATTATGCTGGAGATTTGCAGCCCAGAATCCAGAGTGAAAGCACAGCTGATTAGATAAGCAATATAAAAATGCTAGTATGACTAAATTATATCTTGATCATGCTGTGAAACCAGCAACAGTGTTAATTTCCATTTTAAATAGCACACATAGTTGAGCTTCCCTAGTTTTGTTGGACAGAGATACCCAAATTTTAAGAAAATGAGATAAAGAAAGGAAGCGTGTACTGTTGGCATGGCAAAGTAATTGGCTACAGTAAACCTCAAATTTCACCACAAATTTATAGCATCAACAAGTCATCCCGATGATTAGATCCAAACTTGTACAAGACCGCCTAATAAATAGAGCATTCGTCACACAGTGCAGTCTCTCAAAGTTATACAATGCAGATTCTTAACTACATGGCAGTGTGTCTGAAAGGCTTTTCAGTGAGTCAGAAATCTGGCAAGAGACTTCGATTCCATTAGATGAGAAAAAAGGAGACATAGGAATCCTGCAAATAGCAGGGGAATAGATTTTAAATATAGTCTGAAAATATGAAGCTCAGAACCTCAAGAACTTTATCAATAATAAAATGGTCTGTCTTCTTACGATCTTTGTAGACACAAAAATGTATTTTATTTTAGTTTCTTTCATTCTAACAGGTATCTAACAATCTATCTAAGGTTTAAATAAGAGGTCTACACTTGAATTTATCTCAAAGGGCTGTGAAACAATGCCTCTCATTTGCAGCTGCCAAGCCCTGGGAAGTTGGGTTTTACAAACCCATGAAGCATTGAAGTCGGTACCCAGTTCCTCGAGTTTCTGCCAAAGACTAGTCAGAGGTGCCAGGTACCTATTGCACTGGAATGAAACCACGTGACAACCCAGAACAGAAGAGCTCACCAGAGCCGTGAAGTGAACAGGCACTAGGTTTTCATTTGCTGTGTCTGGATGGCCCAGGGGATTGCACCAAGCTGCAGACAATCTGTTTTATGGCTACAGGCTCTGGTTGGTCCTTTCTGTGTAGAAAAAACTAAGCATTGTGCTGACTACCTCACGCTGTGTGTTGCTAGACATCCTCAAATCATCAGACAGTAACAATCAACTAGGAACAGTTATTACAATGTAGCTCTCGTTAACACAAGAGCTAGCAATTAACATCACACATACAGATGGATATGGATAATTCTTCAAGTATATTGTTTGTGCACTCAGATAGAAACCAGATCTAACTGGAGCAGAAGACATGGTACCACAGAGGTCTGCCCAAGTTAAGAAGGGTGTGGAAAGGGAGTTCTCTTTGTAGGCTGTTCATACCAAGATCAAGTCTTGAAAAACTGTGCAGAAAATCATGTTCCTTTTCCACATATTTTGTGCTCTGAAGCCAAGAGGAAGATTCTGTCTTCCAAGATGATCAGTCTGGCAGGTCTCCCTGACACTTTATAAAGTATTAAACTTGACACAACTAAGTAATGTCTAGACATGAGAAATTGCACATCAACATCTTTAAAAGTGTCCTGAGGGTACAGAACAAAAGTGCCCCTAAAAATTTTTTTATGGGGAAGTAAGATCACAGAGCTGAGAGACACAAAATGAACATTCTTCTAACATATAAATAGGAAATTGAAAAAAATCCTCCAATAAATATTATCACCTTGCTATGAATTCAAGAGTGCATTTGGGAAAAATTCCTTAGTCTAAATTTAGCCAGATGCATAACCTACAGCTTTTACTCTGTGAAAAGGTCAGAATTCAGGCAGAAAATTCTCAACAGAATCATTTTTCACCAAAGAAAAAGTGAGACTGTCTTTCATTAATGTTCTCATAGTATCATATATCAAAAATAAGTAATTCACAGAATGAAAGTTTAACAAAAGAAAATCCCTTCCCTTCCCTGCCCTTCCCTGCCCTTCCCTGCCCTTCCCTGCCCTGCCCCTTTTCCTCAGTCTTTGTTTACTTTTTCTTTTTTGGGGGGCTGCCCATCTTCTTTTAATACAGTCATCAGAATGAGCTAATGCCCTCTAATAGCCAGTGAAATGAACAGCTAACAATGCTGCTAATTAAGCCAGAAGCATCATTAACAAATTCCTGTTGATCACATGCTTGTATGTTGGTTTTGGGCTCAGAGCCATGCCTATATTCTCCATTACTGAAATCAGTAGAAACAGTATTGTGAAGAAAAATGTTATAAAGGGAGACAGAAGGTCTCTGTGGTAATTAATGTTCTGCGTGATTACAGATCCATGAGGTTAAGATTACAGAGCTGACACACCTTTCTGCCCATCCCTCCAGTACCTGGTGGCAAGCTCACCTGGGGTACCTTTGATCTGAAGCCCAGCTGCATCTTCGCTACTTTTCCACTTACAACTTGGTTTTCTTTGTCATTAAGAACTTTAATCCTGAGGAGAGTGTCAGTTCATAAAAGCACTTCAGTATCAGAACTCAGTACAATTAACAGGAATTTAATACATGCTTACCATTTACAGTAATCTTCACTGGTTTACTGACCAGAGTCTTCTGTGTGGTTTTTTGTGTGTGATATTTTATTTGCGACTGTTATGAGAATACTTGGAGCACTAATAAAAGAGTAGAAGCTCTCTGAGCCAGAGATTTATTGCTCACACAGTCTGTAGCAAAGCAAGGCTTCCAGCTAAGTCGCTGGGCTTTTCAACTTCAAAGGATGCTGAGTGCACTCAGCTCCTTCCAGGAGATGTGTTGGCCCAGCTGGAAATATGGCACAGGCATACACACTCCCTCCTTTAAAACAGGCATATATAGTTAGCAATATAGTTATTTTGTTGGGGTGGGGGGTAGCTGGAGTGCTGGGGGATGGAATGCAGGGGTCTGCATCTGGCTACCCAGGGGAGCATGGTCCAGCCAGCTACCAGTGGTTTCACCAGCAGGAACATCTCCACTCCAGGGATAACCTCTTTAGGGTAAAAATTCCTGTCGAGTCTGGCTAACTCTTTGTGCTCTGTGCCCCCCGTTCCCACAGCTATCCCCCGGTGTGTGCAGAACCCATGCTGTCACAGTGCTGGTATTCAAAAGATATGAGCAAGTCAAAGTCTGTGAAAAGAAGGTTTTTATTAGGCCAACTAATGTGGCTGGGAAAACAACCAAACAGAAAGGCTTTGAGGCACATGGAAACTTGAACAAAAGTCTGCTTGCCCAAAAGTTGTCTGCTTTTTTCCAGCAACATCAGTTGATTTCACAAGAAATATTACCTCCCGGCACAAAATGGTGCTTCTCTTAGATATGGCAGCAAAGGTCAGTGATGCTTGCTAGACAGCTTAGATGGGAAGCCTGTCTAACACAGAGAGACATTGTCCAAGATCCAGAAATTAACTCATAATCACAGGACAGGACATACTTGTGAAGTCTTGTATTTCATTTGCTTTGTAGAAGAACATTTGTTGAGCTTTCTACGACATCATGATAACGTGAAATCTGATAACAAGGTAAAAAACCCCAACAGTTTCCATTCTGCACCTCAGAATAAAAGGTGAAAAACTTTATGGAAAATGTATTCCACCTATAACATGCTGTTATTATCAATTTAGTTTAGAGAACTTCCTGAAAATTAATGAACATCACTGAAATTACTTTCTTGCTGACTCGGTGTCTAGGGGATTACCAGCCTGACAGAAAGAGGAAAAAATATATATACATATACTTCTGGGTACAGAAATAATTTTCTTTTTATCATGTATAAACAAAAAGCAGCAATATTTTTTGCTCCAGTAATTTATGAGCAAATATCTCCACTGACACAATAATTCTGCAGCTACCCAAACCAGGAATGATTGCATGATGGGATTTTATTTGTGAAGTCTATATTAGAATTTCATCATAAACCCAGAATATTCAGCAAGGCTCTCTATCTTTACTTGGATTAATTTATATCTATTAAAACAAAACAAAAAACCCATAAAGATCTAAATTAACAGGTATATCATAAAATAAGAATTTTCAAGTATGGTTGCCTGGCATTTTAACACAACTAAGTTAAATTAAAAATGAGTACAAGAACAGCATCACATCATTTTGTGCATGGAAACCTAAGCAAAACTATAAGAAGCAAGAATACAGCATGTATCTGTGGGTTTTACAAATTATGTCAATGCTGTATGAAAGGCCAAATAGATCTTAAAGTGTTGGATTTTGGACCCTAGGTTTAGTCATGTAAACCAATAAGTGTTTCTTTGTCCATATTTGTTACATAGCAGAACACACAAGCCTCAGCAGAGGTGGATACTGAACAAATATAGTGAGAAACAGATCTTAACCAAACAAGATTTCAGCTTAAATACAGAAAATATGGAAATTTCTACTAGCAAGGTCCTGAGATGGAGAATAAGGGGTTTTCCCACACTGACAGTGGAACCCCCTCCCAAACATAGGATGGGAACCCAGAGATCTTTAGTTCAACCAGTGAATTAACAAAACAGATTTCAGACTAGTTACTCTGTTGGACACCAGCAACATATTGGGGAGGTTTCTGGCCTTAGATTCAATCTGCCTGACTTTGCACTGTAAATAATCTACATCTGAACCTGTTTTCTCAGGTGTCCATTCTGTCAACAGGGAGAAACAAACTCTTTTAGAGTGTGATTCATTTTACCTGTTGTAGACATCATCTTCAGGTTAAATTGAATTGCCCTGGCAATGACTCCATCTCTCTGGGATTGCAAAGGGAGTCCAGGGTGACCAACTCTGGTGAAGTGATTTAGAAGGTGCATCTACATTTGAATGAATGAATCTTCCTCCAGTGTCAAAGGTGTGAAATCCCCCAGTGAACAAGAACCAGAAAGAATGTGGGAAGTGGGGAAAAGGATGCTAGGTCAGGAGTTAGCAGGGCTCATCGAGATGGCTTTAAACTAGATTCAAAGGGGGAAGGGAGTAAAACCAAGCTCCTCCTTAGAGATGAGCCTGGGGGCGGCATGCCAGCATTGGAGGCAAGACTGATAACACAGCTGAAGGGTACCTATGCCAATGCCCGAAGCATGGGCAACAAACAGGAGGAGCTGGAAGCCACCATGCAGCAGGAAAACTATGACATAATTGCCATCATGGAAACATGATGGGATAACTTGCATGACCAGAGTGCTGCAAGGGATGGCTACGGACTCATTCAGAAGGATAGGCAAGGAATGAGAGGCAGTGGGGTAGCTGTGTATGTCAAGGGGTGTTTCGACTGCCAGAGATGAATGATGGTGACAACAGGGTTGAGTACTTGGGTCCCTCACTTCAAGAGGGATGATGAGGTGCTGCAGCGTGTCCAGAGAAGGGCAACGAATCTGGTGAAGGGTCTGGAGAACAAGTCCTGTGAGGAGCAGCTGAGGGAACTTGTTTAGCCTGGAGGAGACTCAGGAGGGATCCTGTTGCTCTCTACAAGTACCTGAAAGGAGGTTGTGGTCAGGTGAGGGTCAGTCTTTTCTCCCAGGTAACTAGCAAAAGGACAAGAGGAAATGACCTCAAGTTATGCCAGGGGAGGTTTGGATTAGATATTAAGAAAATTTTCTTCATCAAAAAGGTGGTCAAGCATTGGAACAGGCTGCCCAGGGAGGTGGTGGAATCACCATCCCTGGAAGTGTTTAAAAAACACACGGACGTGGTGCTTAGTGTCATGGTTTACTGATGGACTTGGCAGTCCTGGATTAACGGTTGGACTTGATGATCTCAAAGGTCTTTTCCCACCTGAATGATTCGATGATTCTAAGTGATATTTTTTTTCTACAGTTTTTATTTGCATATTTTTCAGTGCAATGTTACAAATGTAAGATATAATCTAGAGCACAAGTTTTGCCTGGATGAATTTTCTCCCATTTCTTCTGCTAATGAGTCTTAGTAGTCTATACAGCAGCACAAAAATAAGCTTTGTGGTATTAAGTAAAGTCAAGATGCAGGCCACCCTCTTGTTTCTACTCTGCAAAGAAGTTGAATTTACTGTAAACATAAAGGACTGGCACTAAGTGTAATTCCTTTGCATGAATTTGAAGAAGATGCTTATTCTTAGAAAAAATCCCAATTATTTTTTTCTTGCAGAGCAAATGATAAGCATGTTGACTACTATAAATTATTAACTTGAGGCTGATTGCACAGGCTAGATGCTTAGTGGATAAATCAGAGAAGAGATTATCTTCCTAAAAAGAAAAGATAAAAGCAGCGTGACAACTATGTATGAGACTATTGGCTACTTTTTTCTAGTTCATCCTGAGAGTAAGAGTAGGACTAAACAAATATATGAAATAGGAGGGAAATAGAAAATCAAAGTGAAGTTGTAAAACTTGTGAAAAACAATAATGCTGTAATGGAAGATATTAAAACTTGGGGAAAATATTACAGTATGTTATACATTTGTGTCAGTTGTCAGTTTGTCAGTTATATGCTTGTATTAATCACAGAATGGTCAGGGTTGGAAGGGACCTCTGGAGATCACCTTGTCCAAGCTCCCGGTTCCAAGCAGATTTACATAGAGCAGGTTGCACAGGGTTGCGTCCAGGCAGGTTCTGAATGTCTCCAGAGCAGGAGACCCCACAGCCTCTCTGGGCAGCCTGTGCCAGGGCTCTGTCACTCTCAAAGTAAAGAAGTTCTTCCTATGAATCTTCTTATGACTCCTGTATTTTCCTTTTTTCTCCTTTGAGATTATTTCTGGCTTCACCAACTAAGTGTCTCTTACAAAATAAAAGTGAAGCCATAGCTTGCATGATAACAGGCTTCCCAAATCTGTGCAAAAGCACAGGAGGCATGAAAATGTTCAAAACACATCACCCTATGAAAACTTACTCTTCCCAGTTCAATTCATTTTCATACTTCCAGCTTCATCACTATTGCCGTTATTGGCTACACCTACCAACACAGAAAGCAAAAAGCTGTCCAAACAAAATGTACCCAACCAGATACACCCCACAGTGAGGGTTTGCGGGACATTGCTTTTACAGCTCCCACAACAGCACACCACAGCCCATTCTCCTCCTGCTGTGTTCACAGGGGAAAAAGTGTTAACAGGAAAAGCAGAGAACATTTTGAAAATCAGATATGTAAGATGTGGTAGAAGTCCACACAAGAAGAATAATATTTTTAGTCACAAAATGAACAGAACTAGTTGATGTGGATAAAAGTAGAAATCATATTACATAGTAGGCATGCCAAGAGGTGATGAAGCACTAGGGACTGGAAACTGCAAGAAAATGTGTAGGGCTGACAGTTCTACTTGTGGAGCAGAAAGTAACTATGTCCAACAGCCTCAAGTGATTGTGAGAAAAAGGTGCTCATGAGCTGGCTGTATCTATGAAAGGATCTGTGAAAGGATCTTGTGAAAAATCACAAGAGACAGAATAGCCATCAAGTGTGCTATCATGCCCATCAAATGCAAGAGCCTCTCCTTGCAAGTAGAGTCCCACCGCTACCGCAGCTCTCCCCATGGAGCCAAGCCATATGGAAAAAGATTCAGATGTACCTTCAGGTAAAAGATGATGCAAGGGTGAAAAATCCCATAAAAGTCTATGACTTCGGATCATCCTCCTTACCAGTTTCTAAAAGTGTTGCTACTTTTTTACAGATAGGAAAAATGTAATGAGGAATCATAATTTCCTCAGAAATATCATCTTAACCAGAGTATCCATTTTACACTGAAGATATCTGACATACTGTTGTATTTGCTTTTGCCATGTTGGTTAATGTGTTCCTGAAAAGCATTTAGTATTACTTCTCTGAGGACAAAATAAAAACCGGAATAGAGTAATACATGCATTACTTATCCATCTCTGGAGACCCAGATTCAGGCTGTAATGGGATTTCTACAAAAAAAGAGGTACAATATTTGAGTACAATGATATTTCAGGTCATGATTAAATTTCTTATGTAGATATTTTGGGACCTATTCAATCTGCTTGCTGCTCTCTGTTCCATATTTTCATAATGCTGAAATCTTGCTGGTAAAGATTTTATCAAACTAGTGCAATATGCAATGTCAGACCAAAGTAAAGTACAATGAGTCTCTCATAGATTTTCATCTCTAAAGTGGACATCCAAAGCAGTATTTTCCTCCTTTTTCCTTGGAGATTTGGAATGACTAAAATCCAAGTCATTAGCATTCAGGTTGTTTATGGCATTACAAAATGATGAAAGTAGTTTGAAATGAGTAGTAGCTTAAAGTGTGAGACATTTTTCGAAATTATGCATCTGTTTCTTCACTGGAAAATTTGTATGCCAGCCAAGACATAGCAAGGCAGAGACACTGCGATTAAATCAGAGAAAATTTTATTACAGTGTCCAGTTCAGGGTCTCATCAGGCCAGGTAAGGAATTTTTAGCATTCCCAGTATATATAAAATACACTTCAAAAATAAAAATAGAGTCTAAAATCTCTATTATAAGCTTTCTATATTTTCTTAAAATAAGCTGAATTTGCAGATTGACAGACCTTCAAAGATATTTATAAAGGGCTCTAAATATCTAATCTCATGACCATATCAATAGTCCAATGATTATAAAACTCACAAGACAAATATTTAGCTAAGAGTCCAGAACAGCTTAGTTAAACACTGAACGGTAGCCATAGAAGAAATACATAGTAAGAGATCCTAGTCACAATTTTGATTAATTAAATACAGACTGCAGTCAAAGAGAGAGCCATTTGCAAACCACTTGTAAAATGCTCTGAATTCAAAATGAAATAAACATTTAATTGCCAGGCTGAGAGCAGTCATAGTAGCAGTTTGTCATCTTCTTGGGTCTTGGTTCAGAAGTCAGTTCTCAATGAAGGAAAATATTCACATACTTACATTTGATTTCAGAGGCATGTTTGCATATACCTAACATTAAACATGTGTTCAGTTAATGAACTTGACTGCATCTTCAAGGGCTAGAGTCCAAAGCTGTGTTTTGCAGATCAGATTTTCAGAGTTGCCTAGACACACTAGTTTTATTAACTATTGCCATTGGGTTTTGTTCATCTTTTTTTCATTACTGTATCCACCTATTCTTACATACATTTCAAGTAACTTATTTTGAGTCAGTCACGCATCATGAAAATGCTGGGTTTGTTTCCAATTTTGGTGTGATCTTTATAAAGATATTAACTATCTGAATATTGGAAAATACATAAATTGATACATTAAAATACTTAAAAGCAGTCCTTATAGGCTCTTATGATAAATGGAGCAATATAGTAAATTTTACAAAGTGTTAGTAAAGACTTCTGTTTTTCTATCAAAAGTCCAAAGAATATTATTTACTGCTCATAAAAGCATATATACTACAGCTGTTTGGAAAAGAGCCTGGAAGCTTCATACAGATGGAGAGAAACATTGATCAAGAAAGAGTGAAAGATACTGCTGTATTTTATGTGTTCAGTGGCCAGAGGGAAATTAAAAGGCTGAATTCAGCCATGTTCCCAAAGGTCAGATGACAGTATATAAAAAAAATCCCCAAAACTCATAATTCAGTAACACCAACTGAGCAAAGAGTTCAATGATAAACTCGGCTCACATCCTTAGATAAGTGCTACATCCTACGGGGCAGATCAAACACGTTGCATGCTGTTACTCGGTTACGTACACCGCGGAACGATTTGAGGGTTGTGATATTCAACTCAGGAATGACTGAGAACACAAATACCCACCTCCCAGTAAAGACAGCTCACTTTACTGAATTGGGTATTTCCCAAGCATGGAAGGGGAGGGAGGTTTGCCTCCAAGACTGGGACTCACAACAGCTGAGATTATGAGTGTTGGGACATGGAAAACAGATGAGAAATACAAAGCTGTGGCTGCAGTGGTGTCTCCTGCATGAGCTCAGGCACCTGTGGAAGGCTGTGAATCAAAGTCTGCTGGTTTGTGACCCAGAGTACAAGCAATATAATATTGGAGAAGACTATATTTGGGGTGTCCTCTTATTGCTCCTACAGTCATTTCTAAGTTGTGGATGATTTTTCTATGTAAATATACATTAAAAACTTTACCTCTCTGCATACCCAAACAGTAGGCTAAAGTCTGTGCCTTCCTGGTTATGTACTCATTCAAATTTAGCAGGCAGTAAGTTCTTTGTAGCCTGCTGTCCTGGATACTCATGGGATACATCAGAGCTGTGGTCTCATCTCCTGTTAGTCTGAGGTAGATGACTGCTGTAAACACTAGGGGAAAAGGTCTACCACCACTATCTTTATTGTATATGCTATAGTTCAAGTGAGTTAAGATCTAAAAATTTAATTGGCCTCTTTCAGAAACTCAGGCCCATGGATAGCTGTTTTCATAGGCAGATTGTTTTTGTTTGTTTGTTGGCTTGTTTGCTTTTGGTTTAGGCAGAAAGTCCCATTAAGACTGAAATGCTTGGTAGCAACTTTTCAAGGCAGGTAGCCACCTACATGGGGAGCATCTTTCAGTGTTCGGAGAATTGGGCTGTACTGTCCAATACTTAGCACCTTTCAGGTGTCTAACCAGTTTAGACAATTTTTCTGAAGTTACCTCTTATATACTTAGGGCAACTTCATATCACACCATATATCTAAGCAGCTTGGTTAATGTGGGTCTCAAAATCTCTGGGTCTGTCTCCACTTATCCCTGCAGTTTGTACCTTATCTGCCTCATATCTTGGGGTCTGTTTAGGTATGAGGAAGCTACAGAAGACTGGTTTTGCTTTTGTCTTCACATGCAATGACACCTCCCCAAGCAAGTCCTCACATTTAATCCCTGAGGTCTAATTATTGGCTGTGAACCACACTCTCCATAGGGCATCATAGCCCTTTCCCCATGTCAGTCTCAGACAAAAGGCAGCTAAAGAAAATTTATTTCACCCAAGCACGGGGCAATTCAGCCCCAAGGCAGATAGCAGCCCAAAAGCCATCAAAAAAGGCTTCACCAATGTTTTGTGAAGGTGGAAGATCTTTTTTTCTTTAATGGTATAGGTTGATGTATGCTGTGTTTCAAGTCTTTGAAGGAGTTCAGTTCTTTGGGCTTGGTGAACAACATGTCACTGCCTTTAAGTTAGGTTTTGATTTCTAAATGATATCTAAATTATTAAGTAATCACTAGCAACAATGACGGTTTAGTCTCAGCTCTGACATTTCTATGTCCAATTCTTTAGAACCAGTACAGAGAATTAGTACAGAGTATCAGCACATACCAGTGTCTCCCATTGTATCACCATCCTGAATAGGCAAAATACAAGAGGAAAAAAGAGAGCTCTGTATCCTTTTTTGCAGACCTATCATACTTGGTTCTTGGGTACCGCAGCATCCTCAAAACATGTCAGAATACCTGTAAAATTTGGAAGGAAGTTGCCTAGAATTTTTTCTATTTTCCATCCTCTTTTGTCCCTGGTTGAAGAAAAGCTTCACAGAACAGCACTTTCTGCATTTGTTACAAGCCTCAGCATAAGACAGATCCATTGGAATGTGAATATTGAGGCAAGAGTGTGAAAAATGCAATAATGGATTCGATTTTTCTATCTTTTGACAGTATTACTTCATTTTAATGGCTGGCCAGTCCCACTAACAGCAACGAGCCTGACCATTCTGTAGGCAAGGGGTGACATCAACAGCCCTGAGCAAAACAACCTACAGAAAAGCTGAGACAGGAGAACAGGAGGCTGCTTTTTGCAAGCTCAGCATTAACATTCCCTTGTTTCACAGTTATGACAAGGGTGGTAACAAGAAGTGGCAAAACATAAATACGGTATTTTCAGAGTGACAGAAATGTGAATGGAAAGCAGTGCAAAAAGTCCTCACCCATTCTCATTACATCCTCAACATGGTAACCTCTATTCTCTCCTTAAGTACTTTCTCCTCCTTGTGAAATATTCCCTTCCCTTCCCTTCCCTTCCCTTCCCTTCCCTTCCCTTCCCTTCCCTTCCCTTCCCTTCCCTTCCCTTCCCTTCCCTTCCCTTCCCTTCCCTTCCCTTCCCTTCCCTTCCCTTCCCTTTTCCCTTCCCTTTTCCCTTCCCTTCCCCACAAAAGGCAGCCCTGTAATACCCGGGTTTTCTAAGCTCTTCCATTTCCACAGGAGCTACTTGAATGTGCCTGACCCCATTTTGATGTGGCATTGAATAGCGTTGCATCAAGAATAGAAGGGGAAAAAAAAAAAAGACAAACAATAAAAACTTTAATCATGCAGTTTTAAGTTTAAAAAAGGTTTGAAAGTCTGGTGCTTTGTCTTTCCCATTTCAGATGCTCCTGCTGCTCAAAAAAATTTCCCTGAGGTTCCTGCTGCATCTCTCCTATAAATGATTCTCTTTGATCAGAATCCAGTGCAAGCAGGGTTTTTTTTTAAGTCTTACAGAGGCAATGATTCCATATCACAGCACTGAAACTCTTGACAGCTCAGTGGGGGTGAGAAGAAGAAGCAGGATTATCTAAAAAAGAGAGAAAAAAGAGGAAGCAATTCAAAGTCAGGCCAAAGATGACAGGAGAATCAGGATAGCAGCTGTACAAAATCATACTTGATCTCTGCCAGAGATGTGGTATGTAGGGGCGAATGACAACTTCTAATTAAAGTTGTGACTGATTACCATGTAAGAAATGACACAATTTGTCGAAGACCTGGAGTAGAAGATGAATCACTTTTATTTACGGAAAATGCTAATTTAAAGTTATGCATTTTTAGAGGAACATCTGTGGCATATTTTTTATAAAATTCACTCTATAATTAAATCTTTCTTTTTTTTTTTTACTAAAACTTTAAAATTGTCTTTTATCCAGGCACTGACTTTGCATTACAGTAAATAAAGAGGAAGAAATACTGAAAACAAAATTTGGAAGAGACCCTGACTGTAATTCAGCAGCCCCCAATTGAAATTCCAAGAATGAAGCCGTACTAAAATACAGTATCTATTGTAGTGTAATAGATTCACAGATCTGAATCAAGCGACTCAGGATATTATTTTTCAGGGTTTTTGGCTTGTTTACTTGTCATATATGCATGTGAACTGGATTCATATCCCTTTTCAAAGCCACACATGAATATGAGCATTATTCAAACACATGTGCTGACTCACTTGAAAGCACATTTTGAATCTGGATTCACACTGAGATTAGCCAGCTTCTGTGCTGCTTTCTCTTGAGAGCTTGCTCAATCACTGTCCAAATTGCTATTTTTCAATACAGAAGACTAAATCGTTGTTGCCTCTACCGGTTGCTCCACATTTCTCAGCCAGGGCAACCCCCCTGGGAAACTACCTGGTGCAGGATTTTCTTAGCATGAAGTCTTTGGGTGGCCAGATGCTGGTTTGTTGCCCTTCATCTCACACGGAAATTTGCAGGAACAGCAAGGAAAGGGTGGGACTACTTGGGTATTGCCATGTTCTCCCCTCAAGTCTCCCTGAGCACAGTGCAGGATGGTGAAAGGGGGTCTGGGCAAAGCCCACATCAGGGACCACACTCATGGTTACACAGCATTGATGGTCACTAAACACTGTCCCAGCCTGGTCCTCTGTAGACTTTTGGGGGTACATACACAATTCCTAAGCTCCATCTGATACCAAGATTGTATAGAAGACAAATTTAACTCCCCTTACTCCATCCTTTTCTCTATATTTGATTAGCTAGGCTCTCCGTGTTTTTCCTGTGTCTCTAAGAAACTCTCTATCCATCATATCAACCCTATGCTTGTTAGGATAAATAAAAGCAGGTTCCAAGTAGGAGCGTCACCTAAGCATGGAAGTAAACATGATGTCCCATTTTAGACTAAGTAATAGTTGTATACAGAGCAATGCATGGTGTTCTATATGATCGGTTGAATTCCGAGTCTTACTTTCTTCTGTTAGAAGAAAGCATCCCTGGATTTCAGTGATATCTGCATCACTATTTATTTGACCATTTCATTGGACCAACCCCATGACTGACTTTGACCATTTCACAGGACAGATATAGCACAAGACAGAGACTGAAATACTGAACTGAAGGTGTTGTGGCACATATGAAGGCTGAAGTGAGGATAATTCACCAGTTTACAGATTTACATTTCATAGAGTTTATTGGCTTTGAGAGAAAATCAATCCTTTAACAGACTTTTTTGATGTTTCAGAGAATGTATTGGTTTCTCTGAATAAAAAGAATCAGCATTTATGTCCCCATGGCATTTTTTATATCTAAATATCTAAAACATAGCGCTTAACATTTTTAATAAGATATTATCTTAAAATATAGTCACATAGATAAATATTTTCCAAACATCTTTCTTCACTGGCTTGCTCCAGAATTCAATTGACTTTTTACACTTAAACAAAAATCTGAATTCTGAGATGTTAATTATCACATTTTCACACTATACAGAGTTATTATACACCTCCAGGCTATTGCTAGATGATTTTAGTATTAAAAATGTGGGAGTGGAGAGCAAAGTGTTTTGCATGTTTGTGCATGCCATTGTTTATGCCTTACAGTTAGCTTCATAGAGCAGAAAGTGAAATTGTGCATTTCTTTTGCAACTCTTTACACTCTTTCCTTATGTAAACCACATTTTGAGAACAGGCATACAACTGTCAAAGTAAAATTTTAAGTCTACATTCCTGTTTTCTTCTGAAGTTACACATCATTATGAGTTACTATATACAAACACCATCTCTCCTTGTGAGAATAAGGAAACACAAGATGAAGATAAAATTAACTGGCAAATATGAATGGACTTCTGCCCAATGCTTCTCCTTCCGTCTAACCTACGAAGCATGGCTTTGAAGCAGTTAAAGAAAGGTCTTTTCTGTATTGATACATTTCCGAGCTATGGCAATAAGAGGTCTTGAGCACTGTTCTTACTTCCCTGAGAAGATCTCTACTGCACAATATTATCCATGATACTGAAGCAAATTACAGGAAGAAAAAAAAAATAGAAGAAAAAAAAAAAAAAGAAGAAAAAATTAGAAAACTGTTCCAAATAAAATAAAAATGTGGTCAGAAAAGCAATGTACATTATCTTATGTGGCTTCCATTACAGTCAATGGTGGAAAATAAGCAAAGTTTGGGTATCCCTGGAATATAGAAGTTACTCACTCAATCCATTCCTTATGTTTCAGGGAGAACCAAAACATAACTTCATCCTAAACCTTGGTCATATAATCTCATGTTAAAATTCCTTCTGAAAGGATTTTTACTTTGGAAAGAGATCTAATGTTATATATTTGTACACTCATTTGCTGTTGTACCAACATCAGCCTGGATTTATCTCATGATATTTAGACACCTCACTGAAGTGCCTCATTTAAGAGCTTTGTCTTTGTTGACACTCTCTTCCAGAGTTCAGATGGGATGAATCATGTTCTAGGAATGCTTATTTCTATTCTTTAGTCTCTGAGTTTGTCAGATACCAAAAAATATGTTCAAACCATTTTATTTAGCAGTAGAAGATTTTCTTAATTCCTGTGTACACACCAGTGTACTCAGAAACAACAATGTTTTGTATTTATTAACTTTCACTTGTATTTTGCACAGTCAGATCAAGTTCTTCCAACTTCATTCCACATAAAAAGGTGGAATAACTGAGCACTATTTCCTGCACCTATTTCAGCTTGAGTTCGTCTTTCTCAGATATGGGTGACTGGAAGAACACACAGTTTTGCAGATTAGTGCTCCCCAGGGCCTTGTATAGGAGTACTGATATTTCCCACTCTCCCTGTATCTGCATCTTTATATAGCAATGCCTTCCTGGTTTTGAACTTCAGAGGAGATAATGTTTTTTTTGGAATCATGGAATGTCCACAGGAATCTCTTTCATGAAGCATATAAAATTGACCTAAGTTTACTGCAAATTTGAAACTGCCTATGTTTATGATTTTAGAGCTCTCGAGTACTGGCCTGGTTTTTACTTGAATGTATACAAGACAAACTGTAAGTGAAACCTAAAGAAGATAGGGGACGACAAATACTTTGTATTCTTAACTGACAGCTCTGCTAATTCAACCCATATCCCAACTGCTGAGTTATACCCTTTTAATTCTCATTACCCATACAGAAGCTTCTGTAGGTAGATTAGGATATCAACCCCCTCTCACATAGTCCCCACTCTTCAGTAAGTTTACAGAAGTGTCATTGGTTAGTCCTGCACTTTTAACTTTGCCACGCAGCACAGGTAATGGTGATGATGGTGCGCACAAATACATGACTAACTGTTCAGCTTTTACATCAGTGTATGGGCTTTTGTGCCCTCTGCACAAGAAGCATCATTTCCCAGTAGTCCCAGCAGAGATGATCCTGAAAGCCCATGGAGACAAACTCTGCTCAGTGCATTGGTGTAAGTTTTGGAGAAGATCTGCCCTTTAAAGAGGACATGTTGTTTTGCTTATTGTTTAGCATTAGACTTGTTTTAATACTTAAAAGCTTCAATCAAAGATCAAAAGGCATCACTCTGGAAAAAGACTTTATTTAAAAAAATAGTGAATATGTTTCTGGATAAATATTGAAAAGATTATTTTTAAAAGGATAATATTCTCTAAAAGATGTAAAATACTCATCTTCCAAGCATTATATGCTTCTTTTAGGCTTTTTCTGTATCATACATTTAAATAAAATATGTAAAGCTGACATTTTATGTCAACTCTCTATAAAATAGGGCAAACTCATAAACCAGTCTGAATGCAGACGATAACAATATACAACTTTGGTTCAGAGAGCACATATTCATAAATCCAAGTGCCTTTTGAAGTTCAATCCCTTATACTTGTCACATCCTTCCTCTGCCCTCTTGGGATAGAGATGTCTCCTCATTTCTACAAAAATAAGAGCTGGTGGGAAACACAGTTCTGATATAGCTACCATGTTGGATTACATAGCAAGGAGTTGGAGACTGTTTGTGCAAAGGTCATTGCCTTGTGCAAGGTATGCTGAAGAGCACAAACTCCCTTTTGTAGCATTTTATCAGGCTGTCTCCAGATCAGAGGCAGAAAAGAACACATCAGATCCACTCGTCAATGAGCAGTGCCTTGAGTGGGCAATCCTTTGGGTGTCATTATCCTGTTACAAGTTTCAATTTCATACCACAGTGCCAGTCTACTTCAGATTTCTCAAACGTGCTCTTTTGACTGGTCTCATCTTTTTGCTCCTTTATTTCCCACTGATGGAGAGGATCCTTGATGACAGGAAAGATACAGAGAAACATGCAGCCCACAGTCAGCCTTGAAAACGGGGAATATGAGATGGTGGAGGCTGATGACACAGCTGCATCAACTACTGATACCCACGGAGGAAGCCACATGTTAATCCATTACACGGACATGACTCGCATCCAGACCATTCGATTAGCAAGTCAAGTCGGCTGACTCAAACACTGCTGCAGCAGAAAGAATCATCTCCAGAAAAGGGTATGAATGGTCAGCCATCTGTCAGTGTCACTGTCAGTGGCTGCTAGGATCCATTTTGATCATTAACATCTTGCAAGCAGATTGGCTGTGAAGAAGGAATAGTTTGATATCCTCCCTGGGTCCAGATAATACTTAGCAGCTGAAGAAGTCCTGAAGAGGCTCACCAAGAGATGAGGGTAAGTAGTAGTTGCATATCTCAAACAGCGTTGGGAAAACACCCAGAACGTTATGAAGAAATATCATAGTTCTAAATGATCATGCAAAAGGGTTTTCTATCCCTTGATTCAGAGCTACACCGTAGTTCACATCCTTCCTACAACAGCAGAGGTAAAGGAGAATCGCCTTTAGTTCAAGTGCTCAGGACATCAGCAAAGAACTTCAGTTGCTGTAAATGCAAGTAGCTGGAAAATAGCAATTTGCAACGTATTCTCAGTATCTGCAAGGCAAGCAGAAAGGCTTTCAGTGAGATATCCAGCTGGTAAAACCTGGAGTGCCTCCCATGGCCTGTATTCCCAACTGGTGTAAATCAAGCACTGCTCTCAGCAGAGGTGCATCACTTTCCACTGAGAGTCTGATACAAAGACTTAAGTAATGCAGTATTCATTTTCACTAGCTGATGACTTCCAGCTACAGGTTTTCAGATCATAAGAATCTAGAGTCTCTAATTATCATTATTATTATTATTATTATTATTATTATTATTGTTGTTGTTGTTGTTGTTGTTGTTGTTGTTATTGTTATGGCCAGACTGTACATGGCAGTGATAACCTAGGAACTTCACTACGTTCTCCATTGCTGTGTGATTATTAAGAGTGGGCTATATTTGTTTGTGAGGTCTCTTTTCACACAGGCTTTAAAGTTTTGGAAAAGATCTAGTCCAAATGCAAAATTATGGTAATGATATTATTTTTTTTAGATTGGGAAGCTAAGTTAATTAACAGTTATACAGCATTTTGATATGTCCAGATAGAAGGCAGGTACAACCAGAATGTATTTTTGCTTTTCCCAGCATTGTCTAGCCTCACAAATTGAAATTATTCTGACATGTACATTATTAAAATGGCATGTTTTATTTTTGTCCATTTTTATGGCTTCAGTTTAAGTTTTATAAATATTCTAACAGGCCATTCTAACTTTAAGGACCTAACGGGGTGGTAAATTTTTAAATCAAATTGACTGTATCAGGGAACTGTATACAGGTGAGAAGGTATCAGTTACAGCAAATATAGGACACAGATGTTTATAGAGAAAAAGGAGAAAGAGGCCGATCTTTAAAGAGGGTTTAGCTCATACTGTATTTTATGACTCTTAGCAAAGTTCAACCACTTTGCTAGAGATTTTCTCTGTAAGACACTTGTTTTAGCAAATAAGCTTAACAACAGAATGACCAGTAAACAATTGTTCCAAAGCCACCAAACATTATTCCCAGATTAGCATTTTGTTAATAGTATTGGCTTAAGGAATAAGACAAAAAAGCAAACCATGAATGCATGTCTTAAGGGAATATGAGGAGAATATTAGTTTATGTGGAAAGAAAAACTAGATTTTATTCTATCAATGAAAAAATCCACTGATTTAAAAATGACCCACATATTCCAGCATCATAAGCAACGGACGAGTTTAACTACAATCTGGAGTACTCCATGGCAAAAAAAAATATATCTTTTCCCCTTTAACATTGTCACTAGAAGTAAGGAAACTTACCCCGGCCAAGCTGATTATAGCCCTACTACAGTCATTATCAATAGTTATATTCCTCAGCAAAATAGTATGGAGTTAGGCAAAGATCAGCTACCAACAAATATGATTCAAGATAATATCCTTGATCCCACAAATAGCTTTCAGGAAATCCCGGAACTGCAATGTCATTGGTGGCTGTGTATATGAATAGATGAAGGGTAGAGATGTTCTCATCTTTCTGCACTTCTCTGAAACATTTCAATTCCTAAGAACTACAGCATATTACAATCTCACCTATAAGAGATGTTCCAAAGGAATATGGACCTGTCCCAAAAGAATGTGTTGAAATAGCCTTTCCTAAAAAATATGCATTTAATGAAGAGCAATGCACAGAAAACTGCATTTCTGTGACTACCTGCCTGTAATCCTGCAGTGACCTGATGGCTTTCCAAGCTTAGTCAGAATCCATATGCAGCTACAACAGAAAATGCTCAGAAGTCATGGATTTCAGTGCTAGCTACACAATACTACCTGACCTTCACTGTGTGTGACTAAATCATCACCACCCATGCAGCTCAAAGTTTGAGCCTGTTCTACTCGGGGGCGGAGCTGGAGCAGAACCAGAGCAGAAAGACCGTGCGCTCTTTGGCCAGAAAATACTGTGATACAATCTCTAGGTTAACTCAGTGATTAGCATTCACGAACGTGACTTCTTACCGATATCACCCGGTTAGACAAAACTGTTTTATCCTGCCAAACAAGGCTTTAGTATGTCATACATTTATGCCGTCTAGTTCGGAATACAGAAGTATAACCAGGGAGGAAACATTCCAGACTCAGCGACTTCCATCCTGCTCAGAGCACTGAAGCGTGACTCCTCAGGAGTGCTGGCCATAGTGAAAACACTACAGCATGTTCTTGACACAGTATGCTGCTTGCCTAAAGCTATCGGATTAGATTCATGGTCTCCATCCTTATCTTCAAGGCCCACAATATCCCAGAGGTACAATTCAAACACCAGGTATTCACTATACTTAACATAATATATATACATAAAATGCATGCATGCTTATAAACCAAATTCAAAACAAACCTCTGTTCACAGTTTGATCATGAGAAAAAGGTGGTGAATTCAGTCAGTTTATTTAATGCTGTCTGTACAGGCAGCCAGACAGTCTACTGAACGCTGTAAAGCTTATGTAAAACAAATTACATTTACTATGAGACTGGCTTCACAGGCACTTGAAAAGAACATGGTCCCTTAAGGTTTCCTTACAAACATGATAATACCAGGGCATCTTGTCATATTCCCATGCTCTCTTCTTGCAAACATTATTTTGTAATTCTTGAAAGAAACAAAGAAAATAAACCAAAGATGAAAATTTGACTACTGTTGGTGGTAGAATACAACTGTATTTTTTCTAAGATGCTTTAGAAATGGGATAAAAGGAAACTCTGTAGTACAATAATTAATATACAAACTATTAAATAAGCATGGAGTAATTAATCAGACAGCAAAGAGCTTCCATCATGGAAACGAACAATAATGACTACATCTGCATTACAGGAAAGATGTTGTAAACTAAACCACTGAAGCTGAAAGTTCCTGAATTTGTTTTGGTTTTTTGTTTGTTTTCATACAGAGTGTCATTTATAGGAAGTCAGACATTCAATACTGCTTCATAAAAATTTTCTGCAATGCAACACTTCTATTTTTGAGCATGGCTTGCATTAGGGTACACAGGGTAACAGTAAAGAAGATTCTACATTATTTTCTAATCAAAGCTTTAATACATCTAATGCAGCTACCTTTTCTTAGAAAAAGGGCTGTCTACAACTCAGCACCTAGGGTGTCCTGTTGAGAAAGAGATTAGAGATGCAGATGCAAATCAAAGTCCCCAAAATATAAGAGCATCTATGAATAATAATAGTAATAATAATACTGTATTACTCCTGGGATGTTAGAATCTCCTCTTGCATGTTAAAGACCAGCTAATAGGCTGAATTTCTTCTACAGTTAACACAGGGAAGTACTGCTTTTGCAGATTAGGAAGATTTTTCATCCCTAGTGTTCGTTGGAGGCATGTATTCTATTGACACATGGAATGTAGATGCTCAATGGGCAGCATGCCTGTCTCTAAGGTTCAAGCACTTGTTCAGTGAAGCAATGACAAAGTTAGGCAGCTAAGTTAGGATTGAGTCTATTCTACCTTCAGGTAGTAGAGAAATAGTAGTTTGCACTGACAGCAGCTCGTTTGGACTGCACGGTTAAATAAACTGTATGGCCTCCCAGAAATAGCTTGGTTTGCGTATGTGTTTATGTCTTAAGTCTATGTATGCCATTTTATAAAATCTGAACTAAGATCTGATGGAAGTTATAGTTAGGAAAATAATAGCAGCAGCTACAATTCATTATGACACCATCATACTTCAGTATGTAGGTGTAAATCCATCCCTCACTGGCTGATAGTTTTCCCTGAATTTCCCATCCACTGTTACAATGTCACCGTCTGATGCAATGGTAGCTGGGTCCAAGAGGAACTCTTCCTACCAGTTCTCTAGAGCTCAGTCTTATGCATTAGGATAAAAGATACCAGAAAACGTAGAGGGAAAATTTAAACCAGTAATTATCAGACTTTTTATATCAATGGGCTGTGGTGAAATGTTAGCATTTCTCACAGACAGCAATGCCACTTTAGCATCAAACTTCTAATTGAAAACGCTTTCAAAAATATGTACATTTAACAAACATGCTTAAAGTGATTTATCATGGACTTCAGTAGGAGAACTATGTCCTAAGCTATGGTGATATCTTAAATGAGAAGTGAGTGATAACAAATTCATGTGACATGCATACAACTAGATGGTTGTATATTAAACATTAATTAGTGCTACACTGATTGAAGACTTTCTCTAAAATTAAAGCAGCAACAGTCTTTCTTCAGTTGTACTTCTGTTACCCTGAACAGATTTCTGTTTCAGAGCTGGGCAGCTCTGCTGGCTCCCGGAGCTGTGCGCTGAACATCTCGCACAGCTGAGTGCCACAAAGCCATAAATACCACATAACCACAGAGATGAAATACAGCATGGGCCAGAGGCACTTAAACAGGAAACAACTACCCATCCACAGGGATCCTGGCATTCAAATTATAGGACAGGGACAGTGTAGACATGTATGATGGAACGAGCCAACCATGCCAGCCTAAATAAACCCTGCTTGCTCCCTTCTCACAGCCAGGCAGCTCCTGTACCTAGTGCCCTGCCAGCACATGTGGTACAGCCTTAGAAACCTAATTACAGGTTTCTGTGTTGCTCAAAAGCCATAGCTTGGTCACTGTTTTGTTCTCTACCTCCCTGCCCTGCAGTCCCTGCCCCTTTCTTTTCTGAATGTGGAAAGATCTACTGACTATGCAGACATACTACCTCGTGACTTGACAGTGTATCAGCAATTACAGCATAACTGAGGATCTGCCCCAAGGTGTGACGGTTCAACCATTTTGTAGTTTAAAGGTCTCTATTAACACCAGCACGTGACAATGATTAGGAGATCAAAGCCCAGAACCGTAAAAGAAAATCTCTCTCTTGTACTGCCAAAGGTAAAAGGTATGGAATTATCATGCATATTTTTTGTCATCCCAATGCTTTCCCCCTGTAAATAATTATGTCTCCTGTTCATTTATTCGTATCTTTTAAAAATTCACTGGTTTATTTATTATCTTTGAATATATTAGCATGCATTGTGCTCTCTCATCAACTCAAATGCTAATAAAGATTCTGTTTATAATTTGCAATAATAATCATATTTTAATTCTTCCATCTTTATTGTGGAGCCTGCTTTGTCTACTAGATTATACATATAATTCTCCTCTAAGTTCACCAGTAAGAAACCATGTATGATTAAAATAATGTTTATGAAAATGTAATTTACACTCTTTGTGTTAGGGCAAGTCAGTCACACTACATAATATGCATTTTAGGAGACTTACTAGATACCAGGAATGCTATTCATGACTGAGAACTCCCCACCGATGAGGCGTGAAAGAGTGTTTTGCATCATTTGCAGAACGCTGATGCCTGGGACTGGGATCTCATTTCTGTCGTATCTAGCATAATTTAAACTACAGTGAAGGAAGAAAGGAAGTGATGGTTGGTGTAGAAGAACAGGACCAGGTGATGACTGATTTATTTTGATAATATCAGAGGTTTGGCTTGACTGTGATCTTTTAAAATCGATTTTCTGTAGAAAAGTAGTAGGCATTAACGTACTTTATTTATCTGCTACATACTATCAGATAGGCAGCACACTTTCTGTGTTGAACAGCAATGCTCCCATCAGCTGAAGGAGTCTTCTTCTCCACTTCAGTTAGACCGTCAACATGTCCTAATGCTTGTGTGTTGAACTGGTTGTACAGAGAGCAACAATGCTGAAATGGAGCTGAAAATACCTTTTCTTTTCATAATAATTGTATACTGTGAAATAACACAGAGGATTGGAAGGTGCTCCTCTTTTGACCTTGAACTGGTAATAAATGCTGGCAAGCTTGTCACCAGGTTTTGTCATTCTCTGGCCTGTGGGAATACATCTCCTTCACCATACCACTTGCAGAAAACCTAGATAGGCTTTGGCTGTTCAAGCTATGCATATGGTGGGGTGGTGGGTGGAAATTTCAGCTGATGTCTAAAATATAAAAGCATAAATATTTCACGTAAGTATTATCTTGCTAAAGCTGGAATTATAAAACCCATGCCTCCAAATCGGAAATAAATATTTATTATTTATTAAAAAAATATTAATTTATTTATTCATAGAGTATTTTCTGTGTGGAGAAAAGGGTGAAGATACCTATTTTCCAAACACGCAAGTAACACTGCTTCTAAAAGAATTTTTATACTTATTTTCTATAAAATGAGACAAAGAAAACTGAAGAATGAAAAAAAGAAATAGGAAGTGAACAGATCATTGCCAGTCAGAGGAGTTGCTTAAGGGGTGTATGAAGAAGTCTAAATATATGATCTATGTGTTATATTGATACGTACAATGTGCCTACATCCACCTACATGCACAGGAATAGGCAATACCTGCATGCTTGTTTTCAGAATTCCATTGGTTAAAATTCCCAAGCTTGCTTTGAGAAACGCAGCCACCAGTACTGGCTTCACCGAGGAAGATGTGGCTGTTGGTCTTCATGGAAAGGGCAACAGTTTGCACCTGTTACAGGGTTCACCTACACTTAAGGGGGCCTCTATTTTCCCCCCTTTCCTACCCCAAGCGTGCCCTTCACATCTCCCACCAAACAGGATCCCAGCTCCATCTCCTCACTTATCCCCACCCGCTCACTACCCTGGTGTAGGGGGTTCGCGCGGCTGGGTGTCGGGGCCGGGTGTCGGTGCCGCGGGCAGCTCCCCCCGGCCGGCAGAGCCGCTGCCCCCCGGCTCCAGGCCGGGCCCGCCGCTGGCCGAGGCCGAGCCCCGCAGCCGCGGGGGCAGCGCCGCGGGGAGAAGGGGCTGAGAAGGGGAAAAACCCCCGCGGGGGGGAACAGCGGCGGCAGCGAGGGGGGCCGGGAGGGGCGAGCGGCAGCCCCGCAGCCCCCCGGGGCAGGGCCGGGCCGGGCCGGGCCGGAGGAGGCCGGGGGGGCTCCGGGCGCCGCAGCAGAGGCTCCCCGGCAGCCCGCGGGGAAGGGCAGGGCAGGGCAGGGCAGGGCAGCCCCCGGCGGGGCAGGCTGTGCCCCTCAGCCCACGGAGCCCGCGGGGGAGCAGCTCCCCCCCGCAGCCCGGGGCAGGGGGTGCCCGCAGGGGGCTGTGACCCGCGGGGGCCGCGCCGGAGCCGGCTCCGGGCAGGGCCCGTGGCCCCGCGGGGAGGAGCCCGGGCCGGGGCCGGGCTGCGGGCAGGGCCGGTGCCCCGGGGGGGCTGGAGCCGGCCGGGCCTGAGGGGCTGCGCCCCGCGGGGGGCCCCGCGCTGGGGCCGGGCAGGGGGTGAGGACCCTCCCCCGGCGGGGCAGCAGCGGCCGGGACAGCGGGGGCGGCACCGGCCCGGCTGGGGGCAGGGGCAGGGCGGCACCTGGCCCACAACCGGGGCCAGCCCACCATAAGGGGGATCTTGCACCACGGCCGCTGCTTACCCCTCCATGAAGATGCCAGCGCACTTTCCCCAACCCTACAATTGGTGGAAGGCACGGGATGGTGTAAAGCAAAAGCACAGATGGTACAACTGCCGAGCAGCCAAGTAATGCCAGTTCTGCCATCTACCCACTCACTCCTCAGTAGGATGAGGTCAGTCAGTCTGCAAGGGCCTGGGTTGATTCCCAGTTCCTACCACCTGCAGTTCACTTAGGAAGTTGCACAACTTTCAGGACTCATACGCCCTTGGGCAGAACAGGGGATGGTTAATTTCACAAGTCAGAGGGAAGGTTTGGAAGTTTGGAATTCACTCAAATGTCTACCATTCCTGAAATAGAGACTTTTTGAAAACTGAATGGCTAATTTTTTTATTATTATTATTAAAAAAAAAAAAAAAAAAAGGAAAAAAAAAAGAAAAAAGGAGAGAGAAGACATTGAATACATTTAAAACAGAGAAATTTGTTCTGCAAGGGACAGCAGTCACCACTGAAAGCCTTGGTTCAGTCCCCAGGCATGGCTAAGGGAATACAAGAGTCCTGAGGTATTATCACACAAAATGAGCAGAAGAAAGCAAGTGAAGGATGTTTTTACTCTAATTTATGACCAACACCTAGCCTCAGAGACCTTGATTCAAGCTTAATTCCACCTAAGCCTTGGTACCTCTTGTTGGCTCTGGGCCTTCAGAGGCAGCCAGCCAGTAGGAAATTCTAGGTTCAGAGACTTATAGTGGAATTTAGGTTGGGCGAAAATTGACAGAAGTATGGTTTTCATAGATTTGTTTTTCCTTGATATTAAGATAACTTTTAAAATACATCTGCTTGGCCATTTAGAATAATTATTTCTCAAGTTTTCTGTATGGCCAAGTCAAAAATATATTCAATCCTTTTCATTTACTATAAAGTCAGGCAATAACAGTGATAATGACAAAGCCATATAATTTATTTGCATGGGTTTAAATAAATACCTTCAAGTAACAGCAAAGAAGGGGATAGATTGATTTTTATTTAGGTTCTAATAACATTATAATGTGTAATATAAGTTTTCAGGTGAATTTTATGTATATACATCCAGGCTGCTGAGAAACCCTGGTCAACAATAAATAATTAAATTCCATTTGCAATGCACAAAACTACAAGACATTTTGGCTCTTTGAGTCTACTGACTGTTCATTTTCAGCTTGTCCAGTGTATTGCAGTTTTGAACATTCGAAAAAAAGTCTCCCGACCAGCACCACTGTGATTCCAATACCACTACAATTTAATGGAAAGTACAGATGTGAAGACTTTGTAGATGACATTGTAATGGCAAAATTAATGAAGTCAAACATCAGATAACATTGGGAATTCATTCTGATGTCACTGAATTGTTCAGGATGTGGGAAAAAAAAAAGAGCATAATTCATCCAGCTTTGTTTCTGTATGATAAGTATTAATTTAGTGTTTATTCCATATAAGATAGCAACAATTAGAAATATTGCAAATTGTTCAGACTCTAAGTAGTGTTTGTTTAAAAAAAAATAAATTGAATTGGGCTTGATCCAAAATACTTCTTTCGTCATGGAACAACAATAATAATAAAAAATAATTATTCACCCAGCTCTGTTCTCAGGAGTAAGTGATAGCAAGGCCATATCATCACAAAATCTAATGAGTACAAAAGGTACCATTTAAAAATGGTAAAATATGATAAAACTAGCAATATAGCTAAAATGTAATGATCCAGATGAAACTACTGTCTGATCTTGGAGCAGTCTGTGAGCAGTGAGCAATGCCTGAGGACTAAAATTCCAAAATCGCTTTAAAAGCTTTCAGAGTGTTCTCTCTGTTACAAAAGCATGTTTGAGGAGAGAATCATGCAGAAGGGAGAACAATAAAAGGTCGCATTTTTCTGAAACCTCAGACAGTGTATTTAACGATAGTTGAGCCTCCAAGGACATTCATCTTTCATTTCAGGATATCACAACAGTAGAATAAAAGTGAAAATGTAGGAAATGGTTTACCCAGAACTGGGATTATTTCAGAAGCCAAAAGGGATAATCTCATGTTAGCAATTGTCTGTCTATTGTAATTATCCATGTTTAAACAGTTGGACAAGGATATATAAACAGTTATGTGGATACTCTAGTTAGGGCTGGAAAGCCACTACGACACTTTTTTTCCCAGGCATCCATAGAGGGGTGGATGGAACAGAGATTGACTTTTTGCTAAGTGCTGTGCTAGACAGATAACAAGCTGCCCTCCTCGGGTCCGAAGTTCACCGCGAGGAAGATACCTGACTTCATCCCTGCACAACCACCAGAGGACCCCAATGACTGAAAAGCGCAAGCGCAGTGGGGGTGGAGTTATTTAAATCATTTCAAGGAATATGTATGTACCTGATGCAACCTCAATGGTGTAAGTAGATCATATTTAAACTTGCTTGGTGCACCTCTGACTAGTCATACGCCCAGCACTGTGGTTTTTGCTCTTTGGCTTTGCCTCACAATAAAAGATTTCCGAACCTACCTTTGGTGGGTCAGGTATTTATAACAACTGTGTTACTAGTGAAAGCTTACTTTGCTGTGTCACCACAAGCCATGGAGAGAAAACGCAGATGCTGAAGCCCCAGAATGGGGGTTTGACTCTCCCAGGAGAGATTTGGTTATGACTTCATAGGAGCATGCTGCAATCCCAATGGCAAAATGTATGACCTCTTTTTTAATTTTTATTTTTGTATAAAATTACAACCTTAAATACTGATGAATGAATCACATGAAGGAGGCCACAGGTGAACCCCTGAAGCAGTTACTCATCTTAGAGTCACTGGAGTATTTCAGCCTTGTGAGAAGATTGAAAATTTCTCAGTTATTGCTGTGCCAATTTCAGTATGGGTCATGCATGACTCTGGACTTCAAATCAGTGGGTCTACCTACCATTTTAGAGCATGAGTTTTTAATCCATGATCCAGGTATCTTCTTGCATTTTATTTAGTTTAGAAAGGCTTGTTTGGCCATTCACTCTGCCATGGTGGACTTTCACAGGCTTTGCAATAGAATCAGAGGTAGGTGAACAGGAAGGTGGGTAGCAAAATTGTGCCCAGACAACACATTTCAGGACAGTATTTACTATACCTGAATGAATGCTTTCTTCTGAGTAGTCATTTCTACCATTATTCTTCTGCAAATGACCCACAATCAGTCTCAAGTGGATGCCTGAAGTACTGCTACATTGCAGATTGAAGGATTACACCTCCCAAAGAAACCCAATAGAGATGCTTATCTAATGCATTCTGGCATAAGAGGCTTTTTGGACACCATTGGGCCACCCAGAGCACTTCAAAAAGAAGCCAGTTCTGTAAAACAAGCATTAGTCAAGTGTTCTGTAATAGCAAATAGATCTTGATGCTCTGTTTTAGATTTTAAACTCCCTGTGTTAAGAACAGAATGATCTTTCTTTCTTTTAGGTATGAGAAAATTTTGTAACTAAAGAGACCAGTCTTCTTGGGTTGTGAGGCAGCATCACATGCATATCTGCTTATTCAAATGAAGAAGTTACAAAATATTTGTCATCTTTTTGAGGACTACGAATTTCTCTGTCTTTTCTGATGAGTTTGTCAGTAAGATCAATTACTGGAACACAGTCATATTTCAGTGTAACTTCAAATGCTAATTTTTAATGTGAAATAGTAAACTTGCTGATGAGTAATTTTTCCTTCCAAAGAGGTTTAATTATTTAGCCTCACCATTCTCCTTGATTGATGCATATTCCTTTCATTGGCTACTGTGACAATGAAGAAAATCAGGATGGGATGTGAATAAAAACTGTTCCCTCAGGTATATAACTTTTGTCTAAGTTTTCTTTGAAGTAGCTGAAGCAGCAGCAGGAGTCTGCTGAACTACTTAAGTCAGTTCTAGAAGTATTTTATTAATAAGGATAATTTCATTGAATTGTGGGGAATATCTGCTAAACTGACATGGAATCCTCTGTCCTGCTAGAGTTGTTTTAAGCTGCCTGTGTTAATCACTACATTATTGTATGAGGTTCAATAAAGAGAAGTGCCGGGTCCTGCACTTGAGTCACAACAACCCCACTCAGTGCTACGGGCTGGGGGCAGAGCAGCTGGAAAGCTGCCTGGTGGGCAAGGCCCTGGGGCTGCTGGTTGATGACCAGCTGAACATGAGCCAGCAGTGTGCCCAGGTGGCCAAGACAGCCAACAGCACCCTGGCTTGTATCAGCAACAGTGTGGCCAGCAGGACCAGGGAACGGATCGTCCCCCTGTACTGGGGGTGAGGTGAGGCCGCCCCTCGAATGCTGGGTTCAGTTCTGGGCCCCTCGCTGCAAGAGGGACACTGAGGTGCTGGAGCGTGTCCAGAGACGGGCAACGGGGCTGGGGAAGGGGCTGGAGCACAAGTCTGATGGGGAGCGGCTGCGGGAACTGGGGGTGTTTAGCCTGGAGAGGAGGAGGCTCAGTGGGGAAAACTATTCCTCTCTACAGCTGCCTGAAAGGAGGTAAAGGCTGAGGCAAAAAAGTAATTTTCCTCAGCTTTCTCTGTATCCTGGGTAACCAGGTCTCCTATTTTGTTCCAGAGAGGGCCCACTTTTTCCCTAGTCTTTCTTTTATCACCAGTGTACCTAAAAATAAGCTTTTCTTGTTGCGTTTGATGTCCCTGGCCAGCTGTAATTCTGTCAGGGCTTTAGCTTTCCTAACCTGGTCCCTGGCTGCTCAGACAATTTCTCTGTATTGCTCCCAGGCTTCCTCTCCTTGCTTCCACCCTCTGCAGGCTTCCTTTTTGTGTCTCAGCTTGCCCAGGAGCTCCTTGTTCATCCGTGCAGCCTCCTGGCTTTTTGCCTGACTTCTTTGGTGGGACACATCGCTCCTGAGCTTGGAGGAGATGATCCTTGAATATTAGCCAGATTTCTTGGGCCCTTCTCCCCTCCAGGGCTTTTTCCCATGGTCCTCTACCAAGCACATCCATGAAGAGGCCAAAATCTGTTCTCCTGATGTTCAGCATAGGGAGCTTGCTGTGTGCCCTGCTCGCTGCCCTAAGGATCTTGAACTCCAGCATTTCATGGTAACTGCAACCAAGGCTGCCCTTGAGCTTCACATTCCCCTCCAGTCCCTCCTTGTTGGTGAGAACAAGGTCCAGCATGACACCTCTCCTCTTTGGCTCTTCTATCACTTGGAGAAGGAAGGTATCATTAACACGTTCCAGGAACCTTCTGGATTGCTTACGCACTGTTGTGTTGTCCCTCCAACAGGAGGGTAGTTGAAGTCCCTCATGAGGACCAGGGCATGTGGAGGTGAGGCTGCTTCTATCTGTCTGTATAGGGCCTCATCCCCTCAGCCTTCCTTGGTCAGGCACCCTGTAGCAGACCCCAACTATGTCACTTGTCCCTGCCCTTCCTGTAATCCTGACCCATAAGCTCTCTGTCAGGCTGACCTGGAAGATCTTGCTAATCATGATGTCTGAACCATTTACATTTATTGGCATCACCAATTTAAGCCCTTCCAGCTTTATTCCAGCCCTTTGTATTTCTGAGCAGGAAAGTAAAGTTTCATGTAATTACATGTGTAGGAAGTGTTCAGCTGAGATCTTAAACCCTAAATCCAACAATCTCAGCATGATACAATGAGGTCAGAGCTTTCTCAGCTTTACTTTTCATGGTTAAAGTGGGCTAATAGCTGAGTTTTTGTGGGCAGGTACAGCTGAAAGGAAGAGGGTTTCATTTCACGTAATAGTGGTTGTGTTCAGTTTATCCCGAAGCACTTTGCAGAGTGCCACACTTTTGTGCAGTGCAATAGTGTATGAAAGTGAATATGGCAGCCCAGTAAAAGCTGGTTAATTACTGTTAGTTTAGCCCTACAAATGTCTAGACCATGCTCAGTCCTGAATGCATTTTCTTCTAAAGCATATTCAGAGCTCTAAAGCTGCTGAATCTCCTGGTTTGCAAGTAGTCCTTTTGCCTGTTTGAGCTCTGGGGCCATAAATTGCCCTCTACCGAAGGACAATACAGGCTGGAGTGATAGCTGTTGGCTCATACCAAAAGAGTTGTCCAAGCAATGGAGTACATAGAAAATTCCACGTATTTCACCCTGTTACCTTGTGGCATTACATGCCAAGAGACTGTTGCCAACCCAAGAAAATAAAATAATCCTTAAATGATCAGTTTTCCCTGCTTTGCACTTCATTCACTGGTTTTAAATGACACCCTACTTCAAACAAGTTACAAATGGGAATTTTCCTGAAGGGCTATATCTGTATCAGGAATTCAAAGAAAAGAATTAGATTTTTGAATGTTTCAGCTCCCCTTTGACTCATAACTGGGCATTCATAGGAAAAGTTAATGTAGAGTGGTTTCACTATTCCAGTAAGAGATACTGCTTGTCAAAACTGAAAAAAATCAGTTGGGACATTGTTTTTTGATTAATTTCTCCTGTTGAGAAAAATCTGTTTTGTCAAAGTTTTCTGTTTAGATATTTTCACATGCACACATGCAACATTCTTATTCTTCTGTTTCAGATTACTTTGTCTCTCAAATATCTAATTTACTGTGGAATAAAAATACTTTTCAAAAGCTCAAGTAAAATGAATTATTTAGATATTATAAAAAAAATAAATGCAACGAATGACGCAGACTGGAGGGAGGGGTTAAGCTGCTAGGATTGCACCCCTTTTGAGATTTTTGCTTTCTTTTTGTGTGCTGAAAAAGTCTGTCTTCCCACCTCTGCTTCTTTGGGAATGAATTCATATGAACAAACATGCAGAGAACATCTCAATAACGAATTTTCAAACAGTTTATGCTGCAATAAATGTTATTCTTAATGCACTCAAAATGCCATCTGGGTCCTACTGTGCTGCTTTCATTTCTTTGTGTGTCATAACTCAGCCAGTTTCTAAGATGCTGGCAGATTACTTGGAAGACTAATATAAAATGATGCTTATTAAAAGTGTGTCTTTGCTACCAGATCAAATTCTAATCCTGTATTTAAAGTGTCCAGCTTCTTTTTATAGGTGACAGTGAGCTAGATGATTCCAGGCTCCACTGGAATCTTATAATGAAGGCGATTGATGTGTATGATGGATCTACAGAAAAGTTGTTTTCCCTCCAAGATAATAGATGTCTGCAGTGTGCTTGAAGGATTTTGCACCTAGACCCGTAACACACTTGCCAGGTTTTTGCCATTCACTCCCATTTCACAGGCTGGAAGTAACACTGAAGAACTGGATTTCCCACAGAGATGAAAACTGACTTAAGTGTGTCACATGCTCCTGTGTGGACAACTCTCCCTGCTGTCATCTCTCAACAAAACATCTTCCAGGAGGAAGATACAGTCTAAGTGGCGTTCTTTATTCTCTTTAGATGTCACATAAAAATGAAGTCAAAGAAAGGACTGTAAAGAAAAGAGTCTGGTTTTAGGAAGTAATTGCTTCAACTGAGACTGCCTTTAAGGATTCAGTTTCCCAAAACCAGATGGAGCCGGTAGTATTCCCAATCTCCGTTTCTTCAGGAAGCTTATTTATAAATTTCTCAGGATGTTTGCTGACAGAGCACTATTAGATTAATTAAAGTTGTTCTGTATTCCAGCTTTTCAAGAAAAATCTAACCACAAATTCTACAGTAACATTTAACCTCTAAAAGCAGCAAATATGATCTGATCATTTGAGGCTAATAAGATCCCTAGATGTCTAAGCACAGGGTCCTTCACTGTTCCCAAATTTCAGTAGTCCTTGCTTCTTTCTAAACTATGTAACAGCAGAGAGAGTTTGGTACAGAAGTATCAAATCTCCATCCAAGTCCCTGGAGGGACAGATCCCTGCAGTAGGCAGTCTGCAAATGGCTCAGCTATCCTTTCTTCTACTTCTCTTGTGCTACATCATGGGACCATCTCGGCTCATGGGGACTATGGTGGGACAGCTGAAGAAACCATTGCCTTGAGCTGCTAATTACTGCTTCTCAGGCAAAGGCCATTTGCTGACCTAGTTTATGTTTGTACTGAAGTAGACTAAGCACGCTCATACAATCATCTCTCGCATCGCAGCTCTTGGGGCTGTCACCTCCACCTGCAGAATATAAGCAATGACTGAGAGCTCTCCACTGCTGGCATCTGAATCGAGCCACAGGCATCTTTAGGGACCAGGGCCTGGAGGAATATCTTTTGCTGACTATTTGAATTACACAAACTGGTGACAAAATAGGAATCTTGGCTCAGCAGTGAGGCCTAGTGGCAGAGATGCCTTCGTGCCTTAGCATCAGTAGTGCTCAGGGTGTATAATTTGAAGTTTTGTACCCTTTCACCTAAGGTGCTCTAATAGTGGTTTTCCAGAATCTCTGTGGCACTTTTCCCTTGGGTTTTTTTCCATGCTAAGATTCAGGTGCAGTTGCCTTCACAACCTTGTACTTGCCAAACTCATGACAGGTTCTCATGGGAAGTGACTGCCACTAATACATTGTTTCACTTCTTGTTTTGCAGGTTTTAGTTTATACAAAAGAAAAACAAGAAAAGTAGCACAGTAGATAATAGTCAGTTATATACTTGACAAGTACTATCCAGGACTCGGTATGCAGAGCCTTAACAGCCAATCAATGTGCAACATCTGTGCCTAATTAGCACGCTCCAATCAGTGCTAATAGCTTCACAAGCAGAAACAAGAAATAGGAAGCTTGAGTGGTTCCTGATTAAAAATACATAATACTAGGGGAAAAGCATGGCAAAAGTTGTCATCGTCATTATCAACACCATCACCATCTTGTTGCTTCTTGCTGCACTGGAGAGAGCCCCCACCAGAGGACACTCATCCTGGACACCCATCACTGTGCCTCATGCCTGACCACTGGAGAGCTTCCCCTTTCCTGTTCCCTTCTTTCTCGCTCTTGCTCTGTCTCCCTTATTTCCCCCAAATACTGGGTTTTGGGTTGCAGTCAATGCATTTCATCTGCTATGGGCCCTGCTCATACATCTTCATGCATGTGAACCTGTCTCATCCTCCCTTGTGCAACAAATGCCCATGCAATTAATCATGGGCATGTTAGCATGATATCTGGGTGTATCAGCTTCATCTGTGGGTGAAAAATCACAAATTTCCACCTCACTTACAAAACACCATGATTTATCAGTGTTAGAGTGAGAATATGGAAGATTTTACTATGCCACAGACCATGCTGATTTCCAGCCTGCAAATCAAAGCCATCCTGTGAGCACCAAATTCACCTAATGTATTAAGATATACAATTAAAGTGCAGTACTTGATCATTTATAAGCTGCATTTTACAAGACTTTTATTAAAATAGCTCTGCTATGTCCTTGCTATTTTTACCTTTACTTTCAGCTATATGTCTTTTGTTAATTCAACAAATTCCCAAGATGCTTTTAAAAATAATTGGAATGATTAACCTCTAGCTTCTCAAGGGTACAAAGTCTTTTATTATACAACCCTTTACACTCAGTGTTCAGTGTTAACTCTGATCAAAAACAGCTACTTAAGAATGTATTTTACAGTTTCTGTAACTCAATATTCATGGGGCTCAAAAAACGTGCCACTGTTTTAAAATAGGAAGTACGGGAAGCAGTGTTAAGGAGTAATGATGCTTTCAACACAAACATTTTGCTGAGTTTTATGCAGCTTTGGTTGCATTTCACTCTTGAATGAAGTGATAATGATTAGAAAAGTGTCTATACAATCCTGTTCCAGTTGTAGTGTGCACTACAATGGTAGATTAGCACTTAGGTATTTACTTCTGATTTTTTACTAATTAGTCATTATGTTGAGACATGGCATGACCAAAATTCTAAATACAGATCCTTTAGCTTCTCTCACCTTCGTATTGCAACCCCTTTTCCCAGCCCAGTCTTTACCACAGATCACCACAGGTTTAAACTTGCTATTTGAGAAACGTATGAAGTTAGACTTGACCTCCATCATCCTTTTTCTTCCCATGTAATGAAAGAAGACGTTAGAAATGGGGATAGGTAGGTTCTGAGCCTGCTACTTGAGAGTTTGATTAGTTTTTCATTGGGCTAAAAAACTTTTTGAAATATAAGAATGGAGCTTTGCTACCACAGTGGAACTGATGTTCATCTTAAATATGGAAATTATTTAAAGTTATTTGCTGATTATTTCCCATATTTCTCTAGATATTTTCACTAGCTAATTCCACCTCTAACTAGCAGAATCCTAGTGCAGAAAAATAACACCCATCTGATGATTCACAGGCATTTTTTATACCAGCAATCTCAAAACATAATCTAGCTCTATTCTCAAACCTTCTGTTGCCACTTTGATGCTTAAAAAGTGTGAGGCACTATGGTGAAGATCCAGGAAAGTCTCTTCATTTCCTTCTATTGGAATCTTTCTTATTGGGAGCTACTATTAGGCTGTTTCTTGTCCTTTGAAAAGTATATCCTAGAAGTATAGAAAATGGTAGACAGAAAGAAGGCCCTCATTTGCTTTATATTTCATTTTGTGCCTTCCCCCCCTGCCCCATCCCAGGAAAAGTTTGCAACATTTAACAGGCCCATTACAACAGTGGACAGCATGACATATTTCCTTTATCTTAACAAATCCAGAGGTATAGTTGTCGCTGCTCCTGGCAGTAAATTGTCTGAGGTACTTGATGCTTTGCAGAAAATCTGGATGAAATTCTCTGTGGTAGTTCCAAAGTGTGTCATGTATTCTGTACAAGATATCATTGCTCGATTTATTGTGTGTTGCACATTAGAAAAGAGCATTTCTGAGTGACCGTAAATGTATTGTGAATTAATAAAGATACCGTTTATGTCAATACATCAAGAATCTGCACTGGGTATTTTAGGCTTGACTTTTTGTCTCCTTGTTATCCCTTTCACACTTGTGTGTTTTTATTAATCTCAGCAAGCTACAGTGTCAGTGAAAGGTAAGCTGTGTTCTGTGTGTCTATCTACGCCAAGGGAGACCAACCTACCTGTCTACCACCTACAAGAGTCAGCTGGAGGCTATTTGTGGTACTCCTCGCACCCCTGGCTATAATGGGAGCATGGAAACTTAGTTCACTATCATCATGCAGACGCCCAGATTTAGGCGTCTTAAACTGAAGAAGGTTTCACAGATTCTTTCTTATGGTGCTATGGAGCATGAAAGCCCCTGACAAGGGTGGAGAGCAAAATCAATTAAATTGCTTTCTTGCTTTCTTGTTTCATCAGACTTCTCTCTCTCTGAGTTGTAACTTCTGTGGAGTAGGAACCACTTTATTATGTAAATGAATAGTACCAGTACTAAGTCCTTGGTTAGTGCTCCTAAGTTTCGTAATAATACAATTATATTCTCTACTTTTCCATGCTGTTACAAAGTACAACAAAACAGTGCCCTTCGGTCAATGAACATAATGATGAGAACAGAGGGTAGGACGCCTGGATAAATAAAACCCCTGGATTGTTCTCATGCTTTTTATGCATTCTTATTAATTTCCCAGCAAAGTATACAGCAACAAAAATGATAGCAGACATCGCTAATTGTAAGTAAATCATGGGAAATATTCACAGAAAATATTTCTAAGCCCATTTTATGGAGGAGGAAGAAAGTAAAGTATACAGAATTGAGGGATTTATGCAAACTCACCAGTGGAGACCACAGCAGAATTTAGAACTGAGTCAAAGCCTCTTCCCGTAGCCATGTTAAGATTTGTTTCCCCATTTATGTTCAGTATTTGTCCATCTGTTGATTGACACCTAATTGACAAAAGTCATGTTGAGGTCAGAGCCTTAGATAACCAAGAAAGCAAAACAGTACAGAAATAATTTTTCCCACCAAAAAGGGAAGACATTAGTGTCTTCGTGTGTCCCCCTTCAGAGTCCCCAGGTTTCAGTAACCACAACTGCAGATACCTCTCCCTGTAAAAACTTGAGCAACAGCCCAGCAAATTGATTTGTTTGCACCACAAATCTCACAGATAGATGAAAGGAATGGAAATCGCTGAAACAAAGCAAGAAGACAGACTCAGAAAATATGGTAATAGAGCTAATAAAGTTCAAAGTCAAAGTGCAATTCTTTCAGTGCCTGGCAAAGAGAACAGTGTATTAAATGCAGCATGCAAATGAAAGATGTTTTGGAGCCTGTGGATCTTAGATCAGTCTCACTGGCACAAAGACACAAGAATAGCGATTTCTAAGACCACATTCTGATCATGATTTCTATAACCAGAAAATGCAGTTCTGAATTAAGAATTGCGACATGGCGATTCTAAAATCAGTAGGAATCTCAAGAGGATCTGTGCTTTACACATCCCAAGACATAGAGTTTTGTTCTGAAATTCCTATAGCTAGCCCACAACATGTTTTCAAGTTTCAATATATTTTGAGCAAAGCATACAAATCAGTGTTAAAGAACTGAAGTGCTGAAGAATTGATCATATTGATATTTAAACATGATTTATCAAGCTCACTGACAAAATTTGCTTGGAAATTTCAGTGTGATTTACTCTTTGTTTTCCATCATTACAGCTTTCTATTATTTTCTCTGTCTATTGATGTAAGAGCCTTCAGTCTTACAAGTTAATGTAGGCACTATGGCATTTGATTATAAAAAGCCTAACTCCTCCATGGATAAGCAACAGCTCAAGCATGTTAGAAGGCAGGTTTCCCAAATATCAGACAATTCTTACAGCTTTTTTATTAGTGTTTTCAAAATTATGTTTTTAATACTGTCCATAAAATTTGGGAACCAAATCCGGATATGGCTTTCCAGGAATGATCTAAGTAGCTTTATTATCCACTTCATGAAGAAGAGAACTTAAGAAAGAAAATTTGAGTTTCTTTTTTCTTCTTCCACAAATACTGTGATTTCCATGGTCTAGAAAGATGCATTAATCTAGCCTCCCCCCAAATGAGAATTTCTATTTACATATTCAAATTGCTCGCTTTGTGGGCCACCAAAACCAACACAGTCCTAGCTACTTTTGTGAATGAAAAAACTGTAAATAACTCCCAAACATAGGCTTAGGCATGGAATTATTACAATATTGTAGCTTGTCTCCCCTTTAACATTTGTGTCCTTATGTCCTGGTTCCAGCTGGGATAGAGTTAATGTTCTTCTTAGTAGCTGGTGCAGTGCTGTGTTTTGGATTTGGTGTGAGAGCAGTGTTGGTAGCACAGTGATGGTTTTAGTTGTTGCTGAGTGGTTTATGCTATGTCAAAGACATTTCAGTTTCTCAGACCCTGCAGGCAAGAGGGCTGGAGGGGCACAGGGAGCTGGAAGGGGACACAGCCAGGACAGGTGACCTGAACTGTCCAAAGGGGCAGTCCATAAAATTGAACGTCATGTTGAGTATATAAGCTGGGGGAAGAAGAAGGGAATGGTAGGGATATTTGTCATTATGGCATTTCTCTTCCCAAGTCCCCGGCTGCCCTGGGGATGGCTGAGCCCCTGCCTGCCCATGGGAAGTGGTGAATGAATTCCTGGTTTTGCTTTGCTTGGGTGTGCGGCTTTTGCTTTACCCATTAAACTGTCCTTATCTCAACCCACGAGTTTTCTCACTCTTACTCTTTCTATTCGCTCCCCCATCCCACTGTGGAGGGTATGAGCGAGTGGCTGTGTGGGGCGGAGTTACTGACTGGCATTAAACCATGACACCTTGTCTTTTGTAGTTTATGAATCAGTAGTGCATCAGACAGAGAATCCTGAAACGATGCATCAACAGCAAGTTTTCAAGCATCAGGTCAAAGCTCTAACAACTCCCCAGGAAAAAAAGAAAAAATCCTGTAAAACCAAAATCTTCTCCTGCTTCAGTATAGCTAGATTAGTAGTCTTATTTTGTTTTGATTTTTTGTTTTGTTTGATTTTTGTTTTTTGTTTTGTCATGCAAAAGTCATTCAAGCAAAAAGTTTACTGTGTCAGAAACTTACAGCCTGCTAACCCAATTTTTGGCCCCAGAATAACAGTGGAGATTAGCTATTTTCACCATTTCTGAGTTTGGTCTGTTCTCTAACCTGATTTATACACATATTAATTATAAACCCTCTAAAACATGCAGCTTTAGAGATTTCAGTTTCTGGTTCAGCCTGATCTCTAGCTACAGTGGAATTTCTAGGCATTGAGTTGAGGTGGAATTTGCTCCAGTGTTTAATCAATTGTAAACACTGTGTATTGTGTCATATACTCCACTGCTATATTAGCCCTTGGACAGATAAAACAATAGGTTTCAATTTCCCTCCAATGTGTCATGGTGAAAACAAAGTCAGCTGTTTAAGATAAGAATTAGGGAAGATTAATGCCAAGAATGAAACAAGACTAGGGATTATCAGTGCTTTCTATAGCCTGTTTCATGATGCTTTCAAGAGCCAATTTATAGCCCTAACATAGAGAAAGAAAATATTTTTTTTAAAAATCACTTGGATAATATACTGCAATGACATGTGCTTCCTATGCCATACAGGGTAGACATGTTTGAACAGTGTTAACTTGTGAGTAGTGGACATGCGGATACATGAGTCATGCTAAGGAAGTCTGACTTCAGGCTCCTGAATTTGGTCTGAAAATCTGCATCCAAATGTGTTTAGGCTCAACTTCCATTTCTTAAAACACACAGATACAGTCTGAGTTGCCTCAGGATATTTCTCACAGGCCCTGTCTGAGCATGAGTTGGATCTTCCTTTTTCTTTGGATTTCATTTTTTAGTGAATATGTGGCTGTCTTGTCTCTACTCATACCTCCCCAGTTGGAATTTTCCATCACTAGAACTCATGTATGGCTATGAATATGAACTCAGAAGATCAGCAAGTAAAACATGCCATTAATCCACTGAACTCAGTGGAATGAAGGGTTTGGCCCAAAATTTTGATTCTGTTGTACAGCTTAGCAGGGCACCTTTTCCCTGGATGAGTCCCACCAGGTCTTTCTCTTCCATCTACCTACCAAGTTCTTTTCTGGGGTCAATAAAACTGACAGCCTAGCTCAATGCATCTTGTCACTGTTGCTCATCCTGTGTCCCCTGTTGTGTGTCCTCTCTGCCCTTTCTATTACAATTCTCATTACAAAAGATACAAAGGAAGTGAACAGTCACTTTATGAGAAAACCATGCCACAAGAAGCTTGTCATTAGGATCTTTTTCAAAAGATTCTATTTTCCTGTAGGCTTCTAGAGTTAGGTTTGAAAATGACGAGCTGTGGAAATAAGGAATATAATTTTCCAGCCCTCAGATTAAATAAAAACAGCCATCTGACAAATGTTTTTAATTCAGAGGTGATTGTAAGAAAAACTGTCATGTGAATTCGGGGTTAATGTGAAGAAGGTGGCTTTCTGTTCTTTATTTTTATGTTGTACCTTTCTGAACAAGCTGCACCCACTAAGTCATGTGAATCATATAATAATGATTAGCCCTCCCAATAGTCCTATCAGAAATTAAGGTTTATATAGACAGCGTGTGATAACCATTTATTATTTTTCTCCAGCTCACTTAGCTGTGAATTTTTACAGGAAACATTTAAATAAGTGTTCCACTTGATAGAGAAGACTGGCTGAAAAAAACACAAAAAATGGAGCAAGATCAGAGGAATTTATTAGAATAAAAAATTTAACCATTGTACTGCAGACACATCAGTTTTTTATAGTCTTGTACAGCATCTTGGCTTTAATCAAGATCAGACTGTACAATCTAACATAGACAGGACTTGACAGGTAATTTGAGGCAATGATACAATGCATATACCTAATAACTACATTAATAAAATATAAAATTAGCAATCAATGTTTCCTTCCTTCTGTGGGGTTGGGTTTCATATCTTCCCCTTTGTCTGTATCCTTTAGGTTAAAAGGCCTCAAAGGGAGAGATTTTTTTTCCCTATATCCATAAAATAAGACCACAGCCAAGCAAAACTTCAGATCCCTTTGGGACTTTTGTGTGTTGGTTGGAAATATTGGTATTGATACTTTTTCCTTTTTCTTTTTATAAAGTTAAGATTTTTATGCACTTTTTTATTGTAGTCTGTAGAGGTTGCAGTTTTAACACATGTTATTTGTACTAAAGAAAATTTTTTTTAATTTTAAACCCATCATGGGGTTTAGGAAAAGAAGTGAGGTATTTCTTTCTTTCCCTGAAATAAAGTAAGTTGAAGTTTGAAATGAAGGTATTGGAATTCCTATAGTATGAAACAAAAAAAAATAGTTGGGAAAATATATTCCTTCTCAAGAATTAATAATTTTGTAAAAAATCATCTTTCTCTTCATTCCATGCTCTGCCACCTTTAGCAGACATTACCAAAGAATTTTTTATTTTCTGCAGATGATTGAAAAATTCCGATTTTGTTCTTTTCATTCAGAAACAGATTGAAATAAAAAAAAATCAAATTTTTATGTGACACAATATTTCAGAAAATCTCTTTGGGCTAATCAAAACATTCACGTTTTGATTTTGTTCCCCTAAGACATTTTGAAATGAAAAATCAAAACATTTCTCTAAAAACACCAAAATGGGGCTTTTCAGCATTTCTGAAGCCTGTCATTGCTGGTTTTGATTCTCAAAATTAATTTTGCCAGCCCATAGATACAAGAATTGCTGAAATGGTGTACATTTGTGCCCACAGGAGGGAGCAATATGTGTAAGGATAGTTTTCATTAGCATATTTCTCCTCAGTTTCATTCACATCCAATTGGACAGTTTCTAAGGACAGATTTAACTTTAAATTCATCTTTAAGCATCTCTATGAAGCAAATATTTAAGCACGCACTTACCTTTTTTTGACCTCAGGAATACATACATTTGTGCTTCAATGCTGTACTGAATAGGGATACGCTTAAATTCCTCAATAGTATGTTGCAGCACTGAGGCCTCAAGCTTTTAATGAAGGTTCCACAGATATGAGACGACAGAGCATCACCCATTATCAAAGTCTTAGACTTTATATTTCATTGCTAACACATGACAAAACACGCTTTAGGAAGATCTATATATTGGGTTAACTACTTCAGTGGCGAGATGATACTGACGTACCACTATCCTCATCAGTTACAGAAGGCCTGAATTGATTTATAATACACTGCATGGATTCTTTTACAAACCATCAGATCTTTGACAGGGATTTAAAAACTGGGTCAGTTCCAAAGGAAAAAAAAAAAAAAAGTGGAAAAGGAAAAGATTAAGAAGAAAAAGAAGAATCCACTAAGAATAATGTTTAAAAAAGAGTAGGTCATATGTTTAGCATGTTGCTAAACATAGTAGGTCATATGTTTAGATAAATCCTAGGCAAATCCTTATGAACAACTTAGCCCTAGCTTTTTAATTCTTTTTCTATGAAAGCCTTTGTTTATAAAAAAGGGAGATCAGATTTCTTTAAAAAAAGGAACACGCGTCCATCAAATAAGACAATGTGTCAGTGCTGGTCTTACTCCTATATTCTTTAGAAATCCAGCACTGGCTACTTAGACTGATAGGATGCTGAATGAGATGGACCTTTAATCCAACCTGATAATGGCCAGTTCCACGTTCTTATTGGATGAGACACAGAGGACAGGACTTGTTTCATTAACAAGCCTGTTCTTAACCTTATTTTCTTGTTTAAGCCATTATAAAAGTTTTTGGGTTGGGTTTTGTTTTAATGAAAACCTGTATTTTCCTTGTGTACACACAAAAAGAATCTGCAACAGTTAGGTGAAGGCTCTGACAAGGTGCCCTTTCTCCCTCCTTTGTCCCACACTATTGGTGAGCCGCATCCTGCCAGTGTGTTAAATCTAACCAGCCTGCAGGGTCAGTAATAGCGGCTGAGGGGCTCTCTGTACAGAAGAAAATCTTCAGCCCCGAGATGCTTCCTCTATTGCCAGTAGTTTGGGAAGTTACATAGTTTATCCACTGGAAGATTCTTTTGACACTAGGAGGACTGATGTATGTGAGGCTTCTGTTTGAAATCTCAGGATGCTGTGATAGTGTTTCTATTACCACCTTACGTGAGCAGGCAGGTGCTGCAAAGGTTAGCCTACGCTCATGGGTCAGACCCGATGAAATGCTGGGAACCTCCAAGAAAAACAGGCACTGAAGCAACTAGAGACAGCCAAGATTTTTTTGATGACGCTTTTGCTAAAAATGTTGAGCAATCAAAAATAATGACCCTTTCCTGTAAGAAGGGTCATTTTAAGTGACCTTCTTTACATGAAGAAACACTGGAATAAAAGTTTTGAGCCCTCAGTGTCCCATTTAACTAGTAAGGTAAGTCTCATGGACACTACAGAGGTAATTGAAAACTCTATCATATACTGTTGTTTCTTTCATAACTTTATGTATTGTTTAGAGCTCAGGTCACCCTTTCTGCTCCTTTTCATTGCAATTCCTTTCCATTCAATTCCTTCAGGCATGGATTATGTAACAAACCTGCCTATAGGATTAGAATAAAACACTATACTGAACCAGCCATTCCCAGTTTCAAACAAGAGCTGGTCAATACCAGAAGATTCAGAAGAAACTTTAAACAACCTGCACTGTACAAGATGGAATAATCTGGCCCACATTTCCATCACATTCTGATAGTTTTTGGTTGTTTTAAACACTGAATAACAAGATTTAACAGATATTTTTTTTCCTGGCTATTCGTGTTATCCAAGTACATCTCCAAACTATTTTTGAAACTTGTGAAATTCTTCATCTCAATAGCTTATTTTGACAATGACTGCATAATCTGTGTCCGTGAGAAAAATGTTTCCTATATTAATTTTGAATTTAACTTGGATGGTGTTTATTTCTTTATCATGTCTCTATTCTTATGAGCTGTTTTGTTGTCAAGTGTCTGATTCTTTCCATCAGCGAGGACCATAAAGCTGTAAGAACATATGTAAATCAGGACACAGCTGATTAGCCCTTTACCCATCTCTAGTAGTGGACAACACAGAAGAATATGAGATATTTCTGCAGTGTTTAAAAGCCTCCAGGTATCTTCACCTCATGGATGCCTCTTTTCTGTCTTATCTGGGGTTTTTCGGTTTTGTTTGTTTGCTTGTTTGCTTGTTTGCTTGTTGTTCTTTTTATTATTTTTTTTTTTTCTGGGGATTTTCTTCCATGTATTTGGTGCATGCATTTTTAACTCATACATATTTTTATTATGCACAATATTCTGAGTTTCACAAGTTATTTGAAGTGCCACATTGTTTTGATTTTCCAGGCCTATCACCTGCTAGTTCCATTTAAACCCCCTTGGTTCTTGTATTGGAAGAGACAGTAAATAATTATTCCTTTCTGGCCTGTTTGTTGACTCTTATCATTTTATAGACTTCTGGCATATCTCCCCTGGTGCCAAGTCAAGGCTTGTGAAGACCTGTAAAGAGAGAGCACTTCTGCCCAGACAGTTAAACACAGCCTCCTGGGCCATTCAAGCTGCCACTCAGGATGGCACAGGGCCACCTGAAAATAGGGAGAAAACCAGATATATTGGTGTGTGATTCCTTTGTGCCAGTTAGCTTTGCCAAGGCTTAGGATATATTTGCTTCTTTAGAACACTGTGTACTACATTCAAAGTTAAATGTTGTATCTTCCCATGGAGGCATAACACAAAGGCAGTCTCTGAGGAAAGGACAAGGCCTACAATCAACTTTCATGGCATTTTTTTGTGTGAATTGTTTTTAAAGAAAAAGAAAAAATATCTATTTCTCTGGGCATTTTTTGACCACTGAAATGAATTGGAGATGTTTTGGGAAGGCACATGGCAATTGTTTTCCTTCCCAGCAGATCAACAAATGCCATTACCGTTCTGTAAATATGGAAAGAACCTCATAGCCAATGGAAAAGAAAAATTAAGTCTTTTTTTTTTTTTTTTTTTCTCCTCTGGGTACTATGACATTGTGAACAAAACTGCTGGCCAAAGAACTGAGTTGTGCTCCTGACTAGCTAGTTGACTTTGGGCTAGCCTGTGTCTCACTGTCTGTAATGTGGTACCCTGTCCCTAAAAGAAAATCACTTCCTTCACATTTCTTATACTTTACTCAGTAGTATTTAGAGTTTGCAGATGTGTTGGATCTCTCCAGTAAGTGAATTGGTGAACCTGACATGCTAACAGACTTTTAACTCCAACATTTAACTTTTTTTTCTGTTCTACCTCATAATAAAAATTGAATTTTGAGGTCAGTATAGCAATAGGGAAGAAAATGCAAAGAAAACCAAAATCCCTAGTTCAGATCAAGCTAAGGAATTTTTCAGGTTTTTTTCAATTAAAAGAGATATTTAGTATGGATTTTATTTTGCTTAAAAATAAAATTACTTGTGTGATTTAATATCAATCCTTTTATTTCTGTTTTCTTTATATTTTAAAGATCATTTCAGCTTCTAAGCCAAAAAATATTATTTTGATACCAAAGATATGACAGAATTTCTCTAAGAAATGTTGAAAGTTACATTCTCATGTTTTCATGATAAAATATTTCATTTCTGTTAGATACTTGAAGATGTCAAAATGAAGTGATTCAGCATTTTAATATCCCTCCTTTATTTTTCATTTGTAATTATTATGAGTAGATTCTACTTTACCTACTTTTACTCAAAATGACTCACCTGCCCTTGGTGCTGAGGAAGGTTATGGAGCAGATCATCCTGAGCGCCATCGCGTGCCATGTGCAGGACAGCCAGGGGATCAGGCCCAGCCAGCAAAGATTTACGAAAGGCAGGTCATGTTTGACAGACCTGATCTCCTTCTATGACAAGCTGACCCATCTAGTGGATGAGGGAAAGGCTGTGGATGTTGTCTACCTGGATGTTTGTAAAGCCTTTGGCCCCACAGCATCTTCCTGGAGGAACTGGCTGCTCATGGCTTGGATGGGTATATTCTTTGCTGGGTACAAAGATGGCTGGATGCACTAGCCCAACAATTGGTGGCAAATGGTGTTACACCCAGTTGGTGGCGAGTCACAGCTGGTGTTCCCCAGGGCTCAAGATTGGGGCCAGTCCTGTTTAGTGTCTTTATCAATGATCTGAACAAGGGGATGGGTTCAGCCTCAGTCGGTTTGCAGAGGACACCGAGCTGGGGGCAGTGTGACCTGCTGGGGGGCAGGGGGCTCTGCAGGGGGTCTGGGCAGGCCGGGCCGAGGGGCCGAGGCCAGTTGTATGAGGCCCAACGGGGCTGAGTGCCGGGCCCTGCCCGTGGGTCACACCAGCCCCCCACAGCGCTGCGGGCTGGGGGCAGGGGGCTGGGAACTGCCCGGCGGGGAAGGGCCTGGGGGGGCTGGTCGGCAGCCGGCTGGGCATGAGCCCCCCGTGTGCCCAGGTGGCCACGGCGGCCAGCAGCGCCCTGGCCGGTGTCAGCAGCAGCGTGGCCAGCAGGGCCAGGCAGTGCCCGTCCCCCTGTGCTGGGCCCTGGTGCGGCCGCACCTCGAGCCCTGGGGTCAGTTTTGAGCACCTCTACTACAAGAAAGACATGAAGGTGCTGGAGCGTGTCCAGAGAAGGACAATGGGGCTGAGGAAGGGTCTGGAGCACAAGTCTGATGGGGAGCAACTGAGGGAACTGGGGTTGTTTAGTCTGGAGAAAAAGGAGGCTCAGGGGGGATCTTATCAATCTTTACAGCTGCCTGAAAGGAGGTTGTAGGCAGGTGGGGGTAGGTCTGTTCTCCCAGATAAGTAGTAACAAGGCAAGAGAAACGGCCCCTAGTTATGCCAGGAGAAGTTTAGATTAGATATAAGGAAAGATTTCTTCACTGAAAGTGTGGTCAAGCATTGGAACAGGCTACCCAGGGAGGTGGTAGAATCACCATCCCTGGAGGTGTTTAAAAGCTGTGTAGATGTTGTGCTTAGGGACATGATTTAGTGGTGGATTTGGCAGTCCTAGGTTAACAGTTGGACTTGATGATCTCAAAGGTCTTTTCCAACCGAAATGATTTTACGATTCTATGAAATCCCTCTTACTGTTAAATTTTGTTACTCAAATGCACACTGATCATAACAGATACAATTTGTTGATTCAGCCTAGCCATCAGGCTCTATATTATACAATGATCCCGGTACTTTTAATGCCTCAGATTACGAATCTGTCACACCAGTAGGGCAGTTTTAGTGCCATACCACATGGAGCCCTGGAAACATCAGGAAACTCAAGGAACTCTCTGACCTTAGTAATTTTTATCAGCTTCAGTTGCCACAGATACCAAAAATCTTCCATTTTATCACTGTTTTAGTGAATGAGAAGTTAGTTTCTTTCAGTTGAGAAATCCAATTTAAAACCCATCTGGGAATATCATTATCCTGTAAGCCACATACAAGTGAGAAAGCATGAAAAACCTGCTCAACCAGGGACTAAAGTAAGTGGGTTATTCAAGTAATCCATTCACTGATCAATTTTAGTGAGAGTTTTGACTAAATCAGGACAGAAGGAGAAGTGCAGAATGGGTCTAAACCACCACCATCTGCATAGCAATGTTTCTGAAACAAACATTTCATAAGCTTTTTCCAGCAGCTGGACAAAATCCATACAAGTCATTTCTCAAGGGTTTTGTTCCAGAAATACTGCTTTTAGTACATATCATTCCAGTTACTACTTTCTGACCTTGCATGTTTCGGGATCTCTGGCATATCCTATAACATAAAATAAATATTTTCCCCGCTAAAACTGCTGTCTGCTTTAGATTTTGTCTTTTATTTGAAAAACTGTGCAGTAACTGATTTTTCCATCCCAATTTTAGTTTAACAACCTCTGGTTTCTTGGTGTATTTCTTGTAATACAACTCCATCCAGTTTCTGTTGGTTCAGGTAAATTCCTATGTTTGCCTGTTCTTAATGGGGGCATTCAGGTCTTTTGCATTCCAAGGAGGCTTTATACCATTCATTTAAGGGGTTATTTATGATTTCTCCTTCTCTTTTTCTTTTATGACTTTTAAAATGACTGCTCTCACAAGTTCATTTATTTGTTGCAACCACTTTATCAGAACTCCCTACGCTTTCCAGTAGTTAAACTATTTGCTTTTGGTTCAAGTCCCTCCCCTGACTCTTGGTTCCAGAGGATCAAAATTCTCAAAGGACATCTTCAATTTTCCTTTTGGAGGATGAAGCATTTTTTTTCTTTTTTTCTTCTTTTTTAAATCAAAGACACAGTACAGCTTTGTTCTGCCTCTAGTTTCTCAAAGAAAATAATATTTATTTTTTTTTTAATGTTCCTCACACTGTATGCTCTCATCTTGAAATAACTGATGGGTTTCATTTTTCTCAGATTAAGTGAAAATCTTTCAAAACTTGGGGCAGCCTGGGTGCAAATTTGGCCTCTGGGTATAGCAATATTGCTCAGTGGAGTACCGTCCAGAGTAACCTCTCCTGGCCGTGGGTTGGTGCATCTACATGATGGTCTGAGGCTAAGCCTGGAGGACCCTGCTCTGTCACCACATGCAGAGAGCTGCTCTCTAGCTAATCCTTCAGCTGTTTAGTTCCAAGCTCCACGTCTGCAGTTAGCTAATATATGCTCAAATCCAAGTTTTTATCCATCAGTTTTTGATAGAGATTTTCATACAGCCATAAGAGACATTACCTTGCCTTGATCTCTCCACCTTGAACTTGCCACAGAAGCAATTTCTACTTTGGCCATGGACACACCTCTTACTAAAACCTTCTCCCAGCTGCCTCTTCCCTGCCATGTCAAATCAAAGCTGCATTGCGAAGTCTTCAACACCATTTTCTGTTTCATATTTAAACATCTGCCTCAATTTTGCTAACCTTCATTTTCTATAAACAATTTCTTCTTCTCTCATTCTGCTCTTCAAGTGCTATCATACCTCAGGAACTGTTATCATACACCTTTTTGGTCTTCCTTCACATTCTCCTTGAGAGTCCCCGGTGTTACAAAGCTTGACAGTGGTTATGCGTCTAGGATACAGATACCACAGACTTCTACATCCCCCCCAATACTGCATTCCCTTTCTCTCTGCATGTAGTGTCCTACAGGTAGATGGCATCTCTTTGGAGCGTTGTCATGGAGTTCCCAGTCCCAAAAAGCCACATTTAGGGATTATATAAAACAGGACAAATGTTATCTCAGTGCTGTTTATCTTTCATCCTGTTGAATCTCCATGAGTTATTAATTAGTTAATGAATCATAGCTCTTGTTAGTTAAGTGTTTGTGTAAATAGTATTTTATTTAAAACTATGTACATAAACTCACATATACTCAGAAATTATGTAAATCTGTATGTGGATTGGTATGCCAGGAAAAGACATGCCCACGAACTTGTATATAGAATGTATTGGTTCATAACATGCAAAGTGCTGACAAGCAACCTTTGCTCAGCTGGATATCATATCCTTTTTTTCCCCTTTTTTTTAAAGAAAGCTGTGTCAGACAATTACTGGTTTGGATGACAGGAATTAAGAGGTGAGCTGTTTTCCTAATTCAGTGATCAAGAATATGGGGCTGAAGAATTTACACTCAACACAAATGTGATTGGAGGAGTCAGCAGCGTGCCCTTGCAGCAAAGAAATCCAACTGCACCCTGGGCTTCATTAGCGGGATCACAGCTAGCAGGTCAAGGGAACTGATTATTCTCATGTCTTTAGTCTTTCTGAAGTCATGTTTGGAGCATTGTGTTGGTTTTTTTTTAACTCACTGGTATTAGAGAAAAAGATGATAAATTGCAGTAAGTCTGGTGGAAGACAAAGACTTCCACCTGTGAGAATGTGAGTAAAATGTGAGTAAAGCATGAGACACCCAGGAAGAGTCTGAGGGATCTGGGTTTGTTCAGCTTGAAGAGGAGAAAGCTGAGTAGATACCTAACTCCTGTCTTTAGGTACCTCATGGAGGAGGTATAAGATAGTGAGACTCTTCCCGGAGATGCCCAGTGAAAGAAGAAGAGAAAGGAGTCAAAAGCTGCAGCAAGGGAAATACCAGCTAGTCGTAAAGAAAATACGGTTCACAACGAAACCTGTCAGGTACTGAAACACGCTGTCCAGAGAGGCTGTGGGATCTCCATTGGTGATTTTCAAAGCTCAGCTAGGGAAAGCCCTGAACAACCTATTCCAAGTCTGCATTTAGACCTGCTGTGGGCTTGTTGGACTAGCTGACCTCTAAAGGTTTCTTCCAACAAAAGCAATTCCATGAATAAGGAAAATTTGAGGTGGTTCACTCCAGATCAGGATCCACTTTGGGAAAAAGTGGGGTTTGTTAGAGACCCAGTTCTGTCCATGAGAGCCATGTATAATGTCCTGAAACTTAGTTTGACTGGATCACCTACTGTAAGGAAAGCATACAGATGGAAAACCAAAACCAAAGGTAATTACAGCTTATTATTGTTTGATTTATCACATACAATAACTTGTTTGTTACTTACACCTGGCAATTTAGCATAAGTAATTAATTTGCTTTTACCTTATTGCTCTCTATTGTAATAAAGAGCGAGCGAATTCGTGGTGATCACAGTGGCACCTCAGTACTCCAGGACTAGTGATCTTAAACCAATCTCCTGTTTCTACACTGTGATCAGGAGGCTCCAGGAGTAGCAGGGTGCCTCTCCACAAAGTTGGGCAGAAAGGGTTTTTTCAGACTTGGTGACAAAGAGTCATCCCCTGGGGTGGGCTCTTGCTAGCTATCCTAGCCTCACAGCAGCATGGTAGGAAGAATACCTGTATCAAAAGGGACTCTTCAGAAAATAACAATAATCTTTTGTTATTAACATTATCAGAACCTTGTGAAGTTTGGCCCATAAAGGGGCCTCCTCTGTGCTACAGCAATAAAAATTACAATAAAAATAAGATTGCTGTGCATCAAAAGAAAAGAACATTTGTTGAGTAAGATGCCCTACCTACATAAATAATGATGTCACAGTCTAGCTCATTGTCTCTCTGCTCTTTTTAATTACTTTTGTCTAGTTTCCTTCTTCAGCATCAAAATAGATTTTCCTTCTCTCTGTATCCTTTTCAACTGCTTTTTTGTTTTGTTTTGCTTTATAATTCCAGGGGGCACTAACCTCTGATGTAAATGTTGCATAATTGCTGGAAAGAACATATAGGAGTCTGCTTGCACTCAGCATGGAAGCAACCCTCCAGACAATGATGTCCTCTCTCATTTATTTCCCATTCTGTTTAGCAGCTTTCCTGGATTAAAAGGAGTTTATCAGGAAAGATCTCAGCTGCTATCAGTTCATCAAAGATGCCAATTGGAAACATAAGACAGTTCCACCTTGCAGGAATCTCTATAAAGTTACACACATATATATATATATATATATATATATATATGCACATGGTTAGGTACTTTCAGATCAAGGAGGCAGTGTGGAAGAAATAAAATTGAGAATGTATTACACCTAAAGCACTCTCTTTGCTTCTTGGCACATACAGAAGCAGAAGGGACAACCTCTCTGCCATTGCCCTGACAGTGCCATGTTATTCACTTCTCTGAGAATGTCTTGTATTCAGGTTCCTGAATGAAAGTTAAACTTTTCTGAAAATGTCTTTCTAATACTGTGACAATACTCTGTCCCTGAGCTAAACTGAATATCTGATCCTCAAGTGTGCAGAACAGCATACACTCACTATAACAGATTTTTCTTTCAGTGAACAAAAACTAAATGATCTTATATCTGCTAACCCATAAACAAAGAACCCTATCCCTTTACTCCCCGGTAGCAGAATAATAATCTCCTGACACCAAATAATGAACAAAACCTACCAAATGTCTCTTTCTGCAAAGACTGAGTCACAACCTCTAAAAATATTATTCCTTCTAGCTAAAAGGCTAGCAATTCCCATCTGTTTTTTTCATTAAGTTTCAGCAAAGAAATGTGAGACTCCCATACATTTTCCTCTCTCATTTCCACTGTTAGACCTCATGAAAAATTGAATAATGTCTGTAACCAAAAAAACAGTTTTGCATGATTTGTTGATCTATGGAAATTAATTGTAAAATATCTTGACTCCTTCCTGCAAGGAAACACAAATCAAGCTTCCTTCATGTCAGAAAAATCTTAATTCTTTAAAACAAATGATAAGGGATGAAGTGTATGATTTTGACTTATTAATCAGACAAATTCTTTTCTTACTAGTGCCTGCATAAAATTAGTATAAATCCTTTGGCTTCATTGTTTTTTCTTGAGTTTTACTCTGACTTGAAGAAGTGCAGAGTCTCAGTGAGAAGATGATATCATTCTGGCATGACACCGTTTAATTCAGTTTACTTCACTAGAGCTACATCTGGTGAATATGGGCTTGAAAACAGACTCAAGCCCAGACTGTTGATTAAGGTATCAAAAGTAAAAAAAGGTTTTTACTCTACTAGGCTATGATGCTCCCATCCTTTTGAATTACATCTCAGAAATATTAAATGCTTCAGAAAATTTGAATAAAACTTCAACATACTTACTCTGTTGTTATTAAGGATTTATCTGAATTACTAATTAACTGGAATAATTAGGTATCTGTTTTGATTTAATTTTGAGATCTAGATATTTTCATGTCCTCATATAAAGACTTTTTGTTAAAACCCACTATCTTTCAAATAAGTAATAAGTGTGGGTACTATGTATGTGTTTTATATTAAATTGCTGTGTTCAGCCATGCCACAGATGGGACTGATTTGGAGTTTTAAAAGGTACACGTTCCTGGCTGTCTTTACATTTTGTTTTATGTTCTCTTTTGTTTCCTGACAAAGTATTTTTTGGGAAGAGGTAGACTACAGGATTAAGTTTTGGGAGATTGAGGATTAGATATCTATGTGAGAATAAATCTGTGATTTGCAAGCAAGACAAGATGTAATGTTTTGTAAATGAAAATATCTAGGAAGAAAATTACATGTATGCAGGGTGCTGACTTGTTGAGTGCTGGGAGAGCCAAACTGCTGACTTTGAGAGTCAATTTATTGTAGTGCTATACAATATTTACAAGCCTGAGGCAATGGGTTTCTTTCAATTCAGAAAGAGCTCTACCATGGATAAATGCCTTTGTCTGAGCAGGATGGAGCATTGGCCAGGAGCTGGCATCTGAACAAACAGTCCAGGGAAATGTTTTAGCCTCCTAGAAACTAGGGATGCAAAGGATTTTTCTTATATGGGGCAGGGCAGGGTGGTAAAAAGGATGATAAATAGCCTGCCGTAATCCGAAAGAAGGCCCAGGCAACCTGTAGCCCAGAGGTGAAATTAGGACAGCCTATCTAAGTACGGAAGTTCCCATATTGCATTTTTGGCCATGAATATATAGAACCCAGGCAGTCTATACCAGTATCCACTCAGGGACACTTTTAATGTGCAATTAATGCTAGGTGGTCTAACTCAGTTACAGATCAATATGTGCCCCTATCTTCCCTATCCAGATAAACTGAATGACCAGCCTTCCCCTGGCAGTGTAATAACCTGCCCTACACACTCCCATGGCACTAGAATGTGGCACTGTTCCCTGCCACTTGCTGGCTCAGCTGCGTTACCTATGAGCACAAGGATCAGTCCCTTTTCTGCTCCTCTTCTATGTAGAAGCACTGAAGGAGAGCATGCTGGCACCCATCCTGCTACAGCTGTTTATCCCCTGTACTGTGTCCTGTAAGAATGTCCTTTGGGGACAGCCTAAGGGAAACCTGCAGAAATATCCAAAGGAACAATATACCCAGACAGATATGCCTTTTAGGATTGGCAGGGTGTGGGGACAGAGCCATGGTGAGACACCTACTTGAGAATTTTTGCTATATCCATTCTACTAGCTAGCTTTCCATCCTGAAATTTAGGAATACAACACCCAAGCCCACTTTAAACTGCTTATGGACACACCAGATGAAAGACATCCCCTGGCACAACAGCCAGAGATCAGAGGTTATCTAGACATTGTGAGAAATGGAATGGAGAGGGGCATGTAGATGTGATCAAGGGTTCATGTGAGCAGAGAAGAGACTTGTTTTGTGCTTCTTGTGAGCCCAAGTGTACTGCAAGAAACAGGGCACACAAAACCTTTGGTTATCACTGTTAACAGGTCAAGCTAACGGACACAGGAGGAAACATGTGAATTCAAACACAGGTTGCATTGCAGTCAGTGACAAAATTCTCAGAGAACTAAATGGAAGCAGAGAACAGACAAAAGGCACATGGAGAGAGCAGACAAAGCAAGTGAAAACTGTGCATCAGTAAGGAAAGAGAAAGACTCTTGAGAGAACAAAAAGAAAAAAATGCAAGGATTTTTAAAAATATATATAATGTAGAAGAATAGAAGCAGAAAGAAACTTTCATTGATGTCCTTTTGGTTTGTTGCTCTAGACAGCACGCAAATGCATCAAGGAGGGGAAATAGAAGAATAATCTGATTACGTTTCTAACGAGGGAGAAAACAAGCCTATACAGGAGAAAAAAATATGGGTGTTCAATTTCAGTGGAACAAGCTTTCTTAGAATTGAAAGTGTTGGGCTAAAGTGAAAGGAATAGAATCACAAAGGGAAGGGGTGAGTGAGGGAAACTGGAAGGTGTTCAGAGTAAAAATCATGTTTGCCTCAGGGAATGTTGTGTATGTGTATGCTACCTACCCAGTAAATACACTGTAAAGGAAAAGGGATGCCAATGTGAATGAAAAATGCTCTGTATGAAGTAATCCAGGTTAGTAAGGGACCAAATGTGAGGCACAAAATGTGGATTATGGAAGGGAGAGATGAGAAAGTGTAGAGAAAAGAGAGGGGAATTCAGCAGAAAGACTAAAGGCAAAGTAGCACAAGAGGAGAAAAGAGAAGCAATAGAAATGCATTAGGGCAGGAAGGTCATCCAAGGAGATTACAGTCTAGGATATTGTAAATGTAAGGTATTATTAACCAAAGAAATAGATATGGCAATGATATGAAATTAATTCCCTGCCTCAGTTTTCACAAAATAAAAATAAAGGAGAAATGTTAAAAGCAGACATGAAATTTCCCCAAGGAGGAAAAAGAAATATTAGAAATATTACAGGAAATCTCAGTCATGCCAGAACAGGTAATCAAAAATAATGGTCAGAACCATATACACCAAGAATATATATAGAAGAAACCTCAAACTACCTCTATTCAAGTATACTTTACAACTTTCTTTGTAAGGAAAAAAGAAAAGAAAAGAGCAGTTAGAGGAGAGAAGAATAAAAATTTCAACTCACAGCTCTCTTTCAAAGCGTATCAATGACAAGCTAAAAGCTATATTTAAAATACCCAGCCCAGCAATTCTTCACTTTTCTGATAAAAGAAATGCCTTTGGAAAAGAACACAATAAAACCACTCCTCAAAGCCTGTACGTTTCACTCTCTTGTAATTCACATACCCATTAAGGACATAATCTGCTACCACTGAAGCCAATGGAAGCATATAGTGCTGATTTCTCTTGGCATTGAGTCAGGTACCAGCTAACAGAACAGTGTACGTGCCTATACCAGAGAAATGATATGTACCTTCAGAGCCCTGCGTGCTGAGAGTGCTTCTGCCACCAAATTCATGCATGTTCATCACTGCTTTGTGTCTGTCTTCCCAGGTGGAAAATGAGACATGCGACAGGTGCTGAAGTGTTTTGAGATCGGTCAGTGAAACCTTTTGGATTTTATACATAAAAAGACCACTCAAAAAGCTGCTTCTTGGGACATACAGAAGGAGAAATTACTGCTAAGCACCTCTTTATTTCTCTGCCTTGTCTGCCCACCCTGTATAATGCAGGGCAGAAGAGCTGTTACATCTGGGCTCCTACACTTTTCCAGTGGCTTGTCCCCTTGTGTATACAAAAGTGCAGGTCAACAGCAGGGAAAACTGCTACTTCTGTCCCAAAGCCACTCTTTTAATGCCTTCTCTACTGCCAGACATGTGATAACAATGCTGCCCTTCCTCAGGGAAGACTGCAAGCATTGGGTTTTCAAGCAGTGCTGGGCTAGGATATCTAGGACCCATCAGTACAGTAGTTTTAGAAGAATCAGCCTTGAGGAGTCACATATCTGACACTCCAGCTGAGGCCTGTGGTTCAAAAGCTGCAGGGAGCTTTTTACCTCTTTTTAAAATGTTCAGCAGCAGTAGGGCCTCTTCTAGCAAAACTACGGTTGGGTGAGCTGAATCCTGCTCCAAGTTGCTTTGGCATTCAGAGAAATTTCCTGGACTTCTGAATGCATGTAGAGCTGGCAACTTGCAGAAGCATGGAAGGTGTTTTCTTCAGCCCATCACAATGATACAGGCGTATGATGATTCCTTTTTTTTTTTTTTAATTAAAAGCGCTTAAAACACATTTTAGAAGTCTTTAAAGGCTAGTGAATAGTATAGTCAGACAGTACTCTTCTCTCTCTTAGTTCCCCAGATAAGAGGTTAGGCATAATGTTGCAGAAGCACAGGACTGTAGTTTTTGCTTGGTTTTATCTTAAGTATAAATGGTGTTTCACATCTTGCTGGAAAGGAGAAACATTTGTGGAAATGGGACCTCAACAGCAGTGGGAATATAACTTCTTTGAGTATATTGAATTCAATATTCAGACTTGCTCCACTGAAATTGGACACCCATATTTTTTCTCCTGTACAGGCTTGTTTTCTCCCTCATTAGAAATGTAATTAGATTATTCCTCTATTTCCCCTCCTTGATGCATTTGCATGCTGTCTGGAGCAACTGAATCCAGAAGAATGGTTGCATTCCATCTTTTGTGTATCAAAAAGTGATCTCTGAACCACCTAAGAATTTAATCCACAGTGTTTCTGTGGGTATTTTCAAAGGTATTTTCAGCTGGTGAATTGACACTGGCTATACTGAAGTTAGACTGATTTACACCAGATGTGAAAGATTAAGCAGCAAATCAGGAAACCAGAAGCAGAATCCAGACTCCCTTGAACCACATTCCCATGTGTATCTTGAAGGTCCTTAGCCTTCCCAAGTGCTCAGTTTTATTGATTAGACCTTCTGGTGTATTTATTTAATTAGATGTCCTATATTCGAGACAATATTTAAGCTTTACTGCATCAGTAGAGAAACTCCAACTTCACAGTAGGAAGGAGCCATACAAATGAACCAGTCCTCAGTTCAAGCAGAACAACCAGAAGAAGGTGTGATTCTACAAATAAGTGGCATTTTCAGTGAGGTTTACAAACAGACAAATATACAAGCTTTTGTAGAAGAGGCTTCATTGCAAGAACCTTTTGAAACATAAACTGAAGCTGTAACTCTTGCAAGTGCTCACCACGTGAAACACTAGTAGATGGCAGAAAAAGAGTATTTGAGCTGCATTCAAAAGACAACTGAAGTAGGTACAAGCAATTGATAGAGCAAAAGGTCACAGTGCAGGAGAATATTAGTGGACATGCTACACTGCTTGGGAGGAATCCAGATCAGCACCTGAGCAGCTGCATATTCTGGACAATCTGTTGACGATTAATGAAGGAAGACAGGAGGCCAGTTACAATCATCTCAGCCCAGTGTTATGAATGCATAGCATAAATCAGGTTTTCATCATCTTTTTTAAAAAGCCTTTGTGCAAAACACAGAGTAACTCTCAGGTGGCAACTAGGGCACTGTGGAAATTCACCTTCAGTAAGCAGGCACACTGTTCTACTGGCTTCTTATGAAGAGTTAATTATAAAAAAATATAATTATATGACACTGAATAAGTGAAGGAAAGTTTTGGAAAATATTGCCTAAGCATTAGAGCAACTGACTGAGGTCATTCATCAGCTCAGGAGGTCAGCATTTGCGTGGGCAGAAGTCAAGCTATTTAGGCATCTCCAGTATAAGTGTTCCTGTCATCCAGGGTTTCCCTTGTTTTTACAGAGACAAGAAGACACTCCAAGGATGGGTTTCTCTGACATATTCTTGTTGTCTATACCACGATGAATTCAACTGTACCTAGAAATGCCCATTTCTCTTTTAACCATAAAGTGGACTTGCAGTAAAACTGCCTCAGATGTAGACAACTGCATGCAAATGTCTCATTTAGTCAGATGAATCCTCCTTGCTGCCTTCTAACAGTATGAAATGCTTCCATTGGGCATTAAAGTTTTGATGTTAAGCTGTGGAATTGAAGTTAGAGATATTTGGGAAGGAAAAGGCTGGCTCAGTTTCTTTGATTAACTTGAAGGCTTGGTGGTTCCCTTTTACACTGTGCTATGGAGTGTGATCCTCAAGCTATCAGCAACCCATGTGTGTGAATACGTTCCCACAGCAAAGCTTCTTGCCTAGCAGTGCATCTTCAGAAGTGGTATAATCATGTTGTCAGAGCCAAGGAACAATATGAACAGGAAAATACTGTTTTCAAAACATGCTGAATAGCTCAGCAGTGTGCTTGCTAGTGTGTTGGATTTCAGGACATGAAGAGGCAGTCTGAGTTTGTCTGCATGTGTAACACAAAATATATACTCGTCCTTCATTTGTTATGGCAATGATTTAAATATCATCTCCAGTTCCTTATTTTCTTCAGTAGTGTCTTAGTCAACAAGCATAAAGGCAAAGGTATGGATTATATAGTATATTCTAGGGGGAGATTCTACAGCTAAAAGATATTTTAGCCATACTTTTTAGGCTGAAAACTGCAGTAGGAAAAAAGGAAATATGTCAAGATTAAGTTTAATTTACCAAACAGTTCAGTTGAAGTGAATGAAAACAAAATTTTCTCACGGTAGTGTTCGGATCCAGTATTCCATCCGTAGATGTTCATGTACTTCTTTGATTGGAAAATGGTTTTATAACATTACAGCAACCCACATGTTGACTACACATTCATTTATGCAGTTACATATTATATTTATTATGTAATATATAGTGTATATAATATAATTTGTAGAAGCTAATATGATTTATAGATATTATAACATTACAGCAACCGACTTGCATGTCAGACTCAACAGCACTGCCCACTGCATTGCTAATCCTCACGTAGCCCTAGATGAATCAGGTGTGTGGTGACCTAGCTTTACTGAAGCTCCCTGTACAAGGACTACCTGGCCATACCTAGTGTTATGTGTACATGTTCCAAAGCACTTTTCTTGGCAAAGAAAAAGGCAGATGCTAACACTATTGTTTTAGTCATTCTCCTTTCTTATGACAGCAAATGCAAACTTCTGCCTGCAGGATTGAATAACGCTGTGCAGAGATAGAAGCTGGGACTCAGGTACCCAAAAAGCAGCTTTGCATAACAGGACCTGGAAGTCCTGGTGGACAGCAAGATCCTGTCCTACAAAGCTGCTTTCTGGACAAGCCAAGCAGAGAGCAAGATGAACATAGGTCAGCTCTAAGCCTTTGCAGCAAAGGTAGCCAACTGCATATTGGTCAGCAGGTCAAGAGAAACGCTTCTTCTGTACAAAACAAACACTGACATAAAGGAACAGATTAGACAGAGGCCTCCAAGCTGGTGAGGGTCACTGGTGCACATGACGTATGAGGAAAGGCTGAATTTTCCCCAGACTTAAAAAGGCATGTTAAAGGAGATGGTATTGCCAGCTTCAACTATCAAATAGAAGGGTCTTGAAAAGGTGGAGCCAAACTCCTCTTGGAGTTGCACAGTGATATGACAAGGGGCAACACACATGGAAGTTGGAACATGGGAAATTATGGTTAGCTATTAGGAAAAAACACATTTTTATCACAAAGTTGGTCATTGTACCAGGTTGCTCAGCATAAAGGCTGGGAAATCTCCCTTCCTGGAGATATTAAAAATGCAGCCTGGACAAGACCAAACTGATTCATTAAGACCCTGTTTTGAGCAGAAGGTTAGACCTGGTGACTTACAGAGGTCCCTTCAAAACTCAAGTCTTCTGTGGTTTCCTTTGGCCAACAGAGGAGTGTTGCTGTTCAGGGACACTTTTCAAGCAAATCAAGTGACTTGTTTTCAGAATAAAAAAGTTCTGTCCTCATCCACCAGCTGTCACCCTTGAACTGTGTCAGAACACCCAGTGGGTAATAACAGGGGTGGTCCCTGAGCCCCTTTCTTCAGTCTTGAACCTGCCAGAGCCAAAGCATGCCTCCAGAAACCTGAAGCTGTCTCACATGATATATATACTAAAGCCATATTTTAAACCCAGCTCATCTGCAGAGGTGGAGTTCCCACACACACCTTGACAACTTGGGCAGTCCCTCACCAGGTGTACATACAAAACTTTTCAGGAGACTGAACCTAACGTAAGACCTTTACGTGCTACAGTCAGGGATAAAAGTAGAAGCATAATCTCATTTTTCCAATACGCAGCCTCTCTGTTCTTAGCATACTACTTCTGCCCATGTGTTGGAGGCTGAACTACAACATTTACAATACACTACTTTAGCTTCTTCATTTTCCATAAGGCCTGAAGTTCCCTAGACCTGAATCCTCAAGAAGCAATATTCTGTTCTCTTTTTGTTTTAAATGGGCAGGATATGTTACAACTGAGATCATGACAAACCAAAAAGGATGATGTTGCTAAATAGGAAGCTCATATAATCATAACTTTAGATTTGTGGTATCTTTACATCTGGGGAGCCCAAAATGATCATATTGGAACTAGGCTACAAAAAAAGTCTTCAGACTTAGTTTTACAATCATCTAAATCTTTCCCTGCTGCTTGGCCTGAAATTACACCTTCAGAAGCATGCTGATATGGATGGATATAAACACCTTCGAATACTTTCTACAAACACAACAGAATGCTTAGAGAGAAGCTGCCTAAACTAGCAAAGAGAAAATCCCTACAAAGAGAAAATCCCTACATCTCTCTTCTCTAAGTTTTTTTTTCTTTTCTTTTTTTTTTTTTTTTTCCTTCTGATGACACAGGTGAACTACTGCATATATCTAAAAATCTGCCTGGTTAGGCCATACAAATATGACAGGCAAGGATATGTCTGAGAATCACTTTGGGGCTTAGCAAATGATCTTCTCAGATGTTGTATAACTGTGCATTTTAGCAGTGTCAGAAACATATGTCCTGATGGGATTTAGATGCTGCAAGGTAAACACAGGAAAGGATCTGTGAATGCCTAAAGACATGTATTGTGGTCATGAGGTTCCTTCAGGTATAATTCATTACTAAGAGGTAAAAAAGAATGTTTTTCCCATGCAAAGTTTCATTAGTTCACAGTGCAGGACAATTGGAAGGCAAACCTAAAAAATATATGCAGCTGGCTTTGCAGCCATAAGATTAAGTTTAAATGAGAAAAAGGGCATTATTTGTCTTCTGATTTCTGAGTGTATAGGGTTCACTCGGTTCACATTTTCCAGCTTTTCTGTACACCTGTGACCAAAGAAATTTAATTTTCTTAAATAAAAAGAAAGCTGAGAATCTCACTTAACCACATCATTTTACAACCTATATATGGAACACATAATCCTTTCCCTCTTCTAAGTTTTTTCATAGGCTTTTACATGATGGTCCTGATTCTTAGCGCAATCTCTTGTAGTTTTTGACTTTAGTATTGACTGTAATTGAGCTAGACCACCTTGCATCTGATCCCAAATCTCATCTTCAAAGCAAACTTTTTTGTTTAATCTTGCCTCACTGATTTTCTGACTGACCATATCTAGTCTGATGCCATGTTCTTTAGTTATTTGCATTTGTTCTCTTCAGGATGAATTATTCATCGTTTGGACACACTCTAAAATTCATAGACACTTTTTAAAGACTGAAGATAGTTCACACCATTAAAAGTAACCATCTCTGAGAAACATGCTTTCTTCTTCTGACCCAGCCTCCTGCTGTCCTGAGGAAAATACTTTCAGCTTTCAGAGTCATTTCCCTGAATATGGTCTTCATTCTTCATGGAATTACCCAGTCATTGCTCCCCACAAGCATGTGGTCCCGTGTTGGTCTGGAACATATAGAGGGCTATTGTATTACATGGTTATTTGTGACCTGTAAAATTGATACCAAGTTTATTATAATGCAGCTGACTTGGTTTCAGATTTCAGACATTAATAATCATAATAGAAAAGAGTGTAACAGCAGGAACATGTCTGATGGAGGAGACTTCAGACTGAGATTCGTCCTTCATGTAGGTTGAAAAAGTTAAAACTCTTCGTACTTTAAGCTGAATTCCTAACTTGTGAGATCTCTAGTTCCTTACATTTGCTTTTCAGGCTTCTAAACACATAAGGAGACTTACGCCCTTGGAAGTTTAATGTTGCTTTTATCTAGGAAAAAAATAAAAATAAATGCTAAATAAAGCTCAAGATAGACAGGCAAGCAAAAATCCCAGTTCAGGACTTCCTTGTTTGCACTGATTGCTGAAACAGCTTTGCAAAACAAAGATTTATGAAATACTAAAGGATAGATTCTGATTAAAGTTACCATGGGGTAAACTGGAATTATTCCCATGATGTGAACAAACCTATGTAAATGAAAACAGAATCAGAGTTTATGTGAAATCGGTTGCCTAGAAATGGTTGATTTCCATCTCATTGAAAGTCATTAGTATAAATCTAACACTTGAGCAGGAGAAGACCCAGACACACAAAAAGAAGGACCCATGCTCAGCTCCTCTTCCAACACAGTTATAGAAGCAGTTAGAAAAAAAAAAAAAAATAAATTAAAAAGTAGACTACAATAAGAAGTGCTTTTTCTTATAAGTAAAATACATATTCCTATGAGTTCTGGGTAAATTCATGAGGTAGGAAGTGTTTAAGGAGCTCTATCACTACAACAGCACTGAGGTGCCAGAGTGAAACTCCTGGCTGCATAATGACATTGAGGCCAGCAATGAAGGAAAGACTCACCAGACACTTCTGTAGCTCCAGCTTCTAGTTACAATACTAAAGACGCAGATTTTGAAGAGAGACGAGGTTTTATGCCTCAAAGGCATAGGCTAGCAGAAAGCCAGAAAAGCATCCCCAGTGGGCTAATGCCTTTAAAGCTACTTTCTTGACCCTTGGCTTGAAATATGCACTATTCACCATGTCATTCCCAGGATCTTTGCAGAGACAAAACACAGCACGCTCATTACTATGCTGCTATGCCTTCATTTAGTTAGGGTCACTGTAAGGGGCTGTGAATACTACAGGGAGGGCCAGGTGATCTGCCACATAAAAGATTTAGTGCTTTAAACTCATGCTTAATTTCAAACATGGGATTAGTCTTACTGAAGGCAGGAGGTACCCTTTTACAGTGTATTTAAACACTTTATAGAAGAGACCAGAGCTTTGCAGTCTACCTGCAAACACAAACATTAAGCAAAATTTATGGAGTGCATCATTAAAAAATATTTGCCCAAGTCTCTTCAAGAGCTCAAAGACAATGTGTTGACACTACAAACACAGGAGTGAAGGAGAACAAAACACAACCATTTATAGCGTGTTTCTTTACTCTGCCAGATCCTCTAGACTGCATAAGCTCTTAGAAACTGCCAATTTATTTTACGGGTGTGCAGGGATATCCAGCACTGATAGCAAATAATTTTGCATAAAGCTTAAAATTCTAGCACATACAGTAAGGCTAAATCCCCAGAGTACCTCTCAGCTTTGAACAGTGCTGCTTAGGAAAAGAAGTGATTGTATATGCAAGAGAAAATCAGAAATAAAACCCATCTACGCTGAAAAATGGAATACCAAATGGGCAGATAAATAATACGCCGCTTCAAAGTAAGTCTTGCCACACAAATCCTATAATCACTGTGAGAAAAAGGGATTATGTAAATATATTTGGTGATTAGCAAAATTACATATTCAAAATTATTTAATTTCATTATCCACTGAAAGTTACACAAATAAATATCTACTGTACCTGCATTTTCCCCATCTGCTTCTTTGTAATTTTTGACAATTTTTATTTACAAACTAGACAATGTATGACCCAGGTGATGTGTTAGATTTTGTTTAACAAACATTTATCGTGTATCTAACATAAATGACTGCAGAGCAAAAAGGACAGACAGCTAGTTAAGGCCTATGAATGAGAATCAAGAATCTTGGCAGTGCCTTCACTTTCTTACTGAAAGAAAGACAATTCTTTTTATGCCTCATCTTTGAGGCATGCAAAATGTGCGAACTGCCAGGCCATAGGTCCCCTTGGTTAAAACTTCCTGCATCCCACATGGGAGCAGGGCACCAACAAGAGGCAGGAGCAGATGAAGAAAAGCAGGGAGGCTGCGAGGTATGGCAGTAATGATGGTTGTCACATGCATAGCCAGGTAGCCAAGGCCGGAAGGTAAAGGGACACATTTGAACCATCCCTCCCTCCCAAGAAAAGGAAGCCCAAATATTGAAAGGAACTCTGTCAGCCCCTGGTGAAGCTATAGGGAGAAAAATACAAAAAGGGAAGACGGATAGGCCTAAATGCATTGCATGGCTCAGTGTGGGTGAGATTCTTTTCTGCTAAGAAGGGAGTTCTGAATAGGAGGAAATAGTATAGTAGTAACTGCATAAAAATCCAGGTCTGATAACTCTGTCCAGACATGCATTGGCTGTACCGGGGCTGCGTGCCCGGGTGTCGGTGCCGCGGGCAGCTCCCCCCGGCCGGCAGAGCCGCTGCCCCCCGGCTCCAGGCCGGGCCCGCCGCTGGCCGAGGCCGAGCCCCGCAGCCGCGGGGGCAGCGCCGCGGGGAGAAGGGGCTGAGAAGGGGAAAAACCCCCGCGGGGGGGAACAGCGGCGGCAGCCAGGGGGGCCGGGAGGGGCGAGCGGCAGCCCCGCAGCCCCCCGGGGCAGGGCCGGGCCGGGCCGGAGGAGGCCGGGGGGGCTGCGGGCGCCGCAGCAGAGGCTCCCCGGCAGCCCGCGGGGAAGGGCAGGGCAGGGCAGGGCAGGGCAGCCCCCGGCGGGGCAGGCTGTGCCCCTCAGCCCACGGAGCCCGCGGGGGAGCAGCTCCCCCCCGCAGCCCGGGGCAGGGGGTGCCCGCAGGGGGCTGTGACCCGCGGGGGCCGCGCCGGAGCCGGCTCCGGGCAGGGCCCGTGGCCCCGCGGGGAGGAGCCCGGGCCGGGGCCGGGCTGCGGGGTGGGGAAGGGTGTTTTAAGGTTCGGGTTTGTTTCACATTATCTTATTCTGGTTTTGATTGCTAATAAATTAAACAGATTTCCCCGAATGAAGTCTGTTTTGCCCATGACAGTAACTGGTGAGCGATCTCTCTGTCCTTATGTTGACCCATGGGCTTTTCATTGTATTTCCGCCCCCCCACCCCCACCCCCAGCTGAGGGGGCAGTGACAGAGCAGTTGTGGTGGGCACCTGGTGTCCAGGCAGGGTCAACCCACCACAACGGGTTGAGTTGTGACCCAGGGATGAGGGGAACACCCTCCAGTACTCAGATAAAAGTCACATGTGATCCTAAGATGAAGAAAAGGAGGCTTTAGATGAATCCTCCCTGAGAAGACAGAAGATAAACTACTTGGAATCTATGACATGACAGACTGTCTCAATTCACCAATGTATTTTTTTTTTTAAGATGCAAAATAAAAACCCCTACTGTCGGATCTGATAGAGGGAGCCAGAGTAGCTACCAAAGCAAGGCAAGGAATGGTGCAAGGCAGCGCTTGCAGCAAAAAGGACAGCCCAAAATGGCAGGCAACAGTATGTGACCCAGGGAGAGGAGGCAGCTAGGCCTTCACTCTCCTGAGATCTGGTGCTTCTACCTGCAAAGGCTTAGCCTCCAACCACAGCTGCAAATGATGTTGGAAGGGAATGTAATCCAGGATTTAGCTGTTGCCTCTCTAGAGGAAAAGATATTAAAGTTATTATGGTTATAGTTTGACTTTAAGCACTATTGTTATTGTGCTTGCCTACCTTTTAGGAACACATTGTCTCCCTTGATTATAGACGTTGTTCATTAGCCATTCTCTTTGTTGTGTTGTCTAAGTACCAGGAATTGTATTACAACCTGAGATTAGGTAAAGTCCTCGCTTAGGGATTTGCAAGTGAGGCCTAAAGTGTGAATCTGATGCTTGTCGCTGCCAGGTAAATCGCACTGAAAGTTAAATGTGGATGCCCAACACATATGGAGTCCCATACCCAACAGTGTCTGAACACGTCTTTACTGACCATGTCTTTATGACAGCTCCATGGGGCAGCAAAGCATCATTTTATGGTGACAGGAACATGGAGAGACAGGCAAACTCAGGAAGACATCATTGTGATGAAAGGAAATCAAAAAATACTGCTTTGTCTTCAGAAAGTACTTCCATTACTGTAAAGACCCTTCATCTCCAGCCAGAACTCCCATGACAATAAATCACAGAGGTAGTGTAACAGAAAGGATATGGAACTTCAAGGAATTGTAATTGTGTTTTGATTCAGCCAGAGGGTATCTGTGGTATTTTACACTGCACATTAGCCCGTGGCACTTCACGTCATTGCCAAGAGAGAACATGACCCTTTCCTTTCTCCTCACTCCACACCATCAGCTGTGCATTATGGCTCCTTCCCCATGTGAGATCAAATAAACCCCTTGAGGATTTAGATAAACAAGGAGATTTAGTGGAAACCTTTTTTTGTTCATTTGTTTGCATGTGTGGTAAGTTAGTTTCTATCGATCAGCTGGACCAGCTGACTCACGTTTCCGTTTCAGCCCTAGTACATGGGAAACAGGAGAAGTGATAGCTGGGGACAAAAAGCTGAAGGAAACAGCATCTTGGGATGCACTGACAAGTCATATGAGTTTGAAATGTTCATCAGGTTACAGATCACATCTCTCCTATTTACAATTTCTTCTCAGTAAGACGGAATTAGTATTTTTTTACTTTTGTCTAAGGAGATGGGCAAAATAACTCAGTAATGACTATGGACCCCTAAGCAGTGAGGATAAAGGCAGGTACAAAGTAGGCAGCAAACAGATAGTATCCTTCCTCAAGGCCTTTCCGTTTAGCAGAAATTTTGTTTGACTTTTTGACTCATGACATTCCACAGATGACTTATCAGCAGAAGTTTTTTTTCCATCCAGAATGAAGTTTGCAAAATAAGATTTTCAGGTCAGCAATACTGATATTTAGCAGAGTTTAAAAAAAAAAAAAAAAAAAACAAACCACACACAAGAAAGCAAGGAATTATCCTGAATGAAGATGAAAACTAACACAGCACAAGAGGTCTAACAGAAAACATGAGAACTTTGGAATCATTACATCTCAGAGTTCAGTGTAGACAAAAAGGTTGTGTATCAGCCAGCTACCCTGAACCCTCATCAACAGAGAGAAGGAGGCTGTATAGAGGCTGTGTCGAGGTCAAACACTTGTCTTGGAAGGAAAAGCTCAGTCTTCATTGCATTGACTACTTCAAGTTCAGAAGTCTAAGAATCCAAGTCTAAATATTCCAGTTCAGACACTCATTTTTCTCATCAATCACTAAATATTTAACGTGAATTTTGTCAAATATAATAAAAACCTAGCATAAAATCAATATTGATAAGTAGGTATAATGTAAAAGTTAGAACAAAATGGAACAAGAGAAATGAAATCAAGTTTCCTCCACTTCCAACACCTTTGGGATAATGCTATAGTCACTGTAATCTGATTCTCTGGCTTTTGCTACAGTTCTGCTTTCCCATCAGAGCTAACGCAGCAGCCTTTTTCACAGGGTTCTGGTAACTTTGCCTACAAGTATCCATTCAGAAAACCGCTCCAATGATCATTCCCTAAGTTATCATTCCCCCAGAGCTCCAGCACATGAATCCCTTAGCTGAGGCATAATGCTGTGTTTTGTCCATCTTTACTCCCAGTACCCCAAATAGTCTTTGTCCCTCTTCTGCATTTAGTGCTTATGCAGAACTGAAAGTTTGGGAGAGAACTGTGGCCACCACACTACAAAGGGACTATAGTGTTCTTTGTCCTCTGAAACTGCCGTTGTGTGGGAGAGGCTCACTTTAAACATCTATAAACCCAATGCCAACTCCTGTAAATCTCTGAAAGACCTTACTTTGCTGTGTGCCCACAAAACATCAGCTGTTATGCCACAGTGGTTTTTCTGAATAGCTTACCATATCCTGATCATGATCACAGAATCATAGAATCAATTGGGTTGAAAAATACCTTTAAGATCATAAAGTCCAACCATTAAGCCAGGGCTGCCAATACCACCACTAAAACATGTTCCTAAGCACTGTGTCTATGCATTTTTTAAACACCTCCAGGGATGGTGATTCCACCATGTCCCTGGGCAGCCTATTCTCATGCTTGATCACCCTTTCAGTAAAGAAAATTTTCCTAATCTCCAGTCTAGACCTCTCCTGGCACAACTTGAGGCCATTTCCTCTTGTCCTGTCACTTGTTTTCTGGGAGAAGAGACCTACCCCCACCTGCCTACAACCTCCTTTCAGGCAGCTGTAGAAAGCAATAAGATCCCCCCTCAGCCTCCTTTTTCTCCAGACTAAACAACCTCAATTCCCTCAGCTGCTCCTCATCAGACTTGTGCTCCAGACCCTTCACCAGCTTCATTACCCTTCCCTGGACACGCTCCAGCACCCCTACATCCCTCTTGCAGTGAGGAGACCAGAACTGAACACTGCATTTGAGGTGCAGCCTCACCAGTACAGGGAGATGATCACTGGCCTGGTCCTGCTGGCCATGCTATTTCGGATACAAGCCAGGATGCTACTGGCCTTCTTGGCCACCTGGGCATGCTGCTGGCTCATGTTCAGCCAGCTGTTGACCAGCACCCCCAGGTCCTTTTCCACTGGGCAGCTTTCCAGCCTCTCTTCCCCGAGCCTGTGATGTTGTGTGTGGCTGTTGTGCCCCAAGTGCAGGACCTGGCACTTCTCCTTAATGAATCTCGTACAATTGGCCTCATCCCATCAGTCCAGCCTGTCCAGATCCCTCTGCAGAGCCTCCTGCCCTCGAGCAGACCAACACTCCTGCACATCTTGGTGTCATCTGCCATGGGTGCACTCCATCCCCTCATCCATATGAGTACTGATTGTTGCAGTACTCCTTGGTGCTGTTTGCTGGTTATGGGCACCTGCCTTTGTCTTATCCATGGACTTTAAGCACCAGGGATAGGGACTGTGTTCTGTGTCCTCATCTACATCCTACCATGGACAATGGAGTGGAAACACATAATAAACGCAAAATTCTGAGTCCCGTTTCCTTTAATAAACATGTATAGGTCCTGATTTGTCAGAGTCATGTGTCTTATGCTAACCAAACATTGCACCTTTATGTTTTGTGGAAAATTGGCATTTTGAAGGGGCCACCACCTGGACTTGAATTTTTATATATGGCCTATATTCATGCCTGAAGTTAATATTGCACCTACATTTCCATCCCTAAAGCTCATTATGACAGGTTTATAAATTTAACCTTTAGAAGTGAAACAATCTTTTGTCAGACAGCTGTCAAATGGCTTTCAAAAAACCAAATGTAAACAGTTTTTACTTTTGAGGATGCAAAACCTGCAGGTTTGTGTTTTTTTTATTACAGGATTTTTGTGAGCCTTCTAAAATACTTCTGATGGCTCAACAGGAACAGACAAAGACTTGAAATTTGGACAATGAATCATGGCTTGCAGCCATGTCTTCATGAAATCCCAAGCAAACCTGGTTTAATTTGGCTGTTTTCTAGAAGTTTAAAATGTCTTTTCCATATGCAGTGCTTTTCATGTTTGACCTGTAAAGGGCCTGCCAAAGCTCCACTGGCATAGAACATGTGTGGAAGTTGATTAGAAATTTCCATTATGTTGTCAATCCCTGTGCAGTACTGGTATTTTGCAAAGAAAAAGAGAAGAAAAGGAAGATCTTTTAAACATATATACTTGTATGGAAAATTAATCTGAAATACCTACATAATTATGTGTGTTTAAATAGCTATTTACATACAAAACCACAAAGACTCAGGAGGAAGTATATCCATACTGCATGTAAAAGAGACAGCTGCAATTTATAAAACTGCCAAAATATGTATTGGTGCAATCAGAATTAACGAAAGTGGAAGAGAATATTTCTCTCAAAAAATAAAAGTTTTTCCTTTAAAGTTATCCATTCTCTTGAAGTAAGAGTCTTATAGTTCATTTATCATTAAATAGCATTTATGGCTTTCTTAATTATTTTGTATCATCTGTAGTTTTTAATTCTCATAATATAATATAATTTGTATAATTCATACTTTATAAAAATTTAATGCCAGGAAGAATTAATAATGTAATTTAATCTGAACACTGTATAACCCGTGCCATGGAATTTCGCCCGGTTGTTACTGTTAATGGGCCTTCTGTCACTACTTTGATTAAACTTTTCTGAAGAAGTAACATTCCAGTTTGTTTTAAAGCAGTCATACTATGGAGAATCTACTGGCTTATTTAGCAGTCTCTTCTGACAGTCAAGGGGGTGTTCAAGTCTTTATAAAGGCAGTTAATTTTAGGTCTCCACTGGTGCACATCTGCACAAGGAAGGAATACAGTCGTAAGAGACCTAGTCATCACGAACAGTAGACCCCTTGAGTATGATTTATGTCTTCTTAAAGTGGACATCTATATTTGATCAGCTGAATCACTCTCAAGACATTATTTTTTGCTTACATTTGCACATTTATTTTGATGTTGTGTGTCATCCCCCCTGCACCCCACCCCCACCACCCATATTCTTTCCTTTGCTGGGCTGGCTGCACTGTCCTTTGAGCAGCTCTCTGTTACCCAGAATTTCTCAATAAGTCTGGCAGGCATGACACAGGATCCGTTACCTTTCAGTAGGAACAGCTATAAATGAGGCAATAAAGTACAAAATGGTACTAGACTTCTCCATGGTACTAGACTTCTCCATGAAGACAAGTCAAATCCAAGATCTCCATCCACTCTTCTAGGAGTTCAGACACATAGTTCACATTAACACTTTAACAGTCACTTATTTTCATCTTGAGCTGAATTGCCCACTAATTTAATTTATTTATTAAATACAAGTTTTTATAAATTTAAATTTATTTGGCTTTATCTTCCAACTTTTATGTTTTATTATGCTTCTTTGCACAAAATCGGTCACTAAAAATAGCATCAGAAAATGTCTCCTTGCATAGATTAGGGTCAGGTCATGTCTTGGACCATAATTTCATTATCATTCTTTTTTTGTCTGCTCTATTTCTTCCAAGTATCTGTTCTTGTACCCACACCAAATAAATAGTTCTGATGAATGAATACAAGTTAAAAATTCAATAGGCAACAGCACTCTCTAGAGTGACGCATCAGTGGTCAAGGAAAGAGCCATGAATGTCATCTACCTAGACTTCTGCAGGGCCTTTGATATGGTCCCCTACAACAATCTTACCTTTACATTGGAGAGATACGGGTTTGATGGATGGACTGTTAGATAAGTAAGGACTTGGCTTGATAGCTTCATCCAAAAAGTTACAGTCAATGGCTCAATGTCTTAAGCAGAAAATGGTAATGAGCGGTGTCCCTCAAGGGTCTGTACTGGGATCAATACTGTTTAACATTTTCATCAATGACATGGTGGGGTTGAGTGCACCCTCAGCAAGTTTGCAGCTGACACCAAGCTGAGTGGTATAGTGGATTTGCTTGAGGGATGAAGAGATGCCATCCAGAGGGACCTTGATAAAGTTGGGGAGTGGGCCTGTGCAAACTTCCTGAAGGTCAACAAGGCCAAGTGCAAGATCCTCCACTTGGGTCAGACTAGGGGATGAATAGATTGAGAGAGGCCCTGCAGAGAAGGGCTTGGGGGAACTGATAGATGAAAAATTTGATATGAACTGCCAATGTGTGTTTGCAACCCAGAAGGCCAACAGAAGCATGGTCAACAAGTTGAAGGAGGTGATTCTGCCCCTCTGCTCCACCCTTGTGAGACCCCACCTGGACTACTGCATCCAGCTCTGGGATCCCTAGTACAAGAAGGACACAGACTTCTTAGAGAAGGTCCAAAGGAGGGCTATGAAAAGCAGGTCCTGTCAGAGCAGGTCCAAAGGAGGGCTGGTACAATGTCTCTTATGAAGAAAGGCTGAGAAAATTTGGGTTATACAGCCTGGAGAAGAGAAGGTTCCAGGGATACCTTATTGCAGCCCTTCAATATGTACAGGGGGCTTGTAAGGAAGACAGAGACAGACTTTTTGCCAGGCCATATAAGTGACAAGCTTTAAACTGAAAGAAGGTGCATGTAAATTGGACATAAGAAAGACATTTTCTAAGATGAGGGTAGTGAGATGCTGTAACATGGAAGTTGTGGATGCCCCACCTTTGGAAATGTTCAGGGCCAGGCTGTATGGGGCTTTAAGCAACCTGATGTAGTGAAAGATGTCCTTGCCCCTGGCAGGAAGGTTGGACTAGATGAACTTTAGAGGTCCCTTCCAACCCAAACCATTCTGTCATTCTATGGTAATGTGAAGGAACAGCTAGAAATGAGAATGGGCTTTTTAAGATGACAGTTTCTTCTCTGTTAGGTGAGTTTATTTGACAATAATGTATATTATGATACTTAACAGCACACAGGAATGTCAAAAATACTTAGCATGTAAGTGGGGAACAGCCCTGTACAAGGGAGACCTCTAGTTTCTTCAGAGAAATCTAATCTATCTGCTTAATAGCATGGCAAAAAATGTCTATAATGAAAGCCAAATTCTGCCTTCAGATGGCCAATCATAAACACCATTAGAAAAGTAAAGAAATATCGATGTCAAATCAGCTTTAAACTGTTAGATATTGGGAATAGGAAGAATAGAGATTTTTTTTCTATTGTATACTGCCCTCCTGATCCCTTCTACTCATGTTTTGTCTAATTCTCATCAGTATATTTTTTATAAAGCTTTAAAAGAAAAAATATATTAAAAAATACTTTTAGTATTTCTCATCGTTTTGTCTCTTTTCTCACTTTGCAACATGTCCTTAATATTTATGAAACACCCAGTTAACCAAATACGATATTTCACATGCAAAAAGACTGTCCATTACAAGCCAGTTACTGTTTACCTAGAATGTATCATCATTTAACACAATCCACTAGAGGATATGTATGACTACCCATTGAAGGAATATAAGCTTCTGTTTTTAAGCACTGAGAATGAAATTAGGTGGATGCATGAAGAACTTCAAGTGATAGAAATCATAGCCATAGTGGTATTAGTGCATCTGGTGAGGCAGATGCCAAGATGACTTCTCTTTCTGTGCTAGGGTCCAACATTGTACAATGAGCATTGTCAGAATAAAAGGAAAAAAAAAAAAAAACCACACCTTGTCCATGTCCCCTGAATGACCAGAATGCTACGTTCACACAGGTGCCTGTTATAACACAAAAAAGTTTTTAAAGTGCATCAGTTACAGTCACCTAAAAGTCAATGTCTGATGCTGGAAAAGTCCTGACATGCTGACACCAAACGCCCAAGAATGGGAAACCACATACTAACAGAAGCCCAGCAATATGCTTCAGCTGGCAAGACCAAAAAATTTGGAAATGTTGAGAGAGCTGATTGACAGAGAGGAGGCTATCGGTTCTACAGCCTAGATTCCTACAGGGATTTAAAAGCAATTCACAGAATTAAGTACGGTAAGTGATCATGGCATGGCACATGCCTGAGGTGAGGAAAGTCCTCTTTTTGTATAAATACTTTAACATAAATTGGTGCAAGTACTGGAATCCAATATAACCCCTTAATGCCTGTGCATCTCTGGCCAACAAGCTATGAAACTATTTGCAGTCTAGCTCTCAGTTTTACCCACAAGCATTTATCTTGCACAACGATACTGCATAACACACAGACAACACATGCACACCTGAACCAGCACCACTGTCATGCCATATATAGAGCTGAAACAGATATTTCCAGCACATTCAGTAAATTAAAGTAGTCCTAGTACAGTTCATTTAGCTGGATTTTGATTAGGGCATGAGGGCAAACATCCTTTTTTCTTCTAAGAATGGAACTTTAATACTCAGAAGAGGTGCAACTTTATTTATGTGGTTTAAATATTGTATTACATACTCTTGCCCTCACTGCATTAACAGCCTGAAGTATTAAGACCTAGAGTTCTAAGGTGTGTTATAATAATAAAAGTGACCCACCAAGATTTAATAACTCAGACAAGATTTCAGAGGGAAAACAGTAACTCCATGCCATAGGCACTTTTCATATTCTTTATTCTTTAACAACGACTGGGTTTATTTGATGGCTAATGTGACTTTGTTTGATTCTTCTGCAAGAAAAATACCATAAATATAACTTGGCATTCAGTAAAATGTGAGTAGAAATTGCCTTATAAACATAATTTGAATCCTAAGGAAATTTCCTGTTTCTTAATATTACAGACAAAAATATAACTGTATTGAGAATGCCCTTGAGAACACTTTAAAAATTGGCAACTTCTGAAATGAAGTGTGAAATATTTTAAGAAAACAGATGTGTCTTTTTCTGATGCGCTGAGTGATACTGGAATATCATCAAGCCGTACACCGATAATTAGCTTAGTATAGAATTTTAATATTTTAATAGCTACATAAAGAGGTGAACTGAAGAGCAAAATACACATGCTGCCTCTACTCTGCTAGCTTGTCTTCACTTCTTCAGGAAGACAGACATGTGCATGCTCTCTTTGATCCCTTTTGGAACTGATTTTGGTCTTACTGTTTTCTCATCCACTCAGATTTCCATTCATAGTCCACAAACTCCTCTTGATTTTATTTCTTGGTATAAATCAGGTGTTCTCCAACTATTTACCAGTATATACAATTCAGTAGAAAAACCATCCAGCGGAAAGCTCCCTCTGCTATCCACAGGAGGTGTCTTCTCACCCTGTCTTCCCATTTGATTCATATTGTAGTAACTACAGAATTTGCAGCCACCCAGAAATATTGTTCAGTGAGCCTTCAATGTCTTTTTATATGTCTAGGTTTGATTTAAAGGCTGCAAACAAGGAGAAACATTAGATTATGGCCAAACAGTGTTAAGATATTGAGTTAATGCTATTTTAGTAAATTACTGTCCCTCAGATTGAGATGATGTAATTGACTTTGAGTACTCTTTAAATGCTTGGCTTCATTTAAAATACTTTAGTGCTTCTCTGGGTCTAAATGAGTGGTGATTCAAATCAAACTCTTCAACTCTGAATTGCATCAAACTAGGAAAGCAGGCACAGTTGAATACTAATGTCAGTTTTTCTCTCCATGTTTTCCATTATTAGTCATGCCCACGCCTAACTCCTGCTAATCCACCCTTCTCTAAACACATGCAAAATCAGATCAGACCTGGTCTCTTTACTTTAAAATTTGAACACCAAAAATCTTTTTGTGGATAAAAACCAAAGTCATATTAAAAAGTCCCCCCCTCTATACCAATATGTACAAATTTGTTTTTAGGGCAGGGTTTTAACTGGAAGAATTTTTTTTTTTTTTAAACTCAGTAGAGAAAGTTTGGAATCTCTACCTCAGGGCACTAAAGCAAGCTTGTCTTCTTTGAAAACCCTACAACCAGATTCAACTTCCTGGCCAGCAGTTATTTTAATTATCTTCAAGTGTAGAACTGAATTAAAGTAGCTGCTGTGCTGGGAGTCCCTGATGTGTGCTTCATCTGATTTGGCAGTGTTTGGCATCTCTAGAAAACTTGACGAGGCTAAAATCTTTGCAAAATAAATAAAGAAATTGATAAATAAATTGATAACATGCTCTAAAAATAAAGTTATTTAAGAACGAAATTAAAATTTGCTACAGCTCTTAAAAATAAAAAGGCATTAATGAATCTGAGAACTTATAAAAGAAATGATGTATAGCCTGTTGTATGCTACAGCCACTTCTGAGCCAGCATTGGCTCAGCACAGGTCTTTTGCACATTTTTGTCTCACTGTCATGGCCCTTCTCCCTCTCCAAAACCCAATATGTCAAATGCAGCTGCTTGATCGAGCTGTGGTGTGTCAGCTGGAGCCTCCCCACATTCTCTGACAAAATTAACACCATCCCCACAGTCCAACAGGCAATATCTCAAATACTGGATCAGAAAACACTGGGAGAGCTGCTTCTTCACGGGGGTTAGAAGTGGTCAAGAGAGAGCAAATGTTCATTCTGGTCTAGCATCCTGTCTAAAACAGTGGCCAGAAATAAATGCCCAGGCAATAATTTATAAACAAGGCAAACAGGGCAATACCTCCCTAAAAAATAGCTTCCCAGTCTCCACCAATTTTGATCTCAAGGGTTTTCAAAAACAGAGGCAGCACCTTTGATCTCCTTGGCCTTCAGTTAATTGTTTAATCCCATTTTGAACTCATTAAATCTCACAGCATCCATGACATACTGTGATAAGCAGTTCCACAACTTAACTACATGTTGAGTGAAGAGCCAGCTCTATTTGATGGTTTTGATTGCAGGTTTCCCTTTGATGCCACCTAAATCTCATATTAGAAAAGAAAATGATCATACACTGTGTTTCTCTTTTTCATACCACTCATGTTTTTGTAGATGTCTAACAAAACTCTTCTTAGATGTCTCTTCTTCTAGGTGGATGAGAATTAGTCCATGTCTCATTTTGAGCCAATATACATATGTATCTCTGTCTTCCAGACAGACACTAATTCTCTACCACATTGTAATAGGACCCTTAGTGCCTTACATGAAGCTGGAGATCAGATATGCCAAAGCAAAGTCTTTCAGCATCAGCAAGAGGTTCAGCGTTCCTGCACTTGTGTTATTTTGTATGTCCATGTATGTAACATGAAGTGTTGATAAATGCCTCATTATACCAAGTCTAGTTATTACCTTCAGAGGATCGAGAAGTGACTCTGTTGATGGAGCACAAGTGAAAGCTGACAAGCTTTCAAGGTCACCTCTGTAAACAGATTTACATCTCAGGCACAGTTTTGTCACTGGCTACCTCTCTGGTTCCACTTCATGAAGTCTCCTGAGAACCAAAGGCCTTGTGCCCAGCAGAGATCAGCTTGGTGGAACACTGGATCCATGTCTGATCACAGTGCTGCAGAGCTGCACACAGGCTGCATGCACAAGACATTCAGTGCTGAACACCAGTGTCGTGAACAACTGTCTCTCTAAGGGGGTACACTGAGGCATGTTGTATCCCCATAAACCTCAGCAGGACAAGGCTCTCCAAAGCTCCCGAGTCCATGTTTCCTGCTGACATTAGCTTATTTACTAATGCTTCTTCACTTGGTCGTTCCCCAGGTGCAAAAGAAGGGGCAGCAGCTTTTGCAGATATGGCTAGTACTAATGCACGACTTTACCACAGCTTTTACCTTCGTCATTCTAACCTCTCTCATAATTTCTCCTGTAGGCTGATGCCTCTTTCACAGCGGGCATGCTATTGCTTGCTTCAGCCTGAGAGGGTTAACCAAAGTTTATTGAAAGTGTCTAAAACTGTAAAGAAGTTCCTGAAATCTGAATTCATGTTTATTCAGAACCTCTTCAAATGTGAATCACTTATGTAAAGCCCTGCAGGCCCAAGACTGAATTCGGATTACTTACAATTACCTGAAATTATTTGAACAGAGTAAAGCTCCCTCTTTTCAGGCTTTTTAAGATCAAAGAGCCAGTTTTCACCCTTTAGGGCTTGTCACTTTAAAACCCTGAAGTAACAATCAAAGGGCACCTTTTCCCAAGCACTTCTATTATATCCAGGCTACATAACTGTGCTGCAATAGAAAGAAGCGTGGAAAGATATTTTCTTTTCTATTACACTTCATTAGGTGTCTTTAGCTACTAAGAATGAGTCAAGTTTCCCAAAAAGCAACTCTCCTCTCTTCAGAGTTCCATTTTCACATGCTCAAACAGACATTTCCACCAAAGTTGCAAAACCAGCCTTGAAAACTCTGCATTCCAGGGCTTATCTCAGTTGTGGAGGTAAAAAATGGAGGCAAACCAGAATCAGAAGGCTGCTTAATATGCCTTTATTTTTTTTGCTGTGACCCTACAAAGCAGACATCTCTCCTGCGCTTCCAGTGTAGCACACCAATCTCTTTCTGCTGGGCAGTAATGTCTGGTAATCTTGATCCTCAGGACTCTTTCTCTCTCTTCCTCCTCTCCCTCCACATAAACATTTGATTACAGCTCTCATTTTCCTCCTGCAAAACAACTCTTAACTGAAAATAACCAGCTTTGTGCAGCAGGTAGTTAGCAGCAGTTACTGCTAAGTTTGAATTTACTGTTCTCTTTCAAAAATAGAAAAAAAAAAATACCCATTGCCTGCTCTGACAGGCTGGGGAGAGTAAGACAGCGTGAGCCCTCATGTCAGACTTTACGAAATCCATCCACAATTGGAGCTTAGACTTTTTACAACAGCTGTTTGTGTCCTCTGAAACTCAAGTTTGTGAGATCAGCTCGATTTGGTACAGCAGAAACGGTCAGATGACAATGGTCACTGACACAGAGGAGCAGGAGATGGCAGTTCCAGGCAGAGTCCACACTTCTAATACAAGAATCATAGTGATAAAATGAAAGAAGTTTTCAGATTTTGGCACTGCCATTATTTCTATAGGATAAACCATTAGCTGTGAACTGGACAACATTAAATACAAAACGGAGTTAAATCCAGTTGGTGGCTGGTCACAAGTGGTGTTCCCAAGGCTCAGGACTGAGGCCAGTTCTGTTTAATGTCTTTATCAATGATCTGGACAAGGGGGTCATGTGCACCCTCAGTCAGGTTGCAGACACCAGGCTGGAGGAGAGTGTTGATCCGCTGGAGGGAAGGGGGCTCTGCAGAGGGGTCTGGACTGGTGGACCAAAGCCGGTTGTATGAGGTTCAACAAGGAGAAGTGCCAGGCCTGCACCTGGGTCACACCAGCCCCCCACAGCGCTGCGGGCTGGGGGCAGGGGGCTGGGAACTGCCTGGTGGGAAAGGGCCTGGGGATGCTGGTTGACGGCCAGCTGAACGTGAGCCAGCAGTGTGCCCAGGTGGCCAAGGTGGCCAGCAGCGTCCTGGCTTGTATCAGAAACAGTGTGGCCAGCAGGACCAGGGAAGGGATCATCCCCCCGTACTTGGCACTGTGAGGCCACATCTCAAATCCTGTGTTCAGTTTTGAGCCCCTCACTGCAAAAAAGACACTGAGGTGCTGGAGCGTGTCCAGAGATGGGCAACGGAGCTGGTGAAGGGTCTGGAGCACAAGTCTGATGGGGAGCGGCTGCGGGAACTGGGGGGGAAATCACTCTCCCTACAGCTGCCTGGAAGGAGGTTGTAGCAAGGTGGGTGTTGGCCTCTTCTCCCACATAACTAGCGAAGGGAAATGGCCCTAAGCTATGCCAGGCGATGTTTCAATCGGATATTAGGAAAACTTTCTTCACCGAAAGGGTGGTCAGGCATTGAAATAGGCTGCCCAGGGAAGTGGTTGAGTCACTGTTCCTGGAAGGTATTTAAAAGACCTGTAGATATGGTGCTTAGGGACATGGTTTAGTAATAGACTTGTGAGTGTGACGTTAATGGTTAGACTTGATGGTCTTAAAGGTCTTTTCCAACCTAAATTATTCTGATTTTAATAATATTCACCGAGGACCAAACAGGTATTTGGTGAGATCAGGAAAGAGGCAAAACAATCAGTATCCTATTGGCTTCTAGTTTAATTTATGTCCTTTTTAAAAATAAGATAAGGAATGCAATTCGTGTGTCAGGGAGCAAAAAAAAAATGGTCTAAAATTCATTAGCTCCCCCATGTGAATACTGAAATGCAGATTGCCTTTCAGCTCAGTCTGCCTTATTACACTGGGCATATTTATAACATTTTAGACTTGTTCGGTAGATTTCGTATCCAGGAGGAGAAATACACTGTTAGATAATGGTAGTAATCATCATGTATGCCAATGCTCCAGTATGGTTGCATATGTAAACACCTAGCATTTAAGAAGGACTAATTAAGGCTGAATATTATCTCTACTTTTATTTTCCCCACTTGCGTACATGCAAGACAGGCACTAGTTATGTGACATACAGCACATTAACTGAAAAATAGAATGAAATTAGTGAAGACTGTTTTCACTCACATTTAAAGACATGGGGAGATATTATAAGACTTTCAGCCAAATCTCAGAGCATTTCTGTAATTTTTTCATCTGAAACCCTGTAGAAAAGTTACTGACAGAGAATCTGGGGTATTTTTTTCATTGGTGGTCCCACAGAGGTCCATTCTCCATCTGCTTAGCATGTTTCTACACCCTCCTCCCCTCCTGCTGCCAGGCACTCCTCCTGACTTAGGCCAGTCACAGGATTATGAGCATGGACCTTGTCTTCTCTTCAGCTTACACTGCTAGGTAAAAAACTGTTAGCTTCAGAAATTTGCCTAAATTCAGAAATTTGGCTAAAACTGCTCATTAGTCAGAGATAGAACAGCACTGACACAAACACAACAGACTAGAACACCCATAGAAAGCTACTACCTGAGAGCTCCAGGGCCAGAAATGATCCAACAGAGGCGTTTGTGTGAAGCTTGTCACTCCAGGGTTAGTGACAGAGGCCCGTGCTTTGATGACAGGCGGGTTTCCATGCTCTCCCTGCTCTTCCCAAATAGTTTCCAGGTGGATGTGATTTGTGGTGAAGAAACAACTGTGACATTTCTAAGCAGCAGTATTTTGCCAGAGGACTGTTATCCTTTTTACAAGTATGCTGGAACTGAGACTCATAACAGCCAGGAAACTAAATCTTTATTTAGGCAACTAAAGTAGTGGCCTGATTTTCTATAGCTTTGATTCCCCTAAAGAGAACAGGAACTCTGGGCACTCAGCAGGGCTGAAAAACTACCCATTAACTTCTAAATCTATAGCCGTTACACAGCTGTATCTGTGTTTCACACCATGCTGCTCAGTTTTCATCAGCAGCAGAGAAGAGCCTCTCATAGAAAAAAAGGCAGATGGCTGCACAGTGCAACGATCTCTGGTCTTCTGCTTTGGAAAATGCAGCCCACATGGCTTGGTCAAGGTTGCTTATAGACTCTCTGCTGCATCTCCCTCATTTCCCATTCCTGGATCTCACCCTTCCAGCTGCTAATCCTTCCCTAATACCATTGTGGCATGTAAGACAGAAAAAAAAAAGAGACCATTCTCTTCATTTACATGTAGAGTATAGAGTAAAACATAATTAAACCACATACTACAGATGCACTATAATAAAAAAGAGAAATAGTAAAAACAATTATAGGCTGGCATACTTACAGCTTCACATTTAAATAATAATGTGAACTATTAAGTAAACTAGGGCATAATCAGCTGAGGTTCATTAACTTATCTCACTGTAGAAATAGTACTACAATTCAATACAATTAGGTACCTACTAGTAGGAAACAGTGCTTTTTCTGCACCATGCTGGGCCCAGTCCTAGAGATGCTGAGGTCTTTCACCTCCCACTGTCTTCTCAGAGCCTGTTTGCTCCCTTTCAGGAGGCACCCAGCACCATGCTGGATCCAGCCCAGAAAGATCCAGCCCATTGCAAAGAAATGGGCATTAAGAGGGTCAGTTCATTCTGGTGCTGTAGATAGCCATGGAATCCCCAAAAAACCCACTAAGAACAGGCCACACTCATGGACCACATTCAGTTGGGGTTGCATTATCTGTCATGGTTTAAGGCGAGCAGCAATGCAGGCATCTACAAAGGAGACACATGTATGACATTACCCTGCATACAGCAGGGGTTTTGGCCGGAGCAGTCCCAAAACTGCTTCAAGTAAAGAATCTCCAGGCCACCCCAGGCTCCCAAAAGCCTTGGGAGAAACTGATTCTGGATCATTTAAAATCATCCAGGAAAAACAAGAATAAACCAAACAATTTACTTCAGGCTATCTATGGGACATTTTGCACATGCTCCATCCCACAGTAGATTTCCCCCTGACCTCTAAATGACCTTCTGAATCTCAGAAGACTTTTCTTCCTGCAGAACGGGGAGTGAAAGCACGGAGACCCTGAAAAGGTGTCTATAAAATCTCATTACATTGCAAATTAGCCTTTTCACTGCACATGTGCTCTTCCTGGCTGTGCCTGTAGCAGAAAAGCAGACAGGGCTAGGGCCTGACCTCTGACCATGGGGGCAAGTGGCACACACAGCTGATGTCCATCCTGCTGAATTTTTTCCCCTTCAGGACAGGATGGACTCAGAAAAACTCTTTGGCTGGTATGGTCCCTGGCCTGTCCAAACATGATCTGGTACACTGGTAGGGATTACAGGCAAAACACCATGAAAGTTCAAGCATTTAAACAATATGGAAAATCACACATCACTATTTGACTCAATGTCTTCACTCCATTTATTTGTCTTTGGTTTCCTCAGAGCTAGCCAAGGCAAGATTTTGATGAAAGACATTTGGCTTGAGTTAACAGAGGTTGCTGATAGATTGTAGCGAGCATCTGGCGGATCATTTGTGATAAATGTCTGAAGAATTTCCCTAATCTTTCCTGAAGTGGTCCTTACTATCTGAATGCTTTTGAACCTCTTGTTTCCTCAGCCTTCATATGAGTTTGATCAGTAGAAACTCTTTTCCCTCTTCCATCTGTATTTAGCAAGGAGATACAATGTTGTACCAGATGGAGATGCTGAAGGTCTCCCTGAGACCTCCAGATGGAGAGTGGTCAAAAACCTATGCAAAGGGACATCATTCTTTTTGGACAGCATTTTAATCTCAATTTCTATGGGTGAAAATAAGAGCATATGGCACAAGAGAGTAAACCACACAGCTGCTGAGGGGAGAAATATTCTCATTACAAGCTAGGGTCCATAAATATTATCTATTAAATGAATTTATAATGTACTCTTAAGGTTACAGTCCTTATGTATCCCTAAAATGTTTTCAGTGATTTCTCCAGGTTATGTGAAAACATTATGAGCTACAGCTGCCAATGTCTTCAAGCAAAGGGACTTAGAGAGAGATGTTCCATGGCATCGTTACAACAGGTGTCATGTAGAAAACTCAGTGTAGGATGGAGATGGTTTTAAACCTGGGAACTGCGAACAAGTCCAAGCAGAAAGTGTGTTACAAAGAGCTCAGATGAACAATTCACAAAAAAAGTCCTAAGCAAAGATCTGTTCAATAAAAACATGGGTCAAACAACAGGTCAAGCAATTGCTAGCACTGAAGGAACTCATGTTTAAATTAAATCCCTCTGTGTGTGTTCAATTAGGGATCAGAAAATGAAGCTTAATTGTCTGAATACATTCACTCCAAATTTCTCACTTGGATGCCTGTAACAGGGAGCTAATAAGCTGGAACTTTAACTTCATGGAAAATTCCACAAGTCTCCTAAGTTCTTCCAGACTGGGGAAACAAACAAACAAAGATAAAAAAATAAAAATAATTCCATAATACTCTGCAAAAAAGAAATTTTAAGAGATGAGATGTTATTTTTTACTTACTGGAATACATACATTTCAACAAGATCAATACTTCTTTTGCTTCATTTTCGAGTTTTTTTGAGTTTCCAAATAAATGTACAATAATAAAACCAGACTAACATAAAGAAAAAACCCACACCTTTAATAAATGAAAAAGCCTTTGAAAAAGAATAGCAGGCAAGCCCTATTCCCAAATGAAAAGTTGTCCCCAAACTGTTGAAGTGACATAGTATTTCCCAACATAAAAATGTTCCTTTGGAAAATATGTGACCAGAATACAAAGCACTTCTCTAAGGCATATCTGTGACAGAGTTTGTTTCTATGATTATGGTGCTTCAGAGGAAGTTTCTGCACTATGTGTTCCATAGACATACACCGTAGCTCTGTGGGTAAACATAGGAAATCTTAGGTCAAACTGAAAAAAAATCTAAGCACATTTCAGGAAACAGAAAATAAGCAGTCCCTGTGGATTGCCATTCTCAAGGTTTTTCTTCAGTGCTGCTTCCGTGATGTCTTGCAAATGGATTTACCAGGACTCCACAGGCCCCATGTGATTAAACTACTGAAAACAGGGCAGAATATTCCATTGCACATGTGTGAAGTCAATTGTTTAATCATATACAACCTCATAACTTTTAGAAGTATGTTATAGGCAATTTAAAACTGGGCAAAGCCCAACTGCTCCTTTTTTATTCACTGCAGTTTACCATATCCCAATCAAACGAAAACATTTTCTTTTTTTATCTTTTCCTTTTTTTGTCAGGCTTGCAAAACACTTCAGCTCCCATTATTCACTTTCTACACCCCAGTAAATAAGTGAAATTACTGGCTCACCTGTACCTATAACTACCTGCCTGCTTTTTCTACCCTGATCATACAGCCCTGTGCATAATTCAAATTAGCAAAACTAATTTGGTTTTCATTATGATGCTAATGGATCTTTCCTTTATAATGTGCTTTGAGATCTACTGACACAAGGCATTATATCAGAGTTGGCATTAACATTTACTATGTATTTATGATTCTTATAACTCTTATAAATATAATTGATTTTCCATGTCATTAAAATTCTCTGCACACTTGTAAAAATTCCCACTCAAGCATCTCAAAATCAGATGCATTGCTTCTGTTTTTTGGACATTCTAATTAATCTGTTACATTGTTGTGATTAAAGCTTTTCAGAGTTCTGGTTCTTGTGATATAATCATGATCATTTTTATTCATTAGTTGTTGACGGTAGTGACCACAAAGTGCTCAGCAATTTCCAGACATTCATAAGGGAGAACAACTGCCCTAAGGAGCTAAGTCCAAAAAGAGCTCATTAAAACAGTTTTGGGGTTTGGTTTTTGTTTTGTTTTTACTCAGGAAAATCTGTATTAGACCCATTCATCTTTTGCTTTAAAGGTTATGCTCTGCAGAAGCCACAATATGGGGCTTGGTTAAGAAACAAGCCTGTAAAACAAGCAGGGGTGTATGCACGTGTGCTGGGAAATGCACTGCAGCCTCTCTCTCATACTTAAAATCCCAATTTTTCCCTGCCTGGCTAAGGTAGAGCACACAGAATCGTGGCAAGTGGGTCCTGGTCTCGTGTCACAGGCAGGCTGTGCCTGCTGCTGGTCCCCAAGGGCCCTTTCCAAAGCTGTGGGTGCTTAAGCTGTGCCTTCATCTGGAAGAGCACAAAACTAATCACATCCTGTAACCCTAGGTCAGATGGCCGACCTAGGAAAGGATTTGCTCTGGCTTTATGCAGGTATAATGAAATCCCTGCATAAAACACGTCTTAAAAATCAGCTGCCCACACCTGACCTGCTCTCTCCAGAGACTGTATCCCTTCAACCACAAGCTTTCAAGATCATCAAGGGCTAGAGAGGGGTGTGTGTGTGTGTGTGTGTGATTTTATGATTCTAAAATAGCTGAAGGGATTTTCCTCTAGTTTTACAAATCTATTGATTTAGTAGTCCTACAAAAGATCTCAATGAGGATTTTTTTCAGTCTAAGCATGGAACAATGAAGAGGGGTAACCGAGATTTCATTAGAAATGGAAATTGTAACTGGCAACCAGTTTACAGCTGCAATTCAAACTGGAGGACAAAGCACATGTTTTGGGGTTTTCTTTTGACATTTTCTGTTATTTGATTAACATAGTTTTTATTAGCCTAGCAGCAGCTGGGGTTTGGTTCTGTTTGTGCGGCAGCTCAAAAAACAAATGGTGTTTCTGAGCAAGCTCGGGTGTCTGAAAGCAGCTTTGTGATGTGCTAATAGAAATGTCTCAAGTCCATCTTCTCACTTTTCCTCTTCCTGCAACTTTGCTATTTTTAATAAAAATGTGCAGCCAAGAAAATGTGGATTGTCTCAGACAAAGAGATTGAATAGCTTTGGTTTTATATTTAGTTGATACAGATCAGCAGCATAAGCCCCAAAGCTTAATTTTTATTTTTATTTTTAATATTTTCAAATCCGGCAACAGTTCTCTAGCCTTCTACCATCTTCTGCCCTGTTCTTCTTTAACATTGATTTTAATGTACCTGTTTTGAGCAACATTATCCAATTTTCTAGAACTACATGCAATAACAATTTGCAGTTAGTTAAAGAGATTTTGTGAACATTAATTTAAGGGTGGAACTACAAAACATAGACATTCCCATATCTGCCGTGTCCACCCAATTTGACATATTTAATTTATCAAGTAAAATATTTTTTTAGACATTTTAAATAATACTTCTAGAAGCATTTTAATCAGGTGCTGAAACTAGTCTACTTTTCCTAATGGGATTTAGATAACAGGGCTAGCAGTAAACAAAGAAGCAAATGAAATAAACCCCATTAATTAGGGTGAAACAGTAACGGAGCAGTTCTGGTTTTACAGATGGGCAAGATGTCTGATTGAATTTCCCAGGCTATGCAGATTGGCTGCAGATGGTGTGGAAAGTGGTCCAGAACTCAGAATTCATATAATCAAAAACATGCTTAGATCCAAACAAGAACATTCTCCCATGTGATGCTGTATAGCTTGCAGCCGTATCACAAGCATTTGGTAACTTTTAAAACAAACCAATACATAAACCTCACACAACACAGCATTCAGCAAGGGCTGTCATTAATGGTGCCATTATATCTAATAACTCAATAACAGCACAGCTCCTGGAGGCAAGATAATTTGGCCCCAAGTAGTAATTTCCTATTGAAAATGCCGACTGAAAATGCATGGGCCAACTGGAGATCTCAAGAGAGGAGCATTCACTGAGTAGGCAGTATATGAGCAACACCTGTTATCATTAAGAAAATAAAACTGGAAGATCTTATTGCCAGTGAAAATGTCCTGAAAACAAATCAGCAAAATATTAACATATTGTAAACCTCAAACTCTTAGAATCTGAATCTAAATTTTTGCATACTTCTTCAATCTATAACTACATTTCTGAAATTTTATTTGCAATATCTACCCATTAGAAAACAAAAATCTTTTGCAAAGGGAACTGTGTAAATATGATGACCTCTTACTCATTGCAAGGACATTGAGACTCTTCTGCTGACTTCAGAAGAAAGCAAATAAATTATTGTCCTCTTCAACCCTGTTCCGTTTGTGAGGTTCTAACCCTTTCTACAAGGGTGTTGCTTAGGTTTTATTTTGAAAATAATAAACCCTCTTTGAATATCTGTTAGAGGACCCTTGATGTTATTCTGATGTTTTAAAAGGACAAAAGATATGTGCTACCTCTACCTATTCTCTTACAGCTCTGACATAAAAACGTACTTCACTATCCTCATCAGGAAGAACTAGAAAGTCTGCTGAATGCCTGGAGGCAAGTACTGCATGGGACGGAATGCTTTTGTGCTCTCCCTTACACCCACAGTTAGATCTGACCTCACCTTAACTCACACTAGGACAGCAGATGTGGCATTTTATCAATAAATTTAACTCACCTACATGCAGTCTTCACCTTTGCACCAAATCAACCTAATTTAATGGAATAAAGATCGGGATTGACTGAGAATGAATTTCAGTGGCTTTGCATAGGTGTACCTAAGACTTTAGCTGTGTCTTTGGGCCTTTTTTCCCTCTCTCCTTTTTCTTCTAACAATAAATGAGAGATACAGTCTTCAAATTCTACAGTCTTTGAGATAAATATCAACCTGAAAAATCAGCACACTGAGTTATGTATATAGATCACAATAAGAAAATACACAGCAAGACTTAGGTAATAAGCCGGTATAATAAGAGTTGTTAATTTTTGCAGGAACAATTTATAAAGTTACTCAAGTCCAAAAATTTGTCATTGAGTCTTTTCTAATGGACTGGTATCATTTGAAGGTACATCTAGAGGTAGAGCAAGAAAGGAAATAAAAATGAATCTCATATTAATTTGTACACTCAATTTCAGAGGAAAATCACATTTTATGTAAAGGCAGTGAGCCTTGGCAGAGAGGTTCTCAAAGAATGAGGTATCAGTGGAAGCTTAATTTTTATATTCCTCTCAAAAGGTCTTAATTAGCAGGGAAGGATGAAAGTGAGCTTGAAAGAAAATCACCAAAGACACTCTGTGAAAAGAAATGTCATTAAATAAATCCCCATCACTTGGCACTTTAAAATTGAACTTGACAAATGATGGCCTAAACTACAATTGATAGAAATTCTGCACTAAGGCATCTCCATTCAGGCCTTACCAGAGCATACAGCTGGGAGACAAGGCAGACAGAAAGTCATTGAGGGGGAGATAGGGAAAGGGAAAGGGAAAAGGGAAAAGGGAAAAGGGAAAAGGGAAAAGGGAAAAGGGAAAAGGGAAAAGGGAAAAGGGAAAAGGGAAAAGGGAAAGCTCCATGCTGTAAGGAAAATTCATAAGTGAGAAATATCTTGTGAAGGTATTTCCAGGGGAGAGGAAAAAACCTGTTTCAGCAGTAGCTGTCAGCTGCCAACCACCAGCTGAAACGCTCTTGTCAATTTCCATTTCCAGCAGAAACTGAGTTTCTGGCAGAAGGTGAAATTTGACAAATTTCCCTCCAGCTGGGCTGCAGGGCTGGGACACTTGGGGAGCTGTGCTGCCTTTGCAGCAGCTCTGCTTTACTTCCTCCACTCTTTCTGGCAGACTTAGATAAATTTTGCTTTCTTCCTAAAAGCAGAGGTGAATATGACAACAGCCTTCTCAGTCAAAAACTATGGAGACATCCCTTGGATTTTCTTGAATCGCAACTAACATTTTCAGCAGAATTGTAAACTAAATTTTGAACAGCTCTAGATTTCCCTGGTTTTGTGGAATTAGAGGAGCCTAGAAATTACTTCTGTAAACAATGTGTAAATCTCCGGATAAGAGACACATCTGTAGCATATGATATAGTGCTAGAAGGTAATGAAGAATAAAGAAACAGTAGTCACTGCATCGGATAATCAGGCAGCAGGTTAAAAAAGTGAACAAATGGAAACACGTTTTTTGTGCTAGAAGTATTAAACTGTGAAAGTCGTTAACACAGTTCTGAAAGGCCAGTGGATGCAAAACAGGATTCCACGTAGTGGTGGTGAAGAGTTCCTATTTAACAGAATAGGACACATGAAACTTCTCAGTTCAGGAAGTCCTTAAAAGAATTAATGCCAAAAGCCAGGAAAGTTTATGCAGCATCGATCTTGTTTCTTCTACTGCTTCTCTAAGCATCTAACATTGGCTACTGTCAGGAGGAGGATACTGGAAAGACAGATTATTGGACTGAACTGGTTTGGCAGTTTCTGTGTTCATACAAAGCAACAGAAAGTGATCTGCCAGCTCAGAGGCACTGGCCATTGAAAGCTGCACCATGTAATTACGCTGGAAAGACATGGAAAATCCAAAGCCTTAACTCATTTTTAGCAGGGGCTTATCTTCAACTTGCTAAGGAGAGCTTACACATATTAAGAGGAAAGCGAACATTACCAGAAAATAAGTCTACCTGCTAGGTTAGTTTTACCAATCTCCCTGCTCAAATATCACTAATTTTCTTGTTAAGACTTATGAAGGCTCCAGGAGTTTTTTGAAGGAAAAGATTCTTGCTTACCACATGTCCCTTCCTCTTTTGGCTTTACTGTAGTTTCATCTAACACTAAAAATATCTCCCTAATTCAAAATATAAATTACATCTCAAAGTGCTTGATTTGAGTCTGGTTAGGATGACGTATTTTGAGCTGAGTCTCACTCTCTTCTTGAGGCCCACAAAGAGAAAAAGAAATAGTTAATAAATCCTTCTCCTTATCACAGTGATTTCAAACCAAAAAGTAATACACTGAACTAACTCAGAATACTGAAAATTGGATAGCAATTTTCACCTCAGTTATAAAAACTTCCTTTTTTACTTTGGCTCACTTAATTCAACTGTCTTCCATTGCTTCATTTAAAAAATGACACAACAGTTTCCTGGATTACTCTAAAATTCTGTATTTGCAATGTCTTCTGAGGACCATATAATAAGCAATGTAGGCAGAAAGAAAACTATTTCATGGGAAAGTGAGACAATTATTAAAACGTATGGATAGGGCTACTTACCTAGAATTCACTTAATAATTAATGCTTACAAAATTTTGTCATGGGTGGGAACTTTTTTTCTTAAAAAGCCAGTGGTTATCTGTGCACTGTACAGGTTCAATCGCTATGCTGTTATATAACAGCATTCCATATGGATGATCCAGGCTTTAATTTTCTTTAAAATCAAGATTTTGGACAAAGATATGTACATGAGAAAAATAAGACTTTTTGAAGGTTATTATGCATTTCATTTTTATTGTACGTTTTGGAAAAAGGCCCTTGAGATTCATGCCAAATAGCTAGTCAAACTCATACTTAAGTGTGCTACATTCAAAGCAGCTGCTAATAAATGCTAATGGTGGACATTGCTTGTTTGCTTTTCTGAGCGTAGATCTGTCTGCTTATACACAGGAGAAGGAATTTTTAGATTGGGTTTTACAATAACCATGTACAAAGTCCTCAGCAGTCTTTTGTATGTATAAACTTTATTAAAAGGCTTAGGTTCTTAAGTGCATCATACTATAGATGATCTCATAAATTACATGAACAGCTCCTGGCTTCTCCACCCAGAAGACAATAACTTTCAGTGGCTTGACTATGCCATCACTCTAGTTCAAATTATAAAAGTCAATAAAATGAGATCTGAAACCCAACACTGTAAATGTTGTTAAAAACCCTGTATAGGTAGACATAAATGTTAAGCTTCCATATGAAGATCTATAATCTAAAACTATGATAACATTACAGCACATAAAGGTGAGGGGAATTAAAATAATTCACAAACCTTGGAATTGTACTTCGATTTCCTAAATCCCATAGTAGACTTTGTTCTTCCATTGTAAAAATGCTTCTGTCCAAAGTGTGCTCGAGTCCCAGTAACTGTCATGTTTTATATCCCTGAAGTTCATGCTCCTTCAAGTACTGGAATGCATTTTGCTTATGCTAGCACCTTTCCCTGGCATCCACACTAAGAGGAAGATTCATTTATCCTAACTGAGTACATCCAAGTGAGATGCTCTAAATCGGCAATATAGTCATTTTGAGGAGAAGTTATTTTCACCTGCCTTTAGTCATCTGAAAGCTCGACACTTAGTCCAACATGGTTGTCTCTGAAGTTGGTGAAGGCAGGCATCTCTAGAAGGAGATTCTAGAGACCACCCTAGACCAGTACCTAAAACAGATAAACTGATGTTTCTCTCTAATACAGCAAGAATTTGTTATTCAGGCTGAGCTTAGATAACTTTGATAGCAAATATGAATGAGATGAACGAACCTCTACCTTCTTTTGTAGTCAAGGGACAAAGGCACTGCCAATGGACAAAACAGTCACAAACTGAATCACCCTCTTGAACATGGCATTCTCTCTTAGTGACATTTATATCTGATAGATTAACTTCTGTTGTCAAACTACCTTTTACTATTTTTTTTAAAGAAAAAAAACATAGCTTGACATGAGTTTTCTTCCTGGATTAAAAGAATCTCTATGAAAACCTCACTTTCTGCCCCATTTTAATGACTGATCAAAACACTTCTGAAAAAAACCACATGCCTTCTACTCAGAGGATTTATGGTTTTATTTTGAGAAGAATTTTTAAAAAACCTGAAAAAATATTCCTTCAATCATCTTTAATCCAATCATCTTTAATTTAAAAATCCTTCTGAAGCAAGAAGTGTACTACTGTAGTAGTGAAAAAAACTGCAGCTGATTTTGTAAAAGCATGGCTAGTACTCTGTCTATGCTGTGTTGGCCAAATTCCAAGGCAAGTAATTACATTTACATACCTAAATTCACCCTGGTTGTTTCATCTGGATACTGCAATATTCTGTAAGCTCATTTAGCTAATTTAGAACCCACATGAACAGCACAGGTTCAAAAGTTCAACTCAAACTTTATTAGGTTTGCGGTCCGCTTAATAATACTTAGCACTTAATTAATCTCCACAACACCCTTGTGAGCTACTTAAGTTAGTATTACCAGGAGAGTCTCTGAAAAAGGAACAAAAAGAGAGCCAGGAAGAAAAATGACCATCCTATAATGGTATCTTTCATACTCAAATGGTTGTTCAGGTGCATAGAGTACTCATTTTTAGTTCAGTGGTATTTAGTCTTGAAAAACCATTAAATCAAAGAAAAGCCCACAAAAAGCAATGTGACAGGCAACGCCATTTTATGATTTCAGTGTGCCTATGCATGTGTCCAACAAAAGTCTGACAGAAAAGAACACATTCTCGTTTTCCTTCCCTTTCGTATATGGAAGCACTGGATACAGACATAAAATACGAGAATCTCTGAGATGGAAAAAAGTCAATAACAGTAATAGGGCAATATTCCAGTAATGTGTGTACCTGATCAATGTACTTATCATACCACTAATGAGTGGTATGATGCAGGGCATCTAGCAGGATGACTAAAGGCCAAACAGCTTTAGTAACAAACCGCTGAGTCTCATTCTCCAAAACATGAGAAATCCTCTGTGCTCAAATTCCCATGCTTACTACATCAACACCATAGCAGTAAACAGACTGGTGTAATAGTGGGCATGTCCAAATGCAGGAGCAGGCAGTGCATTGGCAGGTTATCTGAGAAGCTTCCACGTGAAAAAGAAGCAGGTGGAGAAGGGCTCGTAGGCACTTCTGAGATTGCTATACTCTTCTACCTAATGCCTTCATCACATAAAGAAATATCCATGGTGCCTAAAAGTTGTTGCTCTCTGTTTCTGTCTCCTGTCCTGTGGTAGTTTTCTAAATTGTTTCTCGAGATCCTGCTGTTTGATCCAGCTTCATTTTTTAAGACCTAGTACAAGCCCTTAATTTCTCTTTTCCACTTAACAGTTTCTACCGTCGTCTGTGTCATTTGTAGGGACAAACCCTTTCTATGCTGCAGGGAACTCAGTAAAAGAAAACCATAAGAAGCCTAAATCTCAGCTGTTAAGGGGCTTGTGGAACTGTGGATATGCATAATATATAAATGAGACTGAAAGAGCACAAGATGTAAAGATTTCCTTTTCTTCTGAAGCTTATGACTGCAATGACAGGCACAGACAACAGTCTGTATGGACTTACAGTTAAGTTTAAATATGGTCCCTATCAAGTAGGAACCTCTCACACTTTCAATAACGATCGTCACAGCATTTTTTAATAAAGTACTGTCTTTTCACTTAGGGTGAACTGACACATGAAAAATTAAAATTATTTGCCAAGGAAAATATACAGGATAATTGTGAGGGGTGTGAAACTAAGTCTCACAACCCCAGTGAGACCTCTAGTGACTACACATCCTTCTTCTCCACTGGAATCTTGATTTTGCCTGATTCTTATAGGTACGACTGTTACGACTTCTTTGCATCACCCATGGCACAGCAGGAGAAACTCAGGACATGATCCTTCTAGAAGATCCATGCAGTCAGAACTATATGCTTGAGGCACTCTCTGATTTCAGGTGGGTCCTGCACAGACATGAGGGACAAACCTTTGCTGAACATAAGCAGTAGATGTAAATATTTCCATGGTAAATGTTTTATGAAGTGTCAGGTATGTATTAAACAGAATAACAGCAAAGCCATATCCTGACATGGTATTGTGATTACATCTTGGTTTTAATGGTTCGGTTTTGCCTGCCACTTTACTCTCCCTCTTCTTCACTGTTCTTAGGAAATTAATTTCTTCCTTTTCTTAAATTATTTGCTTAGGGACAATCAAGAATATAAGATGGTCACAAAAGCTGTTTTCTCAAACATCTATATACTTCATAAGTCAAGCTGTCTGAGGGAAACTTGTGTAATCCATGATCCTCTTAAAAGCAGAAAGAGAAAGAGGTTCTCTTGTCAAAAAATACCATCTTCAAAGTATTATGTTAACTCAGATGATGAAGAGCAAGGAAAAACAGGGTAGTCAAGCCTTTTCCTTCCTGAAGATGTATGTTGTCATCAGAATACATTGCTCCAGTCTTTCTTCCACCCACTTAAATTAGTTTGTAAACCTGCATTCCTTGCTTTAACATGAATTTCTTCATTGAAGGCTGAAAGAAAGGTAGGGTTACACCTTTTGATCCTCAAGACATTCAGCCCTTCAGCAAGCTTTTCTGGCAGAAATGATGAGTTCTCATCTTTATACTGCTTCAACAACATCCTAGCAATAAAGGGCTTTTTCATGCCAGTGGCACTTGAAACTGAAATAAATTGCAAAACACTGCAATTAAAATTCCAGAAAAAGTGCATCGAAAGAGACTTTATAGCCATTTAGGATACCTACAGGCATGATAAATCTTCCATCTCTGTGTAGAAATGCATCCCAGTATTCACTCAAACCCACAGCAAGAAACTACAGCTGCAGCATAAGCTTAGGGAAAGTCCTACAGCAAAACTTCCCAGTACTTTGAGGCAGGTATCACTGAGCTTATCTGAGGTCAGGAGAAGAGCTTAAGTATTTCCACACAGTGCACCTGAAATGCCCCCATTTTTCTGAGTGTAATCAGGTTGTTCTAGACAGACTTAATAGCTCAGACTCACTGCAAACTCTGCTGGAGAAGAATGAAGAGACAAAAACTGTATTCTGAAGACAGAGGGACTATAATTTCTTTTCCTGTCTAAAAAGTCTGTCTTCTCTGGCCTTCACACTTGATTGGAGACCACATCTCTCTGTCAGTAGCAGACAGACAGAGCTGAGACAAAATATGTGCATGAGAAAACTTGATGAAATTAGTACTACTCAGGGACTGAAAAGTAACAGGGATAAAAGACAAATGGAGACGACTCACGAGGAGGAGATTGGAATGTAGATTTTTTTAAGAAAGAACAGAGGGTGGAGATTCATCAAACTTGAAGTCAGCAGGAAGAGTTAGAAGAACTACCATACACCATGGATGCCTACTGCTTTTCCCTTTTCCTTCCATCAAAGGGATCCCTGTGCTTCATCCTTATTTATGCTGCTGATTTCTGGACACCAGCTCCGCAACTGGGATGACTACCCAGTCAACTCTTTTTGACTTTGCCGTGTAATTATCTTTATGTAATTACCATATATATCATATCTAATATAATTATATAATAATAATAATATATTATACAAAATATCTATTGTAATTGCTGTGTAATACTGTCTTCTCATTTGTTGTGGCCAAGTCCTATTACTGTCCACCTGGTCCTCCATGATACGAGCAGGGTTCAGTTGCTTGGTTTCTGTAGGTTGCTTCTGCTGCAGTGTGACTATATGTCACTACAGAAAATTGTGCTCCACCAGTAACTTCTGCCTCATCAGCTAAGAACTGCTACCCTGTGGTCTAGCAGTGACGTAGTGCATAATTAGGATATGGATATGCTTTTCCTCAGAAGAATATAATAAGAAAAAAATAATCTTGATTTCACTGGGCAAAATCTAGCCATTGCAAGTTACTGCCTAAAATAGCACCAGATTTCCTCTTAGAACTGCTGGTGGCCCATGACCAACAAAATTCATCCAAAGCTTCAACCTTTGATATAATGAACTGGCCAGACAAAAAATGCTAGAATCTTCAAAGCAATACAGTCCAGGAATTTACCATACACCAGGAAACAAGAACATCTTCTGAGTTTTGGTGTGAAGTTTGCCATTTGTACATTACGTTCCACCTATGGGCCCTTCTCTGAGGCTTCACTTCTCAGTTTTTTTTTAATTTCTTCCAAATTATTTTGTCTTTCGCCTGTGTGACATGGTTTGCCTTACTTCCATGAAACCCCCAGAGTATTCCCAGCTCACACAGGATACAGGAGATTTCCAGCAGATCAGACAGACCCCAGCAGGTCCAACCAGTGGGGTCAGGCAGTGACTGCACCTGCATTCTGTCACCTAGTGAATCCTTATCATCATCCCTGCTCCTCCAGATCAGACTCCTGGGGCTTTCTCCCTAGAAAGATCTTTCTCCCTCCTCAGATCTTTCTTTCCAAGGGAACCAGAACTCAAGGGAAAGAGTGTCCAGCAATTCCCACCTCTGTGTGCAGCTACGATGCCACCAACCCACACATGTGACACCAAGACTACAGAGTTAGCCCCCATGGTAAATGCAGACTTTCATGGTGCCGTACTGCTATTACCATTCCCAGCTTAGAAAACTGTTCACTCTTCTACTCCTTGGTCCCCCCACTACACACACACATAGCCTTACTGAACTTTTTCACATTTTGGGGCTGCAAATTCTCTCATTATTGCTTATTTACTTCTCTATGAGTGCTGCTCACAACCTGATCTCTGCTCTCAGGTGAAGGTCCAGCTGGAAAAAAATAAGCTTCCTCTTCAGGTCCATCCTGTTTTTAATCTGCTGCTGTCGCACTAAATTCCCTGTGGGGTTTTTCTTACTTCCTATTGCTTTCCCTCTTCTGCTATAAACCTCACAAATATTAATCTCTTTTGGTCCTGATTTTCCCTTGCCTCCCATCTTTTATTTGTCTAAAATGCCTGCCAGGACTTTTCACACTTCATCATGTCTCCAGCAATACCGGCCCTGGGCCAGTGCCAGAGACTGCAACTTGACAAAATGTGTTGCAAGGTGGCTTTCCTTCCACACCGTCTGCAGCTGTCATCTTCTCTCAGGGCCTGATACTACAAATTAGCCAGAGCTGGCAGGAGACCATAAGTTTTTACCTCCATAAAGTTAGATTGGGAACAGAATTGCCAGGGAATTTTCCTTTTAGCTCCTTGCATGTGGGATAGGCAGCCTGGGCATCATGTCTGTGCTTTACCCCGACATTTTCCTCTCCTTTTGTTTATTGTGCTGTGCTAGCTCTTACTGTACTATCATGACGTGAACCACACTAGTCAATTTCCAGGCATCACCTCATGCCATATTAGCCTGGACTGTGAAATCAATTAAACAGTGGACTAATCTCAGAGGGAAAATAGTAGAAGACCAGCAGTTTCATGCTACAGTGAGCACAACCGTAAATAACCTAGGGACTCTTGGACGTTTTGGTTCATTGGTTCGCAAGGACTGGTTCCATATCAGCAGGGACATAGCATAGATGTTTGTATATCCTAGGAATTTGTCATTCAAACACATCCATTAGGTGTTAAGAAAAATGTATTTTTAATTAAGAAATTTAAAGTGCTGGAGCTGCTACCTGGTATAACCAGGCCTCGGTCCTTGTATAGCCCTAATCCAAGGCTGGTTTATAACCCAGTCAACTTAATCAGTACGAGGATAGAAAAACAATTGATGATCAATTTGTGTACACAGGTCCTCTCAGAAATGCAGATGTTTTTAGAAAAATTAATATAGATGAATAGGAATTGCTTGTTCAAAGACTAAGTGTGCCTGAAGGATTGTGTGAGCTAAAGCAGGCAGAAAGAAGATCATGATCCAGGGAGGACCTTGGAACCGAGGCAGAGATGGGAACTGAATAGATGAATCAGCTGGGACAGTCAGGTGATGGATTCGCAGAACCAACAAGACCAAACCAACAAGACCTAAAAACTTCAGACATTGACTAATGATTTGATAAGCGTATATAAGCCATGCTGTATCCCTTTGTTCTGTGCCACTCAGTGGAGTGGTGGCCCAACTCTGAGTTGTGATTAAAGCAAGCCAAGTGGTACCCACTTCTGTGTGAATTTTTCCTTTAACAGTAGGCTCTGGGTTTTGCAGCTCTGTTTTTCTGGATCGATGGGTAGAAATTATGTGCTATGTATATTTTGAGTTGGGAAGTACCACATTTTTTTCTTGACCTTTGATAGTCTCCATGTACATAGAGCACAATTGATCAAGCTGAATTAGTGAGAGAATGAAAAAAACAAGAAATCTTTTTCTGTTACTTAAACATTTTTTCTCTTTTTAAAGTAAGGTTAGAAATCAGGGAATATGCAAGGGAAGGCAATAAAACACTCATCTAAAACCAGTTATGTTTCAGAGCTTTGAATGGTCCAAAAGTGAGCAGGAAATTTCCCAGCATAAAAAGCTCTTACAGAACTTCCCTCCAGCATGAAGAAGGTGAGTTGCACTGCCTGCTGAAGACTGGCCAACTGCATGCTCTTGAGTTGTTGGCCTACACCTCTGTAGTTTATACTTTGATCCTTAGAAATCCACAGAGAATAGTGATAATGAAGTGTCAGAGGTATATAGTTCAAACTGATGATATAGCAGAGAGCTGGTAGCTAAGCACAAGGAGATTCTGGAACAATTAAAGAAAAAAGATACTTGCTCTGTGATGGCACCAAACATCTTCTGAAACAGAGCAAGCCACTCTTCAGTGTTTGAGATTCCCATGGGGTGAGTGACATCTGGAAGGGCTGATTTAGCAGTATTTGGAAAAGGGATGAGCAGTCACTGAGAGAAGAATCAGTTGGGTAGTAAAATGTTAACAAAGGCCCCTGGAGGCTCTGGGGACCCCCCCTGAGCTCCTCCCATCAGTCACAGCTCCTTTTAAATTGTATCTTCCATTTGTTCTATGCTTTCTCAGAATATTTTCTTATTTTATTTTTATTATACTTGTATTTCATTACGATTGTGTTCTTTTCAAATTTCATTTTCCTTAAGCTCAATTCAAGAATTGTGATGACAAACCCTATAGCAAATTATACTTAGAGGTGGCATAATTAAATGCATCTCTGTTGACTTCAGTGGGGTCTGTCTGATTTATGCCAGCTGATAGTCTGGACAGATTAATTATATACAAAGGAGATAGGAAGACATCTTTCCTTGGACTGGTTCAACAGCCTGGGCCAAAGGGAATGAGTGATCCTGGACTTCCCTAGCAGCTCTGATTATGATTTTTTGTGTGACCTTCAGCAAGTGTCTCCACTTCCTTGAGCTGTTAATTCCTTTTCCATAGTTTTATGAAAGACTTCCTGTCGGAGAGATTTTATTCTGCTGTGTAATGGCAGCCTCACCCACACTGCACACCACTGTAATACAAATAAGCAATAACAATGCCTAGCTGCAATGCAACGTTGGCAATCTGAGAAGTAAATTTCTCCCAGGATGCTTTTCCTGCTAATGTATGACTATATTTATTTGAAGAAAGAAAAGCATATCCTTGTGGGACCATTACCCACCTCCAGGCAGCAGACATACCAATCCCAGTGGAATGCCAGTTATCAAAATTACAAAAAATAATCCAAAAGGTAAATGCATTTAAGTTTCTAGTTTGAAAGATCTGAACATTTTTGCTGGCATGAAAGTCTCTCTTTAATGCAGACGCATGCCGTTTGATAGTTTGAAAGAGAAAAAAAAACCCCTAAGACGAAGACATAAATATTTGAAAAGTTGTACTGTTCCGTGCGTGTTCCTGAGCACTTTTCATCTTAACTTTTATTGGCTACATAGCTAGATCAAATAGCTCACTGAAACTGAAATGAGTACATCAATGTGATATGGACTATTCATTTTCCCATTTGGATCCTTTTGTTTCAATTTTTATGATATTCAAAGGAATCAGCCTTGATGTCCAGCCAAATTAGCCCACATTTTCAAATACTATTTCCAAACAGAGGCATGTTCTTTCTTTCCAGAACCTCCCACCAATGTGTGTAAGGCACACATAATACCACTTTGCTCAAGATCAACATAGTTATACTTTATTATCTTATTTTGTACGTTACACCAGTTCTACCCAGTCAGGGCTGCATTGCATATCTGTATTCAGCAGAGCTAAAGAACAAAAGGAGCTATTGTGCCACCTAGTCCTTTAGTAAGTGGTGTCTTCTCCATGAAAACATGCTACACACTGTTACTAAGTTGTTTCTGCTCAGTCTGTCTTTTCACTAGGTTAAATTGATCTCTGAGTCTTTTGCTAGAATACATTTCCTCCGGTCTTTGAATGTGGATATTGTTACTCTCTGTAACATCTCTGATTTTTCAACATGCTTTTGAAAATGGTAAAAATTAGACTCACGCTCAGTATTTCCATGCCTGTCCCACCAGTGTTTTATACAGACGCAAAGAGGTCCTTATGTACTATTCCTATTCATTGGCTTGTGACTTGTGAAGCTATGAATCACTAGTCTTTTTGCCCTAGTTTCGCATGAGCACCTGTATTTAATTGTTAGTTCACTGTGATCTTTCAAGCTTTTAGGGATCTTTTTCATCCAAGAATGAGAGAAAAAAAAAAAAAAAAAAGAAAAAAAGAAAGAAAAGCTCAGAAGAAGATGCTGAAAAAAAAAGAGGAGAGCTGGAAGGGCTCAGCTACAGCAGTGTAAGGCAGCTCTTTCTCCTGGAACTGAACCCACCTTGATTGTATTCTCACCCCACCCAAAGACAGATAGTTTAAAAAGTTTAGATTTGTCTCTATTACAAAGAGTGTCAAACAGGCATTTTCAGAAGATGACTCATTCTGTTCTGGGATGGGTTTGTAACACAGATATGTGAACAGTCCCCTGAAGATAAATCTGTCTCCTGTGTTTTCATAGAGAACTACTAAATATTCAGACAGTTAAATTTTGGTGAAATTAATCTGTGTCAAACCTGTGCTTCCACCTGCCTCTCCTATGTAAGTTCTGTAGACATATCTTTCATTTCTTGGGCCTGGATGTGCGATTTTGTACCCGGCTGCATTAAAGAACAGTTTATCTTAACAAGCTCAGCTTACCAAGTAGATGTCTGTAGGGCTATCTTGTCAACTGATATAAGCCATTTTCTAAAATTTTGTGCTACCTGCCAAGGTTAAAAGTACTGATAACATATTTATTCTTAGATCACAGGTTAAAGTATTAAAAAAAATGTTGGATCTAGTCCATATGACTGAAGGACACAGCTAGAAACATTTCCACTTGATAATGATTTATTGTAGAGATCTAAATTTGGACTACACCAGTTATCCAATTTTTTTTCTTTCTTTTTTTCATGTTTTCTTCTATGTTACAGTCTTACTCTTTCCACATCCATCAAAACCAGGGCTAAGGCTTGACAGATCACTTTTAATAATAAGTCATTTAATTAGTATAATTAAAGGCAATTCAGATTTGGCTTTCAAAGGGCCCTATGAGGGGTTTACTACCTGATTTCCTTAATCTCTCTTGAAAAAGTTGGGCAGTATTAAATTAGCATTTTAATCCTCATCTCCTGCAAATGTGTTTACAAGTCACAGGTGAATGCAAGACATGTTTCTACATACACACTTTCCTACTCCCCACACATACAGTGTGACCATGTGTCAACAAACATGATTTGTCTGTGCAGAACTTTTCACACATAGGCTGGGATGTTTGTTAGCTATGAAGCGCTCACTCGTCTTCACCAATGTGATAGAAACAGAGCGAGAGACAGCTGAAGCTGTCATTCCTTCACTCTGATTTTCACCAAACACTATACAAAGGATAAACTTTTGTACCAGATGTTCATACATTTATGGTGCTAGGAGGCCAGAGAGGAGAATAAAAGTTTTTCACCATCTTATTACAAGCTCCAACTTCTCTGCAATGGTAGTATTCATATGTTAACATTTTGGACTGATTAAAATCTCTCTGGAATATTTCAGAAGGGAAGGTTGTTTCTACTGAGTGTGTGGGGGTTTTCATTCCTTTCTCTTTTTCCTTTAAATAATCAGAAAAAAACAACCACCCTTATTTTGATTAATTGAATAGTTTCCATAGCAGCTGTGAGCCAGGTGGCTGGAACCGGTTACTTTAGGATGCTAAATTCTGGGTAATTAGTTTATTTTTAATCTTTTAATTCTGTGGGAGTGAAGTTTAGTGTGTTAATGGGAGAGGTTTTGTGCAGAAGTGTCTTGACTAATGTGTTATTATCATTTAGTTTTATTGATGAAGCTCGGTCCTTGTATGAAAAGAAAATGAGTGGAAAAATCTGAGGCAGAGCAAGCTACAATTTTCATTCTAACTTAAAAGTCCCTAAAGGGCTTTTTTATATTTTATTTTTATCAGGAGTTTTTTATAACTGAAAACCTGAGGGATTTGGTTCAAAGAGCAGCTTGTATTCATGCAGAAGGACCCACTCTAACAGAAAAAAAGGCATTAATAGCAGAATGAGAAGGCATGGAAAACATATTAACTGTGTCATTCTTTTACCAGCTCCTATTGTTGAGGAAGGACTGATTTTGATTATTTTACAATGTGTACATTTGCTGAGCAAAAAAATTTTTTACTACTTAACATGTTTCTTAACTTGACTTCCCAACCCCCTGTTTTTTTAAAATTCTCCCACTGACTTCTGGTTTTAGTTTTTAAAGCTACTTATTCAATTACCTAGCTTTCCAGGTTAAAGCAATACATTTTTTGGCTTAAAACATAAAAATGGATTGATGTATCATTTCAGTATTTTCCATGTTCTATGAAGTCTTTCTTTTCTGTGGATTAAGGCCAATTAGCAGATGGAGATTTGTGAGCTGGAGAAAGTCCAAGGGGGAGGAGGCACTTCCTTTCAACTAGAGGCCCACCAACTTTATATCTACTATCAGCTAAATATTTTATTAGGAAAACACCCTTCTCAGGGATATTTTTACTGCCATTTTTCCCCATCATGCTCTAAAGCTACAACCACTGAAGAATACGTGTTTTCCAGAGCTGTGCTGTGCTGGCCAAGGATGAAGGGGGCCAAATTCAGACCACCTACCTTACTTCTCAACTTAGAAACAGTTATTTCTTTCCTGTAATAGAGGAGTCACAGGTGTGCAGGTAAGGTTTAGCAAAGGCTTAGAACTTCTCCTGGCTGTCTTGACTTCACTTACCTGAATTAGAAAGTAGGTAATCAGAAAATGACCAGACTTCACCTGTGGTCTGCTTCCCTCATATGCTAGTTGTGCAGGCTATGGGTGCATTTATATTAGCTTTCTTATTCAGATCCAAAGCACACTTCTAGAGCGAGTATCTCAGTAGTTGTCATTTACCGAGCTTTGTTTCATGACACAGAGCAGTCCCAAGGTGCTTTTTGGGTCAGGCTAAACCAGATATGCTTCAGAAGGACACCTATTGCATCCTCACCTCTAAAAGGTCGTCAGTTCAAAGGAAAAAAAAACACTCTAAAACATGTACAGTGTTCACACCAGCTCCTCAGCACCAACCACTTCACTTTACAGATCTTTCTCCGTTGGGCCTCCTACCTACTGACAACAGACAGCCTACCAGGGAAACGATTGCTGCTCCCAGGGATAAGATGTACAACCCAAAATGTTTCTATACAGCTAAATTTTCTTTTCTGCAACAAATGTTTATCTCATCTTGACTAACTACTGGGAAAAGACTCTGGCTTATGCCAGGACTATCCCCCCAAGCTATGCCAAGGGTTTTTTTGGTTTTTTTTTTTTTCCCCCCTGGGAGAGTACTGGTTCTTGCACACCTAAGCTGTGCCATGAAGTATGACAAGAGTGATGTGATTTGGATGACTGTATGCCAGCGCTCCACCCTAAGCCTGGCCCTCCCAAAGCCCTGGAGCCTCACTATGATGCAGAGGTGACAAGGCATTGCCTTGGCAGGGCAGAAAAGGATTATTTGCATGTTCCAGATGCTGAATGAGGTAGAAATGTACCTTCACCCAATTCAGTGCCTTGATCACTTGCCTGGAGATAAAGCTGTAAGAGAAAAATTTTCTGTCATCTACTTAATGCTGTGTCTGTGCACCAAACAGGTTAGAAAACAATAAAAACAAGATCCTTATTCTGCCTTCACTCTAGATAGAAGCTGTTGGGGAAATGTGATAGCTTGATTGTGCATTGCAAGTATGCATAAATAATCCTAAGTGTTTTTTAAACAGGGCTTTTAATTAAACCTAAGGAGTAGGGGTCAGCATACATTAGACAAGTAGTAGACATTACCACATGGTTCTGCTTCCACTGTCACTACACTGCAGAAATGCAGGACAAGATTCTAACTAGGTACCCAATTCTACAAGAACAATGTACACACAGCCAGCACTTGCATACACATAGTGAATAACTGATCAACAAAGTTTTCATTTGCATTGTGATTACTTATTTTGGATCTTCACATGTCAATGTTCAGAGATACGCACTGATTTAAAAAGGCCTGAAGGAGCAACACTTACCATCTCGGTCTGCGCTCCCCAGACTGACTCCCTCCTTTGTCATTCTCTCTGTGAGCACTCTTCCCACACCCAGCTTCCCTGTTTGCTTACACCTGCTGCTCAGTGAACAGCTTTATTTGAAGAGCACTTAATTGTAACCCACATCCTTCCCTCACTGACCAATTTGGTTGCAGTCACTGTAGGAAGCAGGTTGATAGCTTTTCCGCTTTAAAAAACCCGCACACTAAAGCAAACAATGCCATCTCCTACACCAAAGAACAGGAATAGTTAAAGATGAAATGTTTGCTTTCCTTTTTCATTCACTGGTGGGTATTAAAAAGCTCTTGTTATCTTACATAATGATACCAGCTTGGGTTTTGTCTCATTGCATTGTGGTGATAAAACCTTAATTTTATTAAAGTACAGCTCTGAAGATAGCAAGTGCTATAGATTCCAGGGTGAGGATGAGGGCAAATTGGGGAAGGCTGCTTTAAAAAAAAAAAAAAAAAAAAAGAAAGAAAAATAAGTAACAACGCCTTTGTGGCTATTTGGACATCAAGGAGTTTTTTTTTACCCTGAAGAACCCATTTGTGCTTCCAAACATAAACATGTGAAGGTGAGAGGTCTCCTTATTATGCAGGTAGGACAGAATGAGGCTGAATCCTATCCAGCTGAGCTGTTTCTGTTGCTTTGAACCTTCTGGAAACATAAAGATCACAGTGCTCAACTGTGAAACTGCTGCATTTCTTGGTTTGTTCCGTCGGTCAGCTTTCTTTTCTCTTGGAGTATTTTTGAACTGCATCTTCAGAGAATATTTAGCTTGCCTCATTCACACTGTGTAAGTTTGAAGGGTGTTAATGGAATGTTTTTTTCTTTTTCCCTTTTTTTTTTCTCTAGCAAAATCTGTGAAAATTAATTATAAGCTGTCTGTTGCAAACATTTTTTAACCTGATCGGTATTTACAAAGTATTCCATGAAGTGGGAGGTTGAAATTCTTTAAATACTTCTAACTTCAAATAAATAGTCATGAAATGTATGTAGAGGGGTGCATAAAAGGGACTCCTTTTTGTTGAAAACTTCAGATTTAGGTTTGGGCTGCAGAGGTGTCAAGTTATGCGATGCTCAAAAAAGACAATACCACTGAACACTACCCAGATCAAAAAATTTCATTCCTACTGCCACCTGAGTAAAAATTCTAAATAAAAATGTAATGTGACATCTTCCTTATTTCCATGAAGTTGTTATTCCTCACTATAGTTCTCAAGCTAGGGAAAAAAAAATATCAAAAATTGCAATTCACTCCATTTCTTGCCTTCTCAGCCCCCATTCTCAAGGAGCTGTATTAGTCTTGACTTGCTTACTTACTGAGAATAAGGACATGATTGTAGAGAAATTGGGGTGTGTGTGTGTGTGCATACTGAAGTCAACAAAGCTGCAGTAATTTGCTGTAGCTGAGGCTCTGGCTCCTGAGTCACCCTTTTATTCATCTTGTGATGTACTTCTCTCCCACTCCATTCCTGTCATTTGCAGTCTTTTCCAAGGTAATTCTAGGAATCTCTTCAGGGAATGATAGTCCACCATGTTGCTATTAATAAATTAATAAATATATGCATGTATGTGTCTTTATACACCTAAGAGAAGATGGCACCAGAACAGCAGTTGGCTTTGACAAATAAGCATCTATTCCTGGAGTGTTCTGCACAGTGCTTAGGAAAAACTTTCATTAAAAACAGTCACATATGGATGGATATAGGTATGTGTACTTAGGTCAGTATAAGTCACTTTTCTCAGTGATGGGTCATTTCTGTTCTAAATCTTTTATTGTCCTCCTTTAGGAAAAGCAGCTCTGTCAAGCTGCTGTATTTTGGGATTCAAAATGAACTTGAAACACTTTAAATTTTCATCAGGTGCAATATGTTTTATGGTTTACTGTTACATCTTTGGAACATGACCAGACTGAATAGTTGAAAAGACAATGGTAAAAATAGGAACAATCATATAAAGAAAATGCTGTAGGTTTAATGTCATTAATATTTAAGCAGCAGCTCCCTGTCCTAATACAATAACGTGAGCAGTGGCAGCTGCCTGTTCTTTGGAGGCATCAGTAGACGTTGCCATTTACGTTGAATTAGATTCAGAGCACATGTGAACCAACCTATACTTCTCCTATAGCTTGACGACAGTAGAAGTACATCTGGCAGATGCTAATTATTTTATAGGTATAAATTAGCAATTCTGCTCAGTGAAGATATATTAATGAAGCAACAATGCCTGAGCATTAGGTAGCACTTTTTTTTTTTTTTTTTTTAAAAAAAAAAAAAAACAAACAACATCTCATTTCTTGTAGATACTGACAGTTTTCAAGCTGAGGTGTATATTTCAGAGAGCAAGGTCTTGATGATATGAGCATATTGTACTATATAAATAATAGCTTCTGTGAGTGGGTCTTGGCACATTCTTTCCAGTGCCAGATTCTTTTGCTCAAAATGTTCATGTGGTAGGGAAAAAAAGGACTTGCATTTTTCAAACAGGCTTTGTTCTTGTCAGACTGTCAACTTCTAAACAAACATAATCATCTGTTTTGTCATCATTCTTGAGTGCAAATAACTTCTGAGAAAAGGTTTGCCTCATTTTAAAAAAGAAAGAAAGATGTGTGGGCCTGAAATCCCAGGGCCCTGCTTAGCTATCCTTGCAACTTGAAAAAAACCTGGTTTATTAGAGACAGGGAATTGGCTTCATGGTGCCATTCTTCTTTTATTGATGCCCTCATTACTGTGGGATAATGTATTATTAATGCATGAAGCTAGGATCCCACATCTTTTTCCCTGCACACCTGGGGTGGTACAAAATATGCTGCCCTATCTCCCTGTTAAAGCTCAGCACCTCCCCTCAGCCTGAGGAAACCATGTTTGCAAGCAGAGCTCCTTCTGGGATTGCTTTCTAAATTATTTGGGGAATGAATTAGCCTGGTTTGTTTAACTAGATTAAATAACCTTAACAACTCTGATCCATTTTAGCCTGGATTGGGTTCAGGAGCTGTCCCACGAGCAGCTCAGTCAGATGTCTGGAGTGGTAACTGGTGTGAGACATGCACAGGACTGGCCACAGAAAGTCACTGGCTTCACCAGCACTGTCATGTCTAGAACCTGTCGGATTGAACTCCAAGCAAAACAGAGAGGAAAACAGTATGTGATGCAATAGCCAAAGGAGAATGCTGGAGGTTGCTTCATGCTTCTCAGCTAAGGTCCATGCCTCAAAGGAAAGGTTTGTTCTGCAATTCATGGGCAAAAAATCAGATTAGATTGACTGGAGAAATAACTTCACAGCAGATTATTTGCCATGATTCAGCATTCACCAATCTAACTTTTTCCAAGCACTCACAAATTAAAACCCCCCCCACTCTTTCATTTTGACCCAGATGCCATTTTGATCCATCTTATAGAAGTAAAGCAAAACAAAAATAAATTAAATTCCTCATGGTAGGCTGTATGTTTTCAGAGTTTTTTTTCCTTCTCCTTGCATAGCTTTATCCTTTTGCTGTATTAAAAATCAGGAATAAAAATTACCAAAAGTGGAAAAGCTGCTTTTTCTTTATTTTTTTCCCACTTCCACTTTTCACAAGACTTAAGAAATGTGTCTATTCTACTTTATTTCCACTTTAAAAATCTTTTGACAATGTTATTCAGGTGAAATAAGAAAAACCTGGGAGAAGAAAGAGTGGGTTGCTTCTTTATTTTAAACCCTCTCATTTCCCACATATATTTCAAGTGAATATAAGCCAAAGACATAAAGTAAAAAAAGAGGATGTGATAAAACATAATAAATTTTCACCCCCTTCAGTTCCCAAACAATTTGGAGCAGCTTCCTTTTTAAGAAAATATTTTGATATTTTTTCAACAAAGACAAGAATGTTTGATCTGATGTCAGGGGTTGATAGTCACAACACATTTGCTACCCCAGCTTGAAGGCCACTCTTGTGAACTTTCCCATCATCCAGTGGATGAGAGCAGATCCCTCAGAGCTGGAGCTCACAGACCTCCCATGATGAACACAGCCTCTATTGACTGTATTGGGAACTAACAAAGATCAGCCTTTCAACACAGGTGCGTGAGTGCTTGAGGTTAAATAGGAGAATATCCTCTTTATCTGCAAATGAAGTGCCTTTTTAAACACCAGGAAAATATCACAAGGAGTATTTTCTTAGTGTATGTTCTGCTGACGATGTTCCTGTTTCCTCAAGAATATCCCAGGCCTGTGCCATCATTCATAGATAGTCTGTGACTGTCATTCTTCTTGTTAGTATTTTCAGAACTCCTTACAAATATATTAATATCATATCGTAAGCATGACTGTTGCTTGACCCCCTAACGTATTTTCCTTCTGCCTTCTCCAAAGACCAGACTTCACCTAATGGGGGTGTCTTCTCAGAAGGGCACTCCTGAGAACTAGCATAAAGACATCCATGAACTTCTCTTCTTGCCTTTGTTTCAGGTATGGATAAAATGTCATTTTGACTAACTAAGGTGATCTCTGTCTGTAAATTTGGAGATCTGGTGATAGCTATAAGAGAAGCTTTGCACACACAGATACAATAACAAGGGCAAACTAGCAGATTGCAAATGCAGAAGCACGTGGTATAAAGTCAAAGTTTTTTTGACCAACTGTAAAGAACTGGTTAGGGTTATGACCTAGAAACTAGTAAAAGCTGGACAGCCATGAGGACCTGACCATGTCTGACGTCTAAGTTTTTTTGCAGAAATACTGAACTGATCCTCAGTAAGAGAAAAGGCAAATACTTGAACTATAGTCTTGTAAGTCTTTGTATCTCTACAGAAGTTTGGCAGGGGTTCGACTAAAGGATTGTGCAATAGAGCAAAACTTCATTACACCAGTGGCTACTCTCAGAATCTAGAATACATGTTCTGAAGTGTTTTATAAAACCTTATTTCCATCCTGAACAGTGTTATTGATCAGAGCACTGGGAGTTTTGTTGGATGAAAAATTTTGCCCTGAAATAGCTGGATGGAAAACAAAATATTTCCCTTCCAGTACCACTTCTTAACAGTATATTGCTAAGATATTTATAGATGTTTCCTTTATAGTCATCGCATAGAAGGCCATTGTAATGATTTTCTTTAAATGGTATTTTTTGACAATAGGCATACTGGGGAGTGCAACTGACCTTTTCCCTAGTATGAAAGCTCCTCCTGATATGTCTAATGTTATTATTGTCCTCAACGCTGGTCAAAATAGTGTGTTCAGAGAAATATATCTGTGGTCGTGTATAATACAAATCATCAACACTAAATCCCCAGAAACAGAACCAAGACATAATACCTTGGATGTTGTGTGCAGTATGTCCATTCAATTTCCTGGAGGTTTTCAGTTTCAGGGCAATTTCCTGATAGCTTTAAGCTTTAGCACTTTCAGGTACAGTTTCTGTTACGAAAAAAGTAAAAGGGACAGAATAAAAAGCCTAGAAACCAAAGAAAAATGGCACTTTTTCACAAGGGAATGCTCAGTTATAACTGAGACGGTTATAAAAGTCTGTCATGAAACAGTACTGTGTGATTGCATCACAGTCTGTTTCAGTATGATTTATGTGTTCCTGAACTATTCAGTACCACCCTGTAGAAAGTATAATGCACTATTTTGAGGCAAAACACTTTATTAACTCACAATTGAGGTTAAAAACCACTAGTGCTTATTTGATCAAGGATCTCTCCAGAAAACACTGAAATACTGCCATGAGAAAGTCTAGGATTTTAAATCTAAGTTTCATTTTATAGAAGAAAAATACTAAAATAAGTCATAGTAGAAGACAACAGTTCAGCTTTTGCAGTTTATCTGTTGTGGTCTTGATCCTGTTCTTCAAATAAATGAAAAAGATCACTGATCTGTAGGAAGAAATTCTTTGAAAGCAGACAGAAAACCTACAATATTGGCTTTCTCCCTCTTTTGTCTTATCACTGATCTCTAAGTGTGGAATATTTTGCTCTTACAATGCTTAATAGTCCTACAGCCTCCAGACTCCTGTAGCCTCTCCTCAAACCTAGAAATGGGTCCTAAACCCTATGGAAGGTTGTATCTTCTAGAATGTGGACAGGTCTTGTCAATTTTATCAGATTTATCAATTATACAATCTTGTAAATTGTAAGTAATGTCCAATATTGAGCTCCATCTGGGGTGGATGAGTGGGAGGTGAGATAGCTAACAAACTGCTATTGATTAACACGATAAATTATGAATGAACAGTTCCCAGACCCAGTCAGTTTGCAGTGATAAAAAAGCCTCCCAAAAAGTATGTACAGATTTTAAATCCTTTTTGTTCTAGACACTTAACCAAAAAAATCTTAAAAAGAAACATTCTCATTTGGTCTATGAAATGCTGGGTGTTTTGGTTCGATTTAGATCAAGTTATTGGGTAGTGAGAAAAAGAGGTTATAATATGAAGGAAATCTGTCTTCACCCAAAAGCTATAGGAAAATTGCAGTCTTTCCACAATGTCATTTTTCACTGTCCTATGTATCACACTTTCTGGTATAAGGGATTTTGCAGCCAAATAAGGTAGTTCAATTATGTTAGAGAGAATGCAGTATTTATTGACCAAAAGGTCAAAGGGGACCATGTGATGCAGGGAATTTTCAGGAGGAATGGTGATCATTTGTCAAGAAAGATGAAATGTACATTGATATGTGAAGTTATTATGCTTCTCCTGATCACAATTTGACCTTTCTCTTGCTAGAACTATACATCACCCTAAGGGAGAGGAAAGCAGGACACAACCCACAAACAGGCAGGAGACTTAAGGTGATGATTAGAAGAGCTAAAATGAATGTATAACCAAAAAAAAAAAAAAAAAAAAAAGAAAGGGGGGGCCATTTGTACATACAAACGCACATGTGTTTGAAAGGATACAAGACAGTTTTATTACAGAAAGTGGGTGGCATGTAGTCTTTTCAAAATTTGAAGATTTATATTTAAAAAATAAGAATGAACCCTTTTTTTTTGAAAAAAAAAACCTCTTAAAGCAAACATTGCAAAGAATGGCAATTCACAGACAACATCTTAATAAAATTAACTGTTCTGCTAAGCCCAGCTTCTTCTGTTATTTACCTTATTCCTTTCTACCTATTTTTCAGGATGTGCTATTCATACATATATGTCAGCAATGGAGGAGGAAAAAAGAATGAAAAATCCTAGCAAAAGTTACTTCATAAAACTTTTACATCCTTCTGGCGGGTTGACCATGGCTGGCAGCTAAGCTCCACACAGCCACTCTTTCACACCCCTCCCTCTGGCCCAGCAGCCTTACCCTAATGCTCACACACACGTAGTTACAAATGCAGACTGTCCTTCAGTATAGATGGAGTTTATCCAACTCTATGTCTAAGTCTGTAGTTCTTTGTCTCAGGTACTTTGGCAAAGTGATATGTGCTTCAGAAATCAGCAGTGAGTGAAATACAGCATGGGTGAGTATTCCAGTACTTCATTAAAGGAAAGAAATTGGGATCATGTACCAGATATTTTCCCAATGAGTTGGTTCTATTTTTAAAGTCCAAAGTCCACAAAAACCTACTTCTTCCCACCAAGCATTTTGTTTCTAATCCTGTGATTCTAACCAACCAAATTCAAGTGGAAAGTGTAACTGTTGTGTAATGTATTCAAATTACAGTTTAGAACCTTACCACGCAATGTAAAGATCTGAATTATTCATGTTAAAAAACCCCCACAACCCAACACATTACTCTGAGACTGACGAACAGCCTCTCTGCTTAATATACTGCCAAGCATACGGTGGTTAAACACTGATACTGTACGGCATCCTTTGTTTCACTGGAGTTGTTGATGATCAGACTTCCTTCTATTAAACTATAGTGACAATCATTTTCAATGCTGATTTCAAGTCTGTTGTGAAGCCATCTCAGGAAAGCAAGAAAGAAACTATTAAGCATTTCAAAGCCAAAGGCAGGCATCAAGTTTAGTATACAGAACTTCCTAGCACCAGCTATTACTGGGGATGAGTGCCTGTCAATGACTCTTCTGTAGTAGCCTATTACTTAGGCAAAACTTTGGATGGTGACATTCCACAATGCATGCCTGACAAAAGCTAAGCTTTTCTAAAAGAGGCAAGTCAAAACAGATCTTTGACCTCATATTCATCCTTTTGCCTACACTGAATCAAATTAATAAGCCTTTTGTTTGTGAAACTATCATCCACAAAGGCTTTGGACTTGAAATCTGTATAGCAGGTGCATTTTTTATGTCAACAATGTGACTTCTATTGTGCTTATGATAACCGAAGTTTCAATTCATATTTTATTATCAAAGCCTTAGACAGAGATGAGCCTAGAGAGTCAGCAGTGCATGACAGCAAGGCAATTTTCTTTTCTGTTCTTCCAGCATTTGTTCTTCTGGGCCCAAGAAATGGGGAAATCTGATTTAATACAAAAAGAAGAAGAGCCAGATGTGAAGAGTTGGGAGGCAGATTTATATACATAGGCTGTTGGGGAATAAAGGAAGTTGGCAATAGACAAAGATAAAATTATATTAGCTGGACTAGGATACATGAAATTCAGAGAAGACTGGGACTGGAGAGACTGCAGTTAGGTGAAGGCTGGTCAAGGGTGATGCCTGGCAGCCACCAGGTAAATAGAAGCTAAGTTCAGATGAGTTGTTGGCAGAAGGTCTGAAAGGTGTTTTGAAGTGAATTGAGAAGCCTGAGCAAGAGAGAGTGAGCGACGGGAGTGAAAATGTAGGAATCCTAATAGAAAGCATCATACTTAAGCCAATGCACTGAATAATTCCAAAGCAATGATGCTTGTTCTGAGGTTGAGACATAATCTAAGAGTCTCAATTTTTGTGCTATACGAGTGGTGGATTTTTGTTTGGTTTGTTTGGGGGGAGGGTTTCTGGTTATTATCTGGCAAAAAGTCTTATTAATTACATTCACCTCCAAAGAATTAAACAAAGAAACCCTCAAAGAGTCCATTAGCTGTAAGAGAAAGGAATTTGTGAGGTAGATTAGCAGATTCCATCACTTTGGAATAATCTCCTGGAAAGGTGCGCTATCTCAATTAAAGAGCAACAATACACATAAAAAGACTGTTTAAATTTTCTTTTGTGTCAAACTGTTAAGACCAGAAATTGTTAAAAGAATATTTCTGATATTATAAAGACAAGATAAGCAGTATAATAGGGATCATAAATCTCTGAAAAGTGGCACTGATAGTGTGATGCACAGGTATTTCCTTCATGACTAGTTTGCAGTCATTCTGCATTTTCACAGCTGCCTCAGAAAACTTCCAAGCACTTCCATGCTTTGCCAGAAATCAGCCAAGACTAGAAGAACTTGGCAACATCTACACTAGAGAAGCAAAATGATTATCAGTATACCCTATTTCATTAACTTTCATGGTGAATGAGGTACAGACACAAGAACTCAGCTGGCATAGTTCTGTATTTGTTTTTAATCCAAAGGTCAGAATGGCCTGAATTAAAATGCACCGTAAAACTATCGTTTGCCCCATTTTATAATGATTGAACTTCTGATTGCAGAGGACCCCTGCCTTATTCAACGTAAGAAATGAAACACTTTTGATAGTACCTTTATAATGCGAGGGATATTAAGGAAATGTCTGTAGGATTTGCTTTGTAATTTTAAGAGAGTCATAAATAGCATTGCAAAAAAGGAGAAATTTCAGTACTGAACAATTTATTAATGATCTAAGAGTTTGAATGAAGTCATGAGAATTGACTTTTTTTTTTAAATTAAATTAAAATTCTAAATTAGTTGATCCAGAATGGATGGAGATTTAGAAAAAGTCAAGACATGTTCAGTATTTCCAAATGGAAGTGAAGCAAAATTCAGTTTGCTTTAATTAGCTGACTTCATGTAGTTTCAATTTCAGTTAAATTCAATGCAAAATTATGTTTTTGTAATGCTACCGCAACACTCTGGAGCTTGATGGCTGCCTGACTATATACCCCAGGACCCATCCTGAATGATTGTATTCTGCTTACTTATCGAAGCACATTAGAGGAAAACCAACGCCGAATTGTGTGACTTGTTTTCTTCTAAGTATCCTAACCAATCTGGCATGACAGAAACCCAAATATAATACTTAAAAAAGGCACTGATGGAGAAAGTCAATTACATCTTTTCTTGAAGACAAATGACACTTACTATTTCAAAATATTAAATATTAAAATATTTCAAAATTTGGATTAAGCAAATAGAAAATATTTTTAATACGTTTTTCATCTGACTTTTCTATCAGAAAATTATACTAACGAAAAAATTCCAATGAGCTTATATGTGTTCTAAGTAAAAGAGAAAATGCATCCTGCATTTGTTGACTGCATTCCAATGTGAAAATGTAGAAATAGTTGGACCAAGAAGGAAAGGGGATGGCATAGATACTTTGAAGAGAATATTTCCACAATATTAATTAGATTGTCTGGGAGGGCTGAACACAAGGCTTCATTGTTGGTGGGAATTTGTGCCTTTTCTCCATAGGCACATGCTATGTTTAATGGATTGATAGCTATGTAACAGTGTGTAGAACTAATGAACGTGATTTTTTATCAGTGAAAAAAGTAGCAAATAAGCAAGAAAATTTACACAACGAATATCAAGAAGGAAGAATTTAACAATAGTTTGCATCCCACACTACAAGGAGTTCATGCAATTCCAGTTCAAAGAACTTCTGGCCACTCGTTCCTAATCCCACATTACATGTCTCAGTCATGTCAATGCCATTTGGGGACGTTGTGCCATGCATTAGATAAGTCTAATGAATCACATTTGTTGCGAAGAGGCAGATTCAGTGCTGTTGTGCTGGGGATATATAAAGATAGTACTGCCACTGAATTTCTTCCAGCCATAGAAAAACAGATTCTGTAATTCAAATAAGACAAGGTGGAATTCATGCAGAATGTTAAAGAATCTACAAATGAAATAAACATAATGAGTAAAAAATAAAATGCAGAACTAATGGTTGCCACATATGACAAAACACAGTGATAAGAGTCCTTATGCTCCCTCTGTAGGTGAAGAATGACTTTATGTTAAAAGATAAAGGGTGTCTGGAAAAAATAATTAACCATATGTTCCCCCAGTCCTCCTACATCACTTGTAATTTGTGTAAAATATGAGCAGGGTCAGATATAGCAAATGGATAGGGTGCCTGCAGCATACTACTCCCACCTGTAAGTGAGCAACATTAATAAACTGAACTCAGGATCACAGGTGTGGCTTAGCAGAGCTGTAGAATAGATAACTGTGGCATAATAGTCTGTACAGGAAAACAGGCAAGAGAAAATGGTTAAAAAGGAGTAAGATAGTGGACTCAGAAGTGAAAACATTCCAGATTTGGCTCAGCTATGGTGTTCTATATTGCATAGTCATGTCATTCGATGTACCTGTTCTTTACTGATTTCCCTATAAAATGGGACAGTATTTTCCAGCTTTATGGAATTTGTGCTTAGGAAAAAAAAATATCAAAATTTTTGATCTTCTCAGCTGTTACAGACACAAGTTGTAAAACTAGACAAAATTAGTCCATCCAAATGGATAGATACAATGCATAGAGAACATAATTTCAAATTTTACAAGTTGTTTTCCCTTTATTCACTTCCATTTACACTTTTTCCTTATTCAGTATCAGAAACAATCAAGAAAGCCCTTTAGGTGATGGAGCTGTTTCCATTATGTTGTTTTCCAATGCATGCTGACTCTCAGAATGGGATTGCAATGCCCAAATATTCTGAAAATTACAAAAAAATCTAAAACATGTATCTGTATGTGGGGATTTCCACGAGCTTGACAATCTAAAGGTACTTTCTCCTCAGAATCAGTAGGAAAAATCACACCATCTGGCTCATGCAAACACCAGCATATAACTGACACTTTCTGTAGAAATAGAAGTGCTATAGTTTTGGAAGTTTCAACAAATGCTAATGTATTACAGGTTTTAAAATTTTGAATTCTAGTATACAGATTTATCTTTGTTTTCAAGAGACTCAAATCACATTACTTCAGACACTACCTTAAAAATTAGCAAACAAACAAAAAAAAAAAGGTAAGGAAGAAATATTACTGAAGTAACAATAAAGTCATATGATTTGTTCTATAGCTGTGCATTAAAATGGCTTTCTCATTCAGATATATTTTGGTCTGAATTCTAATGAGCAGCTCAAGAGAATTATGACAGCTAGAGGAATTAACCCCACTTGTAGAGAGTAAGGTAAACAAAAATCCTCCTGTTTGCAGCAGCTCATATCACAAAGAACCAAGACACGGTTTTCCCCTTTATGTCAGAGTTGCTAAGAAAAATCACTTGTTAAATTAATGGCAGCAACTAGTGGCTACTATCAAATAATATATATTAAAATCTGACATTTCATTTTCTTCCAGTGTCTACTATAATTTTGGCATATATCTATACCTTCATATGAATTCATGTTTCTGGACAACAAAAGCTGGATAGGCCCGTAGAATACATCTGTGATTCCAGTTCAATCATAATGTGCAGAGTGAAGTGTAACCTTCAGAAAAGTAGAAGGCTGTAAGTATAGCATTCCTGATCACATAAACTGGAATAACTAAAGTGCTCACTATGCAACAGACTGCATAATTTTAATCAATTTAGACTTGCTCAAATGTTTTGAATCATTTAGTCTCATAATGCTCACAAAAATTAGAATAATAGACTATGGATTTGTGTGAGGGGAGTTAGTTACATCGTCCTACTATTTGCAATGACACATGGGAGCAGGGTTTTCTCTGTTACTTTTATGGTTTCCTATATTCACGTCATGAAAGTCCTCCAAGGAATACTGAGGAGAGCATAACACACTGAACACTTTATAATGACCTGATGTATCTGTAGAACCTACAGTTACAGTTGGCCCCTGTAAATGTCCTATTAATACCAGCTTGAAGTAAGCAAGATGCACCTGAGAAAGACCTCGCTTAGCCATTCTAGGGTTTGGTCATCACTGACATCTCAAAATTATTTAATGCACTTACCTACAAATCCCACTCTGTTTCAACCAGAAGTCCTTGGTTCACAGTCTGGGAACTACTGCATAGTTTCAGAAAGTTTGGCTGGGCAGGAAAAGATGTGGGGGACTGCAGGTCCTGATAAACAGAAAAAAGACTTGGGGTCTGAAAAAGGGTGGGGAAAATGGGAGACATGGGTGATGACTGCCTGTTCTGAGAGGCAGATTTCCGAGAAGCAAATTTCCATGTTCTAAAATTCTGTTATATTTGGTGTTTCTCAAATCTTTTGCTATCATACTGTGAAAAGGCCACATGAAAACCTGTTACATAATTCACCCTTTCTTTGTAATATATACACTTAATATATTCATATATATAATACATACATATACTTAATATATATAAAGTAGGATCAAAATCAAATGTGGATTTTGAAAATTATTTTCAAGTATGTATATTTCTATGGAAATAGTTTCAAATACTTAACCTGCCAATTATTAAAGAGAACAAATCAAAGCAACAGCAATGAGTAGTTTCTCTTTTGCACCATTTTCATGCTTTACAGCCCTTTTTGCAGGACTGTGTAAAGGCATTGCTGTTCTGTATATTTACATTAATGCCATATTTGGGTACATATTGTACTGTGCTTCTTGGCAGAAATCTCTTTTCCAGGACACGTATCAGGAATATTTTCGAAAACCACAATAAGGAATTTCTGATACGTGTTTTGAGCAACGTGGTCTAGTGAAAGGTGTCCTTGCCCATCGGGGGTGGAACTAGATGGTCTTTAAGGTCCCTTCCAACCCAAACCATTCTATGATGCTATGATTCTATGATTCTATGAAGTTAAAAGTAAGTCTGGTACCAAAATTTGAGGACTACATCTGAGGCTGTTGCAGAGCCAAAGGAATCATCTGGCAAAACTTATTTTAAGCAAGAAAAATGTGGGTATAAATACATTGTATGTATTTTAATTCAGTTACCTGCTTCTCATACTACGCAAGAAAGAATACTAATGAATATGAGCATAAATAATCAGGGCACACATCAAGCTAAAGTTTAGAAAAAGCAAGAATTAATGAATGAATGCAAACCTAAACCATTATTTTAGATGTATCTGTTACCCCATGCAGAATAATAGATATATGGTTAGGGAGTATTCATGAACAACGACAGGTTTTTTTTTTTCCCTAGGAGTGACTCTGTAGACAAAATATTTTGTTATATTCTAGGATTTCTAGAAATGAAAGGGAATGATGCAATACTAATTAGGTGCTGGTGTCACTAGCAATACAGGTGTTCTTTCTATCTCTACTATTTGCATCAGTAATATTGAAGGCTATGTTGCAGTCTCAGGGGAAAAAAAGCTTTTTTTGGCTGAAGACTGGAATTCTTAATGGTAGTGCTCAAATGGATACTTCTGTTATAAGGAATGAGAAGAGCAAGTTCTCCTTCTGTCTGCTGTGAAGACAAAAGTAATAGGGAATGTTCAGTGCATGCACATCATTTTCCTAAATGTTGTTTATCTGAATTTCAGGTGGAGTGTGGGGTAAGGCAGAGTTATCTGGAGACTCAAAAGCAACACAGTAATGAAGGAGAATGTTCATCATTTTGTAGCTAAATTGACTAAAATACTTCTCAGTTAGATCTTCTGGACTGTAACAGAATAATTGAAGAAAAGGGTCTATTTTGAAGAAAGCAAAGCACTTTCTGAAAAGGCAAGACATAAATAAATCATAAACTATTTATGCTTAATAAAGGGGTAATTAAATAAAATGCAGTAAGGTGTGATATGTGATATGCAAGAAGTCATGACAGATCACCTAGCGATGCCATCTTAATTTAAACTCCAGTGGCAGTCCAGAAATGGGAAATCTTAAGTGTTCTATACCTCTTCTATTTCAAAAGCAACAAGGGAAACACACTGCACATGCAAACATTTCATTTAAATTCTTTCAGAAATATTTTTTTCCAAATTAATTTACTGGCTGGCTGATAACTAAAACCAAAACATTTAATTTTCTTATAAGTAATGCTAATAAAATCTGAAATAAAATGAAACCTTCAGTAGTTGTGTTAATGATGGACGCACACTTTAGCCAGCACTTAACATTCCATTAAAGGTAACAGAAAACCCTGGAGTCTTCCAAAATTGACCTAGAACACCACTTGAGGCTCACTGCATTCTGTTTGCTAGGTAAGGAGTTTACGGTTAAACTGAAACTGTGGGACTTGGAGAACGTTTCCCAGAAGCCAGTGCACACTCTGCTGACATTGCAGTTTCATGGTGGGATGAGTTTCAGGGATAGAGAACCTCATTTCTCTTCCCCTAATACAGATAATGGGGCTAAAGCCAGGTTGTGAGGCAGACAATCATAGTTTGAGCCAGCAGATTTGTAAGAGCAGAGAGCCATGGGGCCAGGACTGAGGATTTTATTGTGTTGTACTGAATGGTGGCTCCACAGCCTGAAATCTCTGTAACTAAATGTGAATATTAATCTAAATGTATATAATTAATCTATTTTTCTAGAACAAATGAAAAAAATATAAATGTGCATGGCACCACTCATAATACAGAGACATAACATTCCAGGAAAAGTGTCTGAATTTTCAGTACAAAGTTTAGTAAGTCTCAGCACATTAATTTAGAGTGTATTTTTCATTCAAAAATTCCAACCTTTAGCCATGTTAATAACAATGAATAATTAGGAGAGCTTGAAAGCAATCTGCTTGAGGATTCCAGTCTGAAGTGGATTTCACCACGCGAATTTCACCTGATTAAAACTGGGAATTTCTTCATTTATTTTTTAGAAGTATTGCACCAATTGTTAAACACATACTTAATCACCATTGAAAACTAGAATTGATTTCTTCACCATACAGCATAACTGCGCATTAAGATTCATTCAGAGATGGCTCACGTGCCCGTTCACACTCTAGGCCGGAGGGCATTACAGGAGATGAGGATCGCAGGACGTCGGGCTGCCAGAGAGCCAGGGCAGCACTGGGTCGGCGCGTTACACACCTGAATGGCTCCCCCGTGCTCAGACACCCTCATGGTGGGCTTCACCTGCCCCTGCCCCAGCGCTGGCAGCACGGAGGAGGCCAAGGAGAGGCAGGCTGGGCTGGGGGTGACAAGGGGCTGTGATATGTCCACAGCCCGGGTGACAGGCTGTCCCCACACGGGCAGCAGCAACAGTGGGCTGTTTGTGCCTGATATGTTCTGCATAGGCCTGAGTTATCACCCGTCCTCCTGCGTTTGAGTAAATCTGAAGAGCAGCGGCCCCTTTGCCCTGGGCAGCCGAGGGCAGGGCCTGGCATCAGCCCCTGGCTCTGCAGCTGCTCTGTCACAGCAGGCAGGACGCAGGCAGGGCCATGTCCCAGGGGCTGGTGGCACGGCTGGCCCAGGGAGGGGGAGCAAAGAGCTGTGCAGGGAGCCAGCCTGGGCTGGGGGCGAGCCGGGAGGAGCAGAGGCTGAGGCGAGGGGACGCGGAAGAGGGCAGGGGAGGGGGCAGCTGGGCCACAGGCAGCGAGGCAGGGGCTGCCTGGGGTGCCACAGCCAGTGGTGGCTGTGCCTTTGCCGTCTCGGGCCAGAGGCCCCACAGAGGACGCAACCAGGTCATGGCGCATCCCTGTCCTCAGCTGCTCAGCCGGAGAGACTCGCAGCTTTCTGCAGGGACATCGACATGAAGATAAGGAATCAAAATAATAGCCGCCTGGTGCCATTTTTGACTACTCCTGACACTAGCCCCAGCAACGCAGTGGCCATGTCACAGTGGGCAGCTGGTGGCGGGGTTGGTGACGTGGCCACCCCAGGATGGGTGTCTCCAGGCTGCTTGGGAGACATGGGACTGACAGCCGGGGCCTGGGCTGGGAGAGCCCCGGGCAGGGGTTGCCTGTGCTGGCCCAGGGCAGCTGTTCCCGTTGTTTGTACATAGTGTCCAATTTGTCATCTCCTCAGGCCCAGACAGGGACACAACTGGGCCCTGGCCAATATGACTAGTATGACCAAATATGACCAAGATCAAACAGCTGCATTGAAGTTGCATTGATGATATTTAGTGTCTGATAATTCTGTGTTCTTATAGTCTTAAATAATATTCTCTTAAATAATATTTTTAAGAATATAACTGCCTGCAGAAGGAGAAGGTGTAGCAAATTGTACACTGCACTGGTAACTCACATCAAATATTATTAGTGCAGTTTTATCACTGTCCTCAATGTTACTGTACCATTCAAACTATGTGACTAGCACAAACATTCCTCCTGGGGCAATCTTCTTGGTCTGAGGTACTGATGGGAGGAAACATAGCTCTTCTCATTCTGGTATCCTTTGCCTAGCAGACAGGGCACCTGAGTAGATATGTTCAGGCAGCATGTGAATATGGGGCAAGGAAATATTCTTCTCCATCACCTCTGTTCCTGTCCCTTTACAAGTGTTTTTTATACTGCAGGTGTTATTGGTGAAGGGTTTTGCTAATCCCTCTGAAGGTGGACTAGAGAGGTCTTCAGACAAAGCAGTCATGTTTAACTGTTGTTCTGGCAAACTGACATAATTTGTCCAAATGGCAATTGGAAAAAGGTTGAGAGCATTCTTCTTTAAAGGCAGCATAACTCAGCAAAATTTTAAAACCAAATTTTTACAGGATCAGGAAAAAAAAGATATTTTCTATCTACTTTCTTTTTTGTTCATTTTCCAAATGTTAAGCCCATCTGGAGCTGGAAGAATTTTCTGAAGAAAAGCTACAAGATACTGTAAAATGATAGAATTTCCAAAGCAGCCTGAAAGGAGGGATGCCTAAAAGATCTTCCATCCCAAAATGCTCATTTGACTCTGTATGTACCCTCTATACAGAAAAATACATACTTGACATATCTTCAGCCAAACCAGATGCCCCAGATGATCTGGCACTCCTGAGCCATGATGTTAAGGATATTTTAATAAGTTGAAGCAGTTGCAGACAAGACTATATATGTTTCTGAAATATGAACATCAGAAGACTTTATTACAATAAAAAAAATGAAAAAGGAATTTAATTTGAAATTAAATTATCCACAAAATAATTTGTGGATTAAATATCCACAAAATGATAGACACTTTTTAGTAAAGGTGGGTCAAGTTTTAGTGTCACTCAGCATCACGCTCGCTTTTTAATTTCTTTTCTGTTTGTGCCTGTATGCACTTGAGGAGATGACTTTAAAAGATCTTCTGATTAACCTTTGTTTCCATGGAAACAAACAGTTTAACCTGTTCAGTATATTCAGAAAAAAACTTAATGATTCAGATATATAAATAATCAGTCTGCTTTAAAAAAAATGCACTGCTTTCTTCATCAAAAAGTTAGACACTGCTTTTCAGCACTGAAAAAGTAATTAACTTCAGTGTTAATATTTAATTTTCAAGTAGGTTGTTAATAGAACCATTCACTTAACACATAAGAAATAAGGAATGAACATCTGTTTTTATGCCCTCATAAGCTGTCAAAATATAAATTTTTCTTTAAAACGATAAAAAAGAAAAAGCCCACGAGTTCATCACAAAAAAATATATTCCAATGATTCAATCTGTGTATAACGGATTTTAACTTCATTAAGAAAAGTGGCTGTAATTAACAGTAATTATTTTGCATATTTAGAAGCAGACATATATATATATATATATATTTGCACATCCACAAACAAAGACATTACGTTATAGCTGAAAAAACATGTCTAAGCTAACTTAAAAGTTAAGAGGCTTTGAGGAGATTTTCCTTTTTCCAGATAAATTCAAGCAGCTATATATACATTGATTCTATATGCTGCACGCTGGAGCAGCAGACTATACATGTATGATTGAGTTTACACTGCAAAGGAGATCAAATTCTGGTCTCATATTTTTAGATTTATATTTTCTGAAGTAGTTATTTATTTGATTATCAGGCAAGATAGAATGCGCTTTTCCTGTCACTAGAAAACGTCCTCTGATCTATGACCTGAAACAAATACATGTAGTCTAAAATATACAAACTGCACGCCACATTAATCAATATTCCCCAGTATTTTTTTGTAAGGAGATTTGTCTTTTTTAGTAGTGTGTGTCTTCAATTCAGACTGGTAAATGCTGAACCTAGCAGAAGATATGGAACCAGGAACAGTCATTAAAAAAAAATTGGATTCAGACCTTGTGCATCTTGAGGATCAGGGATTTAAGCACTTTCAGTTGTGAACTGGATCCTGCTATTTCTTCTTTTCTGAAAGATATGAAAGCAAAGATGGAAGGGTGAAACCAGTTAAGTTTGATTATCTTTACTGCAGCACTTCCAAAAGCTTTGGGAACAATAAGAAAGTATGAGTGTTTGCAGCTTTATGATTTTTCAAGAGTATTTAATGAAAAACTCAAACTTTCTATATGCATTTGTTCATCATGACTTTACACACTGATATATAGCTTGAAGAGAACTGCACTGTCTCAACTGCGCGTTTACGCTAAGTAGTTCCATACAGTTTAAATTCAGCAGTGAGCTACAGCATAGTTCTTTTAATTTGAGATATCAGGAAACCCATACTGAATTGAGAGTGCAAATTAAATGGCATAAAGTCAGTGTAAGAGGAGCTTTATTAGAAGCCACGTCAGACCTCAGAGCAGGTCTGCTGGGAAATTTATTAAGAAGTCACTAGAGAACCTGTATACTTAGGAGCTAATAAAAGTATTTTGTCTTTTCTTATGGCGAACCCAGCTCCTGAGCGTATGCCATGTATTAGACATTCAGTACCAAAATTTGTACTTCTAAGAAAGACATCAGCAACTTTTATTACAAAGCGTTAGGGAACCATATGGCTTTCTTGACTCCTTAGTTGACCTGCTGGCTCATCTTTCTCTGAAACTTGATTAACTGAATTGCCATGTGGAATTATCTGCTTGGCACTGATTGGGGCCTTAATGAGGAAGGTGTGATTGCTGCCTGCAGTGCATTTTGGTGTAATCAGAAGTGGGAGGGTTGGAAAGCAAGCTATTTGTGGCATTATTATGACAATATGGTGGTCAAAACTGACAAAACCACTACAGATCTGGATAAGACTTTAAGAACTAGATGCTACTTGAAATGGGTAATACCCCTAAATTCCACCCACAAAAAGCGTGCACCTGCTGAATTCAGCCTGAGAACAAAGGAGGTTTAGCAAAACATATTCTTCCTCTATAGGACAACCTGGAGCAGATACTATGGTGTGGATTGCACAGGAGGTCTGGACCCTGGTGACCATAGTAATGCCCAGAATCATAAAATAAATACGGTGAAAAAAAGATAAGAGAATGAAAGACCTCAGATTTAGGCTGTTAGTATTTTTATACTCTCTGGTCATTTGCAACATCTCCATTTGCTTTATATTTGATTTCTGTGTTCAGCATTGTCAAGTCTGAGCAGAAACCCCCCCCCCACAAAATAAAAGTAAAAGGGAAATAGTAGATTATTTTTCTATAGTTCTTGGATACTGCTATAGAACTGAAGGGAAAACATGTATCCTTGTAGTTGAACTTATAGAATAAAACATCTATATTAAGGAAACAGTCTCCCCTGCCTTTTACAAGATGAAATCCTGGCTCCATTATGTCACAGAGGAACAGTTCCAATAGCTTCAGTTAGATAAAGATTTCCCCACAGCTTTTCAAAGTAGTTTTAATATTCAGTAGACCACTATGTCAATCCTACTCCTTTCTGTTTCATCTCCATACACTTCTATGAAACCACACAGCAGAAAAGGACATGCATTCATTTTTGCTGGCCATAGTTACCATGAAGCCGTCAGTCACAAGGACTGTCACAGTTCAGGACCTTAAAACATTTATCCTTTGCCAGCTGTAACTCAGGGAGTTTTCTACTCCAGCTCTTGCTCATGGCAAAACTTACGTGGCTACATGGGAGGCAAGAAACAGTTAATAACTTTCCCATTTCTGAAAACTAGAAAGGTTTTATGCCAAGTCCCTAAGGAAGTACATCCCTTACTGAAGAATTTGAAAACTTCACTATTTCTATTATGCTATTTTTGCTTCATCTGCCTAATTGATAGGTTCATTAAAAAGGAAAATAAAAGATGCAGGACGATGCAGAAAAAAAATTTACATGCAAAAGCAAACACAGTTTATAATGCCCCTGGAAGGTCCCAGTTTCTAAATCCTGGCTCCCCTCTCCCTCCAAGGACTGCAGAATAAGCACTTTCAATGAAACTTTTCCACAACACTTCAGTTTCCAGCCAAAGATGGAAGGAATAATTCAGGATTGTATTCCCTTCCACTGAGGCTGCTAATGGTGGTTTGCATGAAGCAGAAAGAAAGGCTCAGATCTGGACTGTTGTGACTTAGGTCTCAGCCTTGACTGGGTGTTCTAATGACTAATTTCCTAATAGTTGATGATTCATATTCCCTTGGCTATTTAAGATGGAAATGATATTATTTCATTGATGAATCGGAAACTTCTCAAGGTTACAGTTCTGGAAAGGAAAATGGATTGAATTCAGTGGAGAATCAGGGAAGTGAGAAATTTCCAGTATTCATTCTACCATCCTTTGGAAGGCAACTTTTCCACTTTTTGCTTCAAAACAGCAGTTTTGGTTTATAAACTGTTCTAACCTTCAAGAGTTCAGTTCAAATAGTTATGCAACTTCAAAAGTAAATCAAAGAAACCGTTTTGGATCATGTTGAGAAGTCAGGGGGTTCATTCTTCTGAAAACAAAGGAAAAAGTCCATTTTGGCTCAAATGCAATTGCTATCCCCTGAAAACATCTTCTGCCTACCTGCCATGACCTATGCCAAAATCACAGCACAGTGAGTTGAAGCACCTTTTTGCTGTATCCTGTTGCTCCAACAATATTGGCTGGTATGAGCAAAATCATACTTCAGACCGTTATTCCTGTTTTGGTAAACACCACACTGAATTAAGGCTATGATGAAAAGGAATAAAATTATTAGAGAAAGCTCTTACCATCCCCATCAGCATAAAAAAAATTGCAGTGTAAATAAATAACTCTTAGATATCCAAGACTGCCAGGGAAGCTGTAAAGCCTTCTATGTTCCAGTAAGCAACAGAGAGAACTGTAAAATGGGATCATTTGGATATAAAAGCAATCATGAGTTTTAGTCACTTGCTCTGGTTTTACCTTTTGTGTTCTGTGGTGATCACATTAAATTTTATGCTTTAAAAGTAGCTAATTTGACTGAGGATTTTCGTTCATCTTTTCTTTCTTTTAGCTTCCACTGTATGATACCAGTTTACCTGAGTATCTGGAAAACATTTGGAGTGCTTCTGAGGGAATAAACAGAAACAAAAAGCAATGCAGAACCTGAATTTGCTGCTTCAGTTACTGCATAAATAGTGCTTATTCAGTGTAGACTCTTAGATGCACAACCCAGAGACTTTCATATTGATCAAAAAACCATGCTCATGGAACGATTGAAAAGCAGCTTCCCTAACCTACAATCAATATGACATCTCTTCAGTCTCAGCAGTGTTCCTACTCCCAGTAATATGTCCAACCTGCAAAGCCCTTTTTCCCTTCTGTCTGCATCACGTCCCACCTTGCAACTCTATAGTCTCTACATTTTGCTATTTCTTCCCATAATTCTCATCAGAGATGCTTTTGCAAGTACAGAATATTATGGCTGAATTCTGGCACCATTAGCCATGTGATGGGAAACCACTTGGACAGACACCATTTTTTAAAGCAAATTGTTGCATAGGAAGTAGCAGAGGTGGACAAATTTCTCACTCAGTGAGATGGCTGAAAGGCATGATGAAAACTGTAATTTTGCTATGAGAACATTTCTGACAAGTTCAACTATCTGTCAAAAAATATTCCCCAGGTTACAACTCATATTCTCTCTACACTTATTTGCGGATACAGGTGCAGAACGTGACAGACAGCAAAAAGGAACGATGTGGGTGTGAAAAGGGTGTAATCAGTGAAGGGTGTGGAGTGATGTTGTATTGAAAATGTAGAAGAACAGAAGGCATATATGGAGGAGGGAGGTGAGAGGTAATAAACTGTGTTACACAAAGAAATCTAGAAACAAATTAAAGTGACATTACAGCTGCATGCTTCACAGCTCACATTTACCCATTACTGTTTAAATATCAAACACTGAAGCACATCTAGTGAAACTGACATTCTGATGCTTTTAGAAAACATACAAAAGCTCATAAAACAATGAAAACCCAATGTGAAAGCTGGCGAGGGGCTCTCTATGGTTAACTTGTTTTTCAGGAAATAATATAGACTTGATCTTCCCTATCACTGAATATCATATATACTCACTGATAGCTAAGACTTGGATAATGAAGGATCAGGATCACAACATTATGCTTTCAAAAGTACTGTGAAGCTCAGAAAATGGAACAGGTTAAAAGGGAGTATTTTTGCAAAATACTCCTATTTTTGCAAAATACCACTATGCAAGAAGCGGAATGTCATTCACTCTGGTCTCAAAATTCAAGTAATCAAAAATTATATCCCCTAAGAGAAGGGAGGGATGGACTAGAGTTTTGCATCATCTCTCCAGTATAAATACACTAAACAGCACTTACTCATGTAGGATCTCACTTTGCCATGCTAAAAGAAAAGATATCCTTCCTCTGTGATTTTAGCAGCACTTTAAGGCTCGGTGAACACACCTCCACAGGAGTACCTGCATAAGTGGAAAGCTCCACAGCAAGATCCTCAGCTCATATTAGTGCCATTCCTTCTAGATCCAGCCTACCAAGCAGGATGGGAACAAAAATATTAAAGGCAATGGTGATAATACAGCTGGTCACACTGTTCCAACAGAAACATTGGGATGTGTGTTCTGTCAAAATCTCTGATTGAAAAATCTAATAAATGCTTTCAAATTTGAAGGACAAAGTATTTAATTTTGATTTAGCCTTAAGTGGAGGATTCATCTGCCTTAATTTAGACATTTAAAATTAGGGATTCAAATCTCAACAAATCATTCTGTATTCCCTTCATAATCAGGGAGGAAAAATGATACCTCAAGTGGAATTCATCTCATTATAAGAGAAGAATCTAAGATAGTCTATACAACTCAAAATGCATGTTTCTCTCCATGAGCTAGAAGTTGGATCAAGGACAGCTAGTTCAGACCACATGTCTGAAACCTAAGTTAAATCTTGCTCTTTCTCATTAGTAATATGGCACATAATTTAAGTATACTAGATTTCACTTTGCATACTTCACTGTATTTCAGTCAGTCCCTTTGATGAGACCATTTATAAGTCTTTAAATGATGCTTCACAAAATTGTAGTTTCAGATAAAAGACTGATATTTTTTTTATTTGCTTGTGGGGGTTTTTGAATTTTGTTGTTGTTCTATAGGAACTGTCTCAATGCTGGAATATCCAAGTGCAAAATTATCCAGATTTCAACACTGTAAGTACAAGTCTAGCCACTGTCCTTCAGCAGGCAAGTCTGTAGCAGAATCTGAAAAGGCCTACTTTTTTTCCATTTTGTATTAATGTACTACACTTTTGAATTCCTTTCTTTTAAAAATTCATAAAAATTCCTTTTATTTTCTTGAATTTACTGCCCCTTTAGTTAATTAGAAATACGACGGTGCAATCAAGTTATTAATTTATTCTGAGAAAGAAGAAAAATTATCCAACCTAAGGTAAGGATGAGCGCTAAATTAGCAGAAAAAGACAAAGAAAACCCACCACATTGAAGAAATCCATTCCCCTATTGAATGTTTACTGGCATGCTATTAATGTTTGGTAATTTCCTAACCAATTTACTTAATAGGAAGGTGGAAATATTAATCTTGTTTATGAGTACAGAATACAGAATAGGCTGTGTTAACGTTAACCAGAACATAGTAGATTTGGGGTTCTATTATAGAAAGCACAGGTTCAGTTATTATTAAAAATTTGTTTTTATATACTCCAGGCTTCTGAATCCTGGTTGACTGCTACATAGCCAAAAGTGATTGGAAATAAACCATACAGGTGATATCATGTAGGGAGGGAGGGCCCAAAAGGAATCTTTACTATTTCACTACTTGTACTTAACTAACCTGAGGCTCTTCTTGTATCAACTCTAAGGCTGATAATGATACTCTGTGCCTGGAGTAATAAAGGAGGGAGGCAAGGGAACTACTTTTTCATTTGTTTTATTCTCCAGGGTAATCACAGATGCAGTACAACAAAGGAGAGTGGATTGGAAAGCCATCCATCTCTGGGACTCAAATTAATGGCCTTACACATATAATACAAAGGCTGTGTTCTTCTATTAGTCACCTACATTTTGAGGGGGAAAAGGAAGCTGAGAAGAGGCAAGAGAAGTGCCAGGACTGCTTCTAGGCTGACCCTCTCCGAGAAATTTATTTTGAATGCTAATTATTGCAAAGGAGCAATAAGAAACAGAGCTGCACAGAGCTGCTCCAACGGGAGGCCATTCACAAGCTTTAAAAGGGCAGCCACTATTTTTCCAGGACAAGAAATGTTCCAGCTTTCACATCACACCAGAAACTCAGACAGTGCCAGATAACAAATAGTGGAAAAAACAAGAGTGATACTCAGCTTTGCTGATGTTATAGCTGAGACTACTCTTCAAGTAAGGAGTCTGCTTACAGTAGATTTTACTGTATATACTACTGTATTTACTGTAGCATAGTATAGTTAATTATTGGACTACTTGCTATTGTTTCAAGAGTATATACTCTATAATAGATAGAAGAAGACTAAATGTAAAGGCCTGAAGAGTATTTATGCTGCCAACAAGTCTGTAAAGGCCTGCTGTTCAGTTCAGAACTCATTCTTTTGCTAAGTGACTTCAAGAAAAATTTTCAAAGAGTTTAATAACTATGCAGCAAAGTCTTACAGCAATGCTCCAGAGTAATAGGAAAATATGGGGAAAGAATACCCTGATATGATCAAGCAGAGCTGAAAAGACGAGACCTGATAATTTCATGTATTTCGTTTTTAATATGAACTGAAGAAACAGATTATTACACTGAAAATCAGAGTTTTGCCTTCCCATAGATAAATCTGACACATTCTTTGCAGAAACACATCAGTACTGCTGCCTGGGGGGAGCCACCATGGATGAAATAGAAAATTGGGAGTGTCTGTGGTTTGTCAAGAAATGCAAAGGAAAAATTTTAAGATTGGCTCAGAGTTATAAGGTTTCTTAAAAAATAAACATAAAGTTATCTCCATTTGCTTTCTGCTTTCTTAAGCTTGGTTCCAGTTTTATATATTATTTTTTTTAAAGGGAAGCTGAAAATCACATGTAATCACATTTCCCAGATACTGGGCTTTAAGAAATACATAGAGGGTATTATCATTTATATTTACAGGGTGAGGAAGTACCACTGTGACAAGGTAGTCTGACCTCCTGTACAGCAGAGACCCCTAGGAATTCTTTGACTGAGTTCAGTGTTTAAATTACGAGCAGTCTTAATTCAAACTTGTCAAGAGAACCCATCACAGGCACTGAAGCATTGTTGCAAAGCTTAGTTACACTTTGGTTTAAAAATAAGAGCCTGATTCCTGTTTTCTATCTTTTAGTTTACATTTTCAGCCACTGAATCATGTTGCAGCCATGCCTACAGCATTACGACTGTAACTGCCACCACTTAACTCTCTGAAGTAAAAATTGCTCGTGTGCAGGCTCTGGGTAGGGGAAACTACCAGAAATCCTCTACTAGAGGAGCTGGAGGGGATGCCTGGGCATCAAAAGGGAGGTAATATGCATCCACAGGTCTCTCAGAGACACTGCTTCGGAGGTAGACCTCCTTGACAAAGTGCAGCTTTCACTCTTTGTTCTTGCATTCAGAATTTTCCAACTCGTTGTAAAAAGCCTTTACTTATGCCCTGCTTACTGAAAGAACCACATAGTTAGTTCGCTATCTCATTCATTATTTATAATTTCTTCAATCTTTCTGTTTTTGTCCATATGGATTGGTAGTAATTTTATGGAGCGGTTTTGTGGGTTTATTTTTGGGGGGTGGTTTTTTTTTTGTTGTTGTTGTTTATATAGGACATGGCTAAAAACATTGGGCTGTGAAACACACAAGAACCAAGCCCTGCGTAACCCCTCTGGGGCTACTGTGTGACTCCTATAGCCAGAACACATCGCATCCATTTACTGTGGGCTATTTAGTGCACTTAAATAAGTGGTTCTGTAATACTAAATAAAATTCAAAGGAAAACTTGTGTAGAGTTTATTACATGAAGACTATTATTTGCATCAATCTGAACATCATTTTAATCTAAACAGGTATCAAGTTAGTTAGAGGAAATCTGTTTTCCATAATTCTGTGTTGCTTGCCATTAGTTATAATGTCTTTCTTTGTTTTCTTATTAGTCAAGCCTCATACCAGCTGTTTCATTGTTTTGCCTGGGCTAAATTTGAGACTGATGAGCCTGTAATTCCCTGTGTCTTCCCCCTTCCCCTCATTTTAGAACTGGCACAGCTTTTAGCTTTCTGCCATTTAGCTTCCCAGCAGCTGCAAGTTTTACTGAAAAATAACTTAATTTAAAAAGAAAGGCTGTTAGGAGGAAAATTAGAATATATACAATTGTTACTTAATTCTTGAAAAATTATTTAATTATTTCAGATTGAGAATTAAATTATATATCTTTCAATCTGCACACAGAAAGTGTTTTTATACATTCTTATAAAACAAGTAAATATCATTTAAAAATATTTTAATAACAATACATATACATACATAAATATGCCTACAAATAACCTGATTTTGCACACTTACATGTATCTTGTCTGATTTATGGCTCTTACATGTATTTTGTTCACTACAGTATTTCTGAAACAGCTGAGCTGATGACAAAACATAAAGTACCAGTACTGTTGCTTCATAAGAAAAAAGAAAGCTAATTTTATAAGAGTTAGAAATGTTTTTTAAGGCTTAGAAATGTAAAATTTAGACATGAAAATACAGATTCATCTGACCAAATGCAGCATATTGAGATATTTTTTTTTTTAATGTTTCTCAAAGTTTTATTTTTTTCATACCAGACTCTGGAATGAGGGAAAAAAGAGGGAACTGATGAAATCTAATATTTTATTCCGCCCTCCTAACTTTTTGTTATTGTTTTTTTACCCATTTCCAAGGAGTATGTGAATAACACCATACTGAAAAGTCTTGCTACTTGTATATATTATCAACTTAACTGTTGGACATAAGTTTCCTCAGGTACTGTAGTTTCCATTAAAGGCATTAGGACCCTAGATTTTCAAATATAATTGTTGCTATATACTACCTACATGACTCTTTTGTTTATTTTACACTTCTGAACCTTCAACTATCTCAGCAGTTAAAGATAGCTAGAGCTATACAGATTACTAGATAGATTTTTAGGTATATATATGAAAATACTGTATATGTATTCAAATGCAGGGAGACTAAGGGAAACACACATCATTTTATTTGTGTATCCTTTAAATAGAAACATTAATAATATGTAATAACTTAAAAACCTGTCAGCTTGGCCCTGTGAGATGAGAGACCGGGAGCATCACAGGTAAGATTTTGGAAAACAAGGAAAGTGCTGCAAAATCAATGGAGAGGCACAGCTTGGAGGGTACCACAGGGGAGAATCACTTAGAGCGACTGCAGTTGAGGAAGCATGCTTTGACAGCAGGTATGGGAAAGGATGAGCAATTTAGATCTGATTCATTCAAGGATGCAGCAGGGATGAGCTACCTGCAGAGCATTCAGAGTTATTAAAATCAGGATTTGTCCTTGGTTAACTCAAACTTGCTTTTGTATCCTTCCTAAGGAACTATGCTTTCTTATTATTGGCATCATTGTGTTTTTTCTCCCATTCTTCTTCTATGCATTTGGGACAAGACCTTTTCAAACTTGGTCAATTTTTATGTTGCATGGTCCCGTGTTGCCCATTTTTGTTATTGTATTTTAAGTCTTGTGACTTCTGGAGATTTATTTAAAATCCTAGGTCCTCAAAACAGTGGTTATATTTTTTAGCTGAGAAAATAAAAGACCTTACAAAGCTTCCAACCCTGTTTCAAGTCCAGCTGGGAGAGCTGATTCAAGTGTGCTCTTGAATGTGCAAGAACTGCAAGCAAGATAAAGAATACTGCAAGTATTTTCTCATTATTTCTTGTCCAAGCTTTTCAGTCTTTCTGTAATCAAATTATTGACATGAGAACTTATGGTGTTGGAACACTTGACATTTTTCAGTGCAAGGGCCTGCACTTTTCAAAAGTGTCTGAACTGCTGAAAATATGGACTAATGGAGCTGTGTAGGGTTTGGATGGGGCAGAAAGTTAAAGGAGTTTTAAATGATGCCTTTAGCGCTCCGCTCCTGCCTTCATGTTACAGTCAGTTCCTTTTCCCCATGGCAGAGACTTACTTTCCCATGTGGTGAGCTTATGAGACAGATGTTAAGATCCATATCAGAGAAAACTGGCAATCTTGCACCTCATGCAAAAAGTGAGCGCTTCTTCCTGTCTAAAATCCTGTGGTACATGGTCCACCTTATGTAAGTGCATCTCATATGGGGAGTATATCTTTGTACTATGACTTGATGCAAGACGGGGAAAAAGGACAGCAATGGAGTAGACAAGCATTTGTTACCTAACCTAACACAAGAAAGCACTGAATCTTCCATCTCCATTTAAAACAAGTGTCTGATTGTCCTGCCTGATTAACAATAAAAACTGCAGAGGAGGCCAAGCTCTACTCATATAAATCTTTCCCCACTATTTATACACGTAAGTGGTTCACATTTTGTGTATATACCATGCACTCAAACTTCCTTATATGCATTGTCATCTTCTCTTCCTCCATCCACAATTATACATACACATTTTTATGTTTTCCATCCTTCCATGTATGCACACAGCTGGTGACAGAAGAACTAGTTCTCTGGAGAATCACTGCAAACAGCCTCAGCTGCCCGTTTACCTAGCTTGTGAGCTGGCTGAATGGAAATGATAGGATACATCCATCCACCTCAGGTGTAAAGCTGAAGCTGGAGAATTTGTAAACTCCTATCAGAAGATGGTGGCAAGTCAGTACAGGCTTTGTCTGCAGTGCATGTCAGCTGTGCCTTAGGGAAATAATTGTCTATTCATCCTTTGACTAGGAGATGTAAGAACAGTGACAATGTGGAGCACCGGTTTTGATGCAGGATGTATAAACATACAAGTGCTGATGTTCCTGATTCTAGGAACAGGAGTCTGAAAAGAGTGCAAGAATCATAAAATCATAGAATAGTTCAGGTTGGAAGGGACTTATAAAGGTCATCTGGGCCACCCCCTCTGCAATGAGCAGGGACATCTTCAACCAGACCAGGTTGCTCAGAGCCCCATCCAGCCTGACCTTGAATGTTCCAAGGGATGGGGCATCTACCACCTCTCTGGGCAACCTGTGCCAGTGTTTTACACCCCTACTGTAAAAAATATCTTCCTTACATCTAGTCTGAATCTACCTTCTATTAGATTAAAACCATTACCTCTTGTCCTGTCACAATAGGCCCTGGTAAAGTGTCTGTCACCATCTTTCTTGTAAGCCCCCTTTAACTACTGAAGGGCTGCATTAAAGTCTCCCTGGCACCTTCTCCAGGCTGAACAACCTCAACACTCTCAGCCTATCTTCATAGCAGAGGTGTTCCAGCCCCTGGTCATCTCTGTGACCCTCCTCTGGACCTGCTTCAACAGGTCCGTGTCTTTCCTGTGTTAAGGACCCCAGAGCTAGATGCAGTACTCCATGTGGGATCTCACAAAAGCAGAGTGGAGGGGCAGAATCACCTCCCTGGATCTGCTGGCCATGCTTCTTTTGACGCTGACCCAGGACACGGTTGGCCTTCTGGGCCATGAGCACACATTGTTGGCTCCTGTCCAGTTTTTTGTCCACTGGTACCTCCAAGTCCTTCTCAGAAGAGCTTTTCTCAATATCTTCATCCCCCAGTCTATAAATGAGGCAAAAGCCTCATGCACCAAAACATCTCCACTATCTGTAATCACAATCTTTGTCACCCATTCAAGGTACAATATAGCTAGGATTGCTGTTCATGGTTTGGTCATACACCCATTTTTGCAGAGCAGGCAAATCCTTGGTTCCCTGAGGTTATTCCACTCATTAGCTCATTGAGAGACTGTCATCAAGCTTATTAATCACTTCAACTGCTGCAATAGTTAGAGTTCTGGGAAAGGGGACACTTATCTCTGTAGAAGTGAGAGATAAGAGAGTGCAAGGCTCTCAAGCTTATTTCACAGAGCTGCCAAACCACAATCCTTAAAATGGAGGGTTTGTCAGTAAATAAAATGGTTGCAATTATTGACAGTAGCCAGCAGTGGTGGAGCGTGACATGAATGAATCTGTGCGTGCAGGGCTTCCAGTATTGCACAGCTAAGAAAAAGATCATTTAAATGCTTGGGTTAAACCCCAAATGCAAGATCAACAAAATGTTTCCAACCAGCAATTTGCATTTTCCCTCACTTTTTCTGCTGACAAGAAACCATTTATTAACTATGTAAGATGAGCAATGAATGATGGAGCAATTATGCTAAATAAAATGAATTCAGCATTTGACAAAATGGATTTGGGACACTAATCATTGAATTTGACTGTAGTCAAGAGGACAAAACATGTTTTTTCTCTTAATCATTTGTGTGTGCACAAAAGTATGAAAAATGGATTCTTCCATCCAACTGGGAAGCTATAAATTCACCCTTTTAATCCTCTCAGCAAGAGCATGTGTAGGTCTCCAAATATAACTTGTTATGATCAGTGGATTGGCACATCACTGCAAGAAAAAAAAAAAACAAAAAACCCACTGAAGTCAAGTCACATTAGGAATATGGGTGAGGACCAGCAGTCCATTTGAATCCCAATTTGTTAAACATGCATTACTGGTTAGGTTTAGGGACCCTCAAAATGTGAAACATTGGAGCAGAAGTGAAGCAATGGCTCTTATTTGGATAATCTATTATTATGTAAGAAGCCTGAGGGAGCTGGAGAACTGTCATAGCAAATGGAACTTGTCTTCACTAATATAAATTAATTATGACTCCAAGGAAGCACTAATAGGAACAAGCAGAAATATCCAACGTCACCATGTAAGACAACAGAAGAATGACATCCAAAGATCCAGCTTTACTTCAAGTGACAGCATGGACTAATCAGACTAGAGAGGCCAACAGAGCTCAATTTGTCTCAGCTTTCCTTTTCTCTAAGATCTTTCAGACGGCTGATTTCACACATCAGATACTTGCCAATTGTGCATGGTATCCATGCTCTAATTTAAGATAACAAGTCTTAGAAGATCTTTCAAACTGTAATGCATATGCAGTGTATATGTATAGATGTGTGTGTATGGATATAATACTATTCTCAGGCCAGGCTACTTGGGTATCATCTATTATCTCTTCCTTACAGGAATTTTTTTGTAAGATGCATACACAGAGTTGTGCTGTACGCATTTCTCTTCATTCTTGCAAAAGTGAGGTAGTTCCTTAACTGTATCCCACCCATTCCATTTCAGAACACTATTTATTACAGTCCCAACCACACTTTGAAGGCACTACAGCAGACTAAAAAAATGCAGAAAGCTTATAGCATTTTAACATTTACATAACCTGGAGTAATTATTTCAAATTTGCCTGCAAGAATACATCAGTGTTCCTGCGCATGGAATAGCTGTTCCTGGCTAGCTGAGGACATGCCTGCGGAATGTGATGGATGGTTTCCAAGAGCCCTGACCTTGTAGGGCAGAGCAGCAAAGAAATCCCAGCCCAGGTTTTGAAGGCACTATACCTCTATTAGCACATCTCTGCTCCCAACCTGATGTATCTCCCAGCAGAGCTCATCATGTTGACCACTAGGTCAGTACCACAAGTCCTGGAGACCACTGGTCCCACTGTCCATATGGGGCAAGTTTGCTCTGTTGTTATTCTCAGAGCATAAATACTCTCTTTAACTCCTTCATACCTCATTCTGCTGAGAGCGGGAATAATCCTAGAAATGTTAACTCGTACTCCACCTCCTTTTCAGACAGCCAATGGAGAGAAATTTGAAGATAATTCTAAACTCTCTGTGCTTGTATTCCTGACTACTTTGTGGGATGAAACAGATAAACAATTGTTTTGGAGCTACTCCAGAAGCTGGTTGCTGTTAAGATACTTTCCAGCTATGCTATATCTCCCTACCAGGTTCTGACCTACAGCTTCCAAGAGTGTTGGTTGCCAAAAAATACAGGTCATTTTCCAGGCTTGGTGCTGAAGGAACTATGTATTTCCATATTCTGTTTTCTATATTCTACGTAGAAATACAGAGAGAAAGAACCAAGATCTGTCAAGTGTTCCTTCAGCCTCTACTGTTAATACGGGAGAGTATGCACTCTCTCCAACGCAGTGAGAGTGTCCTGGCTTAATTCCTGCTGCAGACTCCGAGGCTCTGCTTGCTTTCATAATGTGTCTAGAGCTATGGACTAGCCTGACGAGGAGTTACATGGCTGTAGTGGGTTGACCCTGGCCAGCAGCTAAGCCCCTACCCAGTCACTCTCACTCTCCCATGGAATGGGGGAAAGAATGAAAATGGCAAAAGCAAGAAAAAATCATGAATTGAGGTAGAGACAGATGAACAAGTAAAGGAAAAAAACAGAAGGGAAAAAAAAAAAAAAACATCAACACCAAAAAAGAAAGGCAAAACAAACAAAAAACCTCCAAGTGATGCAAAGGCAATCACTCACCATGTCCCACCAGCAGACTGATGCTCAGTCGGTCTCTGAGCAATGGCTACTTTGGAAAAACTTACCCCGCCTCTTTCTAAGTTTTATTGCTGAGGATGATACAGTATGGAATATCTCTTCGGTCAGTTTGGGTCAGCGATCCCAGCCTCTTGCCCACCTCAAACCAACTCACAGAGTGGGACAGAGAAAAGGCATTCCTACTGTGCAAGCTCTGTTCAGCAACAGTGGAAATGCTGGTGTGCTATATCAACACTGGTTTGGTCACCAATGGAAAGCACAGCACTATGTGCATTGCTGTGAAGCAAACTCCATTCCAGCCGGAGCCAGTGCAGTGGTTCACCATGAAATGGTACAGCTATGGAAATGAACACATAACCATTTTAAATAATCAGAGGTGCAGGACTGCAGTGTGCCACTGAGGACAAAGCTGCTTCACACTATAATGCACCCTGTGACGTCTTCCAGTGGGACCAACAAACAGTAGGAGTGACACTTCTCTGTGTTATCTAGTCCTACTGAAAAGCAAGGAAGTTAAGAAAGTAAATACTGCTCACCATATATGAAACTGAGTATCCTGCCTGACTTTTATACGCTGTAAGAGAAACCACTTTGTTTCTGTCACTACTGGGAAGCTCCTGCCTGAGCCTGTGGTTTCAATGACTGATTATGGTTTTTCCTGAAAGAACTGGATGAAGACTAGCTTTGTCTAGGAACTGACAGTCTCTTGGAGATTGTCTTTGTCTCACAGTCAAGCAACAGCATATGCAACACTATGGAGGACAGCTTTTTTCTTTTATTAATACCTTACTGGCTCTCAGCACATCAGGAGACAAACAGGCAAAAGTAAAAAGCACACAAACACAGCCCTTATTTGCAATCCACAGTGTCATAAGTACTACATTTCTGACACTATTTATAAATATTTCACAGATAAATCTCCACAAAGAAAAGTACTTAGGGCTCAGTTCTTTTGTCTGGACATAGACATCTAGTGCCATTTGAGATGCCCAGTGATTTTGAGACCTCTGCCAAGAGCTAATGGATATAAAGCAAGGTTCAAGGGAGGTGCATGCCCTTCTGAAACAGATGGGACATCCTGACATAGCCAGGGCATCTCAGCTAAAAATAAGCAATTGTACAGTTTTAGTAATCCAGGCACATATTCACACAGTCAGTTTGAAAGCATCGAGAGCTCTTATTATAGAACAACTCCAGATAAGAGGAATTTGATTTGAAAGAGGATAAAACTAATTTTAATAAGAGAAGAAAGAGCATTTTCTAAAACAATTGTAAAGATAGCAGACCTAAGTGCTGTAAAAGGGCAAAAAACATTTTTTCCAAGTCTTCCCTAATCCAGCCATTTAGTTTGCTTATTCTTCAGTAAAACAACATATAATGCCTTATATCTGGTTATCAGAGATTACATAGCTGGTAAAAGGTACAAAAGTACAGCCTATGAAGAAAAATAAAAACATGCACAACAAAATTACAGCTTCCATCAAATACCAATTGTGAATAGTAGCTTTATATTTTGGTCTTCTGTGAAAATTTAACACCTTCATGGAAAGTGAAAAAATCCTGCATAGGGGGGGGGGGGGGGGGAAGAAGAAAAAAAAGTTAAATTAAAAATATGACAAAAACATTATTTGCTGGATTTCATCCAAAGAAGTTCCTTTAAGCAAGCAAGCTACTATACCTTGCTTTGTATCAATAAGACTTATGTTTTATTTCACTGACTTCAGTGAGTTCAGAACTACATCCTTCCGTATTATCAAAGAAAGTGAAAGAGGAGAAAGAAATGTTTCTTCAGCACTATTTATCAGGTAAAATATGTTCCACTCTGGCCTGAGATGTGTGATCATCAACACGAAACAGTTAGCTGTGTGTCTCACAAAGTCAGAGTTGCTTTTTGTCTTCAGAACTACTTGGTAAGAGACATGATGGTTATACAAATGGTTATACAAATGTGCTCTTGAATAGAGAGATTCTTCCTGTAAAGTCTAAACTGGAAGGGAAAGTATGGTCACCTCCAGATAACCCTGAAGAGTTTAGTGAGGGAGATAGACTACAGAAACCAACCAAATGGAAGAGTGCCTGTTTAGGATGCTTATGAACTGATCACTCCTAGCTGTCTCTAAAGCATTAAAAAAGAGAGCCAACTGCCAAGGTGAAGTATCATTCCCTTCAAGGGAAGTAATTTATCATTGTATTTAAGAACTTGTGCTGTCAGCCTCGATAAATGAAATGGTCCATTGATATAATTCAGATCACTGATGCGTGGCTCCAATATATAATGCTTAATTAGGTGTACTAGATTAACTTATTTCTATGTAAAGTGTTTGTGTTTTATGGAATGAGCTATTTAACTGAAAAAGCCCAGGTAGAACATTGTCTCACATCATAGCCTTGCTCTTTGATTGCAAGTAAAATTTCTAAACTGAAAAATCAAATCAAGGAAATTTCAGCTAAATTAATTGTTGTGAAGACTATTGTCTCCCTGCCATATATATGTTCTTTAATAATTTTATAGGAAACATTTTGAAACTACTCTAGCTGTAAAGATAACTTCTTTCTTTGGTCAGTTCAGGCCTGGAATTTAGCATCTGAAAATGGACAGAAATTCATATTGCTTACTTCAGCTGGTACAGGCTACCATGAGCCTGAGAAAGATAAGCTTTGTAATGCCCATCCCATTCTATATATATCTAAGATAAATGTGAATAGTTGCCCTTTCTAGATACCTTCTCTTTCATTGACTATGGAGGAATTACAGACAAAATATAACTAGACTAGACATCTCATGTGCTAATAATAAAAGTCATATTAGATGAAAACCGATTATACAAACTAATGAGACAAAAACTTCCAAAGAAGTTAGTGAAGACTTCAAACTTGTAGTGAATTATGACAACAGTTTTTGTCAAGAGGGGTGTAAATGATAGCAAGAGTATTCAATATAGGGCACGTAAATAGAGCCACACCCTGTTCAGGCTTATGACAAGAAGGAACTGGGAACGAAGGCAGAGTCAGCTATATGATATACTTCTTCTGATAAGAGGATAGATAGATTCCGTAAGGATATACATTCTCCTGTAGCTGACTTCTGTAAAAGCCCTTCTGTAAAAAATATATGGCAACATAACATTCCCACCTGTCAGGTCCCTCCTTATAGACAGCATAAACTTGAATTAACAAGCATTGGAAGTTACAGTTAAAGTCTGAGTTCCTAATGTTGTTGTTTTAAAAAAAAAAAATTAGTGACCCTCTACCCATGTTTGCAGTAACTGTGACAAAGGCTTAATGACACACAGAAGAAGAAGGAACATAGAAACTGTGATATTGCATCAGGTTACTAGCCTGTCTAGTCCTTCATCTTTTTTTCAGATTTGGAGATCCCCCTGAAGGCAGCTTTGTATCCACTGCTACCAGTGACAAAGCTTCTGGTGACTTTGCTGGATTAGAGTATAACTCCTAGAACATACTAATACGCATCTCGAAGCAATGGGAAACATCTCAAGACTCTTCTAGGGAAGCTTTCTGTTCTTTCAAAACCTTCAATATTAGTAACCAGAAAGCAAAAATATCTATAAAGAAAACCAGTGAAAAGAGATGTAAAAGTAATATATTTTTAAGAAAGATGAACCTATATGAGGTAGTTTGCATAGAACAAAATATTAATTTTCTGAAGGTGTGTTTCACTGATGTTTGATAGGAATTAAAAATCATTACATTTCTGAAAAATTCATAAGGTATATCTTCTTACTGATATGTTTCTATCCACATGTTTGGGGTTTTTTTAACTTATTGGCTTCACAAGCAATTTCTATTTCAAAAGTTCAGACTTATTAGTTTTCATTAATGCACATTTAACTTTTATCTATAAAGACCAAAATAAGAACTAAGACTGAGTGTATGTTCAATGGAAGTCTATTAAATCACAAATAAGACTGTGTGTTCTAAAGATTCAACATCACAGTTTCTTTTACTAAAATAAATAAATAAATAAAAAATCAAAATTCCTTGTTTGAAAACATATTCTCACAATACCCAAACACTATCTCCATAAGCGTGAACCACGGCTGAGGAGAACCCCCACATGTTCAGCTTCTCATTATTCAAATTTTCATTTAGTAAAATACAAGGCCGTATACAAATCCTTAAATACACAAGTGCTCTCTATCGCTATTATATTTTGCTGATAGTTTCCTTGCAATTTTACCTATAATTCAATCCATGTGAGTGGAACCTATTTACCCCTGGAAGGCCTCTATCACAGACCAGAAATTCATCCCCATATAGCAAGTCAGAAAAGGAGTGATGGGTTACACTCACATAAAAAAAAGCCTGAGAAGTGTTTATGAACATATAATTAAATTCAATTCTCCTTAGCAAGGTTTCTTGGTTTTTTTTTTTTTTTTTTGTGGTTTTTTTTTTTTTTTTTTTACATTTTAAATTAAAAATTCACAATCAAAATGAAATGACCAGTGAAAGTGCTTGCAGGTAGTCTTTCATCAACTCCCAATACCTCTTCTTTTTTTTTTTTTTTTTATTCCTCTAATCTTTTTGTAATAGTTCAATGTATATTTTTTTCTGCTGTCCTCAAAATATAAATCCACAAAGTAAATTTTGTAATCAGACCTCCTCCAGCTATTTTCCATCCTGGGTCACAATGTTCTGTAGCCGTAAAGCTGTGAGAACACATCTATGGAAACTGCGTGTCATTTAAAATTAGTCAGTTGATGGTGAGGATTTTGTAATTGAATATTGGAAAAGCATTAAGCAAAGTCACCTGTTGTTCAAAGAGAGGGAGGGAAGAGCAAAATACCGGTGTACAAAAATGAGCATTAGTATCAATGAAAATAGTTTGACATAAAAAAGCCTGAAACATAATGCCGTCATCATTTAAGTGTTAAAAAATACGTATCTCCAAAACTCTTGAGTTAAAGCTTCCTGCTTAAGATTGAGAATGAACAGATGTGTTTTTCAGCTTCCCCTAGAACACAGATCATAAACTGAGAAAAGTCCAAACTTTCTGGGCTTGCTGAAGTCTCTCTTTTTTAACAAAGAGATTATCAATAAGAAACCGGTGTTCATCTCAAGGCTTTTCTTTCAACTTTATTTTTTCTTTCTTAGAAGTATTTGACTCTTATCTTCTGGAGAGCTGCACTCACTTCTCTTATTCGGGTGAGGAAGTTAATGCTACGATCCTTGCTCCTCATAGCTTTGAATTTACTTCATTTTTTTTTTTTTCTTGCAAGACAGAAGACCTATTTTACAGGTGAAAAACTGAGGCATTGACAGTCTAAGGGAGAGAGTGGAGCACCTCATTAAATACTTCTAATTTAGGCATTTCAGTATCTCAGGATTGGGATTCAGATTCATCTTAATTTTAGGTAGCAAGATGAAGCTCCTAATTTAGAAGCCTATTTATCTTTGTTGTTTTTTGCTGTCAACCAGCTGAGCTAGGTTTCATCTGACTAAACAGCTGAATGACCCCCAAAGGGCAGTTATGCTCCTGTCTGTGACTTCCTCACTGCAGTGCCCAGAGTGCAGCGGGGTGAATCCGTGCCTCAGTGTGTGGGTCCAGGGGACTCAGAACATCTAAGTTTGGCTCCTATGCTTCCTCTCGAAAGGAGTATCAGGAAGGTCCCTCTGCTGGGCGCCAGGCGCTCTCGAGCTCAAGAGCTCTGGTCACTCTGCCAGTGGACACCAAATATCCAAGTGTCATCTGAATGCCAAATCCCTCAGCTGCCTGAGAAATGAGAATCAGTCTCTCCAACCCCTGTTGAGTAGTCTGGCAACTGAGCTCCTGGATTATGTTCTTTCCTTTTTGCTGTCCTTTTTGCCCCGGGATTGTAGCATTTTGGCACAGATTCCAGAGAAGCTCACGGTGTCCATATGCAACCTGACCTGTAGCCTCTTTCTTTGGATGAAACAGTGGGGCAGGAAACCAAGGAGGATTGAGAACTGACTGATGTCTCCCACTTTGTGAGTGCTCTAAGTGGCTGCCCTTTTTGCGGCAAAGGACCTCTTCCACAGGCTTGATTCTGAATGAGATTGCTATGCTGCAGGTCGCAGTCCATGAAAGCTGCCCAGTGGGAAAGGCCCTGAGGGTGCTGGTCAACAGCCGGCTAAACGTGAGCCAGCCGTGTGCCCGGGTGGCCAAGAAGGCCAATGGGCTCCAGGCCAGAATCACTGCCAGGGCTCTGAGGGTCCTACTAGGCTGTAACAGCCCTGCCCAGCCTCCTTGGGGCTCTCCCCACCCTGCCTATGGCCCAGGACCCCATTTCAGCCCCATGGGACCGTCAACCTCTGCCCAAATGATGCCATAGGACATTGGTCTCCATCTCCTCACATCCTGTTGGAGGGCCCTGCTGAGCCAGACCCTCCCATGGGCCTTGACCCATCCCTGTCCCCCCATCACCACCCAGGACTGGGGCTGCCCCCCTGCCCTGCTCCCTGGCTGGGGTGGTGGGATTGGTCTGGCAGGGCTCTGTCCCCAACCCACCCCCCCCACCCCTTCCAGGGAGCCCCCACTGCTCCCAGCCCCTGGGGAGCCACCAGCCCATTCAGCCCTTGATAATCACATCCTTGAACTTAGCTGTCTGTTAAATACCTTTCTATAGCAACAAAGGGGAAATTCCGGCCCTCAAGTGGTTTCCTTGAAGAAGCTTGTGATCCACAGGATTTTTCAAAGTATAGCCTTTCAAGGCCAGGAAAACCTTGTCACAGCACATCACCTACTCTAGGTAGTCAATATGCTCCAGCCATTGTAATACAGTTTGCCGGTGGGGTGGATCTGCGTGAAGGTGGTGGCAGTCTGCTATGCTAAGATTTATGAGGTAATTCTCAGTTATCATATTTGCATTCACTTCTTCTGCAACCTATTATTCATGAGTAAAAACGCTTATCTCCACAAGAAATGGTGAAGCACCTTCCACCCTCCAATAGCCTCCACTTCTAAATGCAAAAGAGACGATGAAACCAAGCCCTCAGATGCTGTAATACCCAAAATGTACCAGGAGAACAAACTGAGACCGAGCACTTTGAAAGAACTCCAGCTGACAAGAACGGCTTTTGCTGAGAAGCACACGTACCACGTCTTTTGCCAATTCTGTTAGGGGCAGTAATTTCTGGCAGAAGGGCAGGGCAGACAGCTGGGGATGATAACTTCTTAAATTGCCTCATATTAAATCACCAGAACTCATTAGTCTGGTCTACATTATTTGCTATTCTCACATACTTAGAAAATGCAGTGTGAGGTGTTTCATGTCCTGCAGCTGAGAAATAACGGAGCTTTAAAGTTCAGATTCAGATTTGAGTTTCCAGCTTGATTAAAAGACATTTTGAGGCAACTTCCATTTTGGGCCACATACTTACCATACAGTTTAAGGCCACTGTATTTTTTTAATAATTTTGCCAATATCAGTGTTTTTTGAGACTGCCCATTGCTGCTTGAAGATGTTTCCTGTAGTATAGGCTACATATATAATGTATGCTTAAGAAAGTATTTTTACAGATACAGTACATTAATACAGTAATATGAGCCACATGGTTCAAATTCTCTTGGAATAAATTAGGAGCCGTTAGACATGTTGTTATTTGTCATGGTTTAACTCCAGTCGGCAACTAAGCACCACACATCTGCTCGCTTACTCCCCGCTACCCCAGCAGGATGGGGGGGATGAGAACTGGAAGGGTAAAAGTGAGAAAATTTCTGGCTTGAGATAAGAAGAGATTAATAATTGAAATTAAATAATAAAATAATAGCAAATTGTAACGAAAAGGAAAATAACAAAACCAAAGAAAAGAGAGAAAAATAAAAACCTGAGACAGACAAGCGATGCAAATGAAAAACAATTGCTCACCACCAACCAACTGATGCCCAGCCAGTCCCCGAGCAGTGGCCCCAGCCAGCTTTCTCCCTAGTTTTATTGCTGAGCATGACGCCATATGGTACGGAATATTGCCTATGTCACTTGGGGTGAGCTGTCCTGACTGTGTCCCCTCCCCGCTCCTTGTGCCCCCCCAGCCCCCTTGCTGGTGGGGTGGGGTGAGGGGCAGCAAAGCCCTTGGCTGGGTGTGAGCGCTGCTGGGCAGTAAAGAAAACATCCCTGTGTTATCAGCACTGTTTTCAGCACAAAGCCAAACCATAGCCCCATACCAGCTACTGTGAAGAAAATAACTCTGTCCCAGCTAAAACCAGCACATTATTCTAAGTGGATTTTTATAAATGATAGCTTTGTTCTCTGTAGCGTGTCATACGTCTTCAGTACAATTCTTTTCTTAACATATGTGCAAAGTACATTTGTTCAAACAAACCAGGTTTGCTGCATATCAAGCTTTAATTTTACAAATGTAATATTCTTGAAGTTTGTGATAATGTTTCACTTATATGCTAAACAGGTGTCTACACATAGTAAGATATTTTTTCAGTATATTTTTTAATGTTGTTAGAACCATTCTGCTAATTTTCCATGCATCTTAATGATATGCATATTTAATTAGCACTAACATGTTAATCAGAAGCACAAGAAACAACCTTATGAAGGGAAGATTGTTCTGGAGGATTTAATTCCTTTTTCTTATCAAACACAGTAAGAAGTGGGAGTATTGCATAATAATGCCAATTCTTTCTTCTCATATGATTAAAATTTCACAGATAAATGAAAGTGATCTTGCCTGTAGTTGAAAAATGATCCATCGCAGTCTATCAAACACAAAAACTTATGCCTAGTTGTCAAATAATCTTCCACCTTAGACTTTTATGTACAGGAAACTGGCAATCAGGAGACCAGGACAGGAGTCAGAAAAGGGAGAAACAGGTTCATTTCAACATTTTTCTCCTAGAATTGAGCAGAAAAGTCACTTTCCATATCCAACACGATACCTAGAAGTTTAATCTGTAGTGTACTTTGATGTCCTCTGAATTGCTAAGAAACTTGGAGTTAATAATTTGAAGATAAAGTTTATCAACTAATTTGCAAATCAATCCTCTTTTTAGGAGCTTAAAAAACACAAAGGAGGAACCTATCTTTCTAAAGCATGTTTTGAGATCTGTCTCCTGTTGAAGAGTTATGCTGCTTTGTGTAATTCGATGGCCCTTGTTACCACACAATCACGCTAGAATAACAGACTGGTTGTGCCATCAAGCGTGATACAGCTGTTACATCCACATTTATTCTAAGGTAGCACAAATTAGATGGCAGAAAAATTTGTCCATCCTTGCTGCAGGCTATGACAATGCTTTTGCAGAAAGGTCTGCACAGTTGCACAAAACCACTACAAAGGCAGATGAAACACAAGGCAGTGACTCATTTACACCCTGGGTAGGTACGGGGCAGTGCCCTCACTAAAGGGTAGTTTATGTCCAAGGATTCTGCTCCAATGGGCCTGGCAGGTAACTTCTAGCTCACAGCTGAATAGCTACCTCTACCTTTATGTAGTGAAGATACAGGGCAAGTTTAGACTCAAACATAGGCTCAAGCCTGTGCTTGGAATGTGGTGTACCTGTGGCCACAGATAATCCAGTCTTCATTACACTGACTCTTAAGACTCCTTCGGAGAGGGGATATTATTATTACCTAGGGTAAGTGGCCAATAGTTTTTCTTACCCAAGGAGTGTTTTGGTGTTTCAGGAATGATGCTTTGACACAGTAGAAAACATCATGAAGCTTTTCAACAGAAACCAGAAACTGAGACAATCTCAGCTGTGTTCTTCTGAGAAACAGTACTGACAGCATCCACCAGAGATATGAGAGAAGTAGGAGAAATCTTTGTTTTCTCAGCCCTATTATTCCTATTTCTATCTCAGCCTCACATACAGCCATATGCCAGAACCTTGCTTTTCATACATGTTTTTAAACATTCAAGGGACTTACATTTTGACCAGAAACCATATCCATTTTTTTTTTTTTTTTTTACACTGATGCTTATATTCTCAATGTAAATACCTAGTTTCAGCTAGACAAAATTTTCTGATTATGGAGATATAACTGTGAAATTCAAGGCAGATCTGCTTACAGCATCAGTTTACAGAACTATTAGACAAGTCAGCTTACTTGCAGTCAAGGGGCAGCAGACTCTCAATGCAAGATTAGTCTCCTAGCCACTTGCTGCTAACACACCATCCCAATTAATTTTCTTTACTTCAGCATTATTTGCTTTGGTGGCTCCAGGAGTTGATTTTTCCAGCAGTTAACATTCATGGGGCGGAAAGGAGCATCAAGGTGGGGTATACAGGTTCTTCTCAGATATGTGACTTTAAGGTCTTCTCCTACCAAGTACATTAGGTCTTCTCTGAAAGTTTGTGATACTTGCTGACTCGAAGTGATGCACAGAAGTTACCTGTGTCTGGTTACATTGACACTGTGACAGTACTTCTAAAGCAGTAGGTTGAGTCATTCATGTCAAAGAGAATGGATCAAAATGCATCAGATGTCAACAGTGCTGTCAACAGCTTTCTGCTGGTATCCCGCTCAGCTGTGCTCAAAACAGTTGCCAGAACTGTTTCTGCATTGCTCTGTACTTGCTGTGATTCAGCAATAAATAGAAGTCTAATATTATGTTTCATGTCCAGCCTAAGCTGTAAATCACGTTGCAAAGCAATGAGGAAACAGGCCTTCGCTAGAAGAATGAAAGGCTTCAAAACCCATTACTCAGTTTTTAACAGAGTCTGTCAGAAAATTTTCCACTTTTCTTTCTCTGAAAAAGACACAAGTCTTAAGAGGAGTGGCTGAGGGAACTGGGGTGGTTTAGCCTGGCGAAGAGGAGAATCAGGGGGCATCTTAGCACTCTTGACAGCTGCCTGACAGGAGGCTGTAGGCAGGTGGGTGTCGGTCTCTTCTCCCAGATAACTAGCAACAGGACAAGAGGAAACGACATCAAGTTACACCAGCAGAGGTTTAGTGTGTAAATCAGAAAAAATGTCTTCACAGAAAGGGTGGTCAAGCATCGGAACAGGCTGCCCAGGGAGGTGGTGGAATCACCATCGCTGGAGGTGTTTAAAAAATGCACAGATGCAGTGCTTGGCAACATGGTTTAGTGGTGGGACTTGCAGTCCTGGGTTAATGGTTGGACTTGATCTCAAAGGTCTTTTCCAAACCTAAATGATTCTATGAATCAGAAAGGAAAATAACCCTTCCTCAGAGAACACACTCATAGTATCTTACTCTGGAGTTCTTGTCAGACATCTCCTTCATCACCTACATCTTTCACAGGACATCTTTGAGCCAAATTCTACCCCAGTTTATCGGCAAAGCTGACATATAACTCCATAAAATGTGCAGGAACTCTGTGGATTTCCTCAGGGACATTGGAATCTCACACTTCAGGTCTATGAAGCCTTCTGGTATTTTCCCTAGTTGTGTTTCTGAAATTGTGTTTGGTATAATTATTCTCATGTGTGTTCTCATCATTACCTGCCTTGTTCTATTTGGTGGGAGGTAGTGTCTTGCAGATGTTCATGCTGGCTCCCTGTGGAGCTGAAAAGAACAATGATCTACTTGCCATCCAGATTTTTTATAACTTTGTAACTAACTTCTTGAAATTAAGTAATTAAACACAGCAGCATCACTGCTTTTTATGAGGACATGTTTGCACGTGTTCTCCCTGAAATAGTTTGTGATTGTCACGGCCTCTCTGCTCAGTCACTGACTCAAGGTCACTAGTGGCTCAATTATAAATATTGCTGCTAATGTATAAAATATTTAAAGCATTTGCAAACCTGTAACTTTTCTAAGCTGTATTTACACTTTGTAGGAAAACAGCAGACCTTGAAAGCATGAAGTAAAATAACATTCTCCTAGTTCTGCCATCATTTCTGCACCTGTTTAACTTTTAACAACTGCATGAATCTAAGTGATTTCATTCAAGTCTATAAAACAGTATTACCAGATAAAGCTTTCAGTGGTGGACTGAGATGCTGAGTTTAAAGCCGAGACTGAAATATTCAGAAGAAAGAAGCAGACAGCTGGGAAGGCCAACTCAGAGCATGCAAGTTAAACCGTAGTTATAACCTTGGGTTTACTGATAACTTTAAAGGGAGCACCTAGGGTAGTTCCTTAAAACAGGTCCTTTCATGTCAACTTACATTTGAGAATTCAAGTGTGTTACATTACAAGACTCTGTGTCATTTTTGTTAGTGCAGTTGGTTCTTGGCTCTGAAGAGAGGTAGTCCAAGTCTGCTCCAATTCCTGCCTCTACATTCTCCCCTTCAAATTACCACTACAAGTCCATGGAAGCATGAGAAACTCTGCTCCAGCAAACAGGTGAAAGTGATTGACTTCTTGCAGCTTCAGCACGTTGATTAAATGTTCCTTACCAACTGTAAACATTTCTGAATTGAAAATAAAGCGTAAGAGTTAATGGGAGACAGAAGCAGCACAGGACCAGAACTCAGAGAGGTTTTATGGTTGCTGTTGGAAAATAATCACAATCTTCAGTGACCCATTTGGGGTTTTAAAACCCCCATCAGTTCATTCTTCTTTTTGTGCTAGGGTGTTTTTGTTTTTGTTTTTGTTTTTCATGTTTAGAAAATTTCTGTATAAAAGGCAACAAATGCCTCTGAATGGGTATGCCCACACTTGGAAACTCCAGATGAAACAACATCTTACAAGCAAGGATTGTTTCTGTGTCATTCTAAAACAGATTTCAAACCAGTGTCCCCTGAGACAGGCCAGCCTGGTGCAGGCTAGATCTGGGTTTACTCCTTGTCTTACTGACCTGTGCTTAGCACACAAGCCCTTGAGGGTAGGAGTCAGTCTTCGTCTTACACTTGTACAATTCATAGCCTAATGAGACCTTGGGCCATATGCTAATCAGGCACTCCCTGCTGACTGAAATCACTAAAGTTATTTAATGTCATTGCCTCTGCTTAGGCGCTGTCCTTGAGTGGGTATCCATGTCAAAGCCTATGTGCCTTTTTGGGCTGTGGATCTCAAAAAAAGCTTGACATATACTACTTTTTCCTATATATAATGTATTGTCACATTAAGGATTTAAAAGACATTTACAACCTGATTGAAATGCAGTCATCATTCTAGAAATTATTATTTTCTATGTCTTGTGTTATGATATTACATAAAATGTGCCTCGTACATTTGGGCTATATGTATGTAGCACATATATGAGTAAGGCAGATATGAGAAAGGACATAGCTGTTGCTTGGGAGATATTCCAGTATATAAAAATCAAAACTGCCGAAGGGGTAAGAGCAGAAAAAGGGAGAGAAATAATAGGTATATCCTGCAAGAAGATGGTCTAATAATATTAGACCAATTTTAAAGCCATTTTATGCAACATTTTAAAGCTACATACAGGCTTTACTACAAGAGAAGCTACAAGTTAGATCCATCTTTCATTACGGTGAACAGCAAAATTCTTATTCATTTTAGAGCTCCGTTAGGTCATTAGGGCAAAGGTTGATTAATTGATGAGTTGGGGGTTTTTTTCTTTTTTTTTTCTTTTTCTTTTTCTTTTTCTTCTTTTTCTTCTTTTTCTTCTTTTTCTTCTTTTTCTTTTACTTTTTTTTTTCAGAACAGCAGAGAAGTCTGTGGCAGTCCAGTCAACGTCACCCTGCTCTAAAGCTTTAAGGAGATTTAAAATATCAAATGGACACTTAGGTGCTCGCATAGCAGTCATTTATAGGTTTTATTTTTGTAAATATAAATTCTGACTCAGGTTTGAGTATTTATAATTTCAAAACTCGATGACTAATTCCTGGAAATGAGCTTTCTTTTCTTAAGCATGATTAAGACTTTTAAGATTATTTTTTTTCTTAAGACACCAAAGCTGCTGTCTGAGATGACGTAATGAATTAAAGGAATTAGACTCCAAAGCCACTAAACTTTGCATGCCCCAACTTAGGCATGACCATTCCTTTTTCATGGGCAAATCTAAACTCAGCAGTCTCTTCAAGAGTTGACAGCTGCAACCATTGCTTGTCCACTGATCTCTAAAGCATGGAGACAACCAGTTTGTTAGCCAGAAAGCTAACCAACAGATCAACAGCAAGAGATTAAGGAGGCCCTAAATAGAGATAGATGTAATCAATCCCACCCTGCTTCTCAAGAAGGAAGGTGAAAAGGTCTGTGGTGTCAGTGTTCAAAACGGATGAAAGAGATGTGGCTATTGAGGAATGCACCTTGAGAGAAATGTCCTTCTCACAAATCTCCCATCACCACGTATTTCTCTCTCTGAGCTCCTTCACTTTCATCTGAACTACTCTGGAGTTTTTCCTTCTGCTCAAAAAAGGGATGAACATTCAAGTGAGTTTATCTGTCTTCACTTGTTTTGAAGAGTGATCCCTACATTTAACCTAACTGGGCTTAACTCCTGTATTCCCAAAGCAACCTTCCATTGCCACCTTTCTCCCCTTAAATGTTCAGTTTAATAACATACTTATTATTTCATCAACCTCTTGCCTTATATCAGCAGTAAATTATTATATTCCCCCTGACTTTTCACATTCTGCAGCTCTGGATTAAAAATTGTGTTTTCTATTTGCCACAAGGAAGATGTGGTTGAAACAAAGGTTTCAACCTTCCTGTGTGTCAGTCCAAGGTCTGGTTGTGCTGTGCAGGGGGGTGCAAGGGAAAGGAAAGGCTCATTGTCCTTTGACTAGTGCATATTCCAAAGAAAAAAAAAAAAAAAAAAAAAAAAAAATCCTGTGCAACTTATTTCTACAAAGCAGTGAAAAATTTGTTTCCTATCGATACCCTGCCCCTTGCAGGTATCATCTCTGTAAGGTGGCAGCAAAGACGGTTGCTGTCATCCCAAGGCAATGAAAGTGCTCTAGTGGTGCAGTAGGAGGGAGACAGGGCTGAGTCTGTGCTAAGGATCTCAGGCTTTTCAAGCTGGGCTCAGAAACACTGTTAATGAACGTTGATGTCAATGTAATTCATGGGCTTAGTTTCTGTATGACCAAAAGATCTAGAAAGGTTGGAGTAATGTTTTGAATTCCAATGTCAATTGTAATTTATCTTATTTAAAATAGGAAAGCCTCCTTGCTGGGTGATCTGAAGAAAATTCTTCACTGGAAATCAGACATGATAATAAATCACTTCTTGGTTTTCTCACATGAATAATTTCTGTCTTGTTATGCAAAGCCTGGCAGCTAATTTGAAGTTGAGACCAGAAATACACAAATAATCAATGTTTCTCATTCCCAGATTTGCTTTTCAGAGAGGCAAAATCACTGTGTAAAAATCAAATAGTATACTGAAAAGTGAAGGAACAAATATCTGACATGTTAAGGCTTAGCAATAATAATGCTGCAATACAACAATACAGCGAACAATGTGATCAGGACAATGTCACCTTGAGCTTCAGTCCCTCCCTCTAAATTTATGTGTGTCTTAAGGAAAAAAGGAATCATAGCATATCTTACCTCTACACTGGAAAGGAAGTGACTGCAGAATAGACAAGGTTGGGGCACTTTAGGCACTGAGTTATAGAAGAGAGAAAATTAACATTTTTTGGTGGACAGGTAATTTTTCAGTCTGATCGGTTCCCTGGTCATTTCCATTGCACAGCACTCAAATACACGTGCCAACACGAGATCAAGAGTGAAAGGGGGCCACAAATAAGCAGCTGGAGTGAGAGCGGGGCAGGACTGCTTCTGATGGCTGCTCTGGCTCACGTCAGCTGAAAACATACATCAAACTGCATCTGAGCTGTTGCCTGCTCTCAGTTTGGACAAGCTGTGAGAGAGTATGACCTTTAGTTACAAACAGAAGTCTGCCAAGTGATTTTTGCTCCTGGAATATCACAGTGCATGGACCAGAGTCAGGTGGCCTATTCCACCTAAAGCTTTCCACCAGATGTTTCCCATCAGTTGTCTTGATTGTGCCCCACTCAGCACCTTGCTTAGCCCTTCTGAAGGTCTAAAGTATCAAAGGTATTAATGTTCCCCTTTCTGACAGCCTCAGGAATACTGATGAAATAAGGATTGCCTGGGTATATCTCTATTTCCACCATCAGCCCTAGAGCCTGTGACGTTTTTGACAGTTTCAGAGAGTTTTCTTCAGTGCTTGAAGAGAGAAAAGTGGTTTTTTTCAGGTAGGTAAGGGAAGTTTTAAGTGTAAAATTAAGATTTTTTTAACTCTAATATCCAGCAGAGGATCAGGATGCAACATGAAGGATGGTGGTGGTGTGTTGAATGGCTTAGTGTTCTAGTTTCTCTGTTTTGTACAGTGATGTGGAGCCTTTTCAGAAGATATCACTTTATGCTTAAAGCTGAAGAGGATGACACACAGTCTATTAACTACGTGAAGGAGGAAATAGCCATTTCTGGGTTTGTTTTGTGGCTTGTTTGGTTTTTTTTCTTTTACCACTGAACACCTGAAAATTTAAAAATACCCCGACTCTGAAAAGCGTTTGGCTGAAATAGCATAAATAATGTGGAAAGAAAAAAAGTTCTTATATTTTTGGATCATTAGAAAACCAGGGTCAGATTCAGTCAATTCTTTTTCCCAGTGCTGCTAATTTCAGCTCACTATGAAAAAAATTGTATACCTTGCTACTACTGAGCAATCTAATTCTGTTCATACAAATTTGATGTCAGTTCATTAAAAGATTTTATCTAAGATATTTCCTCACACACATACACAAGACCTGTTAATTTTGATAATGAAACTAATTATGGCTGCTAACATTACATACCCAAAGACTTACACTAGGAAGATAGAGAGCCTTGTAGTCCAAACACTAGTGTTTTATCTGAGTAATCCTGGTTCTAATTTAGATTAAAAAACCGATTTTACTATTTGTGCTTTAGCAACTCCCCTACTCTTGTTGATCCAAATTCATACTACCTGAGTTAGACACTAAAGTAAGATGTTACAAAAGTTTGCAACTGGCCTGTGCTGAACAAGGAGAGGCACTAGGAGTAAAAGTATAGAATTACAAAGGTAAGTATTTATTCATGTGCATGATGTGTCCCAGCCAAATTTAGGCATCACGAATCTGGTTTTACACAGGGTTCTTATACCCTTGAAACATTTGGGTACAACATGATTTGACTAATCACTAACTCTGACACTACCAATTACTAATCATAGTAAAACTTAGCAAATCAATCGTGTTTCTGCAGCATTCTTGCTGCTTGTCCATTGATCCAAATATCCTTGGAGTCAGTCTTGCTATAATTGCTTATCTATGGTGACAGCTGATGCTGGGAGGATTTCAAAGACATGTTAGAAAATCAGAAATAGCGTGGCCAGCAGGGCAGCTGCCCCTATACTAGGCACTGGTGAGGCTGCACCTCAAATACTGCGTTCCATTTTGGGCCCCTCTACAAAAAAGACACTGAGATGCTGGAGCGTGACCAGAGATTGGCAACGGAGTTGGGGAAGGTTCTGGAGCACAAGACTTATAAGGAGCAGCTGAGGGAACTGGGGGTGTAGAGCCTCGAGAAAAGAAGGCTCAGGGGGGACCTTATCACTCTCTACAACAACCTGAAAGGAGGCTGTAGCAAGGTGGGTGTTGGTCCCTTTTCCCAAATAACAAGCAATAGGACAAAAGGAAATCACTCAAGTTGTGCCAGGGGTCATTTAGACTGGAGATCAGGAAAACTTTCTTCACCAAAAGGGTGGTGAAGCATTGCAAAAGGCTGCCCAGGGGAGTGGTTGAGTCCCCATCCATGGAGGTATTTAAAAGACCTGTACATATGGTGCTTAGGGACACGGTTTACTGGTGGACTTAGCAGTGCCAGGTTAACAGTTGAATTTGATGGTCTTAAAGGTCTTTTCCAGCCTAAATTATTCTATAATTCTAGAGAGGCTAGGATGCTGGTGTTATCTTGGTTGTCCAGGGGTATCTTTTCTCTTTCATGGACAGCTCTAAGCTTCCAAGAAGCAAAATCTTTATTTCCAGTGCCAGGCTGTCGTTTTGCTTGTTTTACTTAAGCGTGAACAATATCAAAGTCTTCGGTAAAATTCCACTACCTTATTACATTTCACTTTATAATAGGAAATAATACATACTAACAAATTTAATAACTTTCATACAATAAAGAACGATTGATACAATAAGGAAGGGAATTTTCATATCAAAGACCTACATACCTTGCACAGTCAGTGGAGGTGGACGGACTCTTCCAATCGGTGCACACATCTCAGGTTTTCTGACGCAACCTACAAAGGTGCCATTACCTTTCTGTTCACGGCAGAGAATGAGTGTGAGTGTATGTCTAATGACAGTATCTTGAGGTTAACTGGATACCCTTGAATATGCTTCTGTTGCAGAGCACTTGAGCTGGTTTATAATGAGATAATGGACCACAGAGGTGGCTTTGTATAGGTAGCTGTGGGAATACCGTTGTGAATCTCAGCCCTGTGGAGTCCTGCTTCACACTCCTTTGTGTGTTTTAGGAAGTGCTATATGCCATGTTCTATAAATGCAGTCTGTGTATCTTCTTCCCTACACCTTTATATAGACACACATTTTTTCCCTCAGGAAATATAAGGTGTGACCAGGAGTATTTATTATCATCTAATAAGTCATAAATCTGAGCCTTTCCTCATATTTATCACTATTGTATACCAGTAGTGCAGATTACTATTGAATTATATTCATGAAAATCAGATGAGAACAAATCAGACAAAGGGATTCACCTGACATAATATTAAACATCCACAGTGTAAACAAAATTATTCATGTAAATTAATTATTTTGTGCTACTTTCTCTAATCCAGGGAAAATGAAAATAAGCTTGTCTATAGTGAGTCATGTGAACTGGTTTAGAATGCTTTTGCATTAGCTGTGTTCTGCTCAGAAAGTTCATCTTCTCCAATGAATCGAGAATGACTAGCCCAGATGTAGACATTTCCAGTATAGAACTCTACATTTAGTGAGACTCATGCCTTCCAAAATGCAGTGAAATGCTAGATCCTTGGTTCTTTCTTATTCAGCTTTTGACAGGTCAGCTGCAGTACACATACTCCATACGATATTCCATACTCCATACAGTGTGCTTGTCAGGTCTAATTTATCAACCTCCTACCTCCTAGTCTTCTACATCACTATCCTTACTCAACATTGTCTGCCTGCTGGTGGGAAAAGGTGATTGTGTCTTTTCTGCCTGATTTCTCTCATGATATTATCTCATTACAATTCAAAGAGCAGTTATGTTTGAAATTTGAGCAGTTTGGAGCATTTCTACCTCCAAAATAAATACCTAAATATTCTTGAAACAAGTACAACACTTCACCGTGTCTCATCTGTTATTCAGCTTTTGGCATTTTCTCATGCCTGATGCTTCAAAGGAAGTTTGGAAAGTCCTGTAATATATTTAAACACCTGGGTAATGTAGCAGTTGGTGAACATTTTCCTTCCTGAACTACACAGATAAATGCCTTGTGTTTCAATGATGAGACTGATCAGTCTTCAGAGCTTGATTCTGGATGCATCTATGCTGTGCATCATGCTGGACTAGCTGGAACATTTACATAATATCACACAGTGCTTGGCAGAGATATCCAATTGGACCCTGCAAACAGGACAGCATTAATTCATCACAGCACATAAGTTAATTACCCTGGTCTGTTGGCAATGCTAATTAACCAGGGCACAGAGACACACTCACTTGGTTATTACTCTTCTGTTTCCAGAGCTAGCTTGCCTGGCATAGCTCATAAATTCATACACCTTTATCCTTTGCCTAAAGGAGATGTGCCCTGGAGTGTCCTGGCTCATAATGAGTGTCACTTCCTGGGTAGCCTCTTTAATTCCAGTGTGTTATAAATCCATTAAAACTATCCAAACGTAGCTGTGTTTGCTTATAACAAAAAACATATTGTTCTTGATGTTACCTAAAAGGCCTGTTGGGCAGTGGGGAGAATCACCTATTTTCCTTAAAGAATCTCATCTAAGAGCAGATAGCAGCACACAACAGTTAAGCATTTTAGCCATAATCATTAGTGATTTTGATGTAACAAAGCCTTTCTAACAAAACTTGACTTGAATCAATGTATAATTTTCTTCAAACAGACACAAAACTAAATGTCCTAATTACTTTATTTGCATTACTAAACATAGGATATATATGTAGGGACTAGGACACTGTTGTGCAAGGAACTGTCTGATCATAATAGAGAAAGACAGTTTTTGACTTAAGGGAGCCTGTGCTTGAGTAGACAAGAAGGATGAATGAGAAACAGAGACTGAGGGTGAAATAACTCACCTAAGCTCATGCAGCAGATCAAGGGCAGAGCTATATTTTACTTTACTTCTTCCTCCAAATGGTCCTTGTCCTGCCTTATGTATTTTTTTGCAAGGCACTAAATTCATTCATTGATTTTTAAACTGTATGTAAATTCTGGGCTCAGGAGTAGCGTGATAAACTAAGGGACTAAGATCTCCTCAACAGCTGCAGGAAGAAGTAAATTCAAACTCACTTGTCAGATGCAAGCCTGATGCTGAGGGCTCTGAGCTCTCAAGGGGGCTGCGTGTGGATTGTTTCTGCATCACCCTTCCTGCTGATTAAGCAAAACACGTGCTTGAGTCCGTTCAGTCATTCAGACCCATAGAAAGCTTGTCATTTGGAAAGCTGTAGAAAAGCAAGGAAGAGGAATAGAGCCAAAAATCGTATTTACTTCATATTTTAGTAGCAATTCAACTTAGTCTCTTCCAGAGCATGGAAAGAGTGTTCTGGCTTCTCAATGGCTGGCTCGGCAAGTACATTGGAAGTGTTCCTGGACCTTCTTCCCATTGGATCCAGCCAACCGTGGCAGCAAGACTGAGCCTATTCTGTGTACAGTACTTAGGAACAGTGGAAAGCAGCACATTCCCTGGTAGTCAGAGTTTTATTCTCTTTGAAAGTGATAAATTTTGTGAGAAATGTGTGCTTATAAAGAAGATATGACTCACAGCAAGGAAAATCTGAAGCATCGGAATTTATCATATAATCTTTCTTATTTCTTAGTTTCACCCAGCTGAGGACCAAGGAGGATTATTAAAGTAGGAGCAAGAGGGCAACCGGTGGCACTATTACAGAATTAAGCGCAAAACAAAAGTGACTTTTAAATGTCAGGATAATCCCCAACTGCTGAAATGCCCTAATCATGCAGTGGAATAAGGCTGTCAGTTTAGGAAAAGGCTGTTTTACTGCTTGAACTGTGCCTGTCACAAGCCATCAAATATCATCTACTTACCTCCACACAGAGGTCAGTCGTGTAGTCTCAGCTCACTATCCTGTGTCCCTCCAGAGAAAGCAAGAGAAATCTCAGTGCTACCAATGCTCACAGCCCAAAATAGTTTTGAGGAAAGTTACTCAAGTAATGCTAACAGGTAAATATTTTCCTATGGTCTGGATGAATGTAATCCCTTCTCCTGTCCTTACATTCCTGCTAATCTTACCAGAGAGTGAAAGAGAGGAATTTCTTCCAGGTTCAAGATCATGTTCTGCCTGTGCGTATAAGCAAGGCACAAGAAAGTTGTCGCTTGCATTTTCTGTGAGAAGGAATTAATTCTAGTTGTGGTCCTGCACCTGGCTGTGTCCAAAGTTGATGCTTTAGAGGATAGGGAAGGAAAGATAAGGAGAAAACAGAAGAAAAAGAATATCTGGGCAGTCATGCTTTGGAAGGAAAATGATTTTTTGTTGTTTGTTAAATACAAATAGATCGATGTCCAGTTAAGCAATTGACACCCTTTCAAATCCACCCCTTGATCAATCTTTCTGGTTTAGTACAAGATTGTTCAGATGAACTAACATAGCACTTCTAATAAAGAAATGAGAACATGGAAATACTGGAGACGGTGTATGTCTGCATTTATATATACATTATAGATTTGCATATATTTCCGTGTAAGACATTTATCAGGATCTAAGTAAGTTTCACCTCCTATTTTCATCCTCAAAGTGCAGTCCATTTTCAAAAGTTTATTCTTAAAGTAGATTTTGGGGCTATAACTTTAGCAGACAAAAGAACAGAAACGTTGAGATGCCTCCTCACTTTGGGAGCCTTTAAAAGGCAAACCAACCTACCTTGTTAGTGGTCCTTGAATGATCTTAATTAGACAAGATTCAATGCTAAGAGTAAAAATCTGGCTCCTGACAAGGCATGATGTTTTATCTGCGGTGCACTTGACTTTCCATTAACTGGGACTTCCCTAATCTGGATGTTGTCCACTAGCCTGGTAATTGGCTTTCTCCCCTGCCTGACAAACTTAGCATTTCACACTAATAACGGTTCAAAAGTTCATTAACACTCCAGTTCATAGGGCCTTAGATATTAATAGCAACAGAGTATGCTACAAGTTTATTCATGGATTTAACACAATTATATAGTTAATGCACAGAAACTGCATGTACATGCAAAGTAAACTGCCTGAATTTACTTTTTCCTACTATAAACTACTTTTTTCTGCTATCAACTTAAAAGTTCTAGCTTTCACTCATTTCTGATGGCCTAGAGACAATGTTCACACTCCTTTACCCTGAGGGCAACTGGCTACAGGCTTGACACATGAGCTTTGATTTTCACTACACTGTTTAACAGTGAGCTGCAAGTGTTGTCAGTATGCCGAGGACTTTGCATGGCTTCCTGCCCTCCCTGTGACCAAACCCAGAACTGAGCAGCATATTCACAGATCTAGAGCTGCATTAATTCATTCCAGGGCCAGAAGGGGCCACCAGACCCATACAAACTGTTAGCTGGATTAAGGCATCTGTCTTGTGACAGATACCAAATTTCATTTGAAAGACTTCAGGAGACAGTGCATCCTTCAGAAATATAGAGAGGTTATTGGATAAGATGTTTCAATGCTTTCATTTACTTCACTAGCAGAGTAGTATGTTTTAACTTGCACAATTTCAGTTTTCACTGCCAGATCTTGTTTTCCCTCTGCCAGCAAGGCTGGGAGGCTGGAGGGGTGGGGGGAAAGCCTCCTTCCACTGTGGAATTCTTTCTACGCGCAGTTCAGCACAGAGTAGAGCTTGTGTAACTTCATGTTGCAACGGTGCTTTCTGATCTGTGAACCATTTTACAGGAATCCCTTTGAGTACACTTATTTCTGCACTCTTCTTGACATGGACAATATAAATGGGCAAGATACTCTATAGTATCACTGCTGTATGAATAGAAACCACAGTTGAAGGGATTCCCTGTTCATACATGTGGGGTAGTTTTAATCCTTCAGATCACAGAACTGCACTGAGAGCTCACAGTAAGGTGTGTAAAACCCCAGCCTTTATTTATTTCCAGCAGTCTCCAGTTCTGCAAGCATAATGTGCTTTTTCTGTTCCTCTATTTAACCCAGCTGTCTGCATTACTTCTTTTGCGTCACCAAACTGCTGTCAACTGCAAGTTTAACCAGTGTATGTTTTCTGTTGTTTTATGGATCATTTATCCTCACAACACATTTCTGGAACAGAGATGTTCCTTTCCCATTTTTAGAAATTCTTTAAGGGAATAGTAAGAAATACTGTGGCTAATAAGCAGTGAAGAAACTTGATCCAGGCTTTATCAGACCTCTGGTGAACAATTCTGTGTTTTGCTTTGGGTTAGACATAGGATTAGGTCTCCTGAACTGGGCTGCCTAGGCAAAATGTGCAGGATCAAAAATGAGTTGGATGTAACCTGGAATCCAAATGCCTTAATCCTGTGAGGAGTGATGTGCCTCTTGATATCTGGCATCCAGATTTATAGAAAATGTTCTAGCAGAAACACTAAGACAGCCTAAGCAGCTGGGTGCAGTTTCAAGATCTGAAGTCAGCCTGGAACAGGTTTGAACAGGAAAAGGTTATTAAAACATACAAGATTTTTTGTGGATCTACCTCATGTGTCTTGATTTTGTGATGTAGCTGGGAAGAAATCACATGACAACAAAACCTGTGAGGGGCAGAGTGGTCAGGTGACTCACAGTGTACATCCACATTAATAAATAAGAGAACCAGGGGCATCAGCACTGGACTCTCCGTTCATTTCCACTGCTTAGTTGCTAGCTCACTCCTTGGGTTTTTTTGAACTTTTCCAACTAACTCTGCCAAGGCCATGACTGAAAACTCTTTTCAAGTAGTTCACTAGAGAATACTCCTAAAACTCAATAGGAATAAGACCACTTTAAATTGGCTCTTTCTGCCATGTACAGGTCTTATATGTTATCCCAGCAAACTTTGCTCCCTCAGATACCTCAGCACATGCAACAAATGCTCTCCAGCACTGTGCTAGGAAACCTCCACTCTGATGGGCTGCTACACGGACCTCATATTATTTCAGAGCTTAAAAGAAAAAAAAAAGAGAGAAAAAAACACCAAAACTTCTGTCTTTGGTCTACCACGTAGGGCACAGAAGAGCTAGAAAGAACTGGTAAGTATTATGAAATCAGCTGGGCCATACCACTTACCCCCTTGCTCCTATTTTGTTTATCATTATATGTGCAGCCATCTATTTCCACCCAAAACTACAGAGGTCCATGGAAAAAAAACCTAATCTTATCCACGTGGGCTTTTCCTGTGACTCTTTATGTGCTGACACCTCTCAGCAAGAGAAAATTATTCTGTAGGGAATCTCAGCTTCATTCTGTAAACGTTTGGTAAATGGGGAGATAAGTTTTCCACAAAATTTATTGTGTTTTCAAGTGCTGCTTACAGCTCTCCAGAGTCCCTCTTGCCTCTGTTTTGGGCCACTTCAGTACTCTCTTGTGTGCTCTCTCATGCTCCAAGACAAATCCACAAAAGCAGGGTAGCCCTAAGAAGTGATGACCTAAGCCAGCCTATGCCACTTTTTCTCAGGGACAGAGATCTTATCTGACATTTTTTGGGGTTTTGTTTTGGGTTTTTTTTGTTGTTGTTGTTTTGGTTTTTTGTTGGTTTTTTGTTTTGTTTTGTTTTGGTTGGGGTTTTTTGTTTTGTTTTTTTTTTGTTGTTGTTTTGTTTTGTTTAGCAGTAGAGGCAAGGCCAAAAAACCCAGAAGTGATAGTCCACCGAAACTGTTGCCTCTTACCCATATTAGTGTCTGTGCCCCCCCAGTGCCACTATGGGTCAGGATTTTAGACGCTCGAGCTACCCTAATTGCCCCCAAGCCTGCAGCATGACCTCTCCTCTCTGCTTGACCCTGGAGGTAGCCGGGATCTGCAGCTTGTGGCTTGACAAGAAAAAAACAGGAGTGAATTGAGCAAGCACACTGACAATCTGCCTGTAGCTAAATAGCAAAGGGCTGGGTAATTAATTTATTTATGTCTGTCTGTTTGCACTGTGTTCTTTTTCTGTACAGCAGAATGAGGACTTAGAGAAAACAATAACAAAATGAAATTATTTAAGTGGATGTTTTCTTGAAAGGGATAAAACACGACTATGCTTCCTGCAAAGTTGTAAAGAACATTTCCACTTGAAAAATAACCAGTCTGGAATTCCAGAAAGTTGAAAATGTAGGGCTAGATTCATTCAGCTGCTGGGCTCCACAGAGGTCAATGAAATCAGGCAAATTTCAGGGCTACTGAGTCACAACCTCAGCTTGTGTCCAGCTTTCCTGTGGGAAGGCTGCATTGTATTTCAGAGGCACAGGGAGAGATGTGTGCTCTGTCACCTTCCTTGTCAAGTGATGGATGTGCCAATAACGTAATGGGACATACAAACGAACCTGTCATGACAAACACTAACATTAGCTGGTGTCATCTGATCAGTGCATGTCCTTCTAGACACATAAAGCAGGGGATGAACAGGGACCTTTGATGAAGAAGGTGTCAGGGAGTGGGCTACAAGGCAGTAAAACAGCTCCTGCCTCCCCCTCCCCAGCCTGAGGAGCTTGTGGGGACAAGGCACCAGGGATCCCACCACAGCTTAAGCTGAGCTGCTCTGAGGCTTGGTCACACCATCCCAGCCTCAGCTGTGGATCATGCTGTGTGCAGGAATTTGAGTTAACCAGTCTCCTGGTTTCATGGCTTCCATTCCCCAATTTTCTTGTTCAGCCAGCCTCTGAAAGGTCAGAGTTACCCCAGATCTCCATCTTACCTCACCTGCAGCTGAAATACCACCCACCCTCTAAACCTCCATTTGTATTCTTCTGCTTTTCTTTCTTCTCCCTAAGGGAACTGTCGAATGAGAGAAAATCCACATGTATAAGGTATAAAGTATACAATTTTTTTTAATATATATATCTTTCACACTGTCCTCCATGCAACCCTCTACATAAATAAGTTTCTAAAGAAATCTTACAATTTCTCTCTCCCCTCCCTGACATACCTTTAAACGTAAATGTCACATGAGTTGTATTTTTCTTCCCAACAGCAGACTCACTACTGCCTAAAATATTCACAGTGCTTATGCAACCGCTGCGTGGCCACCCGCGTGACGGATGGCTGCAGGTCTGTGTACATGCTGGCCCGCGGAGGTCGGTCTCTGCAGACCTATTCATCCTGACCACGGCATTGCTTTGGCATGTGTTAAGAATTCTCCATTTAAAAATGTTAGCTGATGCATTTTAATTTCCTTTCAGCTTTCCATTTCTCTCATGAAAGGCAAGAGGAAGGGGCAAGTTTTGGGCTCTTTTTAATCCATTTCTGCCACTTTTTTCTAAAGCATTTAAAAGGTTGCTAAAAAGGTGTCTGTTTTATGCTTAGGGCATGGAACAGTGCATTGACTTGCCAAAGGCCACAGAGGAAACAGGTAGCTAAACCAGTAAATTTATCAACCTCTTTATTTTTTTCATCTACCACCCAGACTCCATCTTGTCTTTCAGATCAAGATTAGCACTCATTTGTATAATTGTTACAGGAACAGCCAAAGAATCGTGATGACAGTGAGGTGTTAACGTCAGTACCCAAGCTAGGCAGTGAAGTTTCTTTCATTGATACTGAGGTTGATTGTGTCTTAAGAAAAAGCTTTTGCTTTTCCAAAGTTTGATTTTTAGTTTTATTATTTTGTTGTTGTGGTAAATTATAGGCTATCTAAAATACCCTTTTCTTTTTTTTTTTCCTAACTAACATTTGTTCTATTAAAAGAGAATAACAAAGGCATTTCTGCAGAGAAACAGTAGAGAGTGAGGGCTGGTGCATTTCCAGAATTTTTCTTCCCTGCCCGCAGCATGTAGCCTGCCAATTAATGGATTGTCTTGGGAGAAAACAGCTCCAGGGCTAAAGAGGAGTGCCTGGGATGAAGTAAAGGTAGATGTCTCAACCCCAGTTCTGATAAGTCAGCTATTGTACATCTCAATAAACCTGCTTCTCTTGTGTTTACAAGGAAAGCTATGGCTATGTCTTTTTGAGGAGCTTGGCCTTGTCAGTATGTCTGACATGGTCCGAGACTGATGGCCAGGCTGAGTTACTCAGCTTAAATAAGAATTGTTTAGGGCGAGATTTATCTTCCCTAGATAAAGATGTTTACAGTGTAGACATTTACTTCTGAATTCATCCCATGTTCTCTTTTTTAAAGTCAATGTGAGAAATGGGCGCCTTCAGAGCGTGGTTCACTTGAACTATTTGAACCAACTTTTTGTCAGATTGTTCTCCGAGCTGACTCAGCTCACTAATGTGGAAGAAAATGATCCAGTCACTCTTTCTGGGTTACGTCTTTGTCAGGTTCGTGAGTTAAATTAACTCTGAAAGGGGTGGCAATAAGGAAGATAAGAATAAGCATGAACAGAGGTAAACAGCTAGAGTAGTGCATCCTATTTCTTCAAACTGCAGTCTTTGACTCCTAAATTCTATTTATCTCCATATTTAGATGGGGATTTGTCTCATATGTTTACGAAACAACATACCCAGCTGTTTCTGCTGATGGGGATAAATAGTTTGACATAAGCGGTGTTGTATCCAAGTCACATGGATGAGAATAATGCACTATATATTGCAGGTTTTACAGCTGAGATGAAGGTATGAATGAGAATGGGGAATGGTTTAATGATAGTACATATAAAATATGGTTGTAAATACTTTAGGCATCTGAAAATGGAATGACATATTTGGCTTGTTTAACTTTTGGAAAGAGAGAGGTAAGGGACATATTGTAGGCTTAAAACCAGTCCTAGTCAAACTGTTATTGGAGACAACAGGTAAAATCTCTTTAATGTAAACTGGAGAATTGATTTAGAAAGACAAGTACCAAAGCATTTGTTGACTGAATGCATATGAATTTGTGTTGTGGTTTAACCCCAGCTGGCAACTAAGCAGCACATAGCCACTCACTCAATCCCCCCACAGTGGGATGAGGGAGAGAATCAGAAGGGTAAAAGTAAGAAAACTCATGGATAGAGATAAGAACAGATTAATAATTGAAATAAAATAAAATTTAAAGAATAAAATAATAATAATCATATAATGGCTTGGCTTGGAAGGCACCTTAAAGACTATCTAGTTCCAACCCCCCTGCCAAACTTCCACCAGCCCAGGCTGCTCCCAGCCCTGTCCAGCCTGGCCTTGAGCCCTGCCAGGGATGGGGCACCCACAGCTGCTCTGGGCAGCCTGGGCCAGCGCCTCGCCGCCCTCACAGTGAAGAATTTCTTCCTAATATCTAATTTATATCTACCCTCTTTGAGTTTAAAGCCATTCCCCCTTGTCCTATCGCTACATATCATTGCAAAAAAACCCTCTCCAGCTTTCCTGTAGGCTCCCTTGAGGTACTGGCAGGCTGCTCCAAGGTTTTCCTGGAGCTTTCTCTTGTCCAGGCTGAACAACCCCAACTCTCTCAATCTGTCATCATAGGAGAGGTGCTCATGAAAGAAAGTGTTCCTCAACAAAAACAGGTGATGCAAATGAAAAACAATTGCTCACCACCAACCAACCGATGCCCAGCCAGTCCCTGAGCAGCAGCCCCCTGGCCAGCTTTCCCTTTAGTTTATAGGCTGAGCATGATGCCATGTGGTATGGAATAGTGCTTTCGTCAGTGCAGGTCATCTCTGCCAGCTGAGTCCCCTCCCAGCTTGTGTCCTTCCAGCCTACTCACTGGTGGAGTGGGGTGAGAAGCTGAAAAGTCCTTGACTTAGTGTAAGCACTGCTCAGCAACAACTAAATCATTCCTGTGTTATCAACATTATTCTAATCCCAAATCCAAAACACAACACTATACTAGCTATTATGAAGAAAATTAACTCTGTCTTAGCATACACCAGGACAAAGTGACAATTGATTTCTACAATACTTGTTCAGGATAAAGCAGTATAATAATAAACATGCTACTATGCCAACCAAAGATATAATATGGAGATGTAAATATTTATTTTTGATTTTACATAGGAGTGTAGGTTTAGGATGTAGGGAGAGACACATCTACAGAGCATTTTGCTGATGGCATGTCCAGTCTCCTTTATCTCAGCCATATCTGAGCTAACTTCAAAGAACAAACTACAGTTTATGCATTTCTGGAAGGCAAACTATATTAGCTCCAGCTCTGAAATACAGCCACATACCTACAAGGCCTCCAGTTTAGAGCTGACAAGTGCCACAGGTCTGGAATTTCAAACACATGGGAAGAAAATTAACACTGGAAAATTAACATAGGGGTTTATTCTGCACCAAAACTGACTTCAGGATTTTTTCAAGGCTATAAATATGTTTGAGTAACTAAACCCAACCGTGGAAAAACATCAGTCTTGAACATATGCTTATTCACCTGCCGCACAGGGGTGTTAGAAGAACTGATTTGACCTAGACATGTAATACACATCAGTGTTTCTAGATAAAAGCTGTACATATTCAGAGTTCTAATACAATGAAATAGCTGAGGATGCTCAGAATGCCATTGGAATTTTAATAAAATTAATTTAATTCTACTTGGTAAGTAGTTGCTCAGAGACAGCAGTTCCCACTCCCACCTGTGAAGGAAACCAGATCTTAATGAAACTTTGCAAGATATATAAAAATGATAAAGACTGCATAAAAGTCTACAAATGAGTTGCAAACCAAGCAGCAGAATGCTTGAACCATGTCTCTTCCCAGGCTTGATTTAAGACAATTCTGAAAGAAGTTTCCCATGAAGAAAGTACAGACTTTTTAGATAGTAACACTAAAGTAAGTTAAATACTTGTAGTAGGCATTAGTCAGGGTTGCATTTAATTGACTCTGCATTAAAGATATACTTATATGAATGTTCTTTGACTGGATCCAAAAGCCAAGGCACAGTTGTCTGGATAGTCTGGACAATGTGATTAATTGTACTCTGAGGAAATTGTACTCAACATAATCAAGAGGTAAATCTAGACTGTAAAGGAAGGATGCTTTAAGAGATCAGAAAGAAAGAATGCATTGCCAGCCAATGTAACAGAAAAAATATGAAAGAGGAGATGACAGGCTAGGCAGAGATAGAAGTTTGCAAAAAAAGAGATGGAGAAAGGAAAGAAGGCTTCTTGGGGAAAAGAAATTTGTACAGCTGTAGGAAGCAGTCTCTTTAAACTCTTCTTTTTCTATCCTATGCTATTCTCAAATAGAAATGGCAGTTTTTCAGAAAGTAGAGTTACTCTGAAAGAAGTAGAAAGTGTTCTTCAAGGCCTTAAATGAGGAGAATGAGCTTGGACTGGTGGTAAAGCAGATGGTACAGAAGTCAGAAGTTGCTTAAAATGGCAAGCCTTTCTTAGCCTAAGACAGCTCCTGTGCTGAAGTCACAAATGTCAAGAGATGGCTTGAACCAGGAGGGTGGGAGCTCTGCTCCTCTGAAATGGAGGAATACCTCTCCTGCTTGGCAAGGAAGCAATTCAGGTCAAAGGAAGATAAAGGGAGCAAGAAAGAGTCTAGTTTTGCACCAAGTATAAAGCCACTTGCTCTAAAAAAGGCCCCAGCTTTCCATCTCCTAAGTGCATGAAGTAACCCCAGAGCTAGTGAGCCACATTTCCTTCTTCTGCCTGGCTCCCAGCCTGCAGAAACTGTTTTATTATTATTATTATTATTATTATTATTATTATTATTATTATTATTATTATTATTATTTCAGCACAATTTCAGCAGGAGAGGTGGAACCTCTGCTGACTAGGAAACAGATGCAGGCTTGTTAATTATGGTTCTCCCTGGTAGATAAAGGATGTTGGGATGCACCTTCTTAGCTGGAGAAGAGCCCAGGGCTTGGTTTTTGTTGGGATGCACCTTCTTAGCTGGAGAAGAGCCCAGGGCTTGTTTTTTTCCCATCAGTAGACTACGTGGGCTGGTGATTTAGTGTAGAAGTATGGGGAAGATGCACTGAAAAGGACAACAAATGTGGCCACTGTATTATAAAATCAAACAAAACCAGTGATTTCTTCTAGTCTTGAAAGGGGCTGCTGAGGGCATGTAGCCTGCATGCAGTGGTAGCAAATGGCAGCTAAGCTCCCTAAGAAGCTATCTAGCTCTAGATGAACTGAGCTTGGCATCTATTTTACTGCAAAGATCAGAGTCAATGCAGATGTACCTTTGGACACCAACCTACAGTCTGTGAAAGTCAGCCAGACTTAGGAGCTTTCCTGTGACCCAGTATTGAGACACCTTCCATTGCCCTCCACAAACAATTTTGCTTTCCTCATCGGTTCCCACAGTGTAGCTTCAGCTGCTCCTCACACAGCTCTCCTAAAAGTTGGGAATCCCATTTGGAAGGGCTTGTCTCTCCCTCTAACATAGAACAGGAGTTTCTGCCAAGGGTTGGGTGAAATATCTAAGTCACTTTGTCTCACAAAGGCATTGTGACAATAGATTTAGTAACCGAGATGCTCGGGTAAATTTGGAAGTAGGAACTCTCCAGGTGCTTTTAATAGGTGTGTTTTAAAGCACAAACTCTGTTCCAGTCCCTTCAGGACCCACACCTCGTGCAGCCCGCTTCCCAGTGCAGTGTGAGTCAGGAAACAGGCTGTGCAGCTGAATAGCCCTGGCATGGTGTCCCTTCATCAGCTGATGGCATGGCTCCTACCAAACCAGACAGACTGTCTTTGCAGGCTTTGGGCCAATGCCACCTCTGTCTGGGGACAAAGCCTCTTAACTGAACAAACTTCCATTAAACTCTCTGCTAGAGTGACACCTGGACCCACTACTGGTTCTCGTCTTGTTTCTCCATATTGCTGTTGTTACATTTGTTTTAATATCCTGCGGCTCCTTGTATCTGCACAGTAACTGGTGCCATTATTGCTGAGCTGTGTAATTACACAGTGGATCTCTCAGTAGCACTAAATGTGTAATTATGAAGTTCTCCAAAGTAGAAGGACAAAACAACTGTTCAGTGTTTGCAGCCAACGGAGTTTTACTGTATGCACTTTCCATACCACTTAGTTTACTGCCTACTTAACTTTCCATAAAGTGTAATTAGGTTTTGGGTAGGGTTGGAAGACACATGGAGTATAATATATTAACTGCACTTCTTATTCATAAAGTAACAAAGACTCTGCATCAAGTTAATGCCAACAGTTTCCCTTGGAAATAGCACAAATAATTTGTCACTGCTCATTACTCTCACACTACTATACCAGTGCTGGCTTTTGAAAAGACAGTTTCTAAAATTATCCAGAAGAGCTGATTACTGGTTTTGGTATTGTAATGTTTAAATGGATCAAAACAATTCAAGATCTATGCATTTAACCCAAGCAAATAGAAGTGTTTTGTTTTTGCATTTGTCTTTCTGGCATGTATGGATTGTTTTCTTTCTTCCTGAAGGATAAAGGGTACCCAGTGGAATACAGAGAGCAGAGAGCCAGCACAAGGCCCCCGTTTGAGTGGGGTACAGACATTTGTCTTTTGAGAAGAGAGCAGTTTGACCTGAGCCTTTTACCAATGACAGAAATATTGGCTCTCTGAAAGCAGAAACAGCAGGGGGTTAGGCCATGTTGCATGAGAGGCTTTCACAAACTGACTGAGATTTCTCTGTCTGAAGGGAGAAGCTAGACTAGAAGAGATAAAACTTCTGCAAGGTCACACACAAAAGCCTTGAAGCTGAACAAGGAATAGGAGGGAGATTTCCAAAATGTTGTGCCAGTATCAGGTCCACTGGGCATGTCGTTTACCTCCCTGTAGGTCCTCTATCCCACCCCAACCTCGTTAGGACCTCTTGCTAAAAGAAGTATGTGTCCCTGCGAATCTGGCTCGATTCAGCAATCACTGCACATTTTGATGTTTCCTTTGGAGACACAGCCAAGTTCCTCTCCATGCACAGCGCTTGCACTCAGCAGGGCTGGAAGGGGGAACTGGCGCAGCTCCCGCTTGCACACTCACAAGACTTAGGGAGCTGATTCACACATCACTTGCGGTTTGTCCAAATTCTAGGAACGTTCCTTACAACTGAAATAGTATTGTATCTGAATTTGTTACTCTTCCAAAAAACATCCCTGGCTGGGATGGCTGGGGATTCACTCCCCTCCTGTTTCACCTTAGTGCATAAAAGGCTTCAAATACTGTGTTATCCTGGGAGCAGATCAGAGGACAAACTGTGATGGAAAGACTTACTTCCTGCAATTTTGGAACAGAGAATGATCTGTTTAAGACATAACAACTCTACCTCTCTCACATTCCCAAGTGTGAAGGGCTGGCTGGAGCCAGGGCTCCTGCAGCTCTGCAGCAGATGCTGTAGATGGGCTCCCCTTTTCCTCCTCCCTGACCTTGGAGCCAAAGACTCCACTGAGATAAGAAGCAGGAGGACTTTCTTGCATAGCTGAACAGAGATGGGATTTACTATCCCAGTGAGCTCACTGTAAATAGCCTTTCACGGAGAAAAATGAATAACACAAGACTGGATCCTCAGTTTCTAGTCCCAACCACATCCACTTGCTCTTCTGACATGAAAAAAGTGGACTGCTGGAATCTGGCCCTCTACTACAGGAGTATCAGTGCAACATTAACAAACCTAGGTGAAACTGGGGGAAATGACAACAGACTTTGAACTGACCTTTTCTATTACTCAAACATCTTTGATGGACTGTTCTGAATTACTTGGTGCAGCTCCACTCCAGGTTTCCCCAGCTGCAGTGCCTGCCTTTGCTCTATTAAATGACTTCACAACAATTTTGGAAGGAAGTGCTGTGATATAAAGAGATCCCATTTGAAAATTACTATCCTAAACAGTAAGCTTTAATTTTCAAAGCTGTCAGTCTCCTCCATTTCATGTGTTAGGCACAAAAGAAGATAAAAAAGTAGGGTTTACATCCTATTTTCTAATATCTTGCTGCAGAGACAATATTTTTCATATCATACCCATTTTCCCTCTTATCTTTTTTTTCCTTTTTTTAAAAAAAATATCTTTTCCCTTTCTGGACATAAATCCTCTCTTTTTCTTATTTTTGCTTGTCACTTGAATGCTTACCCAAACAGACTCAGTGTGGTACTAGCTGGTTTTAGTAAATCCATGTTTCACTTGAACTGAGCTACCCTTCCCTTATTTAAAGAGTTAAGCTTCAATTTGGTCAAGACAAGTGGACCACACGCTCAAGAGGCACGCTGCAACTCTCCCCAAAGCTGCAGACAATTCAGATAACAAGCAGTAACATTTCAAAAGTCTTCTCATAACAATATTTGATCCTGATAGAGAGAAAAAGATGCTTAATTAACTCTCTCTTGCTTATCTACCTTCCATCACACTCAAGTATCTTGTGTAGGACTCGGCAGCTTTATATACTGCGGCACAGTCTCATCAATAGCGATTACGGTTCCCTGCCTGTCTTCAGTATCTTTGTTCAGCAATGGATCTGAAACACAGTCAAAGCTGAAACAGCTACCAGCAATGGCACATGAGGACAAAAGAACAACATGAAAGCCTTAAGTAAGCTTCAGTACCATAACAACGCTTCTAAACTGTGTGGCCTATCAATATGAAGCCCTTAAAATGCAGTTTAGAATGCTAAATAGCTTTATCCCCACCAGCAACATATATAACAACACTGAACTGAAGCAACTACTGACTTCAATAGGTTCTAATTAGAGAATGACTTTCCCCATTAAAACCACTTCTAGTTTAGTAGAAGACTAAGTGTTTTCTTCTGAAAATTATTTTCTCCACATACTAGTTCGGTTTTCAAAATACTCCCCACTACAAACCTGAACTTATCATTCTTTTCTCCAAAGAATCAAACTTTATTTGAAAAGTAAAAACTCCTGACAGTCAATTTTAAATTATAATTTTCTGTAATAAAGCCATGTCCAAATTTTTTTACCCATTTCTGTATATTACAAGAAATCCTTGTTAAGAGGCAAGAGTTCCTTGTGTCTGGTTATTTATTCCTCCCCAGGCATCTGAATTTCACATCCTCTTTGAGATCATTACTGTTGCTAAAGCAATGTGTAGTGGGTTTTGCAGTGTAGACTCTGGATCCTCACTCCTGAAGATTTACCTGCTTGCTTAGTTGTATGAAATATGGCAAGTTACATTTCCATCAAATTTCTCAGAAGTATTTTCAGTACTGTAAGCTAAGATGGGATTTGACCAAAATTTGATACCAGCCTGTTAAAATGTCCCAAAAAGTAAGGGGAAGATGATGACAGTTTCAGGAGGAAACAAAAAGATGGCAGAAGAAATCCTGAAGAACACTAGTGAAGTGATGCTTGATATAAGAATCTTTTGTAGGTAAAGACTGAAAGATGTTTGAAAAAGAAAGAATGTATAAGAAAGCACCAGAATCTGTACTCCCAGCTACACTAGACTTCAGGACTTTTCTAGCAACACTTAACAACGTACATTGTCCACTGTTGGTGTTTTCACCTTTCAAGCATTTCCATCACACATCCTTTGCTCGGGTAAGTGTTGCCAAGGAAGATTTGTCTTCAGGTTTCATGGCACAAAATAATCCCTGCCAGATACCAGGAATCAATGGTTTCTATCTTACCTTGAGATGACAGATGTGTATTCAGTTGCCTTGCTGGCTAGAAAGGGCTTACTGAAGGAACCATGTTTCCTTCTTAGCATGCTGAACAAACTGCTGTCTCATCATGAGTTACAGAGAAAAACTGCTACCATTGCAGAGCTTCTGCAGTGGAAAAAAACAAAAGTGGCCAGCAAACAGAAACTGAGCCTTGTGAAAATGAGGTTATTTGTGGACCACAAAAATATTTTTTTCTTCAGACTTAGCTTACTATTTCCTTTTCATTAAAAAACAAACAAACAAAAACCAACCAAACAAAAAAAAACCACAAAAAATCCCAACAAAACACAATTAAAAAATGGGTATAAGGGTCATTATCCTATTTCCTATTTATAGATTAAGACTCCAGGTACAGAAAATTCAGGATGCCTTTAGCCGAGTTGTAAACTAATTCTAAATTGCATCTGTCCTAGTTCAATGTCTAGTATACAAGGCCTTGGTCCTTGTCAGGTATCTTCCACAAAGGCTAATTTCTTTGACCACAGCTGGAGGAGAGGGGGAGAGGGAAGAAGAGAAGGACAAGGACATTCCAGCTTGTCTCTTTATTCAATGCTAGAGATTCTCCTTCTCCCTTCAGTGACAGCAAAAAGCTAGTCCAAAGCATATGCTTTAGAGCAAATCAGGTATGGGACATGCTATTTATTTATCTGCCACTTAAAGACTGATAGTATGGGAGGTGGATTCTTTTTTGTACTCTTTACTGAACAGATTGATGCAATCCAATCCTCCCCTTGTGCATCCCACAACTGCCGTCATCATAGAAAGAACAACAGTAGTCACTGGCCTTTAGGAAAAAAAAAAAAAAAAAAAAGGAAATCAAATATCATTGTAATATTTACATAGGAGATACCATTTTTTACACCCCGAGCCCACAGGCATCCGGGAAACGCAGTGAAGAGGGTTATCTTCTTTCACTGGGTCAGCATACAGACTGGTTTACTGGCCAGGGAAAATTTAAACTGCTTCAAGACAATGTAAATGACACAACAAAATTTGTGAACAATATTATCCCATGGGAACATATCTACTGGTCAAAACCATCTATCATAGAATGACAGGTCAACAAAACTTAAGGAGGGAGTGTCATGAATACAAAGAGTAGAACTGCAGCAAGACTTTTGGCTGGTGTTGCACGGGTCACACATCTCTCCCACATCTACCCCTGCCAGCCCTGGTACCTGAGCCATTTCCCACATGGGAATGCTGTGATGTTCAGTGTTGTAAGAATAACAAAAAATGTTCCTTTTGACACAGAAAACTTCTTATTGCATTGCACCATTTCTGTTCTCTTCAAACTTAGTGACAGAACTTCCCCTGGCTTTGCTCAGCTTAAAGCAGATCTCAAACCACGTAGGATCTCAGCCCATTTAGTCAGGAAGAAGATCTAGTTCTTTAAACCTGGCTTGTTATTCTTAAGCTGATTGAAAGCAGACTGATACCCAAAATGGCTTCCTGATAACGGTGAGTGCAGGTTGCTGTGAACACCAGAGGGATTATTTTCCATTAGATCAATGAGATAGTTTGTCTCACTCTTGGCTGCATAATCCCCAAAGTGAAGCAGGATAGCAGCCGGACTATAATCCTGGCTAGGAAGGAGGGGAAGAGGTGGGAAGACTAGGGATGAGCAGGACCCCTTCACCAGTAGCACAGCGGGATCACATAAAGCATAATGTGAAACTACTTTGCTGGTCTCAAGCTGCTCAAAGCACATATGGGAGTGTTTAACCAACACTGTACTCCTGGTATCTAGGGCTTGCTTTGCCTCCACTGTATGGTAGTGTAACCCGTAGGCAGAACTGGTTATGCTCATCTAATTGCAGTACACGTGATCAATCCTATCAACATCCCCCTCTTAGCACAGTCTTTCACACCGGGGTCTCAGAAAGACACCACAGTTTTTAGATTGCATGACCCAGCATCCCTTTCCACAGGGTAACAGTTTAAGAAGAAAAAGGGTTCTGATTATATGCTCATACTTTTAAAAATGCCTTTCTCTCATGAAACAGTAACACTTTGGGACACGGTGTTTCTATAACATTTAGGAGTCAAACACATATAGAACTCAGTATGAATTAGGCTGTAAGTAATTTTAAAAGCTGGTCCCATGAACAGGTATAGGGGCAAGTACTGTAGTTGTGTAAGGCTCAGCGTAACAGTGAAAAGCAGCGAGAAGGAAAAGAAAGGCAGTCAGGATTTTCTTTTTTAGTGTCTCGGTAACAGAGGGGAAAGAAGCCGGGGCACATAGTCTATTCAGTTTCAAAAATTTATTCGATAATAGTTGTGGCACCACTTCTTAAAAGGAGCAAGACATTAAAAAATGGAGGAAATTTAATAGCTTTTATATGTTTTAAAATTGGGATTATATGTATTAAAATTGGGAGCAATAAGTTATGTCTAAACGAGCCTCTGTAAATGTTGTCTCTAACCTGAAGGAGGCTTGCAGTACTGGGGTATAAAGGTCGCTGGGGAAAGTAAGAAATAAGAATTCTCCTTTGAGCAACAAGGTTCTTAAGTAATCCCATATGCTACATGAACTGCTGTTAAAGATGAGAAATAACCAAAGAACAGGTGCTACTGCTGGAAGTGTGGCGTTTAGATGAAACAGTTAGAAGATCTATTAACTGTAACAGAGCAGATGCAACCAGGCAGAGTGCCTGGCTGAGCCAGAACAAGATCACAGAATGACAGAATGGTGGGTGTGGGAAGGGATCTCCTCAGATCATCTAGTCCAGCCCCCTGCTCAAAGCAGGGTCATACAGAGCAGGTTGCTCAGGGCTGCATCCATTTGGGCTTTGAATACCTCAAAGATGAAGACGCAGAAACCTCTCTGGGCAACGTTTGCGAGGTTCCTTAAGGGGAGAGGGGCACAAAATAAACCTTACTTTTAAAGGGAATTTCTTGTATTTTAGTTTGTGCCCATTGTCTCTTGTCCTTTCACTGATCACCTCTGAGGACAGTCTGGATCCATTTTCTTTACTCCCCACCGTCAAGTGTGAGTGCTCCTGCCACCTTTGCTTGCACTCCTGCATGCCAGGATGCTTCATTCTTGAGCTCGGAGGAGGTGATCCTTGAAAATCAAGCAGGTGCCCTTGACCTCTCTTCTCTTCAGGACTGTCCCAAAGGGAAGAGCTCTTTGAAAAGGCCAAAGTCTTTTCCCTTCAAGTCCAGAATTGTGATCCTGCTTTTGGCCTGCTCACTCCCCTCAGAACCCTGAGCTCTATCATTAAAGATCACTGCATCCAAGACTGCCCCCATCTTTCTCATCCCTGACCTGTTCTTCCTTTTTTTGTATCAGATCATCAGATTATCTCTCATCCTGGGCTCCTCAGTCACTTGTGCCAGGAAGTTGTTGATAATTAACTCCAGAAACACCCTGTATTGCCCGTGACTGTTAGGTTGTCCCTCCAGCAGATTCTGGGGTAGTTGAATTCCCCCATGAGGACCAGGGCCTGTGAACATCAGATTCCTTCCCTTTGTCTAAAAGAAGGCTCACGTGGCCTGCAGCAGGCACCAGCAACAATGTTGTCCTTGTTGATTTGTGCTGTAATACTGACCCCATAAACTCTTGGCTGGCTCCTCTCCTATGCTCAGACAGAGCTCCATGTGTCCCTTCTGCCTTTTCAAATAAAGGACAAACCCCTCTCCATGCCTTCCTAGCCTATCCTTTCTGAAAAGCCTACACCCATTGACCACAGGACCGCAGCTGAACATGCGTTTGTGATGATCCAAGTGAGGTGGTAGCCCTGCAAGTGCACACGGACATCTAAGTCCTCCTGGTTTTCCCTGAGCATTATTGTACAGGCACCTGAGAGGCACCCACTTCATGCTGTCCTGTTCGCAGGGAGGTGTTGAAAGCTTACCCCATAATCCTTTCCTGTAGACACTTTCTTTGTGTATGTACACTCCAGGAGGGATATCTTTGACCCTGTTTCGGTTTTTGAGTGCCTCCTCTGTCCAAATCATCTGTACCCTTTGCTTGCCCACCTGTCCTGCCACTTCCTCACTTGACTGTGGGCTGTCTTCTCCCTACCCTGTCATTCCTAGCTTAAGGGTTCAATAACTCTATGCAAGGTAATTTCTTTAATCAGTGAGGTCTTTAATAAAAATTAATACTCAGGACCAACCATGCACACAGTACCATCTCTATGGAATTTCGTTGATTCAGCCGCCTGAATCTACAAAAATAGGATGAGCCTTCCTCCATCCTTATTATTCCTTAATATATTTTGTTCTATTCAGTATTTAGAATTTTTTATGTTCCCTTTGCAAAGACGCATTGCCATTGTGCCTCTACCAGGCCATAAGAAGCATCGAAAGTGATTCTAAAAACAATGTGAACCTGTTTTGGAAACACTGCTTGACTCATTCTGAGTTTGTGTTCTGAAGTTGTTTCCTGTTGTGAAGAGATACACCCAAACCAGGATCACACCTGCAGTTAGGGATAGAGATCTCCCTACATGTAACCTTCTACATGTGGGAAGTTGAGGGAATATGCTGCAAGCAATGGAGGAGGTATGATTGGAAAGCAGTGCAGTGTTCTGGTCCAGTAGTAGTCATTCTGTGGAGACTGAGATAATTCACTACAAGTGTTAAAAATGAGGAGGAAGTTTTGCATGTGGCCTTACGAACTCTTTGGGGTTAGACAGAGGAGATGGTTCTTGCAGTGGTTCTTGCAGTTGTCTGCCCAGAAGGTCCTTGTTATACATAATCCAGTGAGAAGTTATCACAGTAAAGAGATCTGCTATCAGTAAATATGATCACTATGCACCTGAATTAAATTCCAGCTACCAGCAAATAGACGAAACAGATATTTTTTTTTTTATATATATATATATATATTTTTACCATAAAGGATTAAGAATATGAATCATTTCTCTTTAAGAACTTCTAGCTGGTCTATCTGTATCCAGGGAACCTACCCTGAAAAAAATTCAGCCCAAGATTGAATGTGGTGCTCTCATGTGGACTTAAGTACTCAAATGCTTGGAATTTCAGCTTAGGTGTTTCAGCAGAATGGTTTTATTTTTCAGGGCCTTTACTGACCATAGAAAAAAGTTGATCAAGTCTGAAAATTTTCATGCTTTAGAGACTGAAATGGTCATAAAGACCCAGGCAGACAGTCCTTCACACTGAATGCTCTTGCATTTGTCAGCTATTGTCAAAGCCCTGAAATATTCATATGTTTATGCTCTGTTAATTATCATCTTTTAATTATTTACAGCTATCTCTATCAATTCCATTTACTGATAGAAATGAGGAAAAGATCTTTCCTATGCTGTGCTTTTAGTCAAGTTGAACAGATAAAATGGTGCTCAGGGCAGAATAGAAAGGAGGAATTATTTCTCATCAAGTCAGAGGCCAAATGAAACCTGAAAGGAGTACAAGAAAAAGGAGAATTAGGCTGCAGGACTGGCTTTTTCTGGCAGAGGAATGTGGGGGCAGAAACTTAATTTGGAAGTAGCTCTGACCAACCAGATGGTTGGTCAGGACTATTGCGTTGTTGGTTTCTCTGTCAACAGTTTCTATGTGTGTGGGAAGCTCAAACCAAGATGAGAGAGGGAGAAGTCTAACATGGCAAGAACCACTCCACGGTGCTTCATATTCATACAAAATACTCTAGAATCAACCTCACCTGGTTGCCAGATTGTGCTATTCAATTTGAAATGCAGAGAGGAAGACTGTAACTTGGTCTTCCAACCAGGAAGGACAGCCATTCAATAATGACCCTGAGAGACCTTGTTTTCTTTATACTCTTCCTCAACCTCCTCCTCCCAACATGCTTTCAGTCCAGCAAAGGCTTTTCTGCCAGAAATCAAGTTAAAGGGCAATGCCATAAGCGCTTAGAGAAAGAGTTGAAGAAAGTGGCAGATACAGAATGACTGCCCCCATGGTTATACCTTCACATCTTTCAGCAGTTTAGGAATTCACTGAGCTGGAGATTGCACCTGGGCCAAAATTATTGCTTTAAATGTTGCAATCATTTTTTATTGTTTTAATCATTTATACATTAAAAGTCCTATGGGGTCCTCAGCGCTAAGTCAAAGGACGATAGCAATACTTGCCCTTTTGTGGGGATGCAGCAGCCATAAGGAAGTGTACCTAAGTCCCCAGTAGAAAAGAAGCACTTCAAGGTAATATTAATCTGAAGGCTTTTAGGGATGGAAAAAAATCCCAATGTTTTGCTACTTCACAAATACTGTGCCTGTTACAGGATATAACAAAACATTTAAGCAGCATATAAAACAATAGCAGGATACAACACATCATTACAGACAAAATATTTGGAACATAATGTAAAACTGCAGCAAATCCCATCCCTCCCACCACTCACTCTGTTCCAGCCATCATCATAAAGATATTTACTCTGCATAAAGGCAGTCAATTCTTGGGTTTTTTTATAAGTGCATTAGTAGCCTGTGCGATAATCTAGACCACATTTTCTCCCTAACACCATGGGCTGAAGTGAAGTCTACAAGAAACTTACACTCCTATATCAGGCCATGTCAAATTGCTGAATAAGCCAACTTACAACATATACCAACTCAAAAATAGATGCATTAAATATGTTACTCCACATTAAATTAAAGAAGCTTTGTGTTAGCTACAACCTTCCTTTCTTGAAAATACCCCGTGACACTGTGACTCCAGATTACTGAACACTGACTCTACCTGTGTGTGAAGAACACATTTTTATCTTTTCCTCCCTCCTACCAGGAAAGGAGAGGATGATTTCAAGATAAGCTTGTTGTTCTACTGCAAATCATTTCTTATAGCTCAAAAACCTTAGCAGTTAAGCTGTTTTGTTGAGCGGTACTAGAAGTGGGAGGTTTAGAATGACCAAGTTACAGTCTTCCTCTCTTTTCAAATGTATCTTCTGCGTTTCAAATGTATCTGACCAGGTCTTGCAACAAGCTTGTTGCAGAGAGATAGATTAATACGGTTTTATACTTCTTATGGCCATTGACTTGTACTTACCTCTCTATTCAGTGTCTCCAAAGCTATCACAGTTTTTACTCAACACACAACAGGAAAATAGATGCAGTAAAAATTAATTACATGGGTAAATCACAAAAGTGAAAGAGTACTTCAGCTTCACGCTCCAAAACCATCAGCTTTAATACCATAAAGGTACAGCAAAATGGTGACAAATATAAAGAACAACTTACATATTAATAATGACTTTTCAGCTGGAAAATTATATACTTCAAAGAACACATATTTTAGGTCTATGAAGACAGCAGCATCATGGAAAACCAGTAACTATGGAATGATTGTGCACTGACTTTTCCAGTACAAGAACGAGGGGCATTACATGGAACTAGTAAATGGAAAGTTCAAGCAATGTTGTGTTTCTTCAAACAACATGTAATTTTTCGAGCTGTGGAATTCCTTACCCCAGGATCTTATGGATATTAAAAGATCATATAGACTAAAAGAAAAATTAGTTAGATTCATTAAAAAAAAATCCATCACAGGATAGTTGAATACAAAACACTGACTTTGGCTCAAGATGTCCTTAAGCCCAAACTTCTGGGAAAGTTATTTCTAAGGAATTCTCAATTGTCATGTTCTAATAACTGCCTATGCATCTGTTATTAGAGGCACAAGCAGCATGCTGGATGAGGTAGACTTTTGTCTGACCATGTTTTGACCATTACAGTACTTTTATGTGATAATATGGTTAAATAGGTATGCAGCTGTCAAGATACCAAACTGGGTCCAAAGAATCAATACATACTTAAGACCAACATGACACCAAAATATTTCTATACTGGTAGCTGGAAGCTAAGCAGGATAACTTAGGATATCTAAGTTGGTATAATCCATCTGTGTTAAAGCAAACTGAATGAGACCACAGAAATGTCGTTAGTACAGGGAATAGATTTTGGAGAGCTATTCAGGCCAACTTAAAGTAGGCACATACATTTAAACAGTTGAATAGTTCACCAGATCACCTCCCTAAACTCAGGTGTCCATAGCAATAGCTGAATCTCATCACTAATGTTCCAAAATCCACCACAGAAAAAACTGAAAGTCTTATCCATTTTAAATTCTTCCTATGTATTAGCAGACATGTATATCAATAGATGTTGCTCAAAAAAAAATTTGTAAGGTATGCTTTTTAAGTAAGATGTCCTGTCTAGAGATTCGTAGAATTTAAGCTTGTTAGAGAACAGAAAAGTATATCTCTTCAGGCAATATTAGATTTTGTTAAGATGTGGATAGAAACTGGAGAAATGAAAAACTGAATATATACTTAGGATAGTCAGTCAGGTACAGATTTCTTAGAACTATAAAACCAAACTTGTCTAAAAAAAAAATCTAGACATTTACGCCCTTTTAGTTAAAAAGGCAGCGAAACATTTATTTAAAAGTTTGCCAATGGGATCCAGAAAATGAAATCCCTGTTCAGGTAAACACTGGACACCAATGGAAATGAGTAAGACAATTTTCTTTCCTTGACTCATGTTTTTAAAAATAAAATTATCAAAGGGCAATCTGTTTCAGCAATTTCTTGAGAATGATACTAAACCTGATTACCAGGAAGGAATTGTGTCAAACATGCTTTTGCACAGAAAGATTCCACTCAACTATATCAAAATCCTTTTACTTAGAGAGACGTCATCAAACCTCAGTTGTTGTTGTTTTTAAACTGAGCGGAAACAAGTTTTCTTAGACAGAGTAGTAAGTCACAGTGGCACTGGGATAACTGAAAGGTAACCTAATTAGTTCAATTCACCACCCACTGCAGAAGACCAGGCATGAGACCATATAAAAAATCTGAAGGTGCACAAGTCCATGGGACCTGTTGAGATGCATCAGCAAGCCCTGAGGGAAGGGCAGATGAAGTGGATAAGCCACTCCCCATCATATTTGAGAAGTCACAGCAGCCCAGTGAAGTTCTGGTCTACTGACTGGAAAAGGGGAAATATAGCCCTCATTTTTAAAAATGGAAAAAAGGAAGAGCCGGGTTAGTCTTATCTCAGTGCCTGTTGAGATCATAGAGCAGATCCTCCTGGAAACTATGCTAAGGCTTGGAGAAAATAAGGAGGTCATTGGTGACAGCCAGCATGGCCTCTCTAAAGGCAAATCACGCCTGACAAAACTCGTGGCCTTCTACAGCATGATTACGGGGTTGGCAGATAAGGGAAGAGCAACTCATGTCATCTACCTAGACTTGTGCAGACCATTTGACACTGTCCCACACGACATCCCTGTCTCTAAATTGGAGATACAAGGATCTGAGGGATGGACCACTCAGTGTATAAGGAATTGGCTTGATGGTTGCACTCAAAGAGTTGCAGTCAATGGCTTGAAGTCCAAATGGAGACCAGTGATGAATGGCATTCCTCAGGGGTCAGCACCAGGACTGGTGCTGATGTCAGTGACATCAACAGTGGGATTAAATGAATCCTCAGCAACTTTGCCAAGGACACCAAGCTGTGTAGTGCAGTCAACATGCTGGTGGGAAAGGATGCCATTCAGAGGGACCTTGATAGACTTGAGAGGTGGGCCTGTGCAAACCTCATGGAGTTGAACAAGGAAAAGTGCAAGGTCCTGCACATGGGTCAGAGCAGTCCCAAGCAGAAATACAGGCTGGGTGGAGAATGGATTCAAAGCAGCCCTGAGGAGAAGGACTTGGGGATCGTAGCTGACAAGAAGCTCAACATGACCCAGCAATGTGCACTTGTGGGACAGAAAACCAACCATATCCTGGGCTGCATCCGAAGAAGCATGGCAAGCAGGTCAAGGGAGATGATTCTCTCCCTCTATTGTGTTGTGGTGAGACCCCACCTGGAATACTGTGTTCAGTTCTGGGACCCCTAGCATAAGGACATGGACCTGTTGAAGCAAGTCCAGAGGAGAGCCATGAAGATGATCAAAGGCTGGAGCCCCTCTCCTAGGAAGACAGGCTGGGAGAGTTGGGGTTGTTCAGCCTGGAGCAGAGAAGGCTCCAGGGAGACCTTAGAGCAGCTGCCAGTGCCTAAAGGGGCTGACAAGGACACTGGAGAGGGGCTTTTTACAAGGGCAGGTAGTGACAGGACAAGGGGGATGGCTTTAAACTGAAAGAGGGTGGGTTTGGATCAGACATAAGGAAGAAATCCTTTACTGTGAGGGTGGTGAAACACTGGCACAGGTTGCCCAGAGAAGCTGGATGCCCCATCCTTGGCAGTGTTCAAGGCCAGGCTGGATGGGGCTGTGAGCAACCTGGTCTAGTTGAAGATGTCCCTGCTTGTGGCAGGGGGATTAGAAATAAATGATCTTTAAGGTCACTTCCAACCTAAACCATTCTATGATTCCATGATCCTATTTGATATAGGCAAAAGAATTATGAATCCCAAATTTTCAGGCATATTTGCTGGTTCTATGGGTGAAATTTGTGATCTTTATGGCTTTACTTGTGAAAGTGCTCATATTTGAGGAGATTACCACTTGTAGTGAAGATGTTCAGGAAAAATGCAAGAGGAGTTAGAGTAAAAAGACAGAACAAAATTTATCAGCCATGCCAATCACCAGTAGTTCAGCCCCAAAGCAGGACACACGGAGTTTTTTGAGTTTGGATTGGCAAACTAAATACTTTCCTTTAACCAGATAGCTTTCCTATGCTAATCCAAGTATTCCTTCACAAAGACAGAACATAAAATTATTTCCTTTCAGAATTACAGAACCATAGCTATACAGACTTTTTTGTATGTAAAATAAAGCAGTGTTTTTCTATCATCTCAGTCTTTTCTTAACTGAGTGTATTGATGAAAATGGGCTTTTTGCCTCTAGCCAGTGTAGCTAGCGTTGTTGATTCAGTAATTTGTTAAAAGAAAGAAATTATTCCTAGAAAAAATACTGGGGTTTTTTATTGTTTGTCAATCAGACCAAAATCTGAACTTGACAGCAAGTGCTGCGAAGTTATTTTAGAGTGAAGACTCAAGTTCTTTTATCCTTAAGTTCTAACAGACTCTTGACTTTTTGTTTTCCAGAGGCATGAGATAATAGCTCCTCTAAGACTTTGGCTATCACTCAGAATAAAGGAGCAGAACTGTTCCTAATGATATTTGTGCAAACAGTCTGTATTGATTTTTTTCAATAAAACGTGGAACGAAACTTTCAAGCAAAGGTACATTCATCCTTCAGAGTTCCTTGCTCTTCCAGCTGGGAATTTTATCTGAAACGAACGCATGTGAGGTTACTGGCAATGTCAGGATTAACTATATCGTCAACTAAGTGTTCTAAAACAACAACAACAAAAATGTATATATGTAGAAAAAAAAATTGTGGGAGAAAAAGAAAAGAGGTTCTTCATAAAACTTTCTAGTTATCTACCTGCACAAGCTCTTCCTTCTTTGGAAGGATACATGTGTTGGTAACTTTTATGCTAGAGTCACCAGTGCAGATCCCAGTCCCACATTCTTAAGAATTCCCCTTGCAACCCCTGTCCTGTTTGATTTTTCTCCCCTTACCATAACACATGGATGTGTTCTATACTACCTTCTACATGAATACACCTGCAGCCTAACATCTTCTCTTGGTCACTTCTTATTGAAAAATCTGGTTGCTTTTTGTCTGAATATTTTTCACGGTAAATGAGTTTAATATTAACAAATATTATCTTCACTTGCTAAGTCTTTGCTTATCAGTCCTTTAGTCTTTTCTATTCAGGTTAACTCTTTGACTTGGTCCTAGTTAGCAACCTTGCATTCTATGATTCTTTTAGCTAAACTCAATTTATGTGGGTCACTGCATCAAATAGTTTTTGAAAGGGCATATAGATTAGATATATTTCCTTTGCCTAGAAAATCTATAAACTTATCAAAGATATCTATCAAATTAGTCTCATATGATTTATTCCTAAAATTCCACCTGATCATTTGAATGGTATTAACAGGTTTCAGATTTTTACAAAGTTCAAATACACAAGCCTGTTTTCTGTTTCTCAAGAAGACCTCCTTATATTTGCACCCCAATTTGTCCCGGTTAAATTTGAAAAAAGGATTTATGCCTCAGAAGTATGAAGTTCTAGCACATTTTATGACAACTGGTAGCGGGGCTGGATATAGAGGGGAGAAAGCTATTAAAAAATCCCATGCTATTGGATCTGCTTCCCCCAAAGCAATCTGTTCTGCCTGTGTGTCCAGGTTTCAGCTGAGACAGAGTTAATTTTCTCTTTAATGGCTGTACAATGTTGTGGTTTGAATTCAGTATGAGAATAATGATGATAATATGCTGACGGTTTAAGTCGCTGCTAAGTAATGTTTATATTATGTCAAGGACTTTTCAGTTTCTCAGGCAAGAGGGCTGGAGGGGCACATGAAATTGGGAGGGGACACAGCCAGGGCAGCTGTCCCGAACTAACCAAAGGGATATTCCATACTGTAGAATGCTATGCTTGGTATACAAACTGTGGGGAGTTGGCCATGGCCAGCTGATCACTGCTCAGGGAATAGCTAGTTGGGCACCGGTCAGTGGGTGGTGAGCAATCATACTGAGCATCACTTGGGTATTTTTTCATCCTTTGGGATTTTATTCCTCTCTTCCTCTCCCTCCTTTTCATTACAATTGCTGTTGCTGATATGATGTTTCGTTTTATTTTGATTATTAAATTGTTCTTACCTCAACCCACAAGTTTTACCTTTTTCCCGATTCTCCTCCCTGTTCCACCAGGCAGGAGGGGAGTGAACGAGCAGCTGCACGGCATTTAATTGCCGTCTGGGGTTAAACCATGAAAAACCATGGTAACACACGTATTAAAGCTCATGTTTTAGCAGGCCTAATTGTCTCATTGCGCCACTGCGACTGTGCTGCTTCCATGCTTGGGGCAATGACTGGTTGAGAGCCATCACCATGAAGAAATCTTACAGTCTTTCCACACCTAACTTCTCCTCAGCCAAGCTGCTTCTCAGACTATCCAAACAATACATTTGTCATCATTTGCCTTTTGAAATCAAGAACCTCACTCTGAGACTTTTTCTTTTTTTTTTTTCTTTAAAGGATTTCATTCATTGAAGTTCCATGAACTTACAATCCCATCACTAGAATTGTAGTGTATGATTACCTAATCTATAATCCCATAATTACTGACTGTAACCAATATTATCTTGTCATACTTTGTTATGTATCGCCATAGCAATCTCCCTAGAAAAAAAAATTACCTTTAATAATGTGTTCTTATGTGTTTGAGAAATGCTTTTCAATGTATAAGCAATCATTTTTAGGTATGTGGAAACAAATGTGTTTTCTTTTATACTGAAAAGAATACTTCCCTTGATTATTCCTTATATAGTTAGGGAACTCCAATTAAATAACATTAATTCATTTACCTCTTCTCCTCTAAGCTTTCCATATCCTCATTCCCTTTGGAGGACTGCAGGTAGATTTCACAGTCTGTCATGGAAATCCAAATGCCACATATTATCCAACAGTTTATTATTGCTTTAAACTAATATTACAAGAAGTTACAGGAAAGAAGAAAAAGAAAGAACAAAAAAGTCTCCTATGATCCAATTTAATCTGCAAGTGACATTTAAATAGGCAAAAAGCAAAGATATAATTTGATCAAGATTCAGAGTTGATTTATTACTTCTGTGATAAAAGCCAGAGGCTTTCATCATGTATGAATGCTCCATTGTGCTGGATGCTTTACATAGCATAATGTAATCTCAGGCCCCTTCGCTCCTCTATATTAAGAATTTTTTAGAAGATAATGTAAGGATCATCTAGATTCTAACTCCCTATGCTAGCAACAAGTATCTTGAAATTTTATTGACTACTTCAGTTTTAAGACTTCTCTTATTAACAAAGAACTGACATCTAATAAAACAAAAGACAAAAGGTAGATACTGACAGAGGAAAGAACAAGAAAATATGAAGGAAACCTATAGCAATCTTAGTACACAAGGCACTGGCATTTATCTTATCTCACTTCAGACAATTTAGCTGAACTTGAAATCTAAGACCTTCTTCACAAGCAATCACAAGAAATCAGCATATCCAGACTAAGATTCATTTAAGTAATTTCAACAATTTTAACTCTAGTGTGATGAGTATAACATCACACAGGTACCCACAATATTTTTAATAAAGCAAGGCAAAAAATGATTACCTCAGATTAAGGGCATGTATGCATTCCCATATCTGTATATTGTGCATACAGGTCATTTGCTGGGAGGACTTGCATGGATATTAGAGCAAAGCCATTGCTTTGGGGCACGTTGTTTGGGCAACTGTATCTTCACGCAAAGAAACTCTGCAAACAGGATACATACAGGTTACAAACATTAATTGTGCTGGTTTGGACTGGAAAGAGTCAGGTTTTTTCATAGTTGGTGGCATGGTGATATGTTGTGGGTTTGTGACCCAAACCCTGTTGGTAAGACACATGATCTAGTTATTGCGAAGCAGTTCTTACACAGCATGAAGGACTCCTGCTTCTCACTCTGCCTTTCCAAATGAGTAGGCTTGGGGTGCACAAGAATTTGGAAGAGGACACAACTGGGACAGCTGACTCCAACCGAACAAAGGGCTATTCCACTATCCCATATCATATGGCATCATGCTCAGTAATAAAAAATGGGGAAGAAGGGACATTCAAAGTTATGGTGTTTGTCTTGCCAAGTAACCATTGTGCATGATGAAGCCCTTCTTTCCTGTACATGGTCAAACTTCTCCCTGTTGATGGGAAACAGTGAATGAATTCCTTATTTTGCTTTGCTTGTGTGTGCAGTTTTTGCTTTCCCTATTAAACTATTTAGTGAAAACCCACAAGTTTTCTCACTTCTACCTTTCTGGTTCTCTCTCACATCACATTGGTGGGGCAGTGAGCAAGTGGCTGTGTGGGTCTGAGCTGTCAGCTGGGGTTAAACCACAACATAAATATAGACTATTTCAATAATAGGGCAATGATTTATTGTCGAAGACAAAAATGAGGACTAGATTGTAATGAGCTCCTAGTCTAAGCTTTAGTAAGCCACCTGAATACTCTGCTGGCCAGGCAGGCATCAATCAGGAGCAGAAGGGGTGGTCTATACTGCCTATTAAAATATATTCTCCATGTTGCTGAGTTGCCGTCTTCCACCAACTTTGTCAGCTCCTTGGTTTTCCTTTGGAATGTTATATTTTTCCGTGGTGATATTTTCCCTCTTGAATTCTGCAGTCTCCACTTCAACAACTCTGCCTCTGTCTCTAATTTTACCTTTGTTATCTTCCATGGCTCTGCTCTAGAGCCTTTCTCACAGTTCTTTGTCACAGCTTAACCATTTCCTCTGAAGTCTGAGCCAAGTTGCACAGCTGGGCCATATCAGACTTCAGCCCTGGATCCTTGGAGCACAGAGATGAAGCTATGGGAAGGAGGGAAATGTTACAGAGGGTTTACAGTGAAGAATATAGAACATTAATAGGAAAAAATGAAGGGGAAAATGGAGAAGCTTTGCAGATGTACACGTGGTGTTTCTCCTAGCTGTACAACATAGCTTGGATGAGAGAAAGAATCAGAAGATTTGAAAATGTAATTTGTTGAGGATAAAGAATTGTACTTTACGTGATTTGGCATGGGAGAAAATCACCTGATATTACCTTTCACAGTGGTAAGAGACAATAAGAAACAAGAAGGAAAGGTACAAAAAAGAATTTGAAAATTAAGACTAAAAGCTGTTGGTGTTTTCTATGGTGGAGAAAAGCAAATGACAGGAAAGAGCCAAAGGAAAATATGATGTAGGTAGAATATGACCTTTGCTTCAATAATTTGGAAGTAGGAGGGATCAGTGTAAAGATTGTTCCAGCAGTAGAAATGCAAATGCAGATTACATAGATGAGAAGTATTACATACAAACAAAACATGTCTGTCAGATGCCGTGGACAGTGAAGATGGTATTTTAAAAATGTCTTAGATACTGAGAAAGAAGAGTAAATAAGAGAAAAGGTCAGGAAGATGAAGGATATCCAGATGCTTCAGTGGTGATAAGCTTGGAGATGACATTCATGAGGAGACACCAAAATGACAGTCTGAAACCTAGCACTTTCCTTTAGGATTCATTGAAATCATACCATCAATGTGTGACAAGAGGTATATTTTTGCCCTTATACAGGAAAATGCTTATGAACCTGCCTAACCTCAAATATGTTCTCACATCTCACTTGGCACTATTGTCAACAATCTGCAACTTGTCTTGTGATCTAGATCTGGGATTAATGTCTTTGAGGGGACAATTCCTTGTTCATTCGAATAAGAGATGATGCTGGGAAGATGGTGGCAGGACTAAGGAAAACACTATAAAGGGAATGGACAAAATCACAGCTTCAAACCTAGTAAAAAATTATTATTATCATCCAAGTAATAGTTCCACATTGTATGTTATTGCTTTCTGATTAGTATTCTTTTACCGTGCTTTATGAGAGAGACTAATGTGATTATACTTTAGCTGCATTAGTAAAAACAAAAAAAGGAAGATGATAAGATTCAATTAAAAATTATTCTGATAGGATGGAAAATTGCTTCTGTAGGGTACAAACTTATTACTAAGATATATTGGCTGTCCCTAGGAAAAGTTTCACACTGCTTATGAGCATTTATTTTACAATAGTTCATTCCACAAAAAAGGAAAGACAAGGGAAAATAGGTCTCTTGTAAAAACTAACACCACTCCAATTATTGAGTTCAACACAACCAGTTCTACCAATAAATCCTGGACTGGCAGTTTAGGCATGTTTAGCCTGCCATGTCACAAGGATACAGGAGTTCTTTATGGACAAGCTGGTTTGACTTTTAGGAAGAGGTAATATAATGTCCACATGGACATGCCTTGTTTTTTTTACAGCTCTGATGAGCCCATGCCAAGCATAGTGCTAATTTGGCTATACTACATTTCTTTCCTTAGGTTTCTGAAGATTCAGAACCTTTTCCTTAGTGCAGTTTCAGGCACCACACACGTTTGCTGTGCTTGGAGAAATGTGCATGCTCTTCAATTGTTCTGCTCAGTTTAAAGATTTTTTTTTTCTGTTTACAGGTGAATCCATGTACACCCACAAATAACCTGGGTCCATGACCTTGATCATTCAGCCTTGTGTAAAGACATGGTAACTTTGATATATTTATAAAATAACTACATAGTCAGAAACACACACAATACAGACATCTGTAATAATATTAAACTACTTACTGCTAATAAGAAGCAAGATAGCATGAAAGATATCTACACGATGTTCTTCTTTAATTACTCAATGTTCTCTAATTCAGACTTAACAGAAAATTTTAAATATGCTTTTGGAGTAACTTTATTTCAATTGATTCATAGTTTATGTCTAGGTGTCAGCATGCCTTAAATATTTAATCTAGGACATACTGGAGCCTGCAGAAATAAAGAAGTATGACCTGAACCAGAAATATTTTTTCAGGTTTTCCTTCTGAAATCAAAACTCAAAATTTTCTAGCACATGCTATTTCCTCCCATTTCAGGTAGAAGAAAAGCAAAGGACTTCTCCAAAACAGAAAGACAAAGGCTGTCTCCTTCACACCTATCCAACGGACTGACTTTCATGCAGGACAAAGACTGTAGTTCCTTCTCTCACTGGGAAAACTCAAATTAAGGCCTGCCACAATATTCTACCCATCAAGTGAAAGCGTGGAGTGAGGATGGACTAGCAATTCTTCTGTATTAGTTTTTCTGCTTTGCACAGTATACCAAAGTATTAACACCAAAAAGGCAAAAAAAAAAAAAAAAAGAAAATCTGGAACACACACTTACAAACCAGTCCGTGCAAACCACCTGCAAAGCAAAACTTGATCTATTGTCTGGTGGCAAATCAGGAGAGTGTGGATTGGATCGAGTGGCATTTAAATCCATTCCAAAAGACCTGGAAGCCCAGTGGCTATAGCACTTCTGCAGTGGTGAGATCTTGCTTTCTAGGTCATCTATGCATCAAACAGAAAATTTGAACTTGGATTTCCAGGAAACTGCCTTAACTTCTAGGCTACATTCCAAATTTTGGTTTATAAAACCTGACTCTTGACAAAACTATTTGAAGAGTGCAAACAAATTTGGTCATAGTCTCCAGAGAAACAAAATATCTTGAATCGATAAATGGATTAATTTATACAAGAAAGTCAAATACAGTCGGATATGCCTCGTTTAACTGAAGCTATCTGAGAGCTTGTTGTTTAACTTAAAGTAATCCTCCTTTAGGTTTTGTGGAAAGAGCATTAATTTCAGAGGGCAATTTATCCTATCCAGCTTAGACACTTGTTTTATAACACTGTAAATCATACCCCTGAAGTGCCTATCAAGCAGCAGAGAGTTGTTTAGACATGTCTCTTTTTGATGGTTGATGATAGGGAAAATGAATACTGCACTGATTCTTGTTGCTGCCCACTTTTAATACTAAAAGCAGTAGTTTATTTGTCCTTCAGGCTCCTTTTTTACCTGCAAAACTGCAATTCCTGGACTCATATAGTGGTCCAGGAAGGAACAAAAGCATCAGCACCAGAACCAGCTGAGCCTGAAAGGGAAACGACATTCACACTGAAAGGGAAAAGCTGACAGGTGACAGTCTTGGGAAATGATGGAAGCACCTATCTAAAAATCTACCCTGATCTCTCAAGGGGATTGCTGATTACCAGGAGGTCTCCAGGCTATCAGTTCTTGCTGCTCATCCATGAGATTGCTGTGAACGACACTGCCAGGTACAACCCTGAGAATATCAAGAGTGACTGGAGAAGTGGGTGAAGCATCTCCGGTTTCTTTGAATTAGTTTTCATTCTTTCTCTCTCACACCCCCTGTGTTACCAGGAGGAATAGGTCCCCCCAACATTGTCACCTGAATTAGGCAAATATTTTGTTTGAGTTTCCAACTGATTCCAAGGGAAAGGCTGTTTCTGACAAACAGATGAAGTTTGCACTGCAACTGGCTGTTCTGGTGGAGTTGTGTGGCCACCATGCCAGATTTAGATAGCTCTTGAAGATCTCACTGCTGCAGGTCAGTCCAAGAATTAAAATAAGAACTTTATAAAACACTCAGTATCATTTGCCTCCTACTGCTGTCTGTATCTGTTTGAAAGGGGGAAGGCAATGGACACTCTGATTTCCACATGACCAGTGGGATTAAAATTTGTCCATATGTTCTTTTATATCAAATGAAATGGTAAATTGTGATAAGGTTACTGTATTTTATTCCTGTCAACATCATTCTCAATAGGAAGGATTTCACTCATTATTTGTGGATTGCTGCTTTACAATTATATCTTAATTGACTTGATCACCAACTTGAACACTTAATATTACAGTATCATTAGCCCATTTATTATTCATCTAAATCATACAATTACAGCAATTAAATTGCTTGCCTTTTAAACACTTGGTTCACTGATCTTTAATTAGATGTCTATGAACTGAATTACATGGAAAAGGTGCTAAATGTTACAACTGTAGTGAAGGGGTTTATTTGCCATATTATACAGGACTGATTCAGATAAATGTCATATGTATTACAACATGCCGCCTCCTTGATACTTTAAGGTTACCTAGTGATTTAGAGACTACGTATTAAATAACAGGGTAGGAAGCTTCATTCTTTTTTAAACCACATATAGGCTACATATAAAAGCAGCATAAACATAATTAAGCAAACCTAGAGCTTAACCTGCAATATAGTAACTGTTTAGGGGGAGGTTTTTTGTTGTCCATTTTCACAGAAGGGAAGATCCTGATTTCATGTTCACAGGCTATATGTGTGTCCTTGGTCCTTGCCTGCATCCTCCCAGTTGTTAATTTTCACATATGCTATTCTGCTGCCTTAAGAAATTAAATCTCTAGTGTGGTAGGCAAGAATTTTCTCTCTAAATACCTAAAAAGAAGCACATGGTTTAGTAGAAACCTTTCTTTTTTCCATAAATACACCAGTTCAGTGTTTCCTCTCAGTCAAAAGAGCGAGTTCAAGGAACAGAGGACAAAATAGGAAACCTAATTATGCCACTTTATAAATCCATGGTCTCTTTATGTCTTAAATTCTGAGTGCAGCTATAAACCCCTAATCTGTAAGAAAATAACAGAACTGCAAAACGTTGAGGGAAGAGTGATCAAAGTTATGTACCTTTGTTTCTTCCAATATGAGGAACAACTGAGTCACTAGGAATCTTCAGTCCGGAAAAGACAATTCAGCAGAGATATACTACAGGCCTATAAAATCATGAAAAGCATGAAAAGGTTGAGTAAAAATTCATTATTCATTTTGTCTTCTAATACAAGAAGACTAGTGGAAGCTATTAGTCAAAGTTAGTTGAAGCAAGGTGCAGAACAAACCGGAGGAAATGGTTATTCATGAAAGGGCGGCAGACATATGGAACCCCTTGCCAATGAATATGATGAAAACAAAAGACTTCAGAGGAAACTGGAGAAGCACTTGGAAGATGGATCCTTAATTATACAGTGTAGAAAGCTGAATATTTTAAAATAAGGAATTTTAAAATTATTTTTTCCCAAAAAATCTGTTTTCACAGACAATCAAACCAAAAAACCCAAGAAAACCACCAACCCCCCCAAGTAAACAAAATCAAACATTTTTGCTAAGAAGCATCGTAATATATTTTGGGTGCCTTATGTCTTTGTCCTCTTTGAAGCAATCTGTTTGGACAAAGTAGGAAGTCTGTGATGCATCCTGACTTCTGCCTTGCTTGTTTGTTTGGTTATCTAGTCTGAGACAGTCTGACCGTGGAACAGCACAGGGACAAAGGACACCTGAACCGCATTCCCTGTAAACATTTCTGGTTTCTCTGATGAAATTTTATCTAGCACATTAAAAGTATTCATCACCCACCAGTCAGAATCTTCAGTTTATGATGTTTTGCTGCAAATTCAGCATTTCCAAAGCTTCAGAAATCTGAAGAGGTGCAGTCAGAAGCATGGGCTAGTTTCTGAAATGCTGAATGACACAGTATTCAAGACATATGGTCAACCAAAAGCTGAGCTTCACCTCTCCTTATATAGAGATGTTTCACTGTTTCTCATGGTTATGAGAGGACAAAAATCCATTAATGCCTAAGAAGTGTTCAGAAAGACCTGAGGATCATACAAGTGCTTAGCAGGATAATACAGTATTCTGGCTGTGCTCTTTTAATGAAGCCATTAACAATTCACAAAAGCAATGATGAATTTTAAGCAATGAATAGAACTAACAGTAGTTAATTTCAGAAAAACTTTGATAACATTCTCAAACTGCAAAATGAAGAGTATCAAATCATTAACAGGGGAGTTAATTAGAAGCGATTCAATAACAGGAAGCTTGATAGGTGAGATCATTATATAAAGTCTAGTTATACAAAGACTCTCAAAATCAGGTTAATCTTCCTACTATTGAACAGATAAAAGGAAAAAATCTGCTTTATTAAATTTCTTAATTGAGATTTATCTAGCAGTACAACAAAAACTGAAAGATCATGAGAATGATAGCTAGGAGTGGGAGCACTTCCAAGAACCTCAGGGTACTGCAAGCTGTAGCTCAACTAATGACACATTTTTCCACCTCTTTTTTCTCCAACTGCTTATAACTTCCATCTTCCATGACTTGGGATGATATTCCCTACTGATGACCCTACTGTGTTGCTTCAGAAAGGTTTTTATCAGATGACTCTTTCAAGAACAGTTTCCATAATTTGCCTTCTTCCATTGCACCTATCTTTTCTTTTGTGTAGGGATGGTCAAAACAAACCTCATGATTCCATTTCCCTGTTTAGATTTTGTACCACAGCCTTCCTACAAAGACTTACAGACTATGCCTATGCTACTAACGAAAAGAGGTCTATGAACCGATTCCTGCCCTCAAGGGCAAGTGGTACTAGTTATCTTGCATTTACTTTTGATAGTTCCCTTTATAGAAGGTATTTCTTGCAGGAAGGGTAAGTCAGGATCTCTTACTGACCTTCCTCTGTCTAATAGTGAGATGTAGCCTCTGCCTGAACATATTTCTGTTTATTTTTAAATAGTCCTTTACAGAAAAAAAAAGGACAAAAACTTTTTTATGAGCATATTCACTGTGATAAGTGTACCTACACAAATTCAGTTAAGCATATACATCACCAGACTTATAAAATATATCTAAATTCAAGAAGATCCTTAAATCATAAGTATTTTATGACTCAACTATGTACATATCAAAGTAATAGCTTAATTATAAGGAAGAAATCAATAAAGTCATACAGCATAAACGTTTTCATTCCTTTCCCATAGTTTCAGGCACTTTGGTATTTCCAATTCTTTTTCAAATTTCAGCCTAATTATAGATATATGTCAGATTCTACTCAGTCATGTGAAGAAGAGCTCTTCAACATATCAAAACCTAAGTTTTGAATGCATCAACTGATATCTTTTCTTAGATTTAGACATTTCTCCAGTTACAAAAAGTTCCTTCAAACAACACATCACATAAATCACTTCAGAATGTGTAATTAATCCAAGCAATATCAGCAGATTGAGGTAATCATATGCTCTTGAAAAATCTCAGCAGAACCCAGGCTCATCCCACTTCTTTAGCTACCCTGTTTATGTTTCTACCAGGAGCTAACTCTCCTTGTCAGGCCTATGTAGATATTGAAATAGCCCTGCAGAAAAGTCTTCACATATCCTAAGCTCCCTACCAAAATGATGATTCCATCCTGGTTTTAGGAAGCTTCATTACATTTCCATGGTCAACTGGAAGGAACAGAAATCTCTTTTCTTTACTTTGAACACCTCTATAGGTGACTGACGTAGCCATTTGCTCATACTCATTTTTTTTGTTTTCTCTAGATCCCAGCTGCCACCATAAGCATGTGAAGGTATATACTTCCTTAAATAGTTTCTCTATGCAGCAAAATTTATTTGCCTTTACATCATTGTAATGTCTCATCTTTCCATTAGCAACGTAAGGATTTGTGTGGATGAACTGATAGGAACATGAGTGTTCTTCTATGTGAAAACAAAGTAAATTCACAGTGCAGTAATTCAACATCTGTAAATGTGTGTGCAGACTTATTTTCAGTACACAGCATTTTGGCAGTGATCCTGTCATTCTGAGCTGCTTAGTAGTCTATCTAGGACCAACAGCTGTGTTTATTCATTTGCCTTCTGCTGTTCAGGGGTCACAGTGGCAGGATGATATTTCCATCTTCAAATATTGATGCAGGGTTAAGCTACATAGCGGAGGTCTCAAATCTCATTTTCAGAGTGAGGCAGACTTTTGGGAAGTTCTGGAGATGAAGGATATTTTTGAGGCTATTGTTAAAGAGATTGCTATGCAAAAGTATAACCAGAAGTAGAATCAAAAATCTTCGCCCCAAAAAAGTAAGAATCTGGTGCACAGTGGACCAGTAGTGCTCCTTTCACCCATCCATTGTGTGAACCAGCAGGTACAGCTTCATCATGTAATCTGGATTCCCTCATCAATGCATAATCCAGGATGGGAGTGCCAATAAAGACTTCCTCAAAGATTTTGCTCAAATCTAACACTCATTCATTGTGCAAGCATCTGGATAGATACCACAGGATTCCCTAAAAGAAAATCTGAAATCTACCCAACCACCTGCCTCCCATGCCTGTTTAAATGCGGTCTTCAGTCTCCCAGAAAGGTTTCAGTGAATATTTTTTTCTGACCTCATTAGATTTGATCTTATCGTGATTATTTTGTATTTCCTACTTCCCATGTATCACTGTATTTATACTTCCATTGTTGTATTTTCATGTTTGGTGAATAAAAATGAATACCATTTGCATGACCTTTTGTCCTCTCTACCCTTCCTCCAAGTGATAAAAACAGCTACCACTCTGCCAGACTTGCAGAATTACTGTGCGAGATGTCTGCTTTTAGCAGGCTACTCTCACTGACTTTCCCAGTTTCCTTCATTTTACAGCTTCCACTCTCATACTGTCAGGATAAGACAGGGCTGACTTCTTGCCTCAGGCAGAAAGAGTGGCTAACCCCTTCCAGGGGTGCACAGACATATGGCTGAGCTGGTGGATAACATTAATGCATAGGTTAAAGATTCCCCTTCACTTACTTGAACTACTGTTTTCTTTAACCTCTGAACCCTCATAGTGATAAAATGGCTTTTAGTGTAATAACAGTTTGAAAAGAGGCAAAGTGGAACCGCTAATCCACCCCTTCCAAACTACTTTCTCTAAAGAATGCCTGAAGTCCCGTCCTCCAAATGATCCCAATACAGAACATCTCTGATGAGGCAGTCCAGGACACCCCTCCCTGCCTACAGCCGCTGCTAGAGACTGATGTTGTCACAGCACTATCAAAACTACCCAGCTGCAACAAAGCTTTTACCACCCCATACCCGCTTAACTTCAATAAGTAGTTCCCGCACCTTGCCCTGGCACAGCCACCAATCCCCCACAAGGTTTCAAAAGTTCACCTACTGTCCAGGCTATTTCTTCAGCCTCTTCAGGCCAGTCCACCCTGCTTCCTGCCCCTGCTGCATCTGGAGTCCTCCTTCTCTGGCTCCTCTTCCAGGCCCCCTTCTTCTCTCTACTTCTCCCAGGGCCACTCCTTATCTCTCCTCCATCTGGGCCACTCTCTCTCCTCCCTGTGCCTCCTCCAGCTCTCCCTTCACCCAGTACTCCACTTCCATACCCCTTAGAGGTATTTAACTACTTAGCAGGAACCAGCCACAGCTGCACATTATCCTCATCATCCAGCCCACCGCCCCTGAAGCCAGCCCACAGCTGTATATTATCAATGTTAATTAACCTGCCTTCATTTCTCTAGAATTCCTCTACATGATGTGTGTAGACCCCATCCATGTGCAGGTATAAAATGTAAAATGACAGGCTGAAAGGTTCTGCAATCCTGGGTGGAAGATGGGACAATGTTATCTCTAGGTTGATTGGCAAACCTTGCCCCTACAACAGCAAAACAAATAATTCTCCAACCCATTACCGTGTTTAGTGGTTTGTAAAATAGACAAAGGACAAAACCAGCTTTGTTATTTTCCTTGCTTCGTACAGCAGGCAGCTGACAGCATTCCAGCTCTCTAAGGACACCTGAGCTAACGGTCATTTGATATCTTTGTGTGATCCAAGGAGGCAAAGATCAAAAGGATAAATCTATGACAAACTCTACTTTTTGAAATTTCAGAATGGAGGGGATGAGACCTTTCTCAACTCTAAGAAAGAGAAGGACATTAAAGTCTATCCTGAGAACTGGTAGAGTTGGTCATTGTCATAGCCACCAAGCTGGCCAAGAAATGGCCAAGAAGGATCTTGGAGTGGTACCAGTGGCCACATGGAAAGACAATTTAGATAAATTATCAATCCTATGAAAAATACCTAATCAGAGTACTTTTTCCCTGGTCCTTGTCCCTTTTCATACCACAGCTTTGAGTAACTACAGCTCTACTAGTCTCTGAGATGCTTTCTATTTAATCCACTAGCTGTGGAAGCACCATTTCTTTCCCACGTGGAATTAGGTACAGGAGCTTCTGCACTTCCACCTTTGAATTTGACTTGCCAGTGAAATCCAATGATTTCTGTCAAGGTATTCCAGTCCTCATGGTTCCTCAACAGTGTCTGGGCAAAACCAAACAAAACCCAGGCAGACAAATAAACATAAATTAACAGCACAGCTACAAAGCCATATTAAAGAATAATCACAACAGAATTCCAGGTTGACGCCAGGCATCTCTTTCTAGAGCCTTTCCAATATATGCCACATGGCATCACAGACAAATCCCACAATGCCAACAACCCAACAGGTGGGAAAAAAAACACTGCAACCTACCTGACAGGCAATTCATGTAACAAAGTCCCCATAGCCTTTGAGCAAAATCAGTGCAAAGTAATGCGTAATGCCCTCCTTTGATGCTCCAAGAGACAAGCCCTTTAGAATAGGACCTAGGACTATGTTCTGGAAACTCTTCGTTAAGTTTATTTTGTTGGCATGTTTCTCACTATAGTTATCTTTAGCAAGCTGAGCCTGCCAATAAGCACAAGATATAAATGGCCATAACCACACCTGCCAAAGCAGCAATTTGTGAGAGTTTTTGTCAACAAAGCTTTCAATGTGTGGTTTTTTATTACTCAAAAAATAAATTTAAAATTGCTTAACGAGCATTTGGCTGGCTAATTACAAATACAGCTCTCTATTTTTCAATAGTAGGCTAATCAATAGAGTTCTGTTCACTAGTTTGTACAGAATATCTGAAGAAAGAAAGAGCATCATCTGTACCGTAAGAAAGTTCTAACGGACAGTTAAAAGGAAACTGCTGTGCCTGACCATCTGTGTGATCTTCAGGTTCTCATCTCACCTCTCTAACCCCCCATTGACCCTCCCACATTTTATTTCATCTCTCAGTCTAGAGAGCTCTTTGTGAAGTACTGACAGTGTGATTAAATAATGCCTAGTAAAACAAAAACTTTGTCTTGTAGAAGTGCCAGTACATTATTTTAATAAAAACAAGGAATAGCAATGGCATTTGTTATTAACAATGGAAATTCTACTGCTGCTTTCCTTTTTTCGCATGATAAAGGCTATATGTCGATAAGCACTTCCGGGATTTTCCACCTAAAACCTCAAAAATAATATCTAGGCTTCTACATGACATGTGTTTTTGAAAAATTATTGTAATTCCATTAATTCAGTTTTATTGCCAAAATCTGAAACACACTACCAGAATTGCATTCATTCCTCATTCTATGCAGTCTAGAAAAAAAGAATTTGTGCACTTAAATACTCAATCATAATTTGTTAGGAGAGTTTTACAGGTCCTTTTGAAAATGTGACCTTTAATGCTGCTGTGCTTTAGAGAAAAATGTCAAGTTTTTATTATTCATTTTTTAGTTAGCATAAATTGCAGTACACTGACAAGGAAAGATACACTTTGAACAAAAAAAAGTCAAATTTCCAAGTAAAACATGTGAACTTTTGCTTAAATGAAAGGACTGTCAAGCTTTAAATAAACAACAACAACTTATCTACTGGATAAAAGACACAGACTGTCTCATGCTAATACTTCCATAAGCTGTAACTTACATATGCCAGAGGTGCAGATGGTTGATTTTATACTTGCCTCTACCAAAATAACCTTTCCAACACTTCCATTTTACAGACTGGAGTTAAATAGTTGCCTATGAGGTTGCACGTGCTAAAGGTTAATTAAAATCACCACAGATCTAAAGATATTGTGGTAGAGATAAATATTGGACCATTATTCCTCACAGACACAAATAAATAGCAAAAATAACTGACAAGCACTGAGGAACGAAATTACTGGTTTGGGCAGAATAGATGGTACTTTTAGGCTATTTTTCCTCCTCTACTGAGTAGAAAGTTTTAAAAGTAATTTCAGGAAAAATCCCATAAAGGGCAATTGGTGAGACATGTGCCTAACACAGAAAGACTCTCTCAAGCCTCTCGAGGCAATCTGTGGAAGTCTAATGCCTTGAAGCATAAAACTACATCTCTTATATATTTTTATTAAAGCAGATACTTGCACCAAAAGAGGCACAGTATAAAGTAAAAATAAAAAAAAATATTCTAATATTCTAAATTTTCTCCCTCTCACTTCATTATCTTGCAGGGGTGTTTCCTGAACGGTTCTCTTGCTCTTTTCTGTAATATTGTTGGTCACAGCATGCCTTCAACACATTAAAGAGATGTAGAAATTAGATGGCAAGATCGAAACTCTCACTTTTATAAGTTTGTGCAATGTGCATTTTGTGAGCAGTAACTTTTATCTAGAAACATTCCTGAATGCTTAAAATCGGTGCTACAATGAAAGACAACTGAGAACCCCTGGCAGCCCTTAACCCCCCGCCATGAATGCTTCTGCGGAGGACTCTGAAGCACAAATACAAGGCATCTGAACAGTATCCCACATACACGTGTCCAAGTGATCACATAACAAATGCTCATTTAGTCCAAAGTGTCTGACATCATATTTAGTATGCGTTTGTGGTTGGCCCTGAGGGCCTAAAAACATGGTACAGGCACAGATCTTGGCCTGTCGTTAATTCACACCATGGAGGCAATAAAATGGGTACTATAGAAACCCTCTAAATATGCTGAGGAGACGAGGAAAAAAAATATGTTCTATCATACAGGGCAGCATATCAAACCAAGGTACATTGGCTGTAACCTCAGGTTTTTCATGCTTGGTTCCAGTCCAGTGTGAGTTTTCTCTGGGGCAGCAGGCAGGTTTTGAGTGTAGCTGCTCAAAGCTCTTACACACAGGCGATCGTTTCAGTGTTTCTTCTCATGGGCTGCTCTGTTCATGCAGTAATTATTTTAACCTTGCTGTAGCTGAAATATTTTGTCAGGCTAATTCTTCAAGCCTAAGGGTATCAGCCAGGAAACCAGGATTCCTTTATATGCATGTGTATGTATGGATTGATCACGATATAAGGATAGAAGGAAAGCATCTCACTCTAATCCTCAATTTTTTTGCAGAGTGGGGCGCAGAAGGAGCATTGGCTTTTTTTCCTCATTGTTTCCTTGTAACTTCCTTAAAAAGGCTGTTTTATGGCTGCAGAGATTTGGGGTAATGAGAAAAATATTGTACTTAGGGCATTCATCACAATTCTTTCATCCTGTCTCTAGCATTTGTCTTCCTGCTAAGCTCTTGGACTTTAAGGAGGTACCACAATCTTACAGACTGCTTCATAAAAATGTAATAGTAATAGTAATAATAATAATAAGAAGAATCACAACAACAACACTACATTCCCATTTAGCCAGTCTGAAATTTTTTCCTACCAAAGTGTGAGTGCAATGAGCCAGAAACATTGAGTTCAAAGTGGCTTAGATGTGAGGAACTTTTAGTGGATTCAAGGCAGGATATCAAAGAAACTATTGTTGTAGTTATGGCAAAGATAACCTGGTTACAAAATACCGGAAACTAATAGCTGGGACCTACATGTAGTAACAGCTAGGTTTACCTCTCAGTTCCTTTTTAGTTTTGAGAATGCTATTGGACACAGGGTCAGGATATTTGCGCAAAACATAAATTACAAAAGAAAGTAATTTTAAATGATATTTCCACAAAGTAGGAGTTTCATCTCTGCTATGTCTAGCCCGCCATTAAAAGGCTTTGCTGATAGGTGAAAACAGTCAAGTTCTTACTGAAACAACCAATTTCTGAAGAGAAAGAACAAGTGCAAAGCAAATCTGACACAGTGAATTCCTCCAGGCTTCACTAGATTTGCATTTTGTGTCACTCAGCTCAACTGATTCAAGCACTATGAAAACTGTGCAAATAAACATATTTCTTTAATGATCAATGCCAGGAAAAGTCCACCAGGAGTCATGTGAATGCAAGGAATCCCACTGTCTTCCTCTTTCTTTTAAAGTTTTTAAGAAAAGCTTGAAAACATACCCTAAACATACCTCATTAACACAGTCAAGAAAGAAACTAGAAAGAAAGGACAAATGCTAAAATATAGCAAAATAAAAAAAAAATCTTGATTTGTATTGCAGTTTATATAGCATTCTCATAAGTGGGATGGGGAGGAGGGAAGGTAACTATTGATTTTTAAACAGCCAGGAATACTGCAACTGGAAAAAAGAGGAAAAGCAGGACGTTAAAATCACTTAATAAACTTGTTGTGAGTTTGGCACAAGGCAAATGGTCACAAACTAACCAGCAATACGTTCAGGCTGAGAACCAGAAGATATTTTCTGCTAACAAAAGGAGTGACGCTCTGGAACCTTCTTGTCAGAGTATTAGGAGCTAAAAAATGTCATGCTTTTGAGGTAGGGTGCAATTAGCTTGTAAATGAAATTCTGCTGTATGGCTGCCTGGGATAACAGCGAGCTGGCTCATGAACAGACCTTTTCAATCTTCTGCCTGTGACCTCATGCTGACTCCTGCCATTCCAGAATCACATTGTCTTTTTTGTGGGTTATTTGGGACTTGTCATGAAAGGTTTTAGGTTTTTTATTAAATTGGAGAGCAGAATTTGTACACAGAGAATGGGAATTGTTGTATGTTTCTCTATACATCCAACAGATGCTTGTGTGTGGAGAGACAATTGTACTGCATCTTCTACGGCATTTGTCTTACTGAATTTCTTCCTTTTTAAACTGTGTGGAAATTCATGGTATATTTCCTTTAGATTTGTTTAGCCAATCCATTGGGAAAAGAAAGAAAAAGGAAAAAAAAAAAGAGAGAGAGAAAAAAAAATTATCTTTTAAGTGTTACAGCAAATGGTTCCTGTTAGCTGCAATGTATAAATGAGCCAGGAAAAAAATAATATAAAGCTTCCTTATCTCCTGAATTTCAGGGCAATGCAAGCAGTGTGAGATACTTTTCTAGCAGAGGACAATGTAGGGACATTGTCCTAGGAGGCACAGACTTCAGAAAGTTAGTATTTAGTATGCTTTGACATTTTTATCAGTTGTCTGTAAAAGATAGGAAGTTTTCTTCCTACTCTACTAGCAGAGAAGTTGGGCTTTGTATTTCCAGTGCTAAGCTGCAAGCGTTAGGTCCACCAGGTGTGGGCAAGCACATGGATTGCATTTGTGTGTAAAAGGTGCTGTAGATGTGGGCAACAATTTAGGCAACTCTGGATGTTCCTAAAATTCTCTGGTTGAGAATTATATGCAAAAAGAGGCAGACGACAGGAACACTGATCCCATCTAAATTTAGGCATCTATGATAGGAACTTAGGTGGTCAAGACTTCTATATTCAGTGGGGATAAATGATGTGATGAGTAGCAGAGCAAGGAAATTGTTACACATACATCATGCTCACTTAGGATATACCCTTATACCTTAGGATGCACCCTTATACCGTTGTGCAAAGACACTTCAGACTGGCATTGCAGTCCTTGCACTAGGACTATGAGTGACGTGCGGAATTAGACTCTATAACTCGAAAGTTATAAAGTAGGTATGTTTATTGCGCGCAGATGCACGGGGGATCGCTCCTCCACAAGCGTGCATACCCGAAGTGACGAACCATCCCACATTTATACAATGAAACAAATGAATATTCAATTAACGCCTATACATATTCGTTACCTAAACCCCGCTTCGTATGTTAATTAGCTTATCAGTCCTTTGCCTGGAATGTGGTGGTCTTGCAGGTTTGTAGGTGATTCATGTTCTTGTGACCATCCGATCTTCTCCAGCAAGGAGACTTGGCACTCCCTCCCTCTAGATAGCATTGGAATGTCTCTCATCCTTTTCTCGTTCTTTTTTTAAAATAGTCCCTTTGTTAGAGGAAGAAGGGCAGGCGTCTCCCCGTCTCCCCTTTGTTAGAGGAAGAGGGGCAGGCGTCTCCTCAAAACTGTAGTTGTCTCCTCAGAGCCAGACACCGCACCCATGACTAGTCACCATACCCACATTCCTGAGTAGACATATACAATCACAGTCGGTGTTAAGCGTCCCCATTTCACACTATTTCTCCATATCAATGAGCATGGTTAAAAGCTAGTAATATGAATGCTAAGCACTGAAAGGAGATTGTAGGGGGCATTTCGTTGTCTGTTGTCCTTTTTTCCCACCCACTTGCCCCATATACAGTAAGTAGCTCTCTCCTTGAAAGAAGTAGTCAGATCTTACAGGGCATCCTGATAATGCAACCACATTTCTAAATGAGTGAAAAAAGAAAGACAATGTAAAAGAAGTAGGTGGTAGGAGGGCATTGCTGTCCATTGCTCTCTCCTGAAAAGGAACTGATGAATCATGTTCAAGTCAAAATCACTGTGTCCAAGCAAACCCCGCCACATTACTCTCCTGTTCACCTACAGAGCTTCAGTCCCACAGCCTCACATCAAACCTCCCTTACCCCAAAATGCCCAGGCCCCAGGCTTCCTGCTCCAGAGCTTCACACATTTTCAAAATCCAGCACAGAGCCCGCGTACCCTCACCCTCATTTGCCCCAAGATCTCAGCCACCAACCCACAGTAACATAACCCTGATACCCCTGCTCCCCCTTGCTCACCCCACCCTGACCTAAATCCCTTCCTACACCTAACCCCGACCCACTCTGCCCCAAGCGCCGCTCTCCCCCAGCCCCAGCCTTGCTAACATCTGTGGCTCTGTGGACCCAGGCCAAGCATAGCAGCTGCCAGCACTTCAGATCCAGCACTAAGGGAACATCTCCTCCTCCTTCCTTCTCTCATTGCCTGTCTGCACTCACTGCTGCCCTGCCATTGCCCACTGCAGCCTGCCAAGCCTGCCCCTTGCAAAGCTTCTGCTGGAAATTCCCAAACCCCAGACATAGCCTGCGCTTATTGAAAAATCTGCTTAGATGGTGCTCCAAGGACAGAAAAAGAAGACATATCAGGGAAACCCAGGCAGCTGATAACTGCTCCTGCAGGGAGGCAGCTCTGTTTAGTAGCTACTAAGGACTCTTGTTTTAATAATAGAACACAGTCCCGAGATTTAATTAGCACTTAGAGCAACATAGCTTTCAGTAGGTGCTCGTGAGCATTGTCAGGACTGCAGACTTGGCGCCAGGGTGATTCTCTACTCCTGTTTGCGGTGATGTAAGTGCCACGTAACTTTCACTATTGATCTTGGTTTTCACTCATTTCGCTGAGAAAAAGGGAGAAATATCTGGGCCAATGGTTTATCAGTTCAAAACATACTGTCTGTCAGTTTGTTATCTCTTCCTGCTTTGGGTGACAGCTTTCAGCTTTCCACCCCAGTCTTGGCTTTTGAACGATGAGTATGCGGTAGTACTGATGCTAATCAATTGCAGCTCCTGCAATTAAGATTTTATGGCTGTCTGTGTCAAACTGTTTTCTGTCATGCAGCAGAATATGGCATCACATCGGTTTTTCATTTGTTCAGAGGTAAGAGTCATACTTACCATCAGAAAATGTAATTAAACTGAAATATATCATCTGAGAGACCCCAGGTTGGTTTTAATCACCAGTAATGTGGTGGATGCTGTTATTTATGTGAAGCTTATGTGGACTGTACCATCAATAAAAAAACGCTGGGCAAACAGCAAATCAGGTATGGTATTAGGTAGCTTTGTTATAAATGAGACACAGGAAAAGTAGGCAGGGGATATTTATTCCTCAAGGTGCATTTCTAACCTGTATCTTCACTGCTGGGTCTGTGGGGTACAAAAAACACATTCACCCAATTATGAATCCAACTTCGGTAGCCACTGCATGCCCCTGTGAATGCCCTGCCAGACACTGAGAACTCAAAAGTGTAAAAAGACTTTGTGTGGCTCATTTAAGTCTGTTTTTATGTTCATGGGTGACTGTCAGAGAAAGAAAACCAGTCCTTCCTTTGGAGGAACATGACTGAGTGTGCAGCACAGTCCTGTTTATAAAGGGGATATGTTGATCTCCATGCCTTTTCTTTAATTTTTTTTTTCAATTTTACACAGAAAACTGCAAAACGTGTTCAACTTTCATTACTCTCTGGATCCAAGATTCTGATTCAGGTCCTAGAACTAATTCCATTTTTATTACTTGGCTTGTACAAAGCCCTGGAAGTAGGCTGGGAATTCCTATTACAAACACATCTTCAGAAAAAAAACACCATCTTTTGAAATGTTTTAGAAAGACACCCTTTTTGTTTCATATCAAACTGTCGTTCTGATCAGAACAAAGTTTCCTTTCTTCTATTTTCATCTAATTCTCAGGCTTGTAAATAGACAGGATCATTGTGTGCGCTTCACTTGCAAGATATTGTTCCTTTAGGAGCACACACCACACACATAAAAGGGGAACTTTTCCCTCCCATTTTAATTTAATTAAAAGCCAAGATGTGTAAGAAGCTTTGAGCTTATCCAGTGAGAAGATGACTGATCAAGGATATGTTAGCACAGCTGCGGGTAGCAAGGTTACAGCCCTTCCCTCAGTGAACAGAAGTGCAAGCAACAGGTTAAACAGCAGTCTCTTGATTTTCAGAAGACAGGTTTATTAAAACTAGCCAGGAAGGAGAAGACAAACAAGTTTGAAGACAATGAGATCTTAGAGTGTTCAAATCTCCAGAGGTGAGTGGACTTGAATGGCCTGCAATCATGCAGACAAAGAAGAAGGTTGTGATGCTCACCTAATGGCATTAAGGGAAAAACGTGCTACCTAGGTTCCTTCATCATTATCTCATGCACCTTTCAAGATATTCCCCTCTCAGAAGTAATTTATCTCAGGGATTTCTAGAGTAACTCCAAACTACACTAATCCGTTCTTACCCATTTACATCCTCTCTGCAAACTATACCAAATCTTACAGCTTCTTAAGAAGTTGCCATGATTCTTCTCAGCTGCACTGGCTGCCTCCATTCAAGCTCTTCAGACACAATAAATGTAACATGGTGTTCTTTCAGTAAAAGCTGAATTATGTTGTCTTTGCCAAGACCAAGAACATGAGCATCATCATTAGCACAGTTTTAAACGATGCACAGTTACTTTCTAAGTTATTGTTAACTTCATCATGTCTATACTTCATACTACTGTTTTTACTTAAAGATATTCAAAGACCTAGACAACAACTCACTGGCTTTTCAATGTGAACAGCTGTCTGCATGACACATGGTCAGCATGAAGCCAAAAGATTCAAAAAGGTAAAATAAAATCACAGAAAATGATACTGTGAGGTTGAAAAATTCCATTCATCGACATTTCTTCTCTGTAGAGAATGTCTACCTGAATGTCAGTGGAGAGCTTTAAGAACCATAGGTGACTCCTTAAGTTTCTCAAGAAATCCAATCAAAAATATGAAAGTACATTTGCTACCTTTGGCAGTAACTGGCTGGTACAAACACTGATAAATGTGATTGCCTAAATGCTCTTAAGACTTTACTTGAGAGTTAGGATCTTAACAAGAGAAGTTAAGAGAAAGTCTAACTAGTTCAATAAATAAGTTGAAGTTGGCAAAAAGCTGCAAGATCAGACAAACTATTGTAATGGACCCTTCTGATTTTTAGATGTAGGAAATGTCAATTTCAGGATTACAGAAACTGAAAAAAAATCCAAAAAACTGTGATCATAAAAATCTGTTTCCAAGACCTATCAAGCTCTGAACTGGAACAGGGTCAGGTGAGATACTTCCCCTGACTCCTCAAAGCAGTGGCTGGAAACCTATGAGCAAAGGTAATATAAAGAAAACCCCTGTTAAAATTCTAACAGAAAGAAACCTTTTTAAATAAAGCAGAGTTATAGAAGGCTGGAGAACTGCTAGTAAACTTCATATATTTGTTTGGAAAAGCCATCTGCAATCAACATAACACCGACTGACATATTTTTGTCCTGATAATGTAAAATAACAGTGTTTGTTAGCAGGGCTGTCAAGCAGCGTGCCAGTACTGTACTTGGCCACATCAGATCCAACAATATGGCTTTTGACCATACCAGTGAAGGAATCAAAATCATAATAATCTTAGATAAATAGCACCAATAAAATGTATATTCATCTTAGAAATAGAAGTTTTAAAATGGTGTTATGAAATTTTGGGTGGTTTTTTTCCAACTTGTGGGGAATATTTGTTCTGTTAACAGTAGAAATGCTGCTTTATTTATTTATTTATGTATTTCGTATTTACACCTTGGCCTTTTGTTAACAGGATAGTGTATACAGCTTGAGCTCCAAAAAAACTTGTGCACTCTTACAGGTAGAATATTTGGGTCTCTTCTCCTTTCCTTACACCACTCTAGTTCCATTATCTTCCATGGGACTGTACCACTCTCAGCAAAACTCCCTATTTTTATAGGTAGTCACAGAGCCTAACTTCAGGCATCCCTTCTGATAGCTCAGCTGGGAAGCCAGTCTGTCTCTGTAGTAAACAGAGAGAAGCTCTTCCAGAGGGCAATTCAGACCATGGCCAGACTCATGTGCCAGGGCATGTCCTGAATTTCTACTTCTGTTGCAGCGTAGTTTTCATAACAGACTTGACTTGCCTCCTTGAATTTTTATTTTATAGAAACCAAGGCACCAAAGAGGAGAAATTAAGCAGAAAAGGAAATTTTTTGTATCACCATTATGGTAGTCAGATCAATCCAAGGTGCACACAATATTAGGGAACATTGCTGGATTCAGTTATAAAGAAGTAGCCACACTGGATGATACATAGGCTTCATCTCTAAAACGTCCTTGGGAGAGTCTAGTATCTACCTCCTACTATATTTCTTCCTGACACAAATTGAACAGTCATTATTACCTGAAGCTTTGTAGTAGGTTTGTATCCTACTGTTTATCTTATTTTATGGAACTGAATAGAAATATTCATTATTTTTATACTTTTCATAATCAAAGTAAACATTCATATATATGCACAGGACTCACAATTTACTTCACACCCTATAGGAATTTGTTTAGAGTATACAGAAAATTCACCAGACAGAAGTTCTGCACTTACTACATCTCTTAGTGTCTTACAGACACTTTGAACAGGTGCTGTGTTCAGCAGCTGTGCTATGTAAATTAGTTTACAAGCATTTTAACTCCTTTCATCACTGATGTGTCTGCTAAACCATGCTCTCTTCAGCTAATCTACCATTATCCACTATAATTTACCTCAATCCTGTTTTTAGCATAGATTTTACCCCTGCTACACATTCAGGCTGTACTCTACCAACCATCCAGACTCATCGGTACACAAGCCAGTTTCCAGACTGACAGCTGCTTCCCTAAAATACTGTCTAAAATACAGCTCAGCTAAAAAAACCCTCTAGAATATCCTCACTCAAACTGCGTAATCTCTACTTTGCAGTTGATGTTAATTTGTCAAGATTAAGTGCAAAAGGCATCCTGCTTTTCAATTGCTTTGCCGTTGATGTTGATTTGTCAAGATTAAGTGCAAAAGGCATCCTGCTTTTCAACTGGCTGTGGCTCACAGAACATATCCCAGGTTTAACATACCAGATTAGAAAGGTGTCACACTGTCAAGTCATACTAAGGCCTTTTCTTTGGGAGAGATTCCCAAAAGCAGTAGATTGCTTTCCTTAGTGGAGATGACAGTAAAAATGTTAAAAGTTGGAAGAAACTTGTACTTTCTAGCAGCTGCTGAAATGTTTAAAAAACAGTGTCTAAGTCCTCTCGAGGTTTTATTTCCAAGATGCAAATGAGTCTCTCTTGGGGAACTGTATTCAGCACCTGTAAAGGCAGCTGCAAACCTACAGGACTGTGACAGCAGAGCCTTGGGCAGAGATGCAAGCATCCATCATTTCCAGAGCATTTAGCTTATTTAGAAGTCTCACCCATGTCCCCAAATCCTCACAGGTTAATCAGTTTATCAAATACATTCACGCAGCTTGAAACCAATCACTTTTCCCAGTCACATCAGCAGCAACCGTACGGTTTCGGTTTTCCACGAAGCCTCTGGGGTATCCACGGTGCACTTTGCATGGCTGTCATTCCAACTCCTGTTCTTTCAACAGTACTTTCACGCTGGGAGTGCTATTTATGCAGCTTCCTGAATTTTTTATAGGGACTCACACCTCCATTTTGGCAGCAGAGTCACACCCTCAAAATTAGCAGTATCACAGCTGTCTTTACCTATTTGGTATATAATTTGCACAGGTGCTTTTCTTTGAAAAACTTGCCTTAAACATCAGGCTGCAGCCTATTTGGATGTACAAAAAAAAATAAATAAAAAAAATGCGTCTCAACACTGATGATTTTGAAAAGGAGATTGTTATCCTGTTCCAGTTTTTTGGGTTATTCCTTTTTTCCAATCTTAAACCTGTGTCCAACAGGAAAAAGAAAGCATTTCTTTTATGTAAAGGTTGCTTCCATGCTCTTTCCCTATGCATGCAATAATCTTTATTGATAGAAACAACTACTAGTTCAGAGCAGGATTACAAAGAGACGGTTACAAAGCACCTAATTCTGGAAGTCCCTAATTAAGTTTACAGTGTCACACAATTTTCAAACTCTGTCTGAAAGGTACCTAACTTTAGAAATCTGTCCATGAGCAGATATACCCTTGTGTGGACAGCTAGACTCCTACAATTCCATATATATATATAGGTTCCTAATGTCCTCCTCAATTTATAGGCATATCCAATGCATCCACAAGAGAATATCAACTATGCTATAGGGCACTATGCTGCATGAGAGGAGAAAGTTGAAGTTGCGAGGGAACATACAGCACTTCAAATGCTACTTGGCACCTTGGTTGGACAACCAAATTGATTCCTAAGATCTGGGATTCATCGCACCTGCTTTTAGACATCAAGAATATTGTTATCCATATCTGAGTGGTCAACTGAGAGAAAGATGCACTTTTAGAATAAAAATCATCTGACTTCTCTTAAGTATCTACCTAAAGCGGGACGAATCATATCCTATAAATGTTTATTTTTTTCTTAAAGGTTAAGAAAGATTATAAGGCCAAGTCAGATATGATTCTGACAGTGTAAGCTTCTAAAGTGAAATTAAGCTCATCTGTCACCTGTTTAATTGCAATGCAGAGAGGAGGCAGAGAAAGAACAAAGTTCCAGCTGTGCTCTGGGAGATGACTGATATGTCAGGACTGCAGACAGGGGAAAAGACAAAAAGAGGATACATTTGCTCACCTTTCCTCCTACTTACAATTTCTATTTTTAATAAAATCCAAAATGTCTGTTTATTTTCAGCATCATTTCTTTGGTAACTTCTGATATGTAGATTATTTTTGACGTTCAGTGTGAAGAATTAAACCTGGATAGGTTGCATGTTATATTTCAGATCCTTCAAAGGTTAAACTTAAGATTTCTGACAGGAAAATTCCTGCATGAAAACTCATTGATTGTGAATGTCCTATGATATTTGCTTAACATTTGCTACTTAAGCAAACTACATACCATATGCACAGAAATCTAGCACAAGAGACAGAGGAAAATATTTGTGATAATAAGTTAAATCTCATTAGCAGGTTCCCTTTGAATTAACTATCAGAAAACTGCTAATTATACTTTTTTTTTTTTTTAATATTGAAGGATAAATGCAATTCAGTACCTAGATCTTCATTTAGTTATATGGATACTAATACTGCATCTCATAATACAACATTAATTTTCTCCTGTACAATGATTAAGAACAAATTTGTTACTGCTAATCATTTCTATCACTGGAAAAGTTGTGTTACTAGAAGAAACTTATTATCTTGTGTTCTTATAAACACCTTTATCCTCAAAGCTGCACATTGACCTCTGAACTCAGCTGACGGTGGAAATTCACAAAATTATGAAATCACAAAAGATATTTAATTTGTTATAATGTCTGGCACTGCTTGATCAAAGTGAATCTGAAGGCTCTAATTTTTAATGTGAAGGGTTCTTCACCTTGTCTGACATTCTGCCAGCACCCTGCCGAATGCAGCCCAGGAGGCTGTGGGCCTTCTTAACCATGAGGGCACATTGCTGGCTCATTGTCAGCTTGTCCACTGGGATGCCCAGGTTCTCCTCAGTAAAGCTGCTTTCCAGTTGGTTGGTGCAGCCTGATGTTGCCTGGGGTTATTCCTCCCCAGATGCCAGACTTGGTATTTCCCATTGTTGAATTTCATTATGTTCTTTTTGGCTAAATTCTCCAGCAAGTTGAGGTCCTCTGAAAGGCAGTGCAACCATTTGGTGCATCAACCACTCTTCCCAGTTTTGCATCATTTGCATCATTTGAGAATGCACTCTGTCCTATCATCTAGGTCATTAATGATGTTAAACTGTATTGGCACCAGTATCTAGCCTTGAGATACACAGCTAGTGACTGGCCTCCAGGTGGACTTCGAGCAACTGATCATAATGCTTTAAAACCAGTAGATCAGCCACTTTTTAGTCCAGTTCACTGCCTACTTATTTAGTCTGTTCTTTGTCAGTTTGTCAGTGAGGATGTTGTGGGGGTAAGTGTTGAAAGCCTTGTTAAAGTCAAGACAAAGAACATCCGTTGCTCTCCCCTCATCCATCCAGCTACTCATCTCATCAAAGACTGTCAGGTTGCTCAGCAAGGATTTCCTCTTCATAAATACATGCCAACTACTCCCAATCATCTTCTTGTCCTCCATGTTTTTTGAAATCTTTAAAGCTTCCTGAGAAGGGGAAGAGGAGAGGGAGGTGCTAATCTGTCTTCTCCCTGGCATCCAGTGGTAGGACTCGTGGTAATGATTCAAAGATGCACCAGGGGAGGTTCAGACTTGGTATTTGGAAGAATTCCTTTACTAAGAGAGTAGTCAAACACTGGAACAGGCTTCCTAGAGAGGTGGTCGATGTCCCAGGCTTGTCAGTGTTTACAAGGCATTTGGACAATGCTCTTAATAACATGCTATAACTTTGTCATCCCTGAATTGGTTGGGCAGTGGGACTAGATGATCATTGTAGGTCCCTTCCAAATGAAATATTCTGATCTCTCTTCCCTTTCCCTTTCCTTCTCTCTTTTCTTCTCTCTCCTCTTCTAGTCTATTCTAAATCATTTCCAGAGTTATTTGCTCTATCACCTTCCCAGAGGTCTAGGTGAGGCTGATCAGCCTGATGATTCCTTGGATCATCATTTTTGCCTTTCTTGAAGATAAAAGTGACATTTACTTTCTTAAGCTAAAATGATGGGTTTATTTATAGTGACTAAAGCACCAGCATGTGTTCAAAGAGAAATCCCTGGCACAGAGATGGAGTGGACAGGGACATCAGTAAAGCCTCAAGCCATCTGCTGTCAGGGTCCCATTGCTATTACTGCTCATCATAAAGCATATGGTTTGAGCAAGTCAGGGCAGGGAGAGCAAAGTTGGACAGAAAAGGTCTGCAAGGTTAATCTATGAAGACGAAGACTGGCATGTCACCCAGCTCTGCTAATTACCAACCCTATTAAAATGCTTAACTAAGACTAGGTGGGAATGCAAAGCAAATGGAGGCCTAGCTTTAGTAGTCTTTTAAACTAAAAACAAACAAACAGACAAAAAATCCGAAGAGCAGTTCTGAAACAGAGCTTGTAACTGTCACTGTTGCTTTCACAGAGAAATCTCACTGAATCTGTAAAAGGGATGTTAATGCTGCCATGCTCTTTCCTGCTGTTTGTTCTCTCTGCTCTCTTCACCTCAGTTGTCCAGCAGAAAATTTAGTCCCTGAATCAATAACACACCCCTACATTCATGAAAATGTTCATTTATAGCCCAAGTGCACCTTTAATTATCCAAATTAATTAATTAGCTTCTGTTACTTGTACAGTGATGACAATTTAGAGTGACAAAATACCCTGTTAAAGTATTTCTTGGCATAGAAAGCAATTCCAGAGGAACAGGGAAGCTTTCTCTGGGACTGTTAAGCTCTACAAATTGTACACATTTTCAGGGTTATCGCCATAAACAATCCTCTCACTTTTCACTAGAAACTCAGACATTTAAACACTTAAAACTAAACAAAATACTAAGACTTTAAAATCTGCTGAATTTCTGTTTTTATTCTTGGTATCTGGTGCTAATTCTCTGAAAATGAGGCTTTTTATAGTAAGCCCTTTAAATCAGAAAGCAGAAGTGGGATATACCTCCCCAAACATCAGGAGGTGAACAGTTGTCCATGCATAGTCATCTAGTAACATATGAAGAGTCCTAGGGTATCAAAGACTTCTGCATGGGATCGGCAGAAATATCACAGGAGCTAGAAGAGATCTGGGCCTTACTAGACTGATCACTGAAGGCAAAGAAGGATACACTTATCCCTCTCAAATGTCAGTAGATGTGCAGGCAAGTGAGCTCAGCCCCAGTTTCCCAGATACCAAAACAATGCTGATTGTCAGTGCTCTTCTACACAGTCTACTCCAGAAGGAGATTCATCTTGCCCTTTAACAGAGATGATAGAGGTGGAATGAATCACAGTGTAAGGCATTTCTCTCTTCTTCAGAAATCTGAATTACTGATTCAGGCTATATAGTTGGTGTTCAGCCTATTAAATTTAGGAGACGATAATGTCATCCAGTCAGTTATTCAGGACTTGATTCAGCTTCCTAACATAAGTGTGTCCTGTTGTTTGACATACCCCAAGCAATCTTGCTCAGCCTCCACTTGTTCATCCAGGACATGATCTTCCTCAGGTCTCATCTGCCATCTGCCTGGAGCTGCCTGGGATATCTCAATCTCACAAATACAACTGGTGCCTGTATTTAAGCAACCAAACCTGGCCCCTTTTAGTAGTGCAATGGGAAAACAATGCTTATGTTCAGTATATAGAGAATTCTTCACCCAAGCACCTAAAGTTATCATGGTAAATCGAGACAGAATGTATTGTGGAACTCTGAAAGGTGCTCACACACTTGGACTCCCAGTTCTAATCAACTCTCACAGATCACACAATTATGCATGAAATATTGAGTGTTACTAAAGGAGTCAGAAATCTAAACAGAACCAGAATTCAGTTGTCCTGACTTCCAAACCTTTGTTAAAATATGCGGCACCATTCAATATGTACCAGGTACACTACTCATTAAAGATCTACGTGGAGAAGATTTCTATTGATTTCAGCTCTAGATGTGACTAATACAAGCTATTCTTTCATACATAAATACTCACGTTGTACCTTCAAAGATCCATGAGGCAGCTCGGGAAATATTCCATGCTGTATGATGATTGCTCTGTCTTTTTGTTGTTTGTCTCTTGTTGTGGAGATCAATACCAGAGATTTGCTCTTACAATAGTTAAGAGCCCTGTTCTAGGTGATTGAATTACTCCATGATAATCTACTCCCTTGAGCTATTACAAAACCTGACTTAATAGTGTTGCCTAAATGATATTTGAATATGATGCAGATGTCTAAATCATGTTGTTGTAACTACATTTTGGTTGCCAGGAAAACAATTCCAATCATTCTTTCACCATTCCTGTTATTATGATAAAAAAGCACCTCTCTGGAAAAAAAAAAAAAAAAAAGAAAAAGAACAAAAATATAAATAAAACCCACCAAAAACAAAAAGCACAGCGAAGAAAAGAAAAACTTCTGAAAACACTTTTTAAAAAACAACTGCTTGACCGTATCCTTGAAACACCATTTTTGCCTTTTTTAAGCAAAGCTGTTGAGTGCACTGCATTGACATTGTTCTAAAATTCTCCTAATCTGATTGAAATCCAGATCATTAAAGAGAAAAATCACTGTTAGTGTCCAAGTCATTATAGGAGTGTGCATTCCCAAATTAACGTAAAAAAGCATGACTATTAAGAGCAAGAACAGTGAGACACTTGTAACAAACTATTTTTGGCTAGGAAAAATAGTCCAAACTTTAAATTGGTGCATGCACTGTGTATGTGCTGAACTGAGGCAAGTCCTCTGGAGGTATCTGCACTTTCCTCCAAGGACAGCATCAAGGACATCTTTGTGACTAGAGTGAAGGCTGCACAGACAAAAGCAAGCACCCATCCAGGGTGATGTCAAAGCTCACACCCCTGAAATGGTTTGTCTCCATGTTTTTAGCCTGTTCGGATGAAATCACACGTTGCAGCACACCCAGACAGGCTGTCTGTCAGCACCCTGAAGCAAGCCCATAAGGCAGCTATGTGGACAGGATGTTAGTGGCAGGTGTAACGTACCATCTGCACAGCCATCTGGAGAGCACCCTTCCTCAGGGTACAGACGTAACGCCAAGGCCTTATTCTTCTTCTACTGACATGAAATTTCAAACAACTCTATCAAAGTCACTGTCCACCTCCCCTCCATGAAGGTATCATTGATGACCACAGAATCAGGGCCCTGACATAAGCTAGAGAGAAGAGTGCTCAGCACTTGGCTGAGTTTTGAGTTTTTCCTGCTAGAGGCTATGATATAGCAGCAACGAAATAAAACCTAGCTGGCAGAAAGAATATATCAAGCTTTTTAATAAATATTTAGTATAACCAGGCAAGATGCCTGGAAAATATGTCTCCAATGCAAAGCATATATACAAAATAGTGCCTTGTTTCTAGAAAACCTTTTCCTGTGAAGGCAATTTCCAGAATATCATCTTTCAGGGCATCCAAAATAGCCCCAAACTTCTTCCTTTCTATTCTGGTCCATCTCTGATGAGCATTAATTAGTATGGGATCACACGATGCAGTGATCTCAAAAACAAGGAGACTTTCAAGGCAAGTAACTCTGATGCTGGAACAAGAATAGGAGCATTTTGGGAACATGGTTTTATTTCTTGTATATAATATAGTCCAACCTAGGATTCTTTTTTTCTGTATTCAGATCCTTTGAAAATTTCTCTGTGGTACCAGTGGAGGAAGAAAATCTAATTATGAATTCTTGCCTACAAACCCAATAAAAATAGTAATACATCCAAAGGTTTTGATCCCATTATTTTTCCATGTCACATGACTTTTCAGTGACATTATCTTATGGCAGTGATGCTGACTCTATGGCACAAATGCTAGCACCAGTGCACAGCGCTCCTGGCTATGTCAGTAGAGTCTAGCTGACTTAAAGCATTCATCAGACCTATCAATAAATATTTTAATATAATCAGGAATGTATACCTTCAATGCAAAATGTATCTAGAGTAACAACTTATTTCTATAAATCTGTTTGCCCTGTAGGTAATTCCCAGCATATATCTTTCACCACATCCAAAAAAGCCAAAACATCTTCCTTACCATTATTCTGGGGCTATTGTGAGAGATGTATCCCATAGGCCATCCCAGAGACTTGTTCCATATATCATGCAAAACTGAACAGCACCTTAGAAAGCTCTGGTTTCTACTCCCCACCCTGCTCACCTGCTGAGATTTTGCCCCAGTAGGGGATTTTGAACACCCAGATGTCAAAAGACTCTAAAATACACTAAAAATGAATGTGATGGGAATATACATTTCTAAAAGCTAGGCTTCAAGTCAATGCAAGCTCTTCTACTTCCTTTATGTTCAACCAAAAGAGACTGGCATTTTAAAGTCAGTTGCAGTTTCATGCAGACAGTGCTGCAACATGACTATTCATCCCACCTCTCAAGAATTGTCTGCCACAGAGTGACTTATTTTCAGGAGAGATTTTCTCATTGCACCAACTACTGACCTCAAAGGAATTGTAGGTAACCAGTTAAGGACAGGCACCTTACTTCTGGATGCATCAAGCTCAGTGAGATGATTCTGCGGTTATTATTCAAATTAGGTTTTTCTAGGAAACTCACTAATGACTTTCAGGTTTGCTCCTTTGTTAAGTATAAAGAGAGAGCAGTAATTTTTCATCTATCTAATACATATGTTAGACCAGGGGTCCTCAAACTATGGCCCATGGGCCAGATACGGCCCCCCAGGGTCCTCAATCTGCCCCTGGTATTTACAGACACCCCCCCAAGTCCCCTCCCTCCCCCCTGCCGGGGGTTGGGGGGGGAACCAAGCAGCCGTAGATGACTGCCTGCCACTTCATCCATGCACCGACCCCCTGTTTAAAAAGTTTGAGGACCCCTGTGTTAGACAGTAAACACATAATTGATGCAATCTTTCCACTCCAGGTTGATATTCAAAACCACCTTTAAGTTTTCTTGACCACTTAGTTGTATCAAATAACTTTCCACGTCTCTTTATACTCACCACAGTTCATCCAGAATTATTTCTGCACACAGGACTATTGTCGCAATTAAAGAACACTGAGTATTCATCTAGTAACCTAGAATATTCTTTTCTCCCTTAGTTAGTGGCTCCATTGTGTCCAAAAATTTTTTAAACTTGAAACTATGGAAGCTAATTCCCCACTTAAAAGCACTTTATTGATCATAAAAACCTTGGCACATGATGACCACAAAACCATTCTAACCTGTACTAAGCTATATTGGCAAATCTGAATGCTGGCCACTTTATTCCACATTTTACTAGTGAAATCAGCTACATGGGTGCAAAAGAAAAAAAAAAAAAAAAAAAAAAAAAAGGACGTTTTTGTCAATATAACTTCCACTACATTAAGGGGTTTTGTTGCCTTGGCCAAAGATCACACCTCATCATACGCCTGTTTCTAATAGCTGTACAAGCAGGAGGTTCCAATGCAGACATATGTATAAACGGGTAAAGGACAGATGTTTTACTAGAAGACCAAATGTTAAGATAGTGAGCAACCTCAGTTCCCATGAATAAAGAGATTTCGACAATTCATACAATGCATCTCTGGTTCAGCAAAGCATTTAAGTATGTGCTTAACTTTAAGCATGTGGCTAAATCCCACTGAAAACAGTAAGAGTTAAATACGTACTTAAACGCATTATTGTAGGAAGACTGGATTACTAGTGTACTTAAAGGCTTTGTTGTATCAGAACTTCTGGCCACCACAGAATTCCCAATTTCATCTATTGTATATCTGGATCCAACATTACAGTTGTCTGGCAAAATGTTTGCACAGGTTAGCACAGCTTACCAAAACCTCACCTGCATCCAGGGGGTAGGCTACACTCATTTTGTTGCAAGGGGTACTCCTTGTATTTCTTCCAAATGTTTTATCACAATAGTAGTGATACTGATGCCAAGAAATTAAAACCTACAAAATCCCTGTCTTGTTAGATCATCCTGCCCTGCCCCTCCCCAATTAGTTTATCCATATGCAAATGTTATAGTTAGGGAATATAGCTCTGGAAAGTTAATAACTTAATCAGTGTATCAGAAGGCTAAATGACATCTCCTGCTGGTTTTCTCAAAAATGCATTTCAGGGGTATTAATGTTATTACCAGACTGATAAACTTTATTCTCTGAGCTCATATGAAAGTTTAAGAGGGGGAAGTAAAGGAGAAGAACGATTATATTTGTTTTATACACAGGGGGAATCAGGGACTATGCCATGGCTCCCCTTGAAATAAATTGTGTTTGCTCTTTTTCTCACTTTTGGCATTTCCAGGTGCCTGTCTGTTTTTAACATCTTCTTCAGCCTCAATAAATTTGTTGAAACAAGACTCTGTCATACATGCAGTGAGTCACAGCTGAAAAATAAAAGTAATCCCTCAGTGGGATAAATGTACTTGAGCTGGAGACCAGGAAAAAATGTATTGGTTTTTAAAATTGATGGCAAAACACTTTAACAATTTTTGTTCCAAGCTTCTTTTGTTTTGAAACTGTCACAGAATGTTCACTGAATGTTTTGTAAGCAAAACAACTCACTCCTAAGGCTATAAAAACAGTACTTTGGAAAAATGGTACTTTCCTAATGATGATTAAAAGAATCTGTGAACTCAGGGGAAATCATTAGTTCAGATCAAGCTCTCGGGTCACATTTTCATTTGAGGAGGTATAAATTATTTGCTGCGCTGATTTCTTGAACCACCTCCTCACCAGGACAGACATGGGAGGTCAGGAAGAAGTGGCATTATCTTCCTGCATGGGCAAACCCAGGGCTTAGGCATGAGCATCTATCTGACACACTTCCCCCTCCTGGTTCATGGTAATCCATTGCAGTCCCTCAAAATACCTTCCCCAACCTCTTTTAATATGTGCTCCCACTATCTTATTTTTATCAGCATTTATTGGGCACTTGAGATGACAGCAAGTGCACTGCACAGATAGCCATGACCGTTGCTTATCTTGGCAAACCTGGGGTAGAACGTTTTGGACTGAAGAGAGTCACTGACAAAACAGACTCAAGAATTTGTGTAAGGACAATTTTGAGGAACTCGCGTTCTGCAAACAGGTTAGGTGAGGCTGGGCCTTGGCATACAGCACAGTCCCTCTGAAGGCCCAGGGCTGTGTGGTTGTTTGGTCAATGTTCTGATTAGCTTCAGTGGAAGTATTTAAGCAATGTCTGTAGGGTCGTGCCATGGTTTAACCCCAGCTGGCCACTAAGTCCCACGTAGCCACTCACTATCCCCCTGGTGGGACTGGGAGAGAGAATTGGAAGAATAAAAGTGAGAAAACAACTTGTGGGTTGAGGTAAAGACAGTTTAAGAGGTAAAGCAAAAGCTGTGCACTGAGCAAAGCAAAACAGGGAATTCATTCACTATTTCTCATCAGCAGGCAGTCCGAGTCCAGGAGAGCAGGGCTCCATCACACATAATGGTTACTTGGGAAGACAAACGTCATCACTCCATATGTCCTCACCTTCCTTCTTCCCCCAGCTCTATATGCTGAGCATGATGCCATATGGTATGAAATATCCCTTTGGTTAGTGTGGGTCAGCTGTCCCAGCAATTTCTGTCCGCTCCCAACTCCTTGTGCCCCCCAGCCCCCTCGCTGGTGGGGTCAGGTGAGGGGCAGCAAAGGCCTTGGATCTGTGTGGGCACTGCTCAGCAATAATGAAAACATCCCTAAATTATTAACACCAGCTTCAGCACAAATCCAAAACATAGCCCCATACTAGCTATGATGAAAAAAATTAACTCTATCCCAGCCAAAACCAGCACAGGTCAGGTCTTAGAACTGGATTTAATTAGTAGTGCCTTATTGTCTAGCCAGAGATGGCTTGATGATATCTATTCCAGACTTGAGTCTCCAGGAAGCTGACATAGGAGTCTCTTCCCGCCCCCCCCCCCCCCCCCCTTCTCTATTTCTACTATCTCTTGCCATCATTTGCAGATGTTTTTCTTAGCATGTTATCCATAGGTAACACTAAGATGGTCTTCATAATCTGTCTTCTGTTTTGTTCACTATAAATATGAAGTCTTATTATTTATTTCATCCCTCAGTGCCTCCCACATTTTCAGCTGCTCCAGCTCTTGCTAGAGGTTCTCCCTCTGCTGCAGCATTGCACTAGTCTACTTTTCATTCTTTTTTTGTCCTAACCTATGAAAAAAAATCTAAAAATAGTTCTGTTAGAAAAAAAGTAATTTCTTCACGTTCTCAATATATCACAGCAGATCTGTAAGGGGTCACTGAATGCATCCAAAATGCCTATGTGAAGTAACACAGTCAGTGGTAATGTACAGTATGTGAAAGGATAGGATCTCCCATTGTACACCCTCTGTAGCACTGGGAAGACAGAGATCTGCTAAACAGTGATTTTTAAACATAAAATAACATTAGTGTGTGTCTTCGTAGTAATTTATTATAAAATAAAGGGTAGATTTTCATGACAACCTCCAACAAGGCTTGAATAACATAAGATTCAACAGAATGATTTAATCAGTTTTAAAACTTACATAATAACTATACTTTGTGTCTTTCATAAGAATATCATAAACCTAAGAAACTGCCACTCACTCTCATTGTTCTCTTGAGTGTGTAGTTATTATTGCATAATATATATGTTCCAGCTGGAGCTCCTGATGTAACTATCTTTCCTTAATCAGGTCAGCTCTTAAACATCAGCTTCAGTGGGTCATATACACATATTTACTTTTTGCACATGCTAAAGAGCTTTTGTCAGAAGCCTTTTGCTCAAATGCAGCCAGGTTTATGCTCTTGGTATTGCTGACCTAGGCCAGTGCCAAAGCTGAGAAGAGATCTGAATTCTCATGTCCTTGGAAGAAATTAATCTCACGTAACTTTAGGGATGAGATTCAATGCCAGGCACTCACAGTTGACTTCAGATGCCTACAGCTTTAGAGTCTACATGTAAGCTCCAAGTACCACCAATATAGACACCTATACTTGATCAGATAGATGAATCTCTTTCTAGACTCCATTGGCTGTATTGACTAGAGATGCATAACAACTGCCTAAACATATGTTCCTAGTACTAATTAATCCTCCATAGAGGCTTACAAACATCTGTACAACCCTGGCAGCTATGACACAAGATCTATGGGAGACATCTGTCATTGTGGAGTAAAACACGGAGGCCAGCTGATACCCTTAGTGTATTTCAGCTGACTTTACATGCCTACGTGCAGGCAACTGAAACCAAGACTTTCATTGACAACACCCATTGGAGAGTTTGGACAAGTGCATATCCCTACATGTGGTACATTTAAATTTATGTTTCTTAATCTTATGCTGAATGCCAGCTAGGCTAGGGTTTTGCCTTCAACTCAGAATGAGATATCCAGAACCAGTGTCTTACATTGCTCAGATTACTGTCCATCGTGACACAGAGGTAGGAGTGCTGAGGCTGACATCTCATTATCAATAACTCAGGTTTGCATTAGGCAGTCAACCTCACTGTTGCAAAATCTTGGCCAGTATATCCTGACTTTCTCCAGATCTTGTTGTCTTGGCCTTGGTTCTGCATTGCTCAGTGATGTTCTGGTCACAGCAAAACTACAGATGGTTTAAGACTTCTCTCTAGTATAGGCAAAAACTAACCTTGCAGCCTTAAGGGTAAAGACAAAATAGTTAATATGCATCTCTTTCTGCTCCCATCTCTTTTAACTCCTCTGTTGGGATGGTCCTGCACCAGGCAGGAAGATAAGGCCAGGGAAGGTACTGGTGTACTGGGTACACAAGTGGCAGGGCCATGGCCACGCATTATTGCAGCAAGGAGGCTCAGTTAGTCCTGCAGCCTTCAGAGGGGACGGCATGTGCAGGTGCTGCTGGTCTCACTGCTACATAGTATCTTCTTCTCTATGACAATGATTACAATATCTACCTGTAAAATCTGGAAGAATGACTGGCCTTGGACTACGTGCATGTACCTTTCCAAATCTTCCTTGTCAAACTCCTTGTAGTCCTCTAAAAATGCCATTTTTGTCCTTTTTAGATTTTTTAATTATCAATTTATTTCTTACACAAAAATATTAGCTTAGAGGAAGGGGGCTGGAATCTTTTATCTATTCAAATTTCAACCCTTTTACTGAAATCTGAATAAATTATGTCTGGTTTACCTTTGTCTCTTTACTCAGAAATGGTGTCAAAGAACTTGAATTCCTCTGAAGCAGTTGCCCACTTTTGAACTCAAGCCTATTCTTTATCATATTAAACATTTTTGAAATGCTGCTTAATCCCCACCTCTTATCAAAATTTCCAGCACCTTTCCTGCAGACAAATCACAGGCTTAGGAGCTCCTCAGTCTCTGGAGTTAATCTTACAGATATCTGATGTCTGGAGTCTGTCTGAAGCACAGACACAAAAATACGTTCCCTGCTGCAGAATCTGTTTGAACCTTTCAGTTGTCTGCTCTGTATCGTCAGTCTTCAGCACAGTGCTTTAAAATTAACAGGTGTAATATAGTTCCTGTAAAACAAGCTCCAGCCTTGGCTTAAAAGAAAAGGGAAAGAAAAGGGAAAAACCTTCAGAGTAGCAAGTCTAAGCATTTTGTGCTTTGTCCTGGAAAGTGGTTTAGTCAATTCAGTTGTTATGTCAATTTAATATTGAGTGTGAACCACCAAGGAACTGTAAAAATCCCATCTCTTATTTGGGCAGAAGCAGTACGTGGGGACCAGATATTACCATTTTGGCCTGTCCAGAATCAGGAATAGCATTTGCATGGGACTGAAGTGTATGAAAATTCAATGAGCTGTTCTCCCAGGGTGTTATCTGACAAATACTAAGTTGGCATTCTGATAACTTGCTACATTCACAATATTTTTTTCATTATTACTTGCATTGCAGGTATACCTAGGAGGCTCTCTTGAGTTGTATTTATTATCCATAGTAGGTGTACATCTGAACCGGGCCTTCAGAACAATCCATGCTGCCACTTAAGGAACTATTTGGTTTTAGTTTAAAAGTTTTTCTCTTTCCTTTTGATATAAAAGATTGATTTAAGCATTCAACTCATGATTGCCTTGAACATGGCCTACTGTGGCTTTGAAAATACCCACCTTTGATTATTTTACTGCACATATTTTATTTGTAAGATGCTGATGCAAAGAAGTAATGGTGAATGGGCACCCTTTGTACTGCACAAATGTGAACAAAAAGATGCTCGCTGCCCCAAGGAATTTGTACTTTCAGTATAAAAGAGCAGGGAGATGTACAGAAGCAGGCCGGGAGGGCTGACAACTGGGCAGGGTTTCTTGTTTACCTGCTAAAGTTCTGACAAAACAACACTGCAATTCATTCAAATGAAAGGCATAAGTTATTATATCTTTACTGCCTTAATCCTGGTTTAACATATTCTCATTCTTTTAAACTGTGATCAATATACGTTTTTATTATGTTTCTGTTCTGATATTTTAGGCCTGAAAATTTCTTTCTCCTGTTCTTATTTATAACCTTTTATTACAGACTATTCACACTGGTCTCTTTTATTTCCACGTTTATTAGCAGAAGCAATCCTTATGGACAACAGTTTTTCTCTGAAAGGCCTATCTCTCCTTCACTACCCCATCCCAATTGCATTGTATTCACTTGTACCGGGCCTGCGGTGCGCTGGCAGCGGGGGCCGGGTGTCGGTGCCGCGGGCAGCTCCCCCCGGCCGGCAGAGCCGCTGCCCCCCGGCTCCAGGCCGGGCCCGCCGCTGGCCGAGGCCGAGCCCCGCAGCCGCGGGGGCAGCGCCGCGGGGAGAAGGGGCTGAGAAGGGGAAAAACCCCCGCGGGGGGGAACAGCGGCGGCAGCCAGGGGGGCCGGGAGGGGCGAGCGGCAGCCCCGCAGCCCCCCGGGGCAGGGCCGGGCCGGGCCGGGCCGGGCCGGAGGAGGCCGGGGGGGCTCCGGGCGCCGCAGCAGAGGCTCCCCGGCAGCCCGCGGGGAAGGGCAGGGCAGGGCAGGGCAGGGCAGCCCCCGGCGGGGCAGGCTGTGCCCCTCAGCCCACGGAGCCCGCGGGGGAGCAGCTCCCCCCCGCAGCCCGGGGCAGGGGGTGCCCGCAGGGGGCTGTGACCCGCGGGGGCCGCGCCGGAGCCGGCTCCGGGCAGGGCCCGTGGCCCCGCGGGGAGGAGCCCGGGCCGGGGCCGGGCTGCGGGCAGGGCCGGTGCCCCCGGGGGGGCTGGAGCCGGCTGGGCCTGAGGGGCTGCGCCCCGCGGGGGGCCCCGCGCTGGGGCCGGGCAGGGGGTGAGGACCCTCCCCCGGCGGGGCCCGGGCTCGGCGCCGTTGATGGAGAAGAGACCGAGAGTGGAGCAGGGCCCGGGGAGAAGGGAGGGGTGAGGGGAAGGGGTCCAGAAGGTTTGGGTTTATATCTTATTATCCTACTCTGATTTTGATTGGTAATAAATTAAACTAATTCCCCCGAATGATGTCTGTTTTGCCTATGACGGTAACTGGTGAGTGTCTCCATGCCCTCCCTGTGCCCGACGCCCCACCGTTACAAACCACCCCCATGCCCCCGGCCCGGCTGAGGGCAGTGACATGGGGGCACATTGCCGGCCCGGGGCCAACCCACCACATCAGTATATCCAAAATGCCCCCTATGTATCATAATCTTATCAAAGGTAATGGGTTTTTTTTTACAATACTGTAGTTTCTATTGGGGTTTTTTTTGTGTGTGTGTGTTTTGGTTTTTTTTTCTACGGCTCTTTCATGGCCTAGTTGTTCTTTCCTGGCTTTGGGCAGCCTGGCGCATACCCTTGTTTATTTTCTAAACAAGCTCCCACCTTCTAACAGCCATTGTCTGTTCAGTCCCAAGACTAAATAGTTAAACTGTGCAGTAATGTATTGCACACAGTAAGGATAACAAGGACTTGAGTTACATGTTTCTAAAAACAACCAAAGAAACAGCCCAATGAAGTAGTTATAAAAAAATAACAAGCAAAAATTTGGTATTTTTGTTCCTCTTAGAACTGAGGTATAATCACCTTATGTGAATGTAAAGGCAAATACAGAGAGCAGAAGAAAACTCCGATGAACACAAAGCCCGTAATTAAGAACCCAATATTCCTGATAAACATCAAGCCTTATGCAATTATATTCTGCTAAAAGAAAAAAATAATCATTAAAAAGGTCATTTTTAGCTCTTCTTAGTATAGTTTTTTAGGGTTTGAGGAGGCTGTGATGCATGCGTGGGGCCCGGGGGAGACCCATGGCCAAGCCGTATGTAGCACCCCTGGAAGAGCAGAGACGCAGCCTATCTGCCTGGTGGGTCTGTCATAAAACTGTGTGGAGCCGTGACTGCTGGTATGTGGGGCAGAGTTTAGTGCTTGTGCCTTTCTCACTTAGCTGTATAGAGATAGCCATGGCATTTCCAACTCTTTTTTTTCCTTTCCCAGGAGAAGAAACACAACTCAGTAAATGGCAAAGCATCCAACAAGATGATTTTAATGATCCCTTCTGGTCATGATCTTTTCCTGACGCCTTCATTATGGTCCCTTCATCCATCAAGCTAAAAAATCAGTCTGTAAATAGAAATACTGAGGGGGATAACTAAAACTTTTCCAATATTAACTATTTCATACCTCTGTGGAAGTCTAAACTCTGATGAACTCTGCTAACAGGACTGGGTAAAATCAAGCTCTTTTCACTCCAAAATGTTATCATCCATCAATAGAAAGGAAGTGTGCATATTCACTCTTGTTTTCTAGTGAGATACGTGTGAGGGATCAAACACCAGCAGTCAATCACATTCTTAGGACAGTTTTATCAATGTGCAAGTCATACACAACTCTTTCAGTGAGGAACCAGAATTAAACTGATATAACAGTTCCTGTGATATCCTTCTGAGCATTCAAAACTACTACACATTTTATGTCTCATTAAGTTTTCTGCCTCTCTTGCCATATAAGTACATTATCCATAAACCCATAAGATTGCGTTCTCCTAGAGTGCATGCCTGCTGTTATTGTATCAGTTCTCCAAAGCTCCTGGTATTTGCATATGCAAATTGTAGCTATGATGCAATTTTCTGTTGATGGACATATTCCTGCTGTTAATATCCACAGACGTCTTGATGTGTGTCTGTTGTTTTATCTGTTGCCTCCAGTCTACCATAAGTCTCCAGCCATATTCATTAGATTCAATTAGTGACATTCTGCCCTGTGAGAATCTGTCAATATAAAATAGGCACAGTAATACGCAGAAAATTGTGAAAATAAACACTTTTAAAAATAGCATCAGATGACTGAAACCACAGTAGACTAAGATCCATCAGTTCCCATGTACTTTACAGATCATTCTACAAAATTCAATCGAAATATATAATAATAAATAAATACATATGATTTAAATAAATAAAACCTATAAAATAAATAGAAAATATGGAAAGAATATGGCAGAACATAACAGTGTCATTTAATCCATTACTCTAAAACAGGACTGCTGACACACCTATGTTTGATGGGTTTCAGCATTCATATCTTTTTGAAAATGGTCTTAATATTTTTTCTCATGTTTATTAATAATAGCATTTCTTGATTTTTTCAGAATGTTCATCATTTCCCCTCTCTATACCTCTGAATATTTCCATTCTTCTAATTTTACCTGATCCACATTCACCATTGCAGATGTCTCTCCCCAAAGTTTTCAGCCTCTGGTCAATTTTAAAGAGCACACTTTTATTTTTTTTTAATTACTTTTGGTCAAACATCTATTTTAAATGGAAAAAATATTTCTGTCCGTGTCCTGGTTGCTTTCAGGCTGTTTATTTAATTCATTAAGATCATTTTGAATTTTAGTCTTGTCCTCTGACATGCTTTCAGTTCCCATAAGGTTGATGTCATCTATGGATTTAATAAGCATAGACTTGACTTGATTATGTAATTTATGTCATTAACAAATCACAGTGAAGGGAACTATGCTTGCAGTTGGACAGGGAATAAATGATAACTTTACCTGGTTGTGTGCCACTCTACACCCTTCTCCAATGGTAATTTTACTTTTGATGTCTCTCCAGTTTGCTTGCAAGAATGGAATGTAAGGCAATGTTAAAAGCATTAGTGAAAACAAGATTTATTATTATTATTATTATTATTATTATTATTATTATTATTATTATTATTATTATTATTATTATGGCTTCTTCTTTGTCTACATCACCCATTATTCTTTCATAAAAGGAAATTAGAATGATTTGACAAGGTATCTTCTCCTTGGCAAACTCACTTTTGATGTTACTCTCCTTGTTTTCTTCCAAGTGCTTGCAAGTCACTTCTGACTCTTTGTTTCAGATTTTTTCTAGGTTGTGAAGTGAAGTTGACTTGTCTATAAATTTACACTTAATTTTTTCCTCTCTTTATACAGGTACATATTAAGATTGCTCCTTCCAGTCCAGCAATACTTTGTATATCCTCCACAAATTCTCAAAGACAGCTGCTAATGTTTCTGAGCATATTCTAGCCCATACTGAGATCAGGAGCAGAAGGCCTAGACAAGCTGAAAACCTGCAATATACCAAAATACCATCCAACATGATCTGTTTCTGTTCTAGGCTGAGCTGTTTTCCATTGTTGCCAATAATGAGTTTGCCACTTGTCATATGTAAGCTTTATAATGAACAGTGGGAAAAAAAACCCCATCCTTTACTTCTTCAGTTTTCCTTACATGATTTAGTGATAGCTATTCCCTTGCACTGCATAAAGGTCTTTCCTTTGGGCCTTCTATTGCTACTAATCCAGGCAAGGAATGATTTCTTGTTACCTCCAGGTTTTTTTGCTAGCTAGAGTTCGTTCTGTATTGTCCATTCTGATTTTTTTCCTACCTGCTCCTGGTGCTCTGTATGTGTGCTTAATGATCTGTGCTTGCCTCTCCTTTATCCATAACTAATGTTTAGAGTGAATAAAGACTTCATAATTTAGCCAAAGGTCTTTAATATTTTTTTAACCTTTGTCTTCCCTGAAATACTGTGATTTATTTGAAAACTACAACTACTCTTGGATTCTTTTTTGTTTTTTTATTTTATGAGATCTTATCATTTATGTCTCTATCAAAATCTCCTAGGTTTAGAAGTTGTTAGTGGCACATAGAAAGACAGAAAAAAAGAACGCAGAATTTAGGATAAACTGAACTGGAAGTATCCCTGTGGGATCCCTCTGCTCGTACTAAAGCCCATTTGCAGGTAAGAATGCAGTCCTGCCCTACCTACCCAGCTGAATCAAGTCTATACAGTTACAGGGTTTTCTGCTGCTGCGCTAACCACTTTGGAGCTGCGGCTCCCCAAAGCACTTGGCATCAACAAATGAAAACAGCTACAGCCTGCTGAAAACACCATGTTCGGTTTTGCATTCAGTGTGTAAACTGTAAGCTGGTTTCAACCATATTTTGTTACCCTTTGAAATGTTTCCTCAATAGTAGGTTGCACCATCTGTTGCACTGTTTGCCTGCATGTTTTGCTTGTTAAACTGCTCCCCCAGCAGCACACAAAAGAGGAAAAACAGCGGTGATGCCTTTCAGGAGCATCTCTCTGTCCTCCGCCTACCTCCTCTCACCCCAGTGTTGCACTGCACACAACAGATGCTCCTCTAGTCCTACCTCATGCTTATTTATTTTAGGACCTAAGCCAAAGTCCACTGTAAAACCTCAGAGGCTTTAAAATGTGGTCATCTCCTCCCTTGTGAAGCCCATATGTATGCTTTATGTGCTAAGGACAGGAAACACATGCCACAGCAGAATGTGAAGTTGAATCACCTCAGGGTTCACCAGGGAGCATGAGCTCTCCCACAGCTCATCCTGAACACCCATATATGTAAATATGTGTATTATGTAAATATGGAAGTCCAATGTTGATCAGATGTCAATAAACTTCCTTCTCTCAATAAAACTACAGACAGAGTGATACTTCCACCACCGTAGTATATATTCTGTCTCCTGGCTAAATGCTGACATACTGGCATGAAAGGAAGAATACTGTCTCAGTATAGGTAATGAAGCAGGGCTTTTCTTTCCTTACCATCAGTTGCCCTTCATCCGTAGTATCTAAGCAGCAGTAAAACCTTATATCAGCTTTGCTTCTTTCCTGGTGGGTTTGTTTTTTTTTTTTTTTTTTCTTTTTAACTGAGCAAATAACATGCAATGATTTTACATGAAATATTCTCTGAAATGTGTTGACAAAGCCTTGCACTGTACTATATAATCCCAAATTATTCACTTCATGAACCATATGAATGATGGGAGAAAGGGGAAACCCAGTGAATAACACACTCAAATATCACTGCAGAATGCTCTGAGTAAATTAAGCAACCCAAAGATATTCAGCCAGCTTTGCTCTGAATAACATGATATAGTTTCCTCATGGCTTCAAGCCACCTGAGCGACAGGCATCAGTGGGGAGCTGAACTCATTGAATGGGAAATGCTTTTTCAGGAGGTACATTTGCCTTGAGTCCCAACACCTACTGAGAAATTTCATCCTGCATGAGTACAAGACCTGAATATCCTTTACAGAGAAATAAGTACCTTTTCTTGTGCCATCTTCTGCCCAAGGGTCATACCCATCGCACATGGCCATAGGATTGATGTGATACATTAATATAACTATTTTCTCCCTACAGCTTCTATCTTAGAAAAGTAATGTCACATCCTTGCTTTTTATTGAATTCCTAGACAAGAGATTGTCATACAGAGAACTATAAATATTACCCTGCTACCCAGTGCTGGATAGTAAATCAATTTTTAAAAAAACTCAGCAAGGTCACCACAGTTGAAGCTTGATGGCAGAATCCAAAATATTTCTCATGAAACAGGGTGGCATCCAACAGATGAGGGAGACGTCCATATATGAAGTAGTTACTCCAGGCTTTCTGTGTAATAGAGAAAAGCAGGTATTTCTAGAGTGAAATTAGTCTCATTCAGAGTAGACATTTGAAACAAAACAGATGAATCATATTCTAAAATGCCTATTATTCTCCATTGACTGTAAATGGAAGCTAAGATGACTTGCCTTTGATGCAGAGACTAAACATATGGACACCTAACCTGAATCCCACCCACAACCCTGGCTGCACAGGAAGGCAGGTACAGGCTCAGTAACAGACCTATGTCATATAGTGTGGGAGCACATACCACACCAGCTGGTGCTAATGTTCCCTGAGCTTCCCTGGGAAATCTGTCCCAGTATTTCTGTGTCCAATATGGTGAACGAGATACCAAGAGAAGATCTGGCCTCTTGGAGTTTATTTCCTCCTTTACAAGCTTTTCCAGGTGGCTGAGCCCCGATCAAATATTTATAGAACTAAATATTTCTCTTCTCAGCGGGAGGGAAACAGTAAAAGTACAGATCCCAATTTGTTTTTGCAGAGGGCTGGAAATAACGACAAACTGGTCATTAAAACTAATCCTCTTTTTCTTTTTTCTTTCTTGCATTCTTTGCAGATGCAAATAAACTTTCCAAGGACGAATCTAAATCCATAAATTTCTCTCTCATAAGAAGGTTAACAGGTGAGTAAGGTTGTCTCAGGAAATCTGCACTGCCTGTTCTACTGCAAATATTTCTTGGATTATTACCCATAGCATTTGGTAGATCCCAGAAGTCCCCATCATTAAGCAGGACCCCACATAGTAGCATCTGCACAAACACAGATGAAAAAAAAGACCCTTTCTCCAAAACATTTATGTTCTAAGGCAAGAGACAAAACCAGACAACTTGTCTTCAGAAAGTGAGGTCATTTAAGATCCATTGTCTGTAAAAATACATTGTAGTTACAGTTATTTTAATTAATGAAATTATGTTAGGAGACATTCCTGGGCACAGGAACTCACAGAGCTAATACTTTTCTGGGCATGTTTCTGTTCTACATACACTGAGTTTATTAAAACTAATTTCTGGACAGGGTTCAGGTGTACAATTGTATGTGGCTGGCCACCCTGTTTTGGAGAAGAACAGCATACATGGTACAGAAATGGGCTGTTTCAAAAGTATCAAAAAGCAGCCATAGGTGTATTTTATTTACCAGAAATGACATAGCCTTAGGTCATCTCTTCCTCAAGTAATTGGCTAACTAAAATACAGATTTTTTTAGACTTTCAAGAGGTGAAGATCCTTTCCAGGAGAACATCAGTCATGATTATCCTAGGCAATTTCAATTGTAATGAATGAGTAAGTGACTGCTTGTATTACTAAGCCACTCAGAAGAATTCCCAGCTTTCAAACTCACAAGGAGATGAGCCAGAGACATGTTGAAGACTCTTTTGCTAATGGCAGCCCCTCCTGTTGCATGTCATTTGCTCAGTGACACTGCTTTCCTCAAGGTGTAGCGCTGCAGACTTCCATCATTCAGATATTAGTCAAAAAGTCCCCTGAGGAATATCTTTTTTCTGACTCAGAAATCTGCAGTTCACTTTTCTCTACCAGTCAATATAAGGAAAATTATTTATTAGTCTTTGGAATAAGTTATTTTTAATTCCTATTATTTTTTTCAGCACGGGGCTACCACAGAACTTGACATAGATCTAAAAAGCCTACTCCTACCAGCATATAAGGACAAAGAGCTATACTGTGACTGTCTTCCCTAGTAGTCCCAATTTAGTCATCCTAACTGTCATATCATCTAGGTGAATGAGCAATTCAGTTCAGTTCCAACCACCCCTGCCAGACACTTTCAAAAAATTCAGTAAAAAGATGTTATCACAATCTGTGAATTAGATAGAAAACAGTCCAGTTTTCTCATAATATCTAAAATACGTTGTACTTTTTCTAGGTCTCCACCTGGAAGTTTGGAAGCTTAGGAAAATGGAATAGTTTGAAGATACTCTACAGTCTTCAGAGGAAAAAAATAAAAAGAAAACTTAAGTGTGAGCTAAGTGTAGCTAGAGCCTAACACCTGTGCATTCATTCTTTCTATCCAACCTGCTGAAATGATAGAAACTAAATTATACTTTTACAGAGGGGTTTTGTTAAGCAACAAACAATGTATGATTGGACAGGCAGTATCAGCAAAACTTTTGTCATGAATGATTAAATTGCAGCTTATTCCAATACTGCATTAATAACGACAACCAAAAGATACAGAATATTGCAAGTCAAAACATGGACAAGAAAGAGGCCCTGGCTCCTTTTCGTTATGCAGGGTGCCATTAGAATTCTGTTCCTACCAAGTCCCTTTTATGTCTGCAGAGGAGGTTCAGGTCAAGGACGTTTGCTTAGCTGAAAGATACTGGCATTGGTGCTTGGATAGCGAAGAATAAAGGCAGATGGAGATTAGAAGAAAATTAAGTGTTGGATTGATGTCATGTAACTTCAGAGGCCTACAATGACGAGTCCATCTAAACTAGTTGCCTTCAATCCCATTATAAGAAGTGGAAAGGAACAGACACTTGCAGGTACTAGCTGAAATTTGGGTCTGATTTACCAGCATGTCATGTCACATGAACCCCACCAGACTGATCAACACAATCTGAACAAAATGACAACGATTTGGCCAGCAGGGAACTGAGCTAAGTAGTGACCTGTCGGGTTTTTTGTAGCTGTCAGGGAACAGCACAGTTTAAGATGTCATGTGAAAGAGAAGAATGAGGTGCCATAATGTTCAGGGGAAGCCTTTCCAATACTTTTACAATATAGCAACCGACACCTCAGGAAACCAAGACACAGCATGGAGGATTTGAGCAATCAAAAACAATCCATGTGTTGGTGAATGCAGATCTTATTTTCTCAGAGGATTTTCAGGGAAAAAAACAACAAACCAACAACTTTAAAAAACTGAAGGACTATTATTCCAGTTCTTAAGATTTTTAAATCATGAGCTTGAAAAAAACACACAGCTCCACAAGCATTGGCAGGTGCCATGTCTGATTTCCGTTTAGATTTCACACTGTGCTCTAACTGTCACATAATGAAATAATGTAGCTGTTAAAAGCTCATTGATTTTATTTACCTTTCTGATAAGTGGGAATTCAGTGCTACTTACCACCCAGTAGGACAGTATTTGCATACAACCTTTTGTGGAATTTCATTTATTTTGATTTATGAGAGTTCTGAAATCATTGCACTCATGTTGATAGCAGCAAGAACAGATCAGTCACTATAAACAGTCCAAACTTATGCTAGAGACAACATTAATTCTGTTTGAGCAGTTTTATTTCAGCTTGAATCATCTTTCCCAAGGCAACACACAGAGTCTTCGATAATGCCCCAAAGATCTTGAAGTAAAACCAACAGGAGGAGATAGGAATTACAGTAGCCTCCATTTTATATTTTATCTCTCTTTTTTTTTTTTCCAATACAACCTAAGCATACAGAAAATTTATTTTAATTTAATTAAGGATCGGAGCATTCATGTTGCACTGTAATTGTCAGGGAGCAGCAGGATCCAGCTGCTCCCTAAGGGAGGAAGTCCAGGAGCTGAGTGTGATTACCACAGTGCGGAAGGTGCCCAGCTGCCCCAAGGTGTCCCAGGGGGTCAGGTGGGACAAGGGGAGAAAGAATTAAACTCGGGTCAGCCCTGATGGATGCCAGAGGTTGTACAGCACCGAGGTGGAAGGCAACGGTGGATTAGGGTCATGCCCAGTGAGGGGAACCAGGGTCAGGTCCAGCCCTGAGACAGCCTGGCAAGGGCATGGGAACGGAGACCAATGTCCTACAGTGTCAGTGGGGCAGGGGTGATGGCCCTGGGGGGCTGAGATGGGGTCCTGGGCCGTGGGCAGGGTGGGGAGAGGCCCTGGGGGTGGGCAGGGCCTTTAAAGCCTAGAAGGGCGCTCAAGGCCCTGACAATAAGTACTGTAACACTACTTCTGTTTATGAATAATCGGTCAAGTCAAATGTGTCAAGTATAGATTACATACATGTGGAACATTGCTAAAGAAAGATTTTTTCTGACATATGTCTGAGTAACTAATATATTATGCCTCTCCAGTACTGATTATATATTATCCAGGAGACTGGATATTCCAAACCTGCCGAGATTTAAAGGCTAATGTTTTCTAACTGGGGAGAGACGAGGAAAGTTCATTTAGCATGATGCCATTTCTAAAATTGAGCTTTGACTGCTAAGCCTACTTAGCCAAATTCTCAGGTTAAATATAAAAAAGATTACTTTTTTTATTTTTTTGGTGTTCAGCCTTAAGCTGGCAAAATCAGAAATTCATAGTCTGAATTGGCACTGTTTTCTGAAAATATCTGTGAAGAATTATCAGTGACACCTCTTCTCTGCAGGTTTTCTTCACTTTCTGTAACCATTCTGACACCACAGATGACACGCAAGCACCTAACACACACACAGACATACAGGGGAGAAGGGACTGCAGACATTTGGGATGTAGGATAAAAGGCTGTCGCTATCCCTCAGTGGACATACACGCCAGCTGCAAGTGGGTGAAGGTCAAAGGATCTAACCTGTAAAAGCGAGGCAAAGAGAGCACTGCTGTGGCTTCACACTAATATTTTCAACCACAACAAGCCGTTGTGCAGAAGGTCACCCTCTGTGTAGTTTTGGGGAAGAGGATGGTGGTGTTAAGGCTGGTAGCATTAATATCATAGTCTTAAGGAGCACTGAATGGTATTTCTCAGTGGTTTCTTCTTAGGCAGCAATAATCATTCTTTACCTAGAACTTTCACTTTTTAGGAGTGTAGAGGAGATCTGTTTTGCTGGTTTAAAACCTGCAGAAGATCCTGAGGATTCTTGCCTTCAGATGGTCAGCTGCCGTGGGCCTTTAATTCATTTCTTTGCTGGCTCTCGGTTGAATAAGGGATTACAGCACCGCTGTGATGTGCTACTGGACAGAAACTGCCAAACTCCTGAACACAACATTGTGCCTAAAACTCATCCTTAACTGGTGCATGAATCACAAGTGTTTGTGTTCACACTAGCTTCCTTTATGTGTGGATCTCACCCAACACGTCACCAGTTTTGAAGGCTCACAGAGGTTTGGCATAGAAGGAGATTCTCCTTTGAAATAGAATGAAAAATTAACTCTGTCTGAAGAACCCCTTGCCACAGTGAAGACTGCCGATGCCCCACCTCTTCAGAGACTGTAGAGTGTTTCTTGTCCTTCACTTGATGTGATGATAATTATATACCTGTCACCTTACCGACTTCTTTTAGCATGCAACTTTCAGATTTTCTGCAACAACCTACCACTTAGTTCTCTTCCACTTTTTAAATAGTGCTGACTGGTAGTTTTTAATTAAGACTTGACAGTTGAAATTTGCATTCCAAAAGCCAGCTGAAGGTTCTGGAATTGGATTGTCTATTATTTTATAACACAGAGCATTCTACTTGCACACAACCCTATCTAGCAACCATGTCCTTATCAGGACCTTCCTAGTTACCAGAGACACTGTGTGCAAGAGTTTAAGGCTACTTCTCTAAGAGCATCATGAATTGGCATTTTATGCTCTAATGCTTAGTTAATGGAGTATACATAAGCATGCTGGGCGATTTCTGTAGCTCTAAGAGGAATATTGTTCTTGTTTGATTTGTTATTCATTCGTACATGCCAGCTCACAACATTTCTGTGAGCATATGGACAAACTGCTAAGAGTAGTTTTGTCAGTTTTAAGATTAAGGGGAGAAGTGACCCAGGGAAAGACCCAAAGAATAGATCACTACATATTTAAAAAAGCTACAGTAACTCCTCAGTTTTCTGTAAGAGGCTCTGAGTCCTGCTAGAAGTTCTTGGCTTGACATGCATTTAGCTAGACAAATTTTTCCTTCATATCCATTGACTTCAGTAGATTTTGTTCTTGACAGTGGTATAAGTCAAGTCATTTCTGATTAGGTTCTACAAGCTAAAGCTTTAAATCCGCTCCAATTAATGCTTCTTTTGAAGAAATGAGGCACAGGTGCTTAAAGCTAAGCCTCCAGCTTTTTAAGGATTTTTCATAAAATTCCACTCATAATTAATCACTGCAGGTATCTACAGAACCAAACACCTTGTGTTGCTTTTATGACCAGTAATAACACAAAATTGCAATTAAGATAGAATAGCAAAGATGGATCTAACAAAGTCACCTCTTCCATCCGTAGCATGAATAACAAAGTGAAGGAGAACATTCCTGATGAATTTCCTGGGCTGATAGACATTTTGAAAAAATGTAAATAACAAGTTCATGCAATTTATTTGTGAAATTTCATCTTTTCACCTTATTTCCTATGGGATCACCTTCTTTTTCATGCATTCTTTCCTATGGGTGCTATATGACATCTGAAATACACCAATGGTATAGCTGTGAGATAACACACCCAAAACAAGGGGCAGCTGCTAGCCATTGCTAAAAGAAAAAATACAGACAGCCTAGAAAAAATTGTATCTTCTATGTCAATATTTGATTTCTTTATATTAATTTATCTTTTGGATCAAAATCCAGTAGAATTTCTACTGTACTGCTTTTACATCACTAGATAATGCTGGTTGGATTTGTTTCTTTTAAAAAATAAAAGAACAATCATCCAGTTTATGTCTGGTCACTGCAAGAGGATTTCACAGCAGGTGTTAATGTTGACGTTGCTCCAAGCATCAGAGCAGAGATTTCCTTGCAGCCCATGGTGAAGACCATGGCAATGCAGTTTGTCCCTCTGAAGCATATGAAGGACCGTGCTGGAGCATTTATCCACACTGCAGCCCATGGCAGACCCCACACTGGAACAGATGGATGTGGCCTGAAGGAAGCTGCAGCCCGTGGAGACCTCACATCAGAGCAGGCTGCTGGCAGGAGCCACAGCGTGTGGAGAGGAGCCCATGCAGGAGCAGGTTTCCTGGCAGGACCTGTGACCCCGTGGGGCACCCACGCAGGAGCAGTCTGTTTCTGAAGGACTGTACCCTGTGTAAAAGACCCACACTGGAGCAGTTTCTGAAGAACTGTGTCCCATTGGGAAGGGTCCCACACTGAAGCAGGGGAAGAGTGTGAGGAGGAAAGAGCAGAAGAGATGAAGTGTTATGGGCTGAACTCAACCTCCATTCCCCTGTACTGCTTGAGGGGGAGCAGGCAGAAAATCCAAGAGTGAAATTAAGACTGGGAAAAAGGAGGGTGGGGGGAAGGTGTTTTTAGTTTTGTTTTTATCTTTCATCATACTACTCTATTATTAATTGGCAATAAAACAATAAATAGAATTAATTTCCCCAAGCTGCGTTTTGCCCATGGTGGTTATTCATGAGCAATCCTCTTGTCTTTATCTTGACCCATAAGCTTTTTATCATATTTTTTCTCCCTGTTCAGCTGAGGAGGGGAGTGAGAGAGCAGCTTGGTGGGCACCTGGTGGCTGGCCAAGGTCAACCCACTACATATAGATAGTATATGTTTTACCTGTTTATGAATTCTCTTTGTTTGCAAAGAGAATGAGTAGATTAGGTAAGACCACTGGAAAGAAAGAGGTTGTTCCTTTCATTGGGACAACTGAACATGCCTGAGAAAAGTTAATTATCCTACTGCAAGGTATGGCAGGGAGGAAGGAACAGAGAGAGAGATGCGTGCAGCAAGCAGTAGTGAACCAGCCGTTCAAGAGAGAGAAGTGTCTGAGAGGAAAGAGAGGCACACGTATTCTGGCCTCAATAGGGACAAAAAGAAAAAATTCCTAGCTACCGGAGGAGACCATGCAATATTTACCACAACGCATAAACCCACTGAAGTGCTTAAAACCCAGCTTGGTATGAAGTATCAAGTGGGTAAAGAAGTTGTTTATAACCCGTTTTCAATTTTATTCTTCCAACCTAATCATTTTGAGCTTTGTGTGAAAGACTGAGTAAATATTCTGTAAATGAACTACCTTTTTATGTTTAAAAGCCTTTTTGGTCTTCACTGGGAAGCTCACTATAAAGGAAAAAACAGTCAGATGAAGCCATCCTAGAGAGCTGGCTGACTTGGGTGCAATTGCAAGCCTCTTACCTCATACTGACTTAGCACACAGACCAGATGACTGACTGATAATAACATGTCCAGCTTTAGCCATAATTCATCCAGAGACAAGTTTGACTTGGCCTTGGAAATCTGGAAAACCAGGTTTATATCTCAGGTGATCCCAGCTCTGGCTGCATAGGATGGCCTTTCTAGTGCACAAGGATGAAAAAAGGAATAGAAAATCTTCTTCCCAAGGAGAAGTAAACTCTGAAATGGAAGAAGGGGATATAAACCCAAATGTTTAATATGCAGGCAGCACAGACGGTGCAGAAGGCTGCAGTGAGCCAAGATGAATTAGCCTCCCCTGGCTTGTAAAAGAAAAAGAAACGCCACCTTTCAAACAAATCCTTCTGTGCTATAGAACCAGCCCTTGCAGTGTGAACGCTGCCAAAAGCTTTCTCTTAGAGAAGCCTGGAGTTCATCAGGCCTTAAGCAGCAGCACTTTCCGGATTAGCTGATTCACCATATGCCTGAGTAACAGCAGAATTACTGGTAGCAATAGGATAAGAACAGCAAGATAGCCAAACACTTTCTGAGGGGGCACAATGAGATCTAACACTAATGACTTAACTATGTAGCAAAATTAGAGCTAAACACCATGTAGGGAAAGAGCCTGTTTTGACTTCAGGGGAGAAGATCAGACTAGGTCTTGTCTGGTCCTTCCCCCTAAGCTTTTGTCAGTCAGACACCCATTTCCTCCAGCTGAACAGGTAAGACTTGACTGCTAGCTACAACATCCCGGCTGCGTAATCTTTCCAGTTCTTTTGAAATCAAGAGCAATACATTTGAAGTAGACATTGTGAGATTAGGATGTCTTCAGTAAATCATCATGGTTGGAGAAAGCAAGGGCATTTAGAATGATAAGTCCTAACAAAGATATTTCTCATCAGTCTTTTTTATACTTTATTGCCTGAAACTCATCAAGGTTCATCTGTGTTTGGGTTCATGTATGAGACTCATCTATGTTTGACCACAGTCCCTGCTATTCTTCCACTTTTCCCCCCAGTGTTTTGCACATCTTGGCTGCTGAGCCTGAGTGTTGTAAAGAACAAGATGGGAACCACATCTGATGCAAACAGCATCAAGATCCCTCTTTGCAAATAACCTGAACTCTCAGCTGAAACTGAGCTGTCAGTTGAAATTGTTGCCTTAGATTTAAGAGGATGAAAATCAGAGATGAAAAGGCTTCTGTGCATATATTTCTCTTTAAATAATAAATATATGCAGTTCTGGATAGAGAGTGAAGTTCCTAGACTCCTGGGGTGCACCCACCATTCAGAGGCACTGAGACAATCAGTGCTTGACAGCTATGATTGGAGTGAGCTCTGCTGAAGACTTACCAAGAACCTTTGATGGAAGCAAAACCTCTGAAAAACTTCATTGCAGTTGACAGCCGATAGAAAGTGACTAAAGAATATCTTTAAGGGTGACAGAGCTGGTGAGATTCCTCTTTTGATCCCACAGCGCCTTAAATCCTTAGAAACCAAACAGTAAAGATCGTAAGGAGCTGTGTGAGTAATAAAAATAGCAAAAATTTTTGGGATTAGATTAGTAAAACCAGAGAAGCTTAAACGTATTTGCCTGGAGAAGAGGAGACTAAATGAAGGGAGGATATTCAGATTATGAAGGTTGTAGGGACTAAACAGTTTCTCCTCTTACACACCACAAAGACAACAGGGCAGAGGATTAAATGAGAGGGCAGTCCATGTAGAAGAAACAGAGTGAGTATGCAGCCTGCAGCCTGCTCCTGGAATCTACTGCCACAGGAGATCATTAAGTCGGCACCATGACCAGAGTTTTAATGGAAGTTGGATAAGTTAGTACTTAATAATGATATGCACTGCCGTGCAAATTGATGTAATAAAATAGATAACAAGCGCTCATATTTCCAGATGTGTACAAGTCACCTATGGTGGTCAGTAAAGGAATGCTGGTCTGTCCCTACACCTTGTGTATTATTCCATCATAGCTCAGATATTTTACTAGGGGATCTTACTTTGTAGAGCCAGGTGTTCACATTTATCAGAAACATGACACGGATCTAGAAGGACCAATGGCTTAATTTGGCATGACAGTTTTTAAGAACCAGTGCATTATCTCTGTGGATGTAAGAAAAGCACACAGTGGGAAGGCTTAGAATTGACTTCTATAAAACCTATAGCATAAAGCAGAGAAACAGAAGCAGGTACAAGTGGGTGTAACTTTAATAAAGTCTGTTGCCAGGTGCTGAGGATCTAACCTGTTATATTTCAAATACCATCATGGGTTTTTATTCCCAGTGTATTCTTTACCTGTCGAACATGCATAATGGTGGGATACTTTATTTTGTAAATGTGACAATCAATGTCTTCTCCATATTTTGTAGAGGATTAAAAGCGGGAGCTGGAAGCACCAGCATCACTGTCAGATTTCCCAACAACTCAGTCAGAGATGGCAGGCACTCGCTTTTGACATAGCTCAGCCTTTAGATTTGTCCCCCACATGCAATATTGAAAATGTTTGTAGCATCCTCAGCAGGTGCCATATCACTACTCATTCCCAGGTTATAATTAAAGCTCCTTATTTGGGAAAAGCGAAAGAAAAACCTGAAAGTAATAGATGAAAAAACTGCTAAACAAAACTCATCTTCTGAACTTCTAGTAAACTGGAAAACTTTTGGCAAACTCTCTTTATTAATGGGAAAATGCCTTTCCCAATCAGAAAAGTTGTTTCAGTAGCTTTAGAGATAGTGTAAGTGCTAACACAGTCAAAAGGAGATAATTAAGTTAATGGAAGAGCTTTGCTTCTTAAAGTTAGCCGATGAAAAATTTTATAGTCTTTCATGGAAAATATTATATAGGCATTCGTCTAAGACTGAAACACAAACAGAGGCACCCTGTAGAAGATTAATTGAAAAACTAGATATTTGAGTTTGATAGATAAAAATGTACTTCATGAAAAATATTTTTAAGCTTTCCTAAAAGCAAAAAAAAGCATTCACTTAGTTTTGCAGTTGTTTATTTCTTATTAAGGGAAACACTGGCATATTTCTTTCACACATTTTTTTCTTTTTGTAGCTTTTTCTCCTTTTCCTCTATATGATTTTTGCTTAGGAAAGCAAGAGAGAATTTAAAAATAATTTTCTCCCCTTATGTCAACAACTTGACAATTGGTTTTATTTTGTTTTTCAATGTGAAAACAAAATTAAGGAAAAAAAATCTTTGTTACAATTCAAAGCATTAAAAACTAATTATGAAAATCTTAATCACTTTTGCAAAGTTGGGTTTTTTTTTGGGGGGAGAGAAGTATTTTTATGAGGATTAGCATGTCAGCTTCTGAGAAACACCTTCTGAGAAACATATCGTCTTTCTCAGAAGTCTGATTATCTGAAAATTAAGGGTAATTTCAGTCCTTAGTTGCTTTGAGCAAGACACAATATGCATATTCCCTAAATCACAATGTAGGAACAGTCATCTTGGAATCAAAAGGAGATGTGGATTAGAACGCAGAGGAGATCAATTTACCAATGTATTGGTCTCACTAGGGTTATTTTGAGGTAAAATAGCAATAATGAATGAGCATTCACTCTTTCTTAGAGTGAGCCTGTTACCAATAATGACAGGTGTAGCTTGGGGTCTTGTAGTCTAGTGTCATCATCTTGCGGTTTAAGCAAAACAACAGCTACAGCTGCTTTGATAAAGATTCTTGAAAGGGCAAAGTAATCAGCCAGAAGTAAAATCAGTTCACCCAGGGGAAATCACAGGCTCTTGTCCACTACAGCAGACCTAGGGAAAGAAACTGATTTCACACATGGAGGACTCTTCCTCTGTTTTCTCATGGACTGAATCAAGAGAAACCTGCTTCTAATCCTCAGTGAAAGCTGCGTTGTCCTTAAGTGCTTTAGCTGTAGACAGTAACCTTTGGGTGATTTCCAGTACACAGATCTTGCTTTCCTGCAGGGTGGTCACAGCTGCACCTCATCTAAAGCTTTACATTCTCTGGCATAAATTCCCAGTCAGGCATAATAAGACTGCCAGCCTAATCTCAAATTCATTGCCAGTTTACACGTTGACTTTATGAGTTTTTTGATGCTTTCTCATTGCCCACAAACAAGTCAAAACTGAAATCAATTGAAGAACTTAAAGCAAGGTGTGGTGCACCGATCCATAGCAGCATGTTATTTCATTGTTAGCTTTTGAAATGCTTGTAAAAGGTGTCAGAATTATCAGCACAACTTTACATGTTGAGAAACTGAGGTACAGGGACATGGAGTGATTTGCCCAAAGTCAGCTTATACAGAAAGCAGTCTCATGTATCTTGAGTCCTAGTCCATTTCTACTGAAATTAATTCAGAAAGTCTCAGAGAGAAAGAAAAACATCTAGATGTAGAGTCCCAAGGCGTGAGTTATTAACAAGAGAGAGGAAAAGGAAAAAAAAAAAAGAGAGAGAAGCAAGAGGAAAGAGTAGCACTGAAGGAAACCTCCTGATACACCAAGTACCTAATTTGTTAGCAACAAAAGGTCAAAATGCTTCCTCAGCCACTGAATTAAGTTACTCGGCTCATCTCAGTACACTGGAGCTATGGGCTACCAGCAGCATTTGACAGCAAATCAGCCAAGCTCCACTGATTTATAGCGTAAACAAGGTTATACACTCATTCAGTGGTGGTCTCCTTCACATCCAGGCACACCCGCAAAACGGGTGTTCTGACAAGAGCAGCCAGCCATGGACAAGCTATGGAGGGAGAGGAGGGAACTGCATCTTGAAATTCAGATTTGATTCAACCCACCAGCTGATCACTTGCAGTGACAAGCAAAGTCCAAATAATTCAGAAAACAGCAGAAAGATTTAGTGGATAGGGACACTGGCTTGGTCCAGTCATTAAATTTACTAGGCTGGACCTTCTTCTCCACCATGGAGCAAATTATAGGGTGGTTTTTCCACCTCCCATCATTGCTTATGTGTCCAGCTGGTGATTACTGTCTTCCCTTTCAAAACAGAAATAGAGACACACCTGAGAAATGTGTAAACAGGCTGATGTCCAGAACAGCTGAGTCTTTCTCTTGGTAAACCCAAGCTAATAAACCCATCTGAGTGATGGGACTTAACAGACACAGAACCTTAAAACAACCCACTATTCCTTGTGCACAGTTTTTCTGGGAATTCAATGCTGTACTGTGAGGACTGTCTGGGTGGTTCTCTGTCCTCTCAGGGGTCACTGAAACATGGTACCATCACTTTTAAGCACATAGGTAGCAGTTGTGCTGAAAATGGCAGTGGGGTACTGATGAACACTAGGCTGAACATGGGTCAGGAGGATGCCCTGCTAGCTGTGAAAGGTAGCAACACACTAGGCTATATTAATATGAGGGTAGAGAGTCGACTGAGGGAACGGATGATTCTTCTTTTCCTCAGCACTTGGTTACACTGCATCCAGAATACTCCATCTGTTTTTCATCTCTTCAGTGCAAAAAAGATGTTTTCAAACTGGAGGAAGTTCCGGGTAGGCCACTGAGATGGTGGGGGCTGGAGCACTTGTACTGTGAGGAGAGGCTGCGGGGGCTGGGCTTGGTCAGTTGGGAGCTGAGCAGGCGTTGGGGGAACCTTGACCTAAAGATCTCCTAAAGCCTCTTCTAACCTGAACCAATTGTATGATTCTACCAAAACCAGTCACAAAATAATGGTCTAATGGATGATGCTTTATGTGTATGATGACTGGGCTCAGTGTTCAGTTCTGCCACAGCTTTCTTGTGTAACACAGACAAGTTATCTATCCAAAGATACCGAATGACATTTAGGCATCTAACTCTTCTTGCCTTCCTCCCTTCAGGAAGAGTTAGATGCCAATGTAAGAGTTAGAAACCTATGCACATTTGTGGAACTATTTGTTCCTTTCTGTAGAACTAAGTTGAGAAGAAAAACTACTCCATAAGATGGTTGTGATGATAAATCGATTGATACTTTTATTACACTGATGGAAAAAGTCAAAGGATCTAGATAATAACATGAAGTCCCATTAAATGTTGCTGTGCTGCAGGGTTGCTGATGTATGAATAAATCATGCAGGCTATAATTAAAATGTAAAGAAAATACCCAGACCTTCAATATGTCTATCTCATAGGTCATAGATCATCAAGAAAATCATAACACCCACTAGATATTCCATATTTTTGGTCAATCCCACCCGCATCCAACCCTCTGTTTCAAGATGTGGAAAAATTAGCAAGTTGTTGCTTGTTATCAGGAAGACCTGGTAAAACTGACTTCAGGGGAAAATAAAACAATCCCTGAATTACAGTTAAAACAGGTGAACTATCCCTTGAAAGCCAAGAAGATGAGACATCAACCCCTTGTTTGTTTGACAGGAAGAAAAACAGGTGATGAAGTGACAAACCAAGACCAGAAATGTGAAACATGCTCAGCATTTTGAACTTTAGGTTGAACCCAAATTCCCAGTAGACGCTGCAGCAATTGCTTTATTTAGTTCTGAATGTTGCTTAGCTCCTTCCAGTTAGCTAGTCTGGTGTAGCAATGGGTGCTGGTCATTTCACCACTAACAGGACAGAGCAGGCAGAAGAGAGTTCTTAGGACATCACCCCTGCGGCCCCCCAAAATGCCCAAATGCCTCTGCTGTTCCCTGGCATCTTGTGTGGTTTTAAAGTGAACATACAAACTCCGTGTGCTTTCTTGTTGCCAAGGGAACTTGATGTCTAAGTTATTTGTACCTAACACAGTGGATTCGCCCTGAATATTTATAGATCTTAAAGAGGATCTAATTTTTCACACAAGAAACATGCTTCAGACAAGACAATTCTGAGCATGGGTCACATAGCCGATATCCTACATTTATGTTCATTTACATATTTGTTTTAAAACAAGTCCTACAATTGCAGCCCCTGCAGTGAAATGACTGATTAACAGGTTTGGCAAATCGACAAGCCTTCACAGAAATTATAAACAGGACTGGAGTTGCTAAAAGACCAAGGGAGTCTTCTAGTGTAGCCTCTCCTTTTTAAATTAGGGCAAGGTTACCCTATTTTAATCTTTAAAGTTTCTTGGCACAGATCAAGTTGTCCACCATGTTTATATGATTTTGCTAACTGGATATTACTGACAATTGCTCCTAAAGACAGGTCTTTGGTTTTAGTTCTAGCTTTTCTGTCAGTAATGCCTTTCCTACACTGTGAGGTCCTTCCCAGACTGTTCACCGCTGCTGTGATCCCTTCCGTACATGGAAAAGCATTTACTGAGGAAGAGTCAGTAGCACATTCTCAGTTTCTATCTTTTCTGCATGCCTTCAGGTAAACCAGAGCTTGTTTTCCAATGCCTTGAGTTAAAAGCTTTAAACATCCTCAGCTCTTGTTAACAGCAAGCTGTAAGTGGTAGGTATTTCTGACAGTGAGACCAGATGTTTTTTGAACACATGTGTGAAGAATCAGCATTTGTCTATGAATTCTGCATGCACAACAATTTATTCCACAAAGCCATCTCAGCTGAATTTCCTAGAAGGGTAGCCTGTAAAACAGATGAACTCATATATCTTCTTAGGTGTGATGTCTTTTTTGGCAGGAGGAGCAGACTCTTCTCTAACAGCAAGGTAAGATACTGCTGGAACTCAAGTCTGGCTATTTTTCATTTTTTATACTAGTTAAAGTAATAAAAGCCTTCATGTTATTTTCTTAAGAGCCATGATAAAATAAAGGGGACCATATTTTTACTGAGATCAGCCTGTGCAATCTTAATTATGTTTAATTTTCTGTTTTGATTTACTGTGTGTTCTTACATATATACAACAACAACAAAAAAAAAAAAGCAGGACATAGGGAGAAAAGAACAAAACACGGGAGTGTGTATGTCATTTGGTTGGGAAAATATCTGAGTTTTCTTCAGTGAAAGTAGTTTCAAATGTTAAAAATGGGTTATTTTCCATGCCATGTGGAAAAGTGAAAAACATACAGGCAGGACAGTCTTTTTTAGACAGCAAGACTTTGCAGACCATATCACTCCAAATTAAAAGCTGCCATCTCCCTGTGCTTTATGATTTGAGAGCAAAGCTGAATATTGAGCAGCACAGAAAACTATGCCTAGAATTAAACTTCTTTCACACTTTCTATCATGAGACATTAACTATCAAATTTTAACACTACAGGCTTAAATCTCCAGGCTGAGGTTCTGCCACGGGTTAAGTAATTTTGAATTTTTAACTAAACCAGTCAAGTGATATCCAAGTAGAAAGTATATTTTCCCCATGCTTAAAAGAATAAGAAATGTATTTATCCTGAAACGACTTCACTAATTTCTAGAACTTGACTTAATACATCAAGAACCTTAAATTTTGCAGGGAAGGGAAGGGAAGGGAAGGGAAGGGAAGGGAAGGGAAGGGAAGGGAAGGGAAGGGAAGGGAAGGGAAGGGAAGGGAAGGGAAGGGAAGGGAAGGGAAGGGAAGGGAAGGGAAGGGAAGGGAAGGGAAGGGAAGGGAAGGGAAGGGAAGGGAAGGGAAGGGAAGGGAAGGGAAGGGAAGGGAAGGGAAGGGAAGGGAAGGGAAGGGAAGGGAAGGGAAGGGAAGGGAAGGGAAGGGAAGGGAAGGGAAGGGAAGGGAAGGGAAGGGAAGGGAAGGGAAGGGAAGGGAAGGGTCCCAATATTAGAGATATACCTTTTGCTTCTTCAACTTAAACTAAAAAGCAGGAAACAAGCAAGCGAACTGCCTCTGAAAGAGTTCCAAATTGGATTTTGTTTCAGCTTGGCAGACACGTTCTCCACAGATTGTAACTCCCCTGACCATGTTCCCACCACTCCCAGTTTCTTCTTGCCATTAGATGTTCCACAGAGTGGGCAGAGCCCTCCTGTGGGAGCTGAGCAAGCGCTTTTCAAGCAGCCATTAGTCTCCTCAGCAGCGTGCCATTGTAAAATGGTGTTTTCTAAAGGAAATTGAGGAACTGTATATATATGCATTATACATATTAAAAACATTGGAACTGTGAATTCAAGCACTTAAAACTTAGGAGGTTGTAGAATTAGTACTGCTTTTGCAAACCTTCATTCAGCCCTGTTGTGTAACTGTATCATGGTAAGAGGGATGGATTGTTCAGTTGTGGTTTCCTGGGATATTATTCATCTCGCTTGATGCTAACTCCCTAAAATACAGATGTCAAGTAGAAACATACTGCTTTAATGGACAGCAAGAGACTGGCACCACCATGGGTAAATCATGTCATACCATAAAAAATGTCTAAGGTATTTGTTTGAGTAAATAGGGAATTCAGACACTTCTGAAGAGCACGGAGTCTAAGTTAAGGATCCTTCTGTTCCTCTGTAAACATAGGAAATAGTGGGAATGTACTCCCATTCTGCCAAGTCCTTTTCCATGATAGCCCTATGGTTAGAAGAGAAAAAAAAGGTCCAGTAATTTCAGCTCCATTCAACTTGATGGGACTGAATTTATATTGCTTAATAGACCATAGTGTCTTCTAATGCCAAAGGACATCTCAGATTAAAGTGTTTGGATTCATCCCGTAGAATTTGGCCTAACTGCATGACCTCAGTGAACTCAGAAAAAAAGAAAGAAAGGCAACTTTTGGAGGCTTATAGAAGGGATATAGAGTTTCACCTTTCTCTCCAGGGCAGGCGCTTTTGCATTTCAGTGGGTAGCTGAAGTTAGAAATCTCAGAATAAGCAGGGAGAAACTTTATAAATATAATTGCTTATAGGATTAACTAAAGTGAGATAGATTGCTTTTTGAGACCTCAGGTTAGTTCAGGGCCTAACCCTAGGTATAGGGAGGATTTAGGCCTACTGTAAGCTACCTCCAGTCATTCCTAGTTATGCATTCTGCCTCCCTGATCATTACCTCAGGCAATTTCCTCTTTTCCTACATTTCTGTTCTTAAACTCTTGTTCTTGAGTTTCTCATAGAGGTATGGTAAGTGGAAATGCTTTCTGGAAGTTTTTTTTTAGAATTTCATTGCAATCTCTTCCCACTTGAGTGGGATTGAAAGAGTAATGCCTCAAGCTTTGCTGGAATATGCAGGAAATGCTAATCTAGATGCAAATGTGTGTATACCTTAATAGCAATTCATCCCAAAGCTGCAGTACCAAACACCTGCAAGCTTGAATCTGATTTCCCAATGTGATTTATTTTGAAACCTTGATCCTAGCATGCAGCACTGAAATAGCTAGTGAAGGAGTACAGACTCTGGAAAGTCTGAGATGTCTGTACCAGCCAGCTGGTGGAGGATGGTAAATAAAGTATATTGAGCCTGAACTTGACAGGCGAGTTAAGGTACTCTGCTATTTTTTTAATGACCTCTGAACATCCCAAATCCCTTTTCTGGAGACTGTATCTCCAGCTTTTACAGCTTTTTACAGCTACACTAAGAATTTTTTGTCCAGGATAAATAAAATTGAGCAGACAAAAGGAGCATTTCAAAGACTGTTTTTTTGTGTGTGTGCAGGGTGAAGTGAAGAGATCAGGTCAATCTTTGCTATGTCTAAGAATTTTAAGATGTTCACATACCACCAATCTTTCCTCAAATCTCTGTACTTCCCACACTAAGTTGTAGAAAGACTGTTTTGTGTCTTCTCTCTCTATCGCATGAAAGCAAGACATATGTTCATTTGTTTAAATATATGGATTTCACAAGTTATAGATATGCATTTCTGGCAGTTCTGAAAAGAGACTTCCCATTTCTCTACATTTTGCTTGTCTCTTCTTCCATTCTGCTCTGAAGACAAAAATAAAACAAACCTTTTCTTTGGGAAGGAGAATTTTAAAAATGTGTCTGTTACTGCACAAACAAATGCCAATGTTGTGTAACCATTCCATGAAAACTAAACAAAGTCACTTATTTCACCACTGTGTTAAGTGCAAATAAACCCACATTTAAGCAGTGTTGCCTGTTTCACACAAACATTCTTGCACAGTGGGATAAGATGCTGTCTTAGACTATAGCCTTATTAATAAACTAAATAGGACCTGTGCGTAAACTTGAGTCTTTGCACGTGATTATCCACAGGTAATCCAGGGCCAAAGATAAATTCTTAGCACAGTCCACTGCACAGTTTTGGCCAGGATCAGTTTGGCATTTTCCCAAATAATGGCCTGACTCTTTCCAACACACCTTCCTATCAGCCAGTCTCCGTCTCGCAGTACAACAGATAGAATATCTACTCTGAAACTCAGCAAGCTTTTCTTTCTAATGGGCTTGGGAATTAGGAGGAAGCATAGAAATCCCAGGTTTAGTTCAAAGGGTGGCACTTATTCAGTGAGTGTAAAAAAGCCATTGGAAGGGTGATGTGAAAAGTGCCTGATTACTTGTCGAAGTTGGTGAAAATGTCATTTACTACAATAGGAACTGGACAATATGCCAATGTCTTGCCCTGGGACTCCCTGTGGCTTTGGGAATTCATACCTTATACAGTGGGGGTAATTTCATTTGATCAGAAGACCTGCCTGCATGAATTCATTATGGCCAGAGTGCACCCTCCAGAGCACTGGGATCCCACTTACCCGAACATTCCCCTGGGCTGGTATCTGGCAAGCACACTGGAGCAGCCAGGCCTGCCCTTTGGAGGGCCGGAACCACTTTTGTAGCTATGAGTCAGGGCTTGCAGAGCTTGGATGTAGGCTGGAAACTGCTTCTTCATTGCAGCAGGGTCTTTGTTTTTTCCTACTAGGCTTAACTATTCCAGTTTGTCAGTTTGAAGTAACAGCATGCACCTCATTGCTATGAGGCTTAATTTACCTGGAACTTCGATTGCTTTGAAGGCAAAATTCAGCAAAGGAAAATTGTATTCCAAGCATATGAAACACGGAGGGACTAATGCATTAACAGGGAGCTTTAGTTCTCTATAGCTTTGGCAATGTGACATACAAAGAGCTGAGGCTGAAAAGGAGCTGAAAAATATTCTTAAGGGGAAAGGTTTTTCACAGAACCCTGTCTCTCTTGGCACAAAACCAATAGGTTCTAATTACTGAAAGTATGTAAGAACAGCCACACTTTAATGTTAGGAGTGAAAGAAGCTAAAGAAACTCCGGTGGAAAGTGTACTGGGTTTCTCCCAGGCGCTTCAGAGAGTAAGTGTTCCATTTTGTTTCCAGATTTAATTCATGACATTGCTTTTGGTTTTCACTCTAAATCTGTGAAAAAAACCCAATCTTTGCTCAGCTCTGACAGTCAAAAATATCCCATACAGCAAACACTCCAGGAGAATTTATTTGTCTCCCTGATGGATGTATTCATCTGTTTTTCATGCATCTTGATGCATTTTTCTCCCTTCTATTTTTCCTGTTTGTTTTATTCTCTCTCAAACTAGCCTTAGAATTTCAATCGTAGGAATCATATAAGATTTTAATGATTCTTGATGAGGTGCTGAGAATTGCCACAGGGCACAAGCGAAGGGGTGGTGTCCTTTCAAAATGAACATGGTGATCAGAAGTGCTTCAGTAGTAACTTTTCCAAGTAGTTGGGGCTTTTTAAAGTATTCCACCTGTTAAATGCTTTTTATTGAAATGAAAATAAGTACCTCTAACAAATAATCCCATAAAAATATAAAGGAGAAGAAATTCTGAGGTTGCATATATTCACCATATTTACCAGACTTTTCACTCGAACTCCCCACTGGAAAGGTGACATTGAAAATCACTGAATGAACTCGGAATTTTTCCTGTGAAGCCCAATTACAGAACACCTGTTCTAAATCACTCTGTGCTGATTCACTGCGATCATTCATAAAACTCAAGAGCCCTCAAAATGTCTCTTTCCTCATCTGTAGTGAGGTGGTGATGGTGGGCAAGTGGATTCAGTATGAAACACGAAAGATTGCTCGTTCAGATCCTCCTAAAAGGGCTTTTATTTCATTTAATTTTCATGGCAGCTTTTTCCAAGAACACCTGGGCTACCCCACTTGTCTCTCATATATAATTTATTTTTGCGTCAATTTTTAACGCCCTTGAAAAAGGATGAGAGCTGCTACTGGCATAATTGTACATCACAGTTCCAAGTCAGACTGAATGTTGGTGGTGGTCCCAAATCCATCTTTTTTCCAGTGCTGCTTCCTAGAGAAACTTCCTCTGGATTTGCACTTAGGCTGTGGAGCTCTCAGTTGCCATGTACGAGGGCTAATGTCTTATTTCAGCCAGCCGGTCTGTAAAGGCCTGTTTGCAAACCAAGAACGTGAACTCTCTTTGGAGAATCACTTATGCCTCACAACACACCTGTACCATATCCATCCTAGAACAAAGAGACTTTTATACACCTCATGATGGAAAGAACATGGCCTCACACTTCTGTCTGTAGAGTAGTGTTTTTCAACCTTTCTTTCCCCCACTTTGTGAAACCCTCAGAATTTTCTAATATAGCAGAATTGTGCTGACTGCTTTCTTCAGCTATTTTTTCATAGCTCCCTTGCAATTAGTCCACATATCCTGTAAATCAGGTATGTAACCCCACCATTTCATTGTATTCCAAAATATTTTTTACCTCACCCCAGAAGGAATCTTAAGTTTCCTGCAGGGAATATCCCCCAGAAAACAGGATTCAGCTTTGAAGTGTGCCACGCTCCATGCTGTTCCTAATCATTCTTAGAGATTAAAAGGTAAAATAGGATGCTAAGAGAACCACCTTGTTGTTTACTGCATGTTAATTGATCAATTAAGGCTATAACTACAACAACAGATATTGCTACTCCAGAAAGAAAATCCCATATCACAGGCCAAGTAGTACAGAGTAAGTATGTTCACATCACTCATAACAAATGACCAGTCCAAGTGAACAGGCCACGTACACCATGGCACTGAGTCGAGTTTAGGTCCTATGTTCTAAAAAGTTATTACTTGGCAGTTGGTTTTTAGTTGAAGGTTCTCAGAACAAGGAAAGAATAATGTCACAACCTGATGGACCTGGTATATTTACAGCATGAAATCAAGGATGAGAATTATTTGCCCCAAGGAGAATGTGGAAGTGCTGGAGAACACAAGGTGTGTTTGAGTAATATCAGAAGACACTACAGGGAAAAGAGCCAACACACAACACAGTTCCAGCCATGTGGTTAACAAGAAGGGTTCCTGGAGAAAACTGCTCCAAGCAAGGATAACAGAATCATTTAGGCTGGAAGAGACTCTCATCTCTCCTTTTCTAAACCATGCCCCTGCCCAAGAACAGTCAACTACAGGACATGTCCTAGGACTGTTGGGTTTTGATTACAGCAACAGATGGAGACTCCACAGCTTCTCTGGGCAGTCTGTCCCATGGTTTGACCATCCTTCCAGTAAAAATGTGTTTTACTGTGTTCAGATGGAGTTTCCTATTGTTTAAATTTTTATCCACTGCCTCTTTATCAGTCAGTGTTGAGAAGAGTCTAGGTCCCTCTTCATTCCTTCCCGTCAGGTATTTATACACATTGATAAGATTCCTCTAAGTTTTCTATTCTCCAGGACTAGAAGGCTGTTGGCATTCTTCACCAAGAGGGTACCTTACAGGCTCACGGTCAGCTTGCTGTCCAGCAGGACCCCAAGGTCCTTCTCAGCAGAGCAACCTCCCAGCCAGTCAGCCCATTTCTCCAGTCTGTCCAGGTCCTTCTGAATGGCAGCACCTCCACCTGGTGTATTAGCCACACTCGTCCTAGTCTAATGCTATCTACAGATCTGTTGAAGGTCCATTCTGTCTCATCTTCCAGGCCATTAATGAAGATATTAAGCAATATTTGCCCCAGTATTGATGCCTGGGGTCTACCACTAGTGACTTGCCTCCAACTTTTGTGCCACTGATCACAGTCTTCTGTACGCCTGGCTCTTACATAGGCCTCCCCTAGCACAGGCTTAAAGGGTGTTTGACTCTCCCTAATCTGTGGTCAGTTAGAACAAAGGCTGCAGGCACCCTTTGATCAAGGACAACTGACAGGTTTTGTTAGAAACTGCTAGACCTACCATTACCTTACCCTTAACCTTAAGTGACAGCAGCAGGTACCATCCCATTCCCTTGAGAGGTCCCAGATCCCAGACAAAGAGCCCAGAAGCTCAAGAAGAAGAAGATTCTCAAAGAAGCAGAGCTCAGAAACTGCTGCATAAACTGGAACATGTTACATGCACTCTGAACCTTGGACATGAGACTGGATTTTGTTTTAAAGAAACTTTAGAAGAGAGCCCAGGAATTAAATTACTTCCAGGCAGTATCGACTATCAGTGAACCAGGAGCTGTATGTGAACATTGAAGTTATATTATTTGACATTACAGACATGCTCCTTGGTTTTGAGGAGCAAAGGAGTAATGATCTGTCTGTGAGTGCAAAAGGCAAAAAGTCTGTAATCACACTGCAAGCCAAACTAGTACCTGCTGTTAGGTCCTTTCCTTGTCTCCCTCTATCTGTAGCCTTTATCCATTTATTTTTGTCCCAGATCTGACACTTTTTCAGCAATAGAGACATCTAGGAATAGGAATCCTGGTCCCATTGAAAGGTATGTAAAAAAATCCCAATAAATTCTACAGTTCAGCATTGGACCACCCCACCACGTTAAAGGAATTACTTCTTTTCTGCTCTACTTGTATTATTATACTGGGCCCATCATGTGGAATTTCAAATCCCTGACCTGAGTACAAGTAAATTAATTCTGAAGCTGTTTTTCAGAGCAATGAACTGAAAGCAAAAGGCCCAAGAATTTTTGGAGGCAGACGGTGGAAAGAGAATTTTTGTCTTCTGCCCTCGGGAAAACAAGAATTCAAAATTTCATGGCATGCTTTGAAAAGACAATATTTAGGTAAGGTATGTGTTATTTTACATTAGCATCAACAATTCAGCTATGATACCCCAAGTTAGCAATTGGTGATCAGACTACTGTCAAAAGAAAGTCACAGATATGTTTATAAGAAAATTCAACTTTTCCACAAATAAGTATGGAAAATTTGTGGAATGAATAACTAGGTGCAGATATGTCTCTCTCCTGTGAGTATTGCAAGAAGACAAACAGGTGGCTTAGACCAGACACCTACATTTTAGTATGCTAAAGTGAGATGAACATGATTTGGAGAGGTAGCAACACAGTCTCATAGGTTTTGTTTTCAATATGTCCTCAAACAAAGCAATCCTGGTCAATATTGAGTGGGTGGCCACTGTAGATCACAGGAGCTGAAACAAACAAAATTAATATTAAAAACGCTCTTCATGAATCATTACTGAAACACCATACCAAGTTGATAGATAGATGATAGATACACTAAGATGAGCCATAAACTACAGCTAATGATCTTTTATGCACAGTACAAATCCCATGTCCTCTTCACAAGACGAGTAGTGAAGTTGACCCTAGTACCTCATTTTTCTTCCAACTGAATAATTGCATACTACATGCTACCTCTTCCTGCACTGGAGAAGGTACTGCTTGCATAACATTGCTATGCTTTTGTTACAGGCTACTACGCTCCAAGCTTAGTCTTCTTCACTACATATGCCCTACTGTGTACACTACATATGTAAAATCTGTGATCCAAGAGAAGACGGAAAACTGTAGGCTCAACAAGAGGCATTTCTTTTTTATATTCTGCTAAAAGAAGGAGGATTGAGTGGTTTCCTTGGGACACCATCTCCCAAATCCACTGGTCTCTGGGGTCTATATCACTGAAGGCTTGACTAATCACATTTTTAAGATCTTTATTTCCTTCCCAGAACCTCCAGAAGCAGAGCTGCTGTTGGATACATGCCCATCACAGGCCCCAGTGACATCTGCGTCAATTAGTAGTGCTTTTACAACTATTAACTCCAGCGTGAACTTTGAAATTTTAGAAATCTGTTGTGCCCACAAGGTAATAAAAGACCAATCTTCTCCAATATAATGACTGTTCATCTCTTCCATAAAAATCCTATTGCATCCTGACTGTCTCACACAGGAAGGGAAGGATCTGGGAGGTGAAAGGAATATCATGAAGACTGTCAAGAAAACTGTCGTACTTGCAGTTCCCTTTTCTCCCTCCTCAGATTGGTTCATGGTGAGGAGTGGATTTTGCAAGATTTGTTCCAGGATCTATGGCTGAAAGGAACCCTCTCAGAAATGTCACTCAGTCATTAATGCCTGCAATTCCCCCTTGTCTGAAATTCTATAAAATTAATATAGGGTTTAGCCATTTCCAAAATGTGTTCATCCAATATTTAAGCTTTCAAAGTGATTATAAGGTTGGACGGGTTTGTTCTTTGGCTTCTGGGTCTAGAAACCAGAAATACTGCTGTATAATTTGAGAAAGAAAATCACATGTTCTGATATATAAACCCCAGGCACATGTCTGTCTTTGAATAATATATCAAGGATCTCAGAATAAAATCTTTCAATAATTTAACCATCAACCCAGAATCTTTCATTGTGGATATCTGCCAAAAAGAGATAAGGACAAAATCAGTGTTCAGATACACCCACTGATGTTAAAGCCACCTAAATGAGTGTAAACCGTGGCTAGTGAGATGTATCTCAGCTCTGGACTGGTGGCAGTTTAACACAGAGGAGCCTGGTTACTGGGAGCAAAAACCAGCACAGGACAATGAGCAAATCACTGATCTGGGAATTGGAAAATCTGGGCTGTATTCCCAGTCCTGTCACTGGCCTACTGTCCAGCCTTCACCAGTTCCTGTTTTCCTTCTTTCTCCTTGCACAATTTCTCTGTTTGGGTGGTAGAACAGAATCAAAGAGAGCACTTCTGTGCCTGTGGGCCAAGACTGCTCCCTCAGCTGATTCTGCTTTGTCTAAGGTGAAATGCGCATGCAGCTCTGGAGAAAGGGACCAGGCAGTTGCACTGATTACTGGAGTACAGGATCCTTCTTCAGCTCCATCTCCTGCTCTGGGCCCTTAAGTTTTACATTGCTGGCTGCATGGTCAGTCAGCTTCAGCAGAGGAGTGAAGAAAAAAGATTATTTCCTTATTCCATGCCACTGCCAAATCCACTTCATGCACAGTTACCTCACTGTGAGGTTATTACACAACGGTGTAGCAGCAGTCTACCAGCCACTCAGCAGTTACTCAGTCAGAAGACAGAACTTCAGCTACCTGTTACTAAACACATGACTTAGGCTCCTAAGCCAAGGAGCAGTTTCAGGCTCTGCAACTCAATTATACATAGCAACATGTAAAAAAACATTTTCTGTTTTACCTAAAAAAAAAAAAAAAAAAAAAAAAAAGGCTTGGCTTAGAAATCTAATTAATTTCATGCACTTTCTTTTGGATATTTACTATTGGATCATTGAGTGAAATGATCCAGTATCCAGTATTCTGGCTTTTGTGTTTTGCTTCCACTGTCCTTTAACACCTTAAGTCTGTTGAAGGGATGGGCAGTAAACAAATCAGGTATATGGCGCCATCCCAGCAGCAGTAATAGCAGCACCACTAATACACAGCAGAGAACTGGATCATGGCATAAAATCAAGCAGCAAGAGAGAAACTTCTTATGACAGCTTCACTGCCAAAGCAAACAAATCTTACATTTGCTGTTTAAGTCATACAGGTAACTGTGAGCACAGCTGTTGGAAACACCAGCACCAAGATGCTGGAGAAGGCAAAGGATTCAGACGACCCCCATACCTTCATAAAAGGGAAGAATTTCTTTCCGTAAGGAAGTTCATTGTTCTGCTGTATGCAAATCACTGACTGTTGACAAACACATATTTATATTTATGTGTATGTGTATATTTATGTATATATGTTTATGTTTATGTATGTGTATATGAAAGTGTATGTACACATTCTTATCTGTCTGAATTTATTTTTTTGAAAACTCAGGAGCTCATTCAATCCTGAAGTGAAATGTTTCATTTCAGATTCGAGCTGCTTTTGGAATGAAAGGGGGAGTATGAAGCAGAACAATTCATCCTGAATCAAAGTGATTTAGCATTCCCTGAATGGCTTTTGCTACTTTTTACATCCGAAGCTGTTAAAACTGAGACAACTGAGAAAAATATTTTAGTGTTGACAAAGCTTCAGCTTTCCCCCCCCCTCCTCCCCACCGAAAATTTGATTCAATTAATAGATACTGGCTGGTTTTATTAGGATTTCACACAGCTATCAAGGTCTATCCACAGATACCTGACAAAAATTGATTCCTATTCCTCAGCTGTATATCTGGAATCTGTGGCTAATGTGAATACAGCAAAAAATTGCTTGAGAATTTCCCCTCAACAGGCACAGAGACCCTTCTGTATCCTCAAATGTTGTTAACTTGCTTCTCATAGGATGTATAACAGCAATTCAACCATTTCCACAATAAGACTTCTTTGTTTAGGGGCCACTCTATCTTGTCAGGTTGAGAGGATCTCTATTTTATCCATCAAGAACAAGGCTAAAGAGGCAACAGCTCCTTAGAACCACCCTGTTCCAGCACAGAGCCTGCTGGTGGTTTAGGTCCCAGTGCTGCTTCCTAATATTCTCTAGGTGGCTCCAACCCAGCTCAGCAAACCCTGACAGGAGCACTGCAAGGTCTAGTAGTAAAACAGAAAACAATACATAATTTCCAGTTGTGAGTGATCCCAAAAGACGCAAAGAGTTACAGGAGTCTTGTCTAACACTAGTTAGTAGCATCATCTGTTTTTCCTATATCAAATAGCAGTATGTTTGCTTGTTTGTAATAGCCTGGTTTGCTTGTTTTCCTGTGTTTATTAAAACCAGTACTTTCAGGTAGATTTTGGAAAGGGAAAACTGAACAGTTTGTGAAATAAAAGCTGAAACCAGAGTCCCTCAAGCAATGGCTCCATTGTAACAATTTTTTCGGTGCTCTAACCGTCGAGAGATGCCCCCTTCATTTGTACTTGAATAAATCTATGCAGAAGTGACATGAAAAGAGCAAATAATGGTAGATGGAGAGCAAATGCATTAGACAAACTCTCCCACAAACTACACATATTAGTACCATTGGAGACCAGAGGGATTAATCCACAGATGGTAAATTGTATGACATGTATGCAAGCTGACAAGGACTTTCAACCTTCAATTATTGTACTAAATAATTTTCTATTTAATGTGAGATTTCTGCCCCTGAACTTTGCTTTATATTATTATTTGCTAGAGGATTACTGTCAGCTTCAGGGCTAAAGTACTTCTGAGACTGAAAAGTGCCATTTACAGCTACCAGTTGAAAGAGAGAAGATAAAATTAGAATCCGAGATGACTTACTTGTTCAGGTGAAGTCACAAATCGGCCCTAGAGGCAGATACTCTGGAACAAAATCGACCAACAGAAAATGTTACTGAGCTGCTCTTCGATCATAATTTCACCGCAGTCAGTACTGTAAACACCAAGCACACAGATGGCAAAGCATCAGTGTCAGCTGTGAATGCTGCCTATGAGCTATTGGAAACACTCATTTTCTCATTCCTTCTTCCACCCCGGTGTAACTCTGCTGCTGCAAAACTGACACAGCCCTGCAGGAGGGCAACCGAATTTGTGACGGAAAGCCTAGGGAGCTTTAGTCTCTAACCACAGAGTGGGAAAGGGCTAGCGGCATCCTAAAATCCAGGTCAAAACAGGGAATTATTTCTATTTTTCACTTCTAAAGAGGCTAGTTCTTTGGGGAAAGGCTGATTGGACAAACATTTTGTTAGACACAGCTGCAGTGAACCATCAGACAGTGAGTTCCCAGGGGCACTGGAGGCAGATACGTATAGGAAACTTGGAGGAGAAAAGGCAGCCTTGGGAGACCAGTGCTGCTAAGAGCTGCTTTAAATGTGAACCATGACCTTATAACTGTTAGGAGGCTATTCTACTCCATGTCTGTTTTCAATTTGTAGTCATTTTGACCTCAAAATGGCCAAAGAACGCTTCAAAAGCCAAGCTTGTCACTCACTGTCTGCAATGTTCTTTCCTTTCATCCTACATGGAAAAACCAGCATAGACTGCTTGTCCTGAAGCTTTAAAAGAATAAGCACCACAGCAGTGTTTGCCTGGTTAGCTAAAGGTCTTCACAGCATGGCATACAAGCAGTAACAGGTCTTAATCTTACTCATATTTTACTCATACTTAATCTTACTCATACTCAAAATTACATAGAAATATTATTCACAGAATAATGTCAGCCAAACAGTTATGAATCCAATCAAAATTAGCCTAGAGACAGCAGTCTGTTATCTGCTTGCCGGTAAATCTCCTCTTTGAACAGGAAATAAATCGCTGTGGTAACGGTACCATATTTTTTTGCCATTTTTTGTTAAATCTTTCTTTTCCACAAAGGAATAGGTTGACTGTTCAAGATAAAACAAGTTTGCAGCAGGTGCTGCAAAATATATAGTGAGAGCTAACAGCCAAAGCTGCCTCTGCAGAAAGATAAGTGCACCTTAGGACAAGCAGCGACGCTAAAGTTCACTAAGGATCCAGCAAAATGACTGACCAGAGACAGAGAACAAATTTCAAAAAGAAAGGTAGAAGCCCATAAAATGTCCTTTCTCGCCACCATACAAGCTGCTCAGAGGAAAATAAATGGATCATCAGGGTACTTCCCACATGGCTTTCTTTGCTTGGCAATGTGTAGAAATGGTAGTGGAGGGATGACACCTGTAACCAAGCTTATGCCCCATTACTTGGTTGCCATTGATTGGCTTGAGCTAATCAGCCACTGAACCCTAAATATAAATGTGCACTTGGCCTCTGCACAAAAATAAGCAAAAAATTGGCATAGGGTCAGGTGAAAGCTCTGCTATGGCATGTCGAAGTAGACAAGGACATGATTACTTTTGATGCAACCCTACCCAGCCTTCACGGCTGTCACCTCTTGTCCTTCTTGTCTAGCGGCTTCTTATCCAGCATCTTTGAAAAGTATCTATCTATGATCAGGGCATGTAGCTTCTTTTTAAAACCAGCATTTTGCTTTGCTGAGGTGTTCTCAGGTGTGAAGGGAAGTAGATGGAGCAAAGGGAGTTTCCTGCCACTGCTAAACAGAATCTATTATCTTTGGCTGAGTTTTTTGTTTTAGTGAGATTATTCTTCTGAACAACATAGCTATAAATGAAACAGCTATACAAATAGGACAACACATTGCACTTCTGAGACCAAAATGAGCAGCAGAAGGGGATTTATCTCAGCCTGGAGAGGCTTTGTTGCTGGGGGGAAACAACACACGTTTCAGTATCTGGATGTTTGTTATGTGGGTTTTTTTTGCAAAATGCTCTTCCACATGCTATAGCTCCACTCATCCTTTATTGCAGTGTGCTAGCAACAAAGCTTACTGCTTTCAGCAAGTGAAGCTTATGCTGATGCAAACTTTTCAGATCCACTCATTAATCTAGCATCTGGAAGCCTGTTACTCAGAGCTACAAGGTTACTTTAACTCTCCCAGTGGCTTACGCCTCTCCGCAAGACTTTCCATTTTGTGATACGATTAGTTACTGACTGTGTTACGTGGAGAAAGAAGCTGAAATTTGTTAGTGATCGTGCTCTCAGCAGTCATCCAGTTATAAAGCAATGCACCTGGAAATCTCTTGTCTGTAGTGCAGCACAATTAAGGTACTAAGTCACCTATTACAGCTTCCTACAGTCCCAACTTGTGCTTAATTTTTAAGGTTATTGAACGGGCCATTTGAAACAATGTTAGCACAAATTTAAAAAATCTTTACAGTCTTCATCTTGAATGCCAGCAGGCTCATTTGACCTGAGAAAGTACTGAGATCAACTGTAACCTCCTAAGGATGGACAAAAAACCCATGCAATTTTTGTTCATTCTTTTGGTATCAGACTTTGTTATCATCTAACTACAAGGCTAATCAAACCCCGAAAGGCAGACTAAAGGCTATTTCTGGTTGTTATTCTAGTATGATATACAACCGTTGAAAGAAACAGTGAAAAAATCTAGACTGATTTTTCTGGAGCCAAACTGAAATTAGGATTTGTGGGCTAATCTAAACAAGACAGAGAATTTGAGTGCTGTGGAAGGGAAATTTCCCCTGAAGACATTTCCGAGATGCATCTGAGCTTTGTTAAATAAAAGAAATTATTTTTCTTTTGACTTAGCAGACAGTCACTTACATCCTGATCCAATGATTTCTGTAGTACCTTCAGACACCTTGCTGCCTTAGGACACAAGTCCTAAGAGCTTGTAAACCACCAGCATTTCTTCACCTTTACATTTGATTATAGACATATATTGTGGGCAATGACAAAGCATGCTTCTAACTCTAACAAAGTAGTACCACAAATATGGGTTATTTTAAGAAAAACCCAGCACTACCAAAAGAAAAAAAAAAAAAAAAGTTAAATCATTAAACACAATCTTGTAAATCTTCCCTAATTATTCCTATTCATATTCATATTTAAGGCCCAATCCACAGCCATTCCTAAAAGCAAAGTCAGCATCTCCTGAGACAACTTGTTATCTCTGTATGGTTTCCCCAAAGCTATTGTCTCCAGCTTTTGCAACAGGTATTTTTATCTTCTGGCAATTCAGGTACTTTAAGCAAGGAGCATTATTTAGAAAATAGCTTTGAATAAGTTCTGGTCACATTCCTCTGTGTCATCACTCTGCTTTTCTTCCTCTGGCTACTTGTGCCTCATCCTGAGAGAAAATCCTTTGCCATATAGTGCTGCAGCCTAGCAACCATTTTGGAGGGGAAGACAAGGGCCTGGGACAGTTATAGTGTCTTTAAGAAGTAGAAATGAAAGCCAGTGTGAAAATATTTTTATTAAAATGAGGGAAAGCTAAATGCAAAAATGCACTTCTAATGGATGAGCAAAGCTGTCTTTAGCACTCTTCTCTTTGAGGAGAGAAACTCCAAGACCTCTTCCTCATCAGAAATAATCAAAATTACTTGTCTTCTTGTGAATTTTGTATCTAAACATCATGATTTTCTCTTTGGTTTGAAAGCTTTTTTGGGAATGCACTAGAATATTTTTTTAAAAAAATCCTTTGTATGGATAAATGCATAGTGCTATATTGTATAGATAAATGTATAGTGCTATATACTGTGTCAAAGTCACTCCCAACTACGGAATTAAGCTGGCAAAGAAGTACAGAGTAGGTGTCCCAGCTGAAATGGAGAAGTGCAGGTGTGCCGAGGAGCCCTCTGCACAGAAAAAAGCAGAGGGAAAAAATACAATTAAAAAAATTAAATTCCTGTATGTTAATATTAATCCATTTGTATTTGACTTTGATGTGATCAACAAATATTATTTAGCTATTTATCTTCCTCTTTTAGAAAAAAAAAAATATGGCCATTTTCCCAATTAAGAAGGATCATCTTAAATCCCCAGTACTCAGACTTCCAGGGGACATTTCCGTTCCTTTCCATTAACTGTCCTAAATATGAGTTGGACTATTTTTTGCCTTGTTACTAAAGGCCTTATAGCGATTGACGGGAAGAATGTAGTCTTCTCACCTAACCTCAGACATTTAGAACAGTCATGAACATGGGAGCCGGTCACCAACATGTGAGCCAGTCACCTCAACCTGTCTCCTGTGGCAGTCACTGGGAAGAAGTAGGTCCAGTCATATCCATCTCACTGGTTTTAGGACAAAAAAACCCCAACAACCACCCCATAATTTGCAGTTACTCTGCATTGAGTGCAAAGGAAGCTGAGACAACCAGCTCAAACATATATGTCTACATCTGGTAAAATTAACCCCTATAAAATTGTCCAATGAGAACAGCAAACAAAAACTACTCCCAAATCTGTACTGAGATTAATGAAAAATGGTAATATTTCTACTGTTGTGTAAGGAGTGTATAAGGGGAGTATTACATTATATGGTCAAAAATTACAGGAAGGTTACTGGTTTTTATTAAAATCTAGAGGACCATAATCCATTTTGCAGTCACCAGTCTCTCCCTCCATTTACTTCATATACATTTGTGACCCAAACCCACTTAATGTAATCCCAGACACAATCTTTCCTGCATCTTTCATCTCCCTGTGGTGTTGTTCTTTTGTTATAATCTATTATGGACAAATGGTAGTTAGAGAGGTCTTCATAGCTTCCCAGAAACGCAAACAGAGACGGGAGTGCACCCTGGGAAAGTTGTCTTGCACATAATTAGCAACAGAGCAGAGCTGCCATCCTCCCTGTCTGACAGTTTAGATTGAGGAATGTAGTTCTTTTTCTGAACACATGCCAAAGACGAGAGATTTGCCAAGCCCCACACAGGATATAGGGAAAAATACACAGAAGGGACATTTTCCTACCACTTCAGATGTCTTCTTGCTAGGCGGTTCAACTGAGAAATGGTACCTCATTTGGATGAAGCTCACATGTGCCTTTGGGTGGTAAAATCAGCTCATCTAAACTGGTGCTGAGTCACAGACTTTCCAATGGCTCCACAAACTTTCTCTACTTACTTACTCAGTGCAGACTATTGAGTAAGGTACTGGATGTAATCCCCTGTTGTCCATGCCAATGTCTGGATGCTGAAACCCAGGCAGTCCTGGGTCACATAGTTTTAAGCTCTGTAGTTTCTTGTTTACAAACCCATCCTGTGCTACCTCTACAGAAGTGTAATTAAGAGTAATTTCTTCTACAGGTAAATCATACACAGCCAAAACATGAGTCCAAAACTATGCCCTGCCTCAGCTTTTCACACAGGGTTTTTGGTGGAAAAGCAGTATCTGGCTGAGGTCTATTGGAGTATGTGAGTCTGATTTTATGAAACTGTGTTCGGCACAGTGTTTATGTAGATTCTAAGCCATATTCTTGAGTGTACTGAGCCATTAATGTCTTCATCTTTTGGTTTTAGTACTTTACAATCATAGCAGATGTTTAGAAAATTGTGTTCATAGGATTTGATCTATTGCATCTGCTTCTTCTGATACATGCTATTTCTTCTAGCTCATTGCGCTCTCTTTAACCTAAACAAAAACCCAAGAAATCTGATCTCATGCTTGACATTAATCAGAAAAAGAAAAGGAAATTATGCTTACATGTACTTATAGGAACTTATTTGTAAACCAGAACAAGTATCATAATTTAAAAGTTGCTCAGGTTCTCTGAATACCATTGTTCATCTCTGTCAGTTGCCTAAAACCATCATCTAAATAAGGAGAAAACGTATTTTTAAATGATGGTTGGGATTAACATCATCACACAAAAATTATCATAGGAGGCAGGGGAGCCAAGTCAACAGCAGCAGCATGCTGTGGGCTGCCTTGCCTTCAGCCTCTTCTATAGCTTTGAACTTTGGGCCTCATTTTATCTATCTGTAGAAAGGACAGTAGGACAACTGTTCTTACTCCTGCTGTTAAAGCACTTTGAAATCACTTGGTAATACTGATCTATAAAAGAGCTAACTGTCATTACCGCTTCATTTCCTGCAATTACTTTCTGCATACTTCCATGTTCCAGCTCTCCATTTTACCATTTTGGGAAAAGTTTGCCTTGAAGACAAGGGAGACCAAACATCTTGCTATCTTGATTTGTGTTTGCCCTGGTCAAATGTGCTATACTATAGCCACTTCTTGTGCAGCTAAAAGCATACCAGTAGTTAGTTACAATTATCTTGTGGAAACCACATACTGGGGAAACTCTGACTTCTCCCCATATAGGATTTACCCACAGTTCTGTTGGGCCAGGAGACATCACTAGGTAAGTCATTTCCAAGCTACTTGCCCTGGGTCTTTGAGTTATGCCTTTTTGGTTTCCATTTATCCCATGTAATGTGGGGTACTTAAGGTGCTGACATTCTGACTTGCCTTTTGAAGGTGCTCATCTCTCCTCATTGGCTGTGCTCCAAGGCACTTTTTACTTAGCTCTGTGTTTTATCTATATATTGAAAAAGAAGATCACTGAGAGGTTAGAGTAATTGATCTCTAGGTCAAACCAAAGAAGATGGGGTTTGGACTGGAAATACCAAGCATTGCAGTCAAAATATATACAACAGGTGCCTATCAAGACATATTTAATGGATGACTTTTGGTTCCAGAGATACCAAGTTGTCTCAGATTCATTCCATCTAGATTCTAAAAGTTAGGTACACATTATAAAACATTTATATATGCTTTGCCTATATCACTGTAGAATCACAGGCAGCCTTATGCACCAATTCATTCTACTGCCTCAGAAACCTTCCTTAAAATGAGATTGATAGCTCTCTACAGCTCGCTTTATCTTTTTTTCTCTCTCTTGTCTACAAAGGAAGCCTAAGAAAGATAATCAATTGCCCACACATATGTACTTCATCCTGTTTCAGAAACCCTAGAGTATCTGAAACATCCATAAGGGACTGGCAGGTATGGCATAGGATCTACAGGTGGTCTTCTGGCACAGTAGAGAAAAACGAGGTGGAATATCTTAGATCATCTCAAATCACAGAAAACATTTTGTATGTGCGTGGCTGAGCCCACCCTATATGAATGATTAGTTCGACTAGACTTCTAACTTTAGATGAGGTAGTGAAGGGTTTCTTGGGGGGTGAGGTTAATCCTGCCTCTAGTGCTCAGTTTAGGTGTCTTGGGCTGGACTTGGTTGCTCACACAATCAAGTATGGGTTGAGGTGCTTTAAAGGTGTCCTATCTGAACACCAGCTGCCACTCCAGGATAGAGATCTTATGTAGGTCCTGCATCACATCTACCAACAAACATATCTAATTGCAGTAAACGCCTATGTGTTGCCCACTAACTCAAGACAAGGTCTACACTGTCTCAGTTTAAGAAATTCAGTCCTTTGTTATCCAGGCCTACCAAGCCTGTCCCTGGTTCAAAAAGAAGTGCTCAGGCACAAAAGCTAGACATCTATTCTGCTTACAACCAGACATTTCCTATAGTATACCCTCTTCTCAACACTGGGAGTATCTGTGCAGCCTATAATTTCTGCCAAAGCCCATAAAGAGCTATGTTTTTACATTTGCTTGCTGAAATCCAAAATGATTTTGTGCTACATTATGCTTCCCAAGCTGTGATTCAGCATGAAATATAAGGACACAAATATATTCGGATCAAGGTGGCAGGGAGCGGTCCCAAGTACCTCTGAAAGAGAACCTCCATTACAATTAGTTTATGCATAAATGTAAACAGAGAGAGAAAAAAACCACAAACATCCCAACAATGAATAACAAGAGGAAAGGAATGCTGGTTACAAAAGCCATGTTGTAGCTGAAGGAACAGAAAAGGAGACACAAGTAAGGAGCAAAGAGCAAAATGCTGAACTACAGAAAAAAGAATAAAAGTGTACAAATAACTGGGTGGTGGAAAATACCCACGTAAACATCCCTTGCAGCAAAGAAGGCATATACACTTCTACGTAGAGGCAGGACTATACACAGTAAATTATGTGAAAGATAGGAAGAACTGTTGACATCAGCCTGGCATGTCAGGTTAATTCATGTTGTCATGCTGAGTCTGGTCGGGGCTTCAGTGATTAACAGGCTTGAGTTATGCACTTCTTTTGATCAACATTTTGGAAATACCACTGGAACACATATATGACTATTGGAAGTCAAATGCAACAGAAGTTAGTTTGGAAAGTGCTGTATAAAGTGTTACGCACAAGCTTACTATTGATAATGATGTTCATAACTAAGAGTACAAGTTGATAGCTAAGAGTACACTTTCTCAGAGCCTGGCACTCAGGTGCTGTGGTCTAGAATGAGTGCTGGAAGTTTACAGAAGAAATTCAGAAAGTTTATTCTCGGAAATACTTCATAGATCTGTCTCTAAAAGGTTAGTCCATAGTTTGAAGTAAGGTTATTAAAAATTGCAAAGTTTATTATGAAAGACAGAAAGTAAAAAAAAGGAAACTATTCCAAATAACTTCCCATTTGGAAGCCCATTAGGCTTAACATAGCTCCCCTCAATAAAATATCCTGATAGGTCTTTTCTATGGCTAGTCACAAATTACACAGACCTGATTCAACTCATGATCAGTCTGCCCTAGTCACATGAACTCAAATTTCTGCATTAACTTCAAGCTGCAAATCCCTTCATTCTTAGAGATCCTAAAATCTAAGGGCAGAGCTTTCAAATTCAAAGTTCTATATGCAACCATACCACTGTGCTAACACCTATATGATGCTACTGGACTTGGACAGGAAGAGAATTTCTTATCCTGTCAATGTTTTTAAGATTTCACCTTCCCCCCTGCCTGCCCCCATCCCCCCCGTCCCATCCCCTCACCCCACCCCCACCCTTCCAACTGGTATACCAACAAAGTTTTTTCTCAGTGGTAAAGGAGGAAAAAAGAGAGACACAGAAAATGCTGTGAAGCCTGTTGATCAGCTGTTACTGATCCTACTGCTACTGCTCTTGGATGCTGTGTCCTCTGAATTTGCCCTGAGGTTGCTGTATTCTGAGCTGATTTACGAACAGTAAATCTACTTTCCTCAGTCCACTGCACATTCTGAGACCTTTCAGATCCTTTGCAAAAGCCAAGCCCCATTCCAAAAGTGGAGGCAATATCACAGATGTGAGAACTGACTACCTGTTTCCCAGATGGAAATTTAGTAAAGGAGGACACCTGACAAATTAGTACATTAATTTTTTGCCTTTGGTAATAAGAAGAAAGAAGTATGTAACTATGATGAGATCAAGATGAGGCGTGGCCTTTTTAAGTGAGAATTATTTATTAGAGAAAAGAGCAATTAACTACAGCACAAAGAGACAGTGTCCACAATGATCGACTTCCAGTTTTGTTTTTCTTGTTTACCAGGGTCCAAATGCCTTTTTTTTTCTTAATTTTTCTACAGCATCAGAGACATCTAGTGGCTGAAAAGCATAAAAGGACATATGCTGACAGGTCCTACTCCCTGAAATCCAGGAGAAAAGATGGGCCAGTCACCCAGTCCAATAGAGCTGAGAGAAAAGAAACTAATATTCCTTCTGCTTTTGCCGCTCCCAAAATATGGAGCTGGGAAAAGAGAATAGAGGTGGGTGAATGATGGAACAAAGTAGATGGGGGCATGAGTACTGAGAAATACTGGTATCTTAGCCTGGAGTGTAAAGCAACTCAACTGAACCTTGTGAAATGTAAGCCTAAATCTCACTCAGCTCCTGTCTTGAATCTCATGCTAAACAAAAAGGGCTGTTTTTGTCACAGCCCTCGGAACTGCAACATAGAACATGACTGGTAATATAACTCAGGTCATCAGCTGTTACATGGAAATCAAAGAGGGTTTTGGAAAAAACAAGCAGATAATCTCCTGCCTACTGCTGAGAAAATCACCTTGTTGCAAACTAGAAAGACAATAATAGGCTGGAATTCAGCAGTTGGCTGGACGTAATAGGACAGTTTCCTCCCTGCTGCAATTCTGTTGTAACCAGGGAGTTATAGAGCATATCAGTTTGGCCCAGTGTATTTCAATAACACAAAGGTTCCTTCTTAAATAATAAAAAAACCCCCCACCAACGTATAGTTCAAATCTTGACTTCTATTACTTGTAGTTAAAAGATTCTATTAAAAAAAGGGCTTCCATGCCAGTGCACTTGTAATTCATGATTCCTAAGGGAAACCAGAGTTCATGGAGACATGGTGCACACCTACGTCTTATCCCCAAAAGGAAGAGGTACATTGAGACACACACAGTGTTCATCAGCCCTATAGTGCAGATGAAACCTACAGACTCTCCAGGCAGTTTTGCTATTATTATAAGCAATATTGAGATTGTATAGAAAATGAGGTGGTTCATAAATACAAGCACACACTTCTGTGCATTTTCCTTTAGGCAGTTACACCTAGTCCATTTGGGATGAGATAGAATATCTGTTCTCTTAACGTTGTGTGTAAGTTGCACAAACCTGTATAAACAGACCGTGCAGAAGGTGGATATGCATTGCTGACTTACAACATTTTGTTGCTAAGTGTAAAGTAAGGGCTCATTTTTTCACTGCTTCATACTGGGTCATGCACAGCCCTTTTGGGACAAAAGACAAAGAAGACAGCTTCCCAAAGAGTATCTGAGGATGATAAGCCAGGAGAAACCTCTGGGATTCTAGGTGAGGCATGGAAGACACAGGAGAGGAGAGATGTAGCCATAAGGAAACACCAGGGAAGGGATTGTCCCCTGTACTCCACACTGGTGAGGCCGCACCTCAACCACTGTGTTCAGTTTTGGGCCCCTCACTAGAAGAAAGACATTGAGGTGCTGGAGAATATCCAGAGAAGGGCAAGGAAGCTGATGAAGGGGCTGGAGCACAAGTCTTATGAGGAGCAGCTGCGGGAACTGTTGTGGTTTAGCCTGGAGAAAAGGAGGCTGAGGGGGGACCTTATCACTCTCTACAGCTGCCTGACAGGAGACCGTAGCTAAGTGGGTGTTAGCCTCTTCTCCCAAGTAAGAAGTAATAAGAGGAAATGGCCTCAAGTTGCACCAGGGGAGGTTTAGATAGGAGCTTGGGAAAAATTTCTACACAGAAAGGGTTGTCAAGCATTGGAAGAGGCTGCCCAGGGAAGTGGTTGATTCACTGTCCCTGGTAGGTATTTAAAAGACCTGTAGGTGTGGAGCTTAGGGACATGGTTTAGTGATGGACTTGGCAGTGTTAGGTTAATGGTTGGACTTGATCTTAAAGGTCTTTTCCAACCTAAACAATTCTATGGTTCTGTAAGGGAGTCTGCAGTGCCCACAGAAAACAGGAAACCACTGGAAAGCTTGGGGAGGAAACAGTCCTGCCAAGCCTCAGAGGAGATGGAAAGCAAGAGATTTTTCGTAGATCATCCTCACAGTTTGTTCCAAATTAAACTCTAAATTGAAGATTCAAAGCCCTCCATGTGTCCTTGGTATGCTCTCCTGAAGGGTACAGTGAGAGTGGATGCGCTTTCAGAGTACTGTACACAAGAGGACCCAGTTCTGCCAAGTGTATTGCAAAGCAGAGTGAGGCCATGGTGGAATGAATATAACACAGCAACTTATCCCAGCATAAGGAGACAGTTGTGCAAGGGAGGAAGTGTGAGACCCAACCTCTTTCAGCCTCTCTAATTACGCTTTAGGCATGCACATTCTCTACTTTCAAGAGAACAGAGGCAGTTTTCCCTTCTTCTTCATGCACACCAGGGCAAGCCGAGCCTGTAAGCCCATGTACAAACTGCAGAAGGATTTGATACACTGAATCTACAGATCAATAATGAATTCTAAGGTTTTGAATTAATGAAAAATATAATATAATAGGCTCTTTCCTAGCCCAGGTACTCGGTTTATTATTTTTACAACTGAGGATTTTGTTTCATCTGCCCAAATTATCCTCTAATTGTCTCATTCTGCTTGCATATAAGCATTTGGTCCAGGTTATCAAATGCAACATATCAGGTATGTATTTACTCTACAGACCAGCCTTCCAGTGGAAAGATGCAGTGGCCCTCATTCAGAAAGTGTTAAAAAAACCCTTGGCTCTGGCATCACCATGGATTTCTCAATCTGCTTCTTCCTTTTTTCCCTAAATGTCTCTGTGTTCCTGTCAATACCATAACTGCCTCTCCACAATAGCCATTATGTTCTGTCATGTCAGTTATCCAGAGCACCTGTTAAGCTGACCCATCATACAGTAACTGGGAGTCACTTACACCCTATTTTTTGGATGGTGACCAAGATGCTCCAATTGATTTTTTTTTCCCCACTAATTCCCGGCAAGATCAATGCACAACTGAAATTCAGTGCCACACAGCTCCCTTCATCACTGTAATCATATAGCTGGCTGCAGCATGCAGGAGACACAAGGGCAGCAAAAAATAGGTAGAATTGAAGATAAGGTACATATTATGCTGCAAAATGTTTCCATCAGCCAAACGGCTTCAAGTTTACTACACATTGCTGCCTCCTCCAAACCAATGCTCTCACATCCCACAGGGATTGTATCTCTGTTCATGTAGCAAGCAGTTTAATTTCTGTGCTGGTCTGTACCTGTGTAAAGGCTCATCTTTGTTATCTATATCTGGGGATGCAATTTGACTATATATAAGTAGAAACTTGCAGATAAATGATGTGACGTAACAAGGTACCTTACCCCTTATCTTAATCTCTTGATAATAGCTCCCTGTTTCTCATCTCTCCAATGGCTTCACTTTATCTGTTCTGATTTGAATCTAGCCAAGCTACTGCAGGAGACACAACACTTTTCTGCCTTATTTAACTAAGTGACAAAATTACGAGGAGATGATGATTACCCTGGTTATTCCTATGTTAAAAAAGTAAACAGGATAAGCACACAGCTTCAAGCACTGGGGCATGATCATCCATGACAGCTAACTGCTGGCAAGCTCCTTGTCACAGTCATGGCCAGTGTCCACACTCCTGGAACATCCCTGGGATCAGTGAGGAAAGGCACAGACCAACCTGGTGACTGTTCCCAGTCACTTGAATACCTAGAAGTTATCACCTCTCTAAGAGAAAGAGTTAAGTTCTGTGGGTGTGAGGTGCCCTGTGCTGCTCAACCAGCCCAGGCTTATTTTATCTATTAAACCCAGTGCAGATGACTAGTATCAGTCTTGTTCAAACAGTCTCTCACTAGTCTGCCAGAATTCTCAAACAGAGCTAATGATAACCGATAAAGGTGTTTTTATTTCAGCTTGAGGGCCCAGAGGAGCCTTTATCATTCATAACTTTCTTTTTCTCTTGCATTTATTCATTCAACTTTCCAAAGAACAAGAGCAGCCATATGAATACATTGATCAGTTTTGAAGATATTGGTGTGCCTTCAGTGTCTTTGCGTTATTTTCAAATTTCACTCCTGCAGGTTTAAGGCTTGAAGAGGCACTGAGCAATATCTGATGTTGAGTTTTTGCAACATAAGAATTGGAATATACTAACTGTATTATATAGCTTTTAATCACTCTGCTTTTCTTTTTTAATAAGAGCTCATGAATCATAAAATCGCCCACATCCCTTTATTAAATGGTTAGCACCAGGAAAAGGATTCATCAGAAGTCCATTGACTGTCATACGGCTACGAGTTTCCCCCTCAGCAAAATTAGCTATATGATCAAAGCTTATTTCAAAGAATCAGTAAGTCAAGCAGACTTGTATAAAACAGAAACAGTATTTTTTACAAGGTTTCAATACTCTAGGTATCTGCCTAAACAACCTATGCTGTACTATGTATCACAAAATTGCCCATCCTCTGTACCTATGTTACTCCAAACTATAAAATCACAGAATCATTATATTTTTTAGGTTGGAAAAGACCTCTAAGATCATCAAGTACAGCCATAAACCTAACACTGCCAAGTCCATCACTAAACCATGTTCCTAAGCACCATATCTACAGGTATTTTAGATACCTTCAGGGATGGTGAATCAACCACTTCCCTGGGCAGCCTGTTCCAATGCTTGATAACCCTTTCAGAGAAGAAATTTTTTTCCTAATCTCCAGTCTGATCTCCAATGTAAGCCTCCTCTGGCACAACCTAAGGCCATTTCTTCTTGTCCTGTCACTACTTACTTAGGAGAAGAGACCAATTCCCACCTGCCTACAACCCCCTCTCAGGCAGCTGTAGAGAGCAATAAAGTCTCCCCTCAGCCTCTTTTTCTCCAGGCTAAACACCCTCAGTTCCCTTAGCCGCTCCTCATAAGACTTGTGCTCCTTCACCAACTTCCTTGTCCTTCTCTGGACATGCTCCAGCACCTCGATGTCTGTCTTGTAGCAAGGGGCCCAAAAGTGAATACAACATTCAAGGTGCAGCCTCACCAGTGCTGAGTACAGGGGGACAATCCCTTCCCTAGTCCTGCTGGCCACACTGTTTCTGATACAAGCCAGGATGCTGTTGGTCTTCTTGGCTCATGTTGAGCTGGTGATCAACCAACACTCCCCAGGTCCTTTCCCACAGGGCAGCTTTCCTGCTGCTCTTCCCCCAGCCTGTAGTGCTGCCTGGGGTTGGTGTGACCCAAGTGCAGGACCCAGCACTGAGCCCATTGAACCACATACAACTGGCCTCGGCCCATTGGTCCAGGCTGTCCAGATCCCTCTGCAGAGCTTCCTGCCCCCCAGCAGATCAGCACTTCCCCCCAGTTTGGTGTCCTCTGCAACCCTACTGAGGGTGCCCTCAATCCCCCGTCCAGATTGTTTATAAAGATACTAAAGAGAACTGGCCCCAGTCCTGAGCCCTGGGAACGCTGCTTGTGACCAGCCACCAGCTGGCTCTATCTCCATTCACCACCACTCATTGGGCTCAGCCATCCAGCCGGCTTTTATCCCAGCACAGAGTACAGCCACCCAAGCCAGGAGCATCCAGTTCCTCCAGGAGAATGCTGTGGGAGGTGGTGTCAAAGGCTCTACCAAGGTCCAGGTAGACAGCATCCACAGCCTTTCCCTCATCCGCTAAGTGAGTCAACTTGTTGTAGAAAGAGATCAGGTTACTCAAGCAGGACCTGCCTTTCATAAACCCATGCTGGCTGGGCCTGATCACCTGGTTGTCCTGCATGTGCCACATGATGGCACTGAAGATGATCTTGCTCCATAAGCTTCCCTGTCACTGAGGTCAGGCTGGCAGGCCTGTATTTCCCTGGATCTTCCTTCCTACCCTTCTTGTAGATAGGCATCAAATTGCCTAACTTCCAGTCAACTGGGACCTCCCTGGTTAGCCAGGACTGCTGGTAAGAGATGGAAAGTGACTTGATGAGCACTTCTACCAGCTCCCTCAGTACCCTTGGGTGGATCCCATTCAGCCCTGGAGACCTGTGTGTGTCTAAGTGGTGTAGCAGGTCACTGATAATTTTCCCTTGGATTATGGGGGTTTCATTCTGCTCCCTATTTCTGCCTTCCAGCTCAGAGGGCTGGGTACCCCGAGAACAACTGGTGTTACTGTAAAGACTGAAGCAAAGGAGGCATTAGTCACCTCAGCCTTTTCCTTATCCTTTGCCGCTACGTTTACCCCCACATCCAATAAGGGATGCAGATTCTCCTTAGCCCTCCTTATGTTACCAATGTATTTATAGAAACATTTTTTATTGTCTTTTACATCAGTAGACAAATTAAGTTCTAGCCAGGCTTTGGCCCTTCTAATTTTCTCCCTGCATAACTTCAAACATCCTTATAGCCCTCCTGAGTGGTCTTCTCCTTCTTCCAAAAGTCATAAACTGTCTTTTTTCCCTGAGTGCCAGGCAAAGCTCCCTGTTCAGCCGGGCCGGTCTTCTGCCCCGCTGGCTCCTCTTTCAGCACATGGGGACAGCCTGCCTCTGTGCCTTTAGGGTTTCCTTCTTGAAGCACGCCCAGTCTTCCTGGGCTCCTTGGCCCTTCAGGGCTGCCCCCAAGGGACTCTGTCAACCAGGCTCCTAAACAGGCCAGAGTCTGCCCTCCAGAAGTCCAAACTAGCATCCTGCTGACCCCCCTTTCTTACTTCTCTGAGAACCTAAAACTCTTATCAATTTCATGATCACTGTGCCCAAGGTGGCCTCCAACCATCACATCACCTGCAAGTCCTTCTCTGCACAAACAACAGGTCCAGAAGAGCACCTTCCCTAGTTGGCTTCCTCACCAGCTGTGTCAGGAAAACCGCATGTATCAGTAAAACCCTATTGGGAATTTCTGCATTTACTTTGCTGAAATTTTCCATCTAGATGATAACACAGCCATTCTTATAAGCCTATCTGCTGGTGTTACTAGGAAAATAAATCAGATCATGTCTATCTCTGAAATCAATCAAGTTCACCAGCTGACACTTACAAACCTCACTGCTTTCATTAAATGTCAGCAGGCTTTTCATTCCTTTTGCTTATTTATATTTCATTTTAAGTTTTCTCATAAATGCTCTATACTTAATGTCTTCCAAATCCATTACTTTCCCAGTTCTTTGATACATAGTATATCTCCTCTGCAAAATCATATATGGAGCCCTCGGGTAATATATTTTTCAGCCTATATGATAATATTCTAATTACTGTCTAATGGCTCTTCCTAGAAAAAAAGAAAACATAAAAAAGTGTAATTAAGCAAGCCATCCTAAGGCCATACCAATCCTAGAGGTTAACACAAAAAATATTCCTATATGTAGTGACCTCTTTAAATTATCACCCAATGAGTATTAAAATGTAGCTTTTCAGAGAACCAGTCATTAGTCCTTAATTACATGTCAGTTCCCATCATGAAAAAAATAATATAAATAATCATTCCATGGTTTATATTAAATTGCATGTTGTATCAATATAACCAAGATTCCTCTCTTCAAATGAAATGATAAATATGCTCATAAGGTTTTCTCTTTAGCACACCTCAGCCTGCAACACTCGAACACATCTCACAGAAACGATTTCCTGACAGATTATTTGGAGTGAAAAATATTAGCTCCAAGCTGTATTAAAGTGTGCCATTAATAGCTGCAGAGCTTTTTCAGTAATCTAATGATTCCAACATTTTAAAATTCAATTTTCTGAAACCCTATGTTTGCACATTTGGATCACCCACTTCCATAATTTATTATTTTAAAATTATGTTTATACACATCAAATTGTCCATTCATCAAGAGAAAAATGACATTGAGGCACTGGGTGCTGGAGCTGAGAATTTTAAAAAATAAGTATGTTTCTCTTGTATATGGAAAGAAGTAGTAAGAGTACTAAATCATCTTGTCTCTAGGAACACATATGAACTGTAAGCGAATGAGGTAGGCAATTTTGCTTAATTAGAATCAATAGTATCATCCTTTAATTAAACAATATTGATTGCATTATGCAGAGGGCAGCCTTGCAGAGGATATGTTTTAATGTGATTTCTGTTTGACTTGCAAAAATATGTCAGGGGTCAAATTGAACTTGTACATGGAATATCCCATTCAAGGAGACCAATCATTCTGAATTCACCTAGGTCCTTTCCATAAAGTATACAAGAGTGGAAATCCAATGTTAAATCTTTACAAAGAAAACAGAAGGCTTGAGGAAGATGTGAGCTTTTTTATATTCGTCCTCCACAGGAACTTTGGAGAAGTACAGCATCCTATTTTTCTCCTGTTTCCAGTGTCAGGAAGATCAATAGAGGAGTGCATGGATCAGGAACCTCATTGCTTTTGCAACATCTCCCATGCACGTACCACACATGATTTCATGACAGTTCAAGGTACGGTACGATGAGAAAACAAAGTGGTCTCATGTGTCATCATTTTTTTTAAGACCTGAGTGCAGTAGCTTCCAGCTGTTATTGATATAAGCATGACACGCAGTCCCCAATGTTCCCATTTTCCTCTATATAGCCAAACTGAAAGTAATCTCAGAATTGCAGAGTGCTGAACAGTGAAAATGTATTAAGCCACCAATTAAGTGCTTAAACACACACCATTTCATGTCAATAGCAGTGAGAAAAGGAATGGTCTTTAAAAAACAGCCTATGTAACTCCTTGATGTTCCTTTACAGTAACCAGCCTAAGACATGCATCATGGGCAAAGTGAAATAAAAAAATGTGAAAAGCTTACTGTATGCCTATCTATGAAGTCCCTGCAGAGTGAAATTTAGCTGAGCTGTCTGAGGGTGGGGCCAGGGGGAGGGAGTATAAGTATATATAAGTGTGTGTCAGGAAATATACAAACATCAAGGAAATTTTCATGTTTAAAAATAAGGGGTCACTAATCATTAACTGCAGGTCTTTGCAGCAGCTACTTGTTTGCACACTGTAATTCTTACCATTATTAACCATCACTAGAATTTCAAGGCTGTAAAATTCTACTCAAGATCAGACCAACATTATTTTTTTAAAAAAGATACTGCAGTGGTTTAACCCCAGCTGGTGACCAAGTCCCACACAGCCGCTCGCTCCCCCTGCAGTGGGATGGGGGAGTAAAAGTGAGAAAACTCATGGGTTGAGGTAAAGACAGTTTAATAGGTAAAGCAAAAGCCGCGCACGCAAGCAAAGCAAAACAAGGAATTCATTCACCGCTTCCCACGGGCAGGCAGGGGCTCAGCCATCCCCAGGGCAGCCGGGCTCCGTCACATGGAACGGGGCCTTGGCAAGACAAATGTCATAATGTCAAATGTCCCCCAGATTATATACTCAGCATGACATCATATAGTATGGAATCATATGGTATGGAATGCCCCTTTGGACAGTTCAGGTCAGCTGTCCTGGCTGTACCCCCTCCCAATTTCATGTGCCCCTCCAGCTCTCTCACCAGCGGGGCCCAAGAAACTGAAAAGTTCTTGACTCAGTATAAACATCACCCAGCGACAGCCAAAACCATCAGTGTGTTGTTAACATTGTTCTCACACCAAATCCAAACCTCAGCACTGCACCAGCTACTAAGAAGAAAATTAACTCTGTCCCAGCGAAAACCAGGACAGATACAGACATACCCAAAGAGGCAGCGCTGATACCTAAAGGCCTTCTGGGAAAGAACTGGAGGAGGAAGGGAAAAACTGATGCAGAGAGATGAAAAGACTCCCAGTCTCACAGTCGATTGCAGATGAAAAATCTTGCAGCCTTCAAAGTCCCAGTTTAGTGCTCTCAGACCTGCTTCCCTCCTTTGTTTCTGGTAGCAGAGACTCATACCTCGGGTTTTGCTCTACAAGCACAGGTAGTTACACCCAGTTAAATGTCAGTGTGCGCTAGTTTCTCTCATTGTGGTGTCCATGTCCTATACTGGACACACATACACACACACACACAGAGACATCTCCTCTTGGAGCACATCAAGAGTGGGGATCATGGAAATGCAAAAAGCATGGAGGCGTTTAGACCTTTGCGTCTGTGGAGCATGTATAGGGGATTTCCATGTGTCAGTGTGCATGGCAGTACACAGGACAGTCTTTCTGCAACTCCCTGCTGCTTTTCCCAGTCCATCAGCAGAAATGGCAACACGTGCTCTCTGAATGGCTGGAATGCAGCTGTGCATTCATGGACTGTAAGAATGGGCACCTGACCTGCTGACGGAAAACATAAAAGCCAATAGTTACTCCCATCAGTAAATGGGATAACAATGCAACACTCTCTCCATCAGCAAAACAAAAAGGTGTTATGGGTATGATCATCACTCCATCAGCAAACAGCAAGGGCAGCAGTGAAGAAAGTTACCTCCATTTATTTCCATATATTATATTGATTGGGAGTAACATTCAGGTCAACTTTTCCTCCAGTCTTTTAAATGAAATTATATATTTATTCAATTGATCACATTCTAAGTAGTCTCCATTTCAAAGCTTCCCTTTCTGGGTTATTTTCCCCCAGCTATCATTAATACAATGCCAAGGCTAATGAACCACTCAATGGAATATAAATACTAATGAGGTGTGCTGGACTCGCTAGTTGGCAGGCCTGTAGGGGGAAGCAAATTGAACAGGTGAGCAAAACCATATAAATGTATAGCTGTTATGCACAGGACACTCTAGATGGTGTTTGGGTTTGATTTTTTAACCCCTTAGTCCTTCATATTCCTTGTTCTTTAGCTTCAGTTTGCCCACACAAGCCTTTAGGTTGATAGGAGCCCAGCAGATTTCCAGGTAGAAAAGCTGTTGCTGAGTTAGTTGCACAGGAAAATAGATGTTGCTCTTTTGCCAGTGTAGATAAGTCTTTCCACACAACAAAATGAGCCATTTAAGCAGAGTCCTGTCTTACTGCCAAAAGCTAAGAGTATGGCGAGATTGCTGACACAATTATGCCCATTAGAGACCAATATTTTCCTGCCTCTTCCTGTTAGTTGGGCAAAGCCTTGCAGAGTACAGCCGACATTTGTGGGAAGCTGTGCCTCATGTACTCCTGCTGAATCTCGGCTTGCTTTTCTTCACTGAGGAAAGACTCTGTGGCTCTGCAAAACTCAGACACAAAGAAGTGCCCTGGCAGGGATTCAAAGTGGCTTTTAGTTTCCTGTGTGGCAGTGGTCAGAAAAAATGAGTCCCGGCATGCACCTCTCACTGGTTACAAAAAGAAACACCACCAGCCAAAAGCAATCTGAAAAAGTCCAATTAGACAAACAAGGTAGCATTATATCTCTGTAATGAATGTGGTTTAAATTAACCTATTTCCCTTTGGCTTTTACCTCGCTAGTGTCCTACAAATGACCACTAATGTCCTCTCAGCAGGAAAGGTGTTACCTGGCAGCTGAGTAGCAGCACCTTGTGAAGACAGGATCACACGTAAGATAGTCATGATTGACTGCCAATAGATATACCGATTTGCCAATGTACCCATTTTACCTAGTGATGAGAAACAATCCTCAGTGATTAGACTCATGTGATTTAATTTTTTTCTTTTCTTTGACACAGATTTAGGCCAGGCTCCAAAAGAATTATTTCCCTGTACCACAGTTTCTCAACTGTTATGTAATAAACCTGCTGCCTTCTCATTAGTTTTCAGCTGGATTAGCATCCTAGGTGTACCTGTATAAAATCTGGCATGAGGAGGTTGAGGTTTCAACCTAGAACTGAAAGTACTACTGTAAAATCAGACTTCTAAATGACCATGGAGAACATGCAAGTAAATCTATGGGTAGGATGATAATGTGGGTTTCCCCCCTGCCCCTTCCCTGTTTTGGTCCATTTCTGCTCATGGGAAAGAGATCAGAAAGGTGTGCAGGGTTCTCATGAATGGTTTCCCAGCAGAGGAAACTCTTGAGCAAAGCATGAATAAGCTATTCTTCATGCTTTCAGCCAGCACTGATGTAATGACCCTATCAAATAACAAAAATCAGTGAATTAATTCCCCACTTTGCCTGTTAAAAACATTTGTTCTTTCTTAGGTTCTTTGGCAAGAACCATGAACTAGTCCCTCAAAAAAAATCCTACCACTCCTCCCCCTGCCACCCCCCCAAAAAAAAAACAAAAACCAAAAAAACCCAAAAAACAAACAACAAAATAAACAAACCCAAACCACAGAAGTTGTCAGTCTCAGTCACCATACCATCTCCTTTTATTAATAGAGCCTTGACATGGAAGAGTTTTCTGGCCAGGAATTTTTCACACCCCAATAGGCTCAAATAAAAAAATATTGCCAGCACAATGATTTAAATGTAAGATGTAACACTACAGCACTTGCCTAGCTTGATTTTTTAATGTCAGCTCTAATGTGTCTGACACATGCAAGACATAAATGAATATCCATATTTCATTGGAATTAAAGGTTCCCTGACAGCTCACGGTATGGAGCATACGGTGCTCCCGATGGGTCGTTACTGTGGACTGGCATTATTTTCACCTCCTTTATTCTTCCCCAGCCAGCTTTACTAGTAGAAGCCAAAAGACTCTCCCCACTAACCTCAAGGGCAATTGTCTCAAAATATTTGATATAAACCAGTCTATGTTATATTTGCTAATTGCATTTGTCAATCTCCCTTGCCAACATTTCCTCAAGTAACAGAACTATTGGCAATGAACGTGGAGATCTATGTATTTGGTAGAGGGAATGTATTTTACTGTGGATGAGCTAAGGGCTATAAAGGAGAAATGATTCCTTGTTTCATAGAGTTGGTCCACAGAGCTGCCTCAGCCCACACGGTGTCAAAATTGGCACCTTTCTCCTTTTTAAAATAACTTTTTCTGATATATTTCTACCCAGCTTCTTTCTCCGCCTCCTAATCTCTTTGTTCAGTATTTCCTCGCAACAGAGTCATCACACCATTCATCTGCATCAATCTGTCTGCTGCTCGCAGACTTTGCTGGGTCTGCCTCATCAAGTGCAGTCACTAAATTCTTATCTTTTTTCAAGTCAGTAATTGCCTTCAGCTTCACACTGTCATTTTTGCTTGTGATGATGTCTATTAGATTTTGGTATACTGTTTCAGAAGTCTGTGCTGGATTCCTTGAGTCATGTAAACTCCAGCTCTGCCAGTGATTTACTGGCCCATCTTGTCTGAAGCAGTTGAAATTATGTTTATGCACATACAATTTGCTGTTCATCATGAGAAAGGTGACATATCTAACACCTGTAGCCATGTGCCCAGATACCAAGCCCAGGATTTATCTCCTCCAGCTTCAGGGTGTGATTCGGTTTGAGAAAAAACTACTACTAACTCAATATGCCTGTGTGTAAGGTGTACAGATGTTAGGCAGTGTCCAAGCTCCTATTATAGCAACACAGGCTAACTCAATCCATTTGTCCTCACACAAACCTCTAGTGCTATCTGAGATGCCCTTAAGCCTTCTGTCTGGCTTCCAGCCACAGTCCTCGAGTCCCTTGTCAATATAGGAAGTAGAGTCTAGAGCAATTCAATTTATCCTAAGTCTGGCTAAAGCCAGAAGGGTCAGCTGAATTGCTTTTCAGGCTCTAGTGTAGTGATTAAATTTTCATTGAATAAAGCAGGAGTTTAGGCACTTCACTCACATGTAGACACCTACATGCAGGCATCTGACTTTAAAAGTCTTAATCTGGAGCTGACTTCCACTCTACAGGCTACAGGCTCTGTTCAGTTGTCCAAACATATGGTGCAATTTGCAACGCTTTGGTGTCCAAATCATCTGCAAAAGGCTGACAGATATGACATAAGCTACAGGAGCACTACTCAGAGCCTCATGGAATACCCTGGGGCATCTCAGATGTCACTAGAAACCTAATTCTAGGCTACTGAATGACTACACGTCTGCAAAATAGATGCCTAAACAGAGCTAGCTGGCCTAAGCTCTGCATCTGATAAGGAAGGTGGGATGAGGTTTGAATTGTGCCCAGGAAAATTCAGTGTGAAGAAGGCATATTCAGAAAAATGAGAAGAAGCTTTTCCCAGAAAGCCTTGGATATATTTGTCATCTAAAAATTAACTACTAAGCTTAAGCTAATTACCTAAACTCACTCTACAGTTTATACAAATATAGGTTCTTTCAGATGACAATTTATACCGCAGTAAGAGAGATTTCTAAATTAGACAGAAAAGATTGCCCTCTAGGAAGGTCTATCACTCTCTACAGATTGTGGAAGGAACCCAAGTTAAGTATCTTAAATAGCTAATATTTAACAAGCTAATGCTGAACAAGATTACGTTCTACCTTTCCCCTTATGATTCGATATTAATTACCCAACTCTGTAAGTGTTAAATATGTGAAAATGCTTTTCAGTTCTGTAAGTGTTAAATATGTGAAAATGCTTTTCAGTAGGTGCAGTTATTAAGTATTTCTATAAAGGATGAGTTTCTGTCAACTGCTTGTATAATATCCATCATTGTTAGATAGGTGGCCAGCTTCATGACTTCCCCTTATAAATCCACTCTGAGTATCTGTATCTGCAATCAATACTGCTGGTTTTGCAAACATTAGTGCTACTCAGCCATGGAATTCTTTATAATACACTAAATATTTCCCTCTACAGGACTGAGCCATGAGGATTTGTGTTCACCTAACTGGCCAAAAAGCCACAGAAGTATACACAGGATATAACTGACAAGATAGCATCCTGATATAGACAAACCTTTGCACAAGAATGATGGGTCTTTCTCTTCTGTTGTAAATCACAGCCAAAGCTGCCCAACTTTCTGTAAACAGAGAAGGGAATGAAGGACTTGACTCACTAGTAAAGCCAGCATGAGTCACCTGCAATCTGATAAAGTATCCTGACTGTGTTACCAATCCTGACCATAAATTTTCTGTCTACATAAAGATAACAAAGAACAACATCCACTTGAGTGCAAGCTCACAAGAAATGAAGTAGAATTCAGTCTTTTCCAGAGTGATGACAATTGTCTTAATCTTTTTTTTTCCTTCTTATTTTTTCAATTATATTATGTGCCTGTGTCAGCATATGCATAAACAATGTCTTAAATAATTTTCTTAAAGTAAACAGAACAGAATTAATAGATTTTTCAGGTTAAAATGGTGTTATTCAAAAGCAGTTAATGTGTATGATTTATCCATCACCTCTGTGTGAAGTCTTTGAAAAGGTTCTTTTGTTCTAAAGTTAGGGGGTGGAATAAGAACAACCACAATAATGCATAGCAGTGAGATTTAAGGAGGAGACATTCAAATGGTATTCATCTAGTCACACTCTGCTAAGATGAACAAAGGGACTTCATCACTTGTATTTTCTGAATTGTGTTGTCAAAGGGCTAAACCTAGAAAAAATGCTCAGGCCCAGATCACTTTTACCTAACCTTTAAAAATCAAATACAAGTTAGGTGTCTAAAAAAAGATTTTTCATACCTACAATAGTTGTCCAGTCCAAACTAATCATGTACATACTCTTTGCACAAACTAGGGGGAAAGAGAGATTTCCAGAGGGCACTTCGTCCTGCCCTAAATCAAATGTTTAAGATTAGAAAAGCAGAATAGATCTCTGGTTTGTGCCTCTTCTTGTCACTTCCACAAGGAATGTATGTCTGCTTTAGATTTCATGTTGAACGTTCAGATGAGCAAAGTTAAGAGAGAGAAGCTGCACTTAGGTTAAATACATTTCCATCTTTTTCCTTTCACAGAAATGATTGTACATATAGCTAAGATCATAGATGAAAGAAATCTAGCTTCTCTTTAAAATTTTCCAAGGAAAACCTAACTTAAACTAATTCAAATGGTGTCAAACTCATAATTTGATTTGATTACCTGCACTATTAGTTTGAAAGTTTAATCATTTGAACTCATTGATTCATTCTTGGTTGTGACCTCAATTTGATTATTGCTTTGTGCCAGTTTTGATTAGCTTAGTGAAACTGCAATACATTTGGCTTTAGCAACATGTGTAAGTGCATATTTGCTTGTTCATACTGTTTTACAAAATCTTTTAAAGTATTCACAATAGGCTTATCCATCTAAAATACCATATGGATCACAAACGCTGAAGGAATGCATTCCCCTCTTTAAGAAATTTGCAAGTCAATTTGTCCTGATCCTAAATTAATTAACTATTTTGTTCAAAAACTTAGAACTTTATGGATTACAGCTGATAGGTGCTGAAGAACAGCAGTGGATTGTGGGCATTTCCACATCTAAGCCTTCAGGGAGCTAATCAGCTGAGAAAAGGATCAGGAGAAGAACTGGTCAAAAAGAAAACAAAAAACCCCACCATCCCTGAAGATGCAAAAAAAGCTGAATAGATCACAAAAAAAATGTCTCATCAATTTTGAAATGAACCCCAGAAATAAACCAATTTTAAAAACCTCTTCAACAAGAAATTTCAACAAATTGTGTCTAGGTACTTTTTCTGTTCTTAAGTTCTCATTCGCATTTGTTTCATGTTAGTTGTATATCACAGAACCAATTGCAACTCCAGTACACGTTGGAGATGGGGTTATCAGTCTTCATGACAGTGATGTGTCATAGGAGAATGGGTGCCGTACTGGCCAGAGGTAACTGTAGGAAAAGAAATCCCTTTAATCCTTGTCTCCTACCAATGCCAGTAAAGAATAAGCTCCATTTATGGCACATCATCAAATTTTTTGGAAACAAGGGTGCTCCTTCAGTACACTAAGGCAGAGAAAGGAAATCAGGTACAGCAAAGAGCAACTTCATGGAGGTTCACTGAGCTGTGAGAAGCAGCAGGAAAGCTGACCGTCACTCTCCAATACGCAAGGTTTCATTTTATCTCGGGAATGCTGAAGTGGCATTGCTATAGTCACAAAAGTCTAAAGAGATGATGGGGAAAAGGAGGTAGTGCTTTTGATTTGACCAGTACTTTGGGACAAAACAAACACATTTGAGGGGACACGGTAAACAGAATACTCATTATCATGGCTCTTATTTATTTGGAACAGGAACAAAGTTGAGGATTTAGGTCAGAGGATGCTGGACACAGTGCTTCTTTGGGCAATCAGATAGGTAGTTTTCCATCTTTCCAGGTTTTCCTTCTATTTCTTTCTCTTTTGTTGTTGTTGGTTGTTGGGGTTTTTTTTTCCTCTTTCCTCCCTTGGCACTACTGCCTACTGCTGTTCTATCCAGTGAAGATGGAATTCACTCTTTTATATCCTACCTGAGTCTTTGTCCAGCTACAAAGCGTGATGGGCAGTACAACTAGCATCCTTCACAGTTTTCTTCATCTTTCTCTTGCCCGTCTGCAATCAGTTGCTCAGCTTATTCCCTCAGCTAGGACTTTCCCTTCCACTGACATCAGACATATCTGTTCACTTGCAGTCTTTGTTCTCACTCTTTTTCACTTACCCATAGGAAAAACCAGTGATGCCCTAAAACTGGGAAATCTACGGCTGCTGCACACATGCGATTTTTCTCAGCTCTGGCAGTTTACTCCACTACTGCACCTGAAATCAGTGATATCTAGGCCTGATAGTCTATACTTTTTAATTCTTTGATCTGAAAGGAAGATTTCTGTTACTAACTATTGCACATTTATTTGGGGAACGAGGAAGAGCAAGAATCACTGGGACTCTGCTAATGACATGTCACATTCTGTTATTGTGCTGCACTTGCTTCTTCTGCCTCATGTTAAGAACATTCAATTCCAGCTCCTGAGGATATTGGTTCCATACCAATGAAGCTAAAAATATTTTCAAAATGCCCAGGGGGTGAATATTTTTACGTCCTTTCACTTAGATGAGGCTGTTTTAGGATGATGCTGACTGACACACAATATCTCTTGCATACTAATCAACACAACAATAATTCAGGTCATTTGATTTCAAAGCATGCTCCCTAATGCGTTAACCTTTCACTGTTAACCTGCAGTATCCTTCTTCAAGCAGCACAAAGGGATTGAACCAAGCAACGAGAGGATGGGGAAAGAAAGACATAAATTGAAACTAAAGGATGAGGCTTAGATTATTTGTATTACAATACATTTAGATGCAGGAATTAAATTCTGATATCCTGAGTCACAGTCTACTAGTTTAATCACAAGGTTATCCTTCCCTTCTGCTCCTTTTCTGCAAACAATGAAAGCTTGACAAGACTGATAGTCCTTCCAAGACTTCTTTGAATATTTACACCACAGACAACCCAATTAAGCCTTTGTCTTGCTTATATGTTTCACAGAGCCATATAAAGAAGAGAAATACCAACCTGTCACTTCAATAACCAACAACATTTGTTGAAAAAACATGTCCAAAACCAGCAGCGCAAAAACCCCAAGTTTGAAATCAATTCATTAATTGAAAGCTGTCTATATAAAATATTTGGGGAATCACTTCAGACATATATGTCTATTTCCAACTGTATTCACAGATCAGTTGCACTCAAAAACCAGAGAAAATAGTGTAATGAGTTCAGCACAGCTAGATTGCTTTGCTCTACTTGCATGTGTTTATGGCCACTGACTTTAAAACTTTGAAAGGTAAATGCAAAGGCTTTCAGTATTCAAAAGAATGGTTTGGATGGTGGTTCTTGTTTATTTTTGCATGGGTCAAATACATTCATTGCAAAATCAGATCCGAGTGAAAAATGTTTAATTCCCAAAGTAGGGAAAATTACAACTCAGTGTAGAGAAGTTGACATCATGTAAAATTTATGACATAGTTTTTCCTCAGTTGTGTTAAGGAGCTAAGCTTATAGGAAAGAGTTTCTACCAAGACCAGTTTTACTTTGATGGAATTAACAGTCCCATTCTTTTCCAAGTCAAATTCAGTGTAGTATTCAATTAGTGGTATTCAACATATAGGGCTCAGAAAAGTCTCCTCGGTGTTAAACTTCCAACAAATGAGTCTATCTCAGTTTTTTTCATGACTTGCTGAGCAGATGGGGCCATGGAGCAAATTTTTTACATATGATTTTAATTTAGTATTTTCTGTGGAACGTATTTAAGGCATATCTAGAGATGACTCAAATCTTAGCAGTGTATAAATCTGTTTCCTTTCTATTTTTGTTTTTAGAAACTGATACTTCCTGGGTTTTGTTTTAACCAGCTTTCCCTAAATGGAGGAAACACCTAAGCTTTTAGGGAGAGTCCTGTCTAGATGTGTTAAAAGAGATAGCTGCTCACTATCCATTGTTTGGTTTGGAAAAAATCACCAAAACATCTTTAAGAATTCATATTCATAGCATGAAATTAATTGAGATGATCCTAACAAAGATGGCAGTGACAGGAAAACTTTATTTCTGGTTCCATTTCCAGCTCAGAGCCCACTTCAACCCATCTTAAAGCATAGCTCTCTTCCTCAGTTTTTTCCTACGGTTTAAATGGGAGGCTAAAATCACTATGCTTCTAACTTAGGTACTTCAGTTTTCTGTCAAAAATTATGTGTGTCAATCCAAATTTTTGTTGTTCAGCACACATTGAGCCACAGAATCATAGGGTAGTGACCCCAAGATGCCTCCTAATCCAATACTTGCTGCAAAGCAGGATAGAATATATCTAAGCACCGTGACAGATGCTCATTAATTGGTTCATGAAGATCTCAGGTCATGGAGATTCTACAGCTGTGGAGCTGGTAAGGATTTGGAGTTTACCTTTTTCCCAAGTAACAGCCCTCCTACACAACTCTTTGCCTTACAACAGAGAAACCTTTTGTAAAACTTCCCACAAATTGAAATGTAAGTAAATTAATTCCAGGGTGATGTAAATGTTCCATGAGAAAACAAATCAAAGTTTCTATTCCAACTTTACCTCTTGCATTATGGGCATACATTGCACTTAAAACATAGTATAGACATATGAACATATGTCATTTTGTGTACATACATCTAAAATAACATATTAAAATTGAAACAAAACCATTTGGAGACAGACAATCCACATGTCCTTTACTGAGATAATTTTTATCCTGTTTTCAAAATGAAATGAAGTTAAAATATAATTGTTTCTATTAATTATTTGTCTTTTCCAAATTCTGACAAGAAAAAAGAAATGTTTCCACTCTGAAGACATTTTACAGCATGGATTTGATCTATCCATGGTCTTTTATAAGTTCACATTTATGGCTGTCTCACAAAGTGCATAGTTTTGCTTATAGCACCCAGAGTCACTTGTCAGAATATGCAATTCATTGTGCTAGACACTGTGTAACATGTAAAACACTGTAAAACTGTTTGGGTAGGATTCAGCTGCCTTTTTACAGGTTTCTAGTGCAATGTGGGACACTCAAGAGTGTCCTAAACATGTGCAGGGGGACAGGTCTGGAAGATCTGCAGCCTTCAGGAGCAGCAGCTAGAAACCTGAAAGGATAACCCTCTGTGCTTAAAATGATGCTAACCCTCTATTTTTGGGCAACAAAATCTTACCCTCCCTGCTATGAAACACAGAATCTGCAAAAAACAAGGATTATTGAATTACGAACTAGCTATTTAGAAGAAGACAATGATGATAATAAAACAAGTACTGGAACTCTGGAAACGTGAAAGCAGCAGTACAGCGTCAAACCTGAGATCCAATTAGCCCATTAACCTCCTTCTGGCAGTGGTCGGCAGCAAATGTTACACAGAAACAGAATAAACCCAGAGTAAATCTACAGAGAGTCTTCCCTGCAATATAAGACTGTAAATGAAGAACTTCTTAATATAAACAGATTAAATTGCCATCAAAACCTAGCAATCGTTTACCTGTCCTTTTATGAACAGGAAACTTTGGCTAGATTAACTGCTAGTAGTTTACCTTGAAAAGAAACAGAAGGTTGGCTTCGCTGCTAGTTCCAGGCATTAAATCTACTGTAAAGCTGACATGTCCGTGCACTGGAGCTTCGCTGTGGCGGAGGGCTCCAGCGCTGTGCTAACAGTGTCAGCTATTAAAACCTCAACTGAGAAGGACACAGCTAACAACCTGTCTTTAGCATATACCACTAAGTAAATTTAAATGGTGCCATGCCATCCAGACCAACTTTCACATCAATGGTAAAAGATACTGTGTCTTTCAAAGGCATGTGACATTTTGATTAATAGAAAATATTATTATTCATTCACACACACACATATATATTTATTTTAGTTAAATATTTTGGTTTTACCTGAGTCTTTCCTTTGGAAGCTCTGGAATGTTTTCAAAAACCTCTACACTGAAAGTGTTTTAGGGTCTGGTGATCAGAATTTTGGAAGACTTTTGGTGTTTGTTTTTTTCTCTAGTTGCTGAAAACTAAATGTTTTGAGGTACCAGTGTTTATAACCTCAGAAAAAATCTTCCCCACCAAAACTCCTGTAGGATTCTAGTTATAATTCTAGTGCTTAAAATAAATAATTCTTGTGACTTCTTAACTGGTAAGCTCAGGACTACAAGTCTCAAAATAATTGTGTTTTTTAGGATTTACGTGGACTTCTGATGATGGCATCATATTCTAAAGATATAATGCTGTTATTCTGCTCATACATTTTAAGAGAAAAACATTGATCTTGACAGAAAACAGTGATTTTTGGATGAAAAATGATGAACTGTTCTGGTTTCCAAATATTAAAAAAAATTAAATATAAAATATTCCTGCTTACCTGATCTCAATGCCACTAAATGCCATTCCATCAATCCTTTCCTCACTGCTCTGATTCATCCATCCAACACCTCCAGTGTTGCTGGTGTTCTGGCTGCTTTCCCAGGATTACCAGGGGTTTCATTCTTCTCTATCAAATCTACTTACTTCACAGCTGGTAACTCCAGGATACGCCTGGATGTCTTGGGAAACGAGCAGCACAGCACTGAGGACTGAAAGGGTACTAACTGACTTCTAAAATCTAACTCACTGACATCCTCGCTGAGTAAACAGCTCCTCATCAGTGAGCAGTGTACACCTAAGGGGCACCTGACCTGTCCGCGCTTCAGAGAGGTGACAAACTGGTAAAGACAACATCAAGGGCTGGTGCATGTAGGCAATTTCACAGCTTTTGGCCACTTTGTGGGAATGGCAGCCCAGGTTCTCCCTCGGAAAGACTTAAACATTGATGGACAGGGTTCCTCTGAAGTGTGCCATCTTTAATATCCCATCAAATTTATTGTACACGGTGGTATGCTCGCAGAACGACACAGAAGACCAAAGTTTCTGACTTCTTGTCATTTGCAGTTCATTGTATTAGCAAGTATGTGAGATTCCTCAGTTTAATTGCATGAGTGCTTTGAAAGTGAATTCCTGGTTCCACCTGTCACAATTTTATTAACAGCGGTGCCTGGGGACGAACGGTGCATGGAGGTTAAATGTCGCTGGGCATTGCACAGTCTCTGCCCTGACAAGGACGGGATGACCTCAGAGGAAAAAATTCAGCAGAGAAAAATACAAAGAAATGACCAATTAAGGAAAGAAAGAGTTATACAAGGACGTAGACAAGGAGTAGTGAGAGAAAAGAAGGAAAGCTGGCAGAAGAGGGAAGTGGAGATTCAGCTGGAGACAGAGAGGCTGGGGTACATACAAACGGCCTGTTGGCACCTCTTTGCAGACAGCTGTTCAGATGCTTCACACTGGCACCATTATGTCTGCTGTCTACTGGTTCAACTAGTCCTGTAGCTGCTTTTTCAGGTTTGAGCCTCAGGCTGGCTCTTTCATGAAGTTTCTTTCTCCGCAGTCATGAATTACATGGGGCTATAGGGCTAATAGGAGTAGGTTTGCTTCTGTGATGGCGTGTAACAGGGGAAAATGTATGTATAATGGGGTGGGGGGGTGGGGGGTGGTGGCAGTCCTGTCTCTAAAGCAGGAAGTATTAATTGAAAGAGCTGAACTTTACATCAGCAAAGCTTATAACAACCATGTATTCTCAAGTACTACATGTACGTGCAATAACTGTTACCACCTTATAAGCACCTGAATATAAAATCTCAACTAAACTTTTACCTTAGTTGAACACCAAATTAAAAAAAAAGAAATAATTAGAGACAAATAAGAGAAGGGAGGGACAGGGATTAGTCTATGGGAAATCAGAAGCAGGGAGACTATTAGGGAAGAAAACTTTCCTGAATACTCTTTTTGCTTCCTGCACTTGAATGTAATCCACACTGCAGCTGAAACACCAGCTTTCTTTACAGATAACCTACAGATTATATGCATGCAAATTGGTAATGTAGAAGAAAGCGTGTATTAGAAATTATCATGGCCAGAAGCTCTGAGTCTTTGGACACTGGAATTGAAGTAGAATGAACAGTGCAGAGCTTTTTAATAGATTAACTTCTTTTGTAAGCTTATAAAACTCTCTGTGAAAGTGAAGAGATGGCTTTAGGGTGACATCTGTTTTGAAAATGGATGGGATACACATCACGGAGTAATTCTCAACCTCTATGCAGCAATGGTTGTACATGCTTACAAAAGAAGCTGATTTTTGTATGCATGAATGGCTGCACTTTCTATAGCAGAGTCACCTCACTTCAGTTTCTCAGCACAGACAGAAGTCCATGAAAGCTATTAAATGTACAGTAGAGCTGGAAAAGGAATCATAGAATCATAGATCATTTAGGTTGGAAAATACTTTTAAGATCATCAGCTCCAGCCATGAACCCATGACTGCCAAGTCCACCACTAAACCATGTTGCTGAACACTGCATCTACATGTTTTAAATAATGCCAGAGGTGGTGATTCCACCACCTCCCTGGGCAGCCTGTTGCAGCTTCACCACCCTTTCTGTGAAGCAATTTTTCCTAATCTCCAGTCTAAACCTCCCCTGGCGCAGCTTAAGGCCATTTCTTCTTGTCCTGTTGCTTGTTACTTTGGACAAGAGACCGACCCCCACCTGCCTACAGCCTCCTGTCAGGCAGCTGTAGAGAGCGATAAGGTCCCCCCTCAGCCCCCTCCTCTCCAGGCTGAACACCCCCAGTTCCCACAGCTGTTCCTCATCAGACTTGTGCTCCAGACCCTTCCCCATATCCATTGCCTGTCTCAGGACACGCTCCAGCACCTCAGTGTCCTGCTTGCAGTGAGGGGCCCAACACTGAATACAGTATTTGAGGTGCTGCCGCACCAGGGCCCAGCACAGGGGGACGGGCACTGCCTGGCCCTGCTGGCCACGCTGCTGCTGACACCGGCCAGGGCGCTGCTGGCCGCCGTGGCCACCTGGGCACACGGGGGGCTCATGCCCAGCCGGCTGCCGACCAGCCCCCCCAGGCCCTTCCCCGCCGGGCAGTTCCCAGCCCCCTGCCCCCAGCCCGCAGCGCTGTGGGGGGCTGGTGTGACCCACGGGCAGGGCCCGGCACTCAGCCCCGTTGGGCCTCATACAACTGGCCTCGGCCCCTCGGCCCGGCCTGCCCAGACCCCCTGCAGAGCCCCCTGCCCCCCAGCAGGTCACACTGCCCCCAGCTCGTGTCCTCTGCAAACCGACTGGGGGTGCGCTCCAGCCCCTCATCCAGATTGTTCATGAACGTATTAAACGAGAGTGGCCCCAATCCTGAGCCCTGGGAACGCTGCTTGTGACCAGCCACCAGCTGGCTCTATCTCCATTCACCACCACTCATTGGGCTCAGCCATCCAGCCGGCTTTTATCCCAGCACAGAGTACAGCCACCCAAGCCAGGAGCATCCAGTTCCTCCAGGAGAAAGCTGTGGGAGATGGTGTCAAAGGATCTACCAAGGTCCAGGTAGACAACGTCCACAGCCTTTCCCTCATCCGCTAAGTGAGTCAACTTGTTGTAGAAAGAGATCAGGTTACTCAAGCAGGACCTGCCTTTCATAAACTGATGTTGACGGGGCCTGATCCCCCAAATACTTTGTAAAGACCCAATATTATCACACTAACATTTGTGAAAAGAAATCAGCTATGGGCAACTAAAAAAAAAAATTAAAATGTGAACATTTTAAATGTTTCAAAGGGTTTTTTTTTTCCCAACAAATTTGCTGTGGAAAAAAAATAATAATTCTTGAGGTGAGGATAGCTGCATTCAGTTTCATGTAAGTTTTATTCCATGGCTTTTCCTCAAGATAATCAGTATGTTGTCTTTGTTCTGCCCCTTGTATGGTCTAGAACATAACCCTGGCTTTCTCCCACTGACACCCTGTTGGAGTAAGGACCCCAGCAGTTCTGCAAGGCATGGTACCTTCTCCAGATCCTGGCCTAGCTCACATGAAAGCAGTCTGAAAAACAGAGTATGGATTTGACTTAAGTTAAAGGATCTTACCTTCCTATTAACTATAATAAATGAGGTCTCTTGTTTTTAGATGGTTATTCAGGGAGAGCTTTGTGGAAAATTTGAATAGAAAGCAAGATTTCAGCAAGCCTAGAGTAACATACCAAGGTGTCCACATGCTGGGAACAGTCTCCAGTTGAGATATGCTTTAACAAGGACTATGGGAGACTGACAAGAGGAATTCACTCCAGGTTTGGGGCTGCAGTTTGAGTGAGGGATCCAAGAAGCTCATAAAATATGGAGCAGGATCAGCACATAAGCTTCTTTGTGCAACAGTGGAAATGTAGTCATGTAACCCTGTTGAGTTAACCAGCAGCTGAGCAGTGGGTTTTGAGGGCTTTAGGTAGCTTAAGATACACATATGAGTCTTGGTTCATCAATGAGAAAAAAAATCACAGCCTGTAATAAAGGAAATAAAATCCCATGTGCTTCTTATGTCCAGGCTGTCTCGATGGCTTGGAGTTTTATTCAGTCTCCTCTGGCAGGACTTATCAAAACAACAGATCGCTTTGGCTAATTAGCTAATATTAGTTAGAGAACTGTGACTTCTGCATTCTTCAAACATGGATGTTAGTTGTGGCTGCCCGTTAAAGAAAATGGCATTATTCTGAAAGGCTGAAATTCCTAAACATGTGAAAAATCAGGAAGCATATATATTTGTTTGATTTGTAGAAGGGCAAAACACCGTGCTGCAACCTGTGACTCCATATGGCAGGGCTGGCCAACCTGTCTGTAAAGTGAGGCAGAAACCCCTGTGAGCCATGACACATATCGCAGGTTCCTCATGGTGAAGAGCAGGAACATCTGAGGTGGATGTGGCAGGATGGTGAAGAACTTAGCACAAAGGCTCTTTCAGGAGCAGGTCCACACATTCCTGCTGGCTTACCTCTTCCATATGACACCACCCTGATGTCCCCATGCCAGTATGGTCCTGTCATCAGATATGGGACAGAAACCTGCCATAACACCTGCACTTGACTCACTTCAGACTCAGGAGCTACAAAATGGTCCTTATGAAACTTCCTGTTCCATCTATCTGAAAAGTCCACAGCAGTCAGTTAAGGATTTTAATAATACTTCCCTTTCACTTGTGGTTATATGGGAATAACATTGCATCTACTTTTGTCCCAGACAAAAGAGAAAAAAAGATGAGAAGAAAGCCCCATTCAAAGAAAAGGAAGTTTACCCAGTAACATGAGATCCAGAACTACAATAATTACCCCAATACAGGTCTCCAAAGAGTAAAAATGAGATATCACAGAGGAACAGATTATGCCATGTCTGCATATGCTGGGGTTCATGTGTCTTCCTCTGAGGCAGCCCATCCTGGTTAGTGTTAGAAGCAGGATGCTGGGCTGGACAGACCCGGAGTGTGATCCGTTCTGAACAATTTCTGTGTTCCTAAGACTACCAGATAGAGAAAACATACCTTATTTATTTAAACCACCTTAATTTTTCCCTTTCTTCCATGCAGTTTTAATTTCCTTCTGGAAAGCAGTTACCCAGCTGTGGCTATGAAACTGGTAATAAGCACACAGCTTCAGATCAAAGGTGATCAAGCGCTGCTCCTACGTTTAAAGTAATAGAAGATGGGAAAGACAGGAATGGGGGTAGGTAATGAAGGCACTTTGTGGTGTTTGGATCAAGCATCCAGGGAGTACATCAGAGTTGTCAGAGTAAAAAAGAAAGTTCGGGTCTTCTTCAGATCAAGCCTTTTCAAAACAGACACAGAAAGCATGTCCTTTCTGCTGAAAGAAAGCCAGGGAAAAAAAAACCCCTTAGTAGCAACATGCAAAATCATTTCAAAGCTAATTTCACTCCCTCCTGTGTAACACTTTCACCTTCCTTAATAACAGCAGAATGGATTCACATAAAACTTTATGTTTTTAAAATTATCACCCTTGACTTTGAAACTGAGGGCCAGGTCTTCTGTTGAGGAAAATTGAAACAGATACATACAGATACATTGATTAAACGCAGTTAATCCAGCTTGCACTGCCTGAAGTTCTGGCACTGTTTCACTTCTTTTACAAAAGAAAATGCATATGGAAAACCTGGAAAAGCTCAGTGGTTGAAAATTTCCTCCTTGCAATTCTTGCCATTGAATTTAGAAAAGCAGGGATCTCATGTATTCTCCCGTCCTTTCATTCCTTCACCAAACCAAGTTCAAGAAAAAGAAAAAGAAAAAAAAAAAAAAAAGTTTAGCATCTACCAGAAAAAGCATTACCTTTTTTTCTTTTTCTTGAACACATTTCTGGTTTCTGTTCTCAGCAAACTGTTTGGTAGTTACAAGAAGAAATCAGAACTTCATGCCTAAGCATGATGGATACAAGGGGGCAGAGATCTGACTGAATCCAGTATGGTTACAAGAGGAACAAAAGGGTCCAGGAAAACTTCTGGGAAAACTGTAGGGTCTGGGAGCAGGCTGATAGACCTACTTGTGTGCATGCGTGCATGTGTGTGTGAGTGCATGTGGGCAAGGGAGGCAGTCTGAGTACCAGCAACTGGAGTGAGGATGCAACCTGAAGACTCCTGTGCCCATGTTCCAGCAGATGGGGAGACTGGGATCCAGGGATGGTTATCGGGCAGACGAATAGACAAGAACAGACTATTTCAGTTGGAAGGGACCTACAAGAATCATCTAGTACAACTGCCTGACTGATTCAGGGCTGACCAAGTTAAAGGATATTATTAAGGCGCTTGCCAAATGCTCTTAAACCCTGACAGGCTTGGGACATCAAACACCTCTCTTGGAAGCCTGTTCCAGAGTCTGACCACCCTCTTGGTAAAGAAATGCTTCTGAATGTCTAGTCTAACCCTCAACTGGTGCAGCTTTGAACCATTCCCACACAACCTGTCAGTGGATACCAGGGAGAAGATCTCAGCACATGCCTCTCCTCTTCCCCTCAGGGAGCTGCAGAAAGCAATGAGGTCACCCCTCAGCCTCCTTCTCTCCAAACTAGACAAGCCCAAAGTCCTTAGCCACTCCTCATAGGACATTCCTTCCTTTTCACCAGCTTTGTTGCCCCCCTCTGGATGCATTCAAGCACCTTCACACCCTTCTTACATTGTGGGGCCCAGGACTGCACACAGTGCTCAAGGTAAGGCCGCACCAACGCTGAATGCAGCGGGACAATCACCCCTTTTGACCGGCTGGTTCCACTGTGTTCGATGCACCCCAGGACACGATTTGCCCTCTGGGCTACCAGGGCACGCTGCTGGCTCGTATGGGGCCAGCTGTCACCCAGTACCCCCAGAGCCCTTTCTGCAGGGCTGCTCTCCAGCCCCTCCTCTCCCAGTCTATACTTGTGCCCATCATTACTCCATCCTAGGTGCAGAATCTGGCATTTCAACTCGTTAAATTTCATCCCATGAATCACAGCCCTATGCTCCAATCTATCTAGATGCCTCTGCTAGACTTCCTGTCACTCAAAAGAGTCAACAGCACCTCCCAGTTTGGTATCATCAGCAAATTTGCTAATGGTGCATTCAATTCATGCATCCAACCTGTTGGTAAATATATAGAACAGGATTGGCCCTAGAACTGAGCCCTGAGGAACAGCGCTGATGACTGGTCACCAGCCAAGATGTAGCGCCATTCACTACAGCACTTTGAGCTCTGCCCTTCAGCCAGTTCTTCACCCAGTGCACCATCAACCTGCTCATCCCACAGTAGGATAACTTGTCAAGAAGAATGCTGTGAGGGACGTTATCAAAAGCCTTATTAAAATCCAGGAACACTACATGTCTGAGTGCAGCTGCTGGAGGGATCCACATTGTATCTGAGTGCAGCTGCTGGAGGGATCCACATTGTACATATATGCATATATGCATATATTTATATACATATACATACATATATATGCATATATTTTAGTGCATTTATTTGTAAATATATGCATTTATATACACACACAAATATTCCTCACTATCAGTCAGAGAAGGAAACAGAATAAGGCATCTGTGTTTGCATTTGTGTGACTTAATTGTGTTTTCTGTCCATGTTAGTCTTTGAGGCTAAGCCTGAATGCTTATTTCGTATGCGTTGTATATGTGTGCTCTGTGTGCTTGTGCCTGCTGGGAATCCATGCTCAGCCTTGCTACTGGTTGGTCCTGGGGGCATGGGGCTGCAGCAGCCTTGTCTCCATTGGGCTGTTGGATTCAGCAACCACGTCTCTTGGTGGAGTGGTGCTGTTCTTTGGCAATAGATAGCCCCAGACGTGTTCCCATGCAGATGTGAAGTTGATGATAGGTTCTTTCACATACCTGCAAGGTCTCAGGGCTTTGGAACCTACAGAGCTTGCAGTCCTTTCCCTTTAGCCCTTCCATCAGAAAAACAGTAGACCATAAAATGGCATAGGCAAAATTGATCTTGCTGAGACTTCCTGATCTTGGGCCAGCTCACATGACTGTTTTTCTCCAGAATACAAGAACAAGCTAAGTGTTTTTATAAGTCGTTATGACATTTGTCAAATCAAGAACTGATCCTGTAGGTTGCCCAAGCCCATCTAAAGTCTTCAGAACAGGGTCTTTATTGTTGCATCTGAAATTCTCAGAAATCTTCTCGTATGCTTTTTTCTTTAAAAAGTCAGCGCAGCTTACTTTTGGAAATAAATTACCTTCTTGAAATACAGAAAAAAATATGCTTTTATTTCCCTTAATTATTTTGCCTTAATAATGACAAATTGTAAGATTTTTTTAATGGCACATTTTAAAATCTTTATTTTCATTCTTAAAGAAAACAACCTAACTCAGAAGTCATGAGGCAGTAAAAAAGCTACACAAAATGGAAAGAATGGAACAGCTTATACAGAATTATTGATTATCCTGTTCTGAACAGAGTCAGGGACTCAGCTGAAGTAAAGGCATGCAATTGCTTGTATTAAATAGCATGTTTCCAGACAATATGCAGGCACAATTCAAGGATGGCACAAATGAGGGACTAATCCCAAAAAGCATTAGGATCAGGGCCAGCCTGCTTTAAAAACAAGTTTAACCACATGGACATAAACCATGACATGCTACCTATCCCACTGGCAAAGAACAAGCCTTGGCTCCTTTTATTTCAAGTGTACAGGTAGCTATAGATACTTTCCAACAGATGGGGAGCAAGAGTCAATGCATATTTGCACGGAAAAGCAAACTCACCACACTAGGAACTCACAAATTAGAAAGATCAAACTAAGGAAATGATTACCCATTTCCAATTAAATAGACAGTGATACCACTAATAAAATCTATACTGCATCTATCTGTGCGTGTATAAGTAGACTCCCCGACCTCCCACCCACCCCAGTCCTTCAGATTAATGTTTTTCCTAAATTTCACTCTCTCTGCTGTGGATAGTTGACAAAACCTCCTTAGGCAAAACCACTCTGCTTGGTCTCTCAAACAACAATAAACACAGTCACAGTATTTGAGTCCTAGCTATAGTTCTTCCAGCTCTACCTTGGTAATAAACTTTGAAGGCAAGCCTATGATCCTGAAATATAAAAGAGAATATAAGATGTCAGCCATCAGTATTCTACAATATTAATAAATTTCCTGTGCATTTAGATTAATGGATGGTACATAAAACTACGTTTAATCACTACTTATAAAAAACATGCACAGATTAACAAAGTTCCATTTCCCTCACAATTTGCATGTTATGAATCTTACCTTGTTTGTCCTTGAGGTGTTTAGCAGTCTAAATTACTAGTGTATTACTTGATCAATTATAGACATTTATGTAATGTCAGATTTCACATGAATTGAGGTAACTCTGCCTCACAAATACCCTTAAAAGCATCTCTACTGCAACTGATAGATACAGACACAAATCAAAATGGAGTTTGTGTCTTGAAGGGTTTAGACTCAAATCCTCTTTTAATCAAGCAAAATTTCAGCTGGAAGCGCCCAGTCCTTCAACACATCTCATCTCTGCTATTCTTCAGCTTCCACCATCACTATGCCACAAGGCAGCAGCTGAGAAATATATATCTGATTTTGTCCGATTAAGTGTGACTTCAGAATCACTGAGAAGGAATCCATTTTCTGCTCAGCACTCTGCGTGATTTATCAGTGAATGCATCATGTCCCAAAGCACAGTGCTACCGGGCTATAAAATATTCCAATGTCTTATTAATAAGTTAATTGAATCCATTGTAATTTTCCTAGTATTCATGCAGCTCACTTTGTCATTGATTGACAGAGATGAATTTGAAGATATTTAAAAGTTTCACAAGCACATGAACAGCTATATCTGAATTATCATGAAAGAGGAATAGTTAATAAGGGACTGTAATAATCTTTCATTAGAAAATTTGAGATAGTAACCACTGCAAACCTAATCCTGTTTCCACTGACGGCAAAAGAAATTCTGCCTACAGATTCAATGCCATTTTAAGTTTAAAATGACTGCATTTTTTTCCCCAGAAGTCAAGAATATTGCAATGAAATGAGATACATACCAGAGAAAAGCCAACTATAACTAAATTGTGTGGTTGCTGGTGACTCATACTTTTAATTTCAAGATAGATTATTTATAATCCAGAATTTTAGGTTTTCAGGACTTGAGTAGTCTCACAGGCACATCAAAGCTTCCAAAACTTGTGCGGGGATTGGCCCTACTCACCATCTCCCCACTCAACATTCAGCATCAGGATGCAGTCACATCTCCGAGTTACTCCGAGTTTGCTACTGTCCTGGAGCAGAGAGGACCCATTCTACTTCCCCAAAACATGACAGAAGTCCCACCTGAATGGTCTGAAGTCTCTTTTTGACTGAAAATACCACTACTCTGTATCAGAAAGACGACACTCTTGTTTTTACAAGGAATTCCCACACCTCATCCTCATATGGCCACCTGAACCTGGTTTCCAAAATATTGTTCTTTTTTTGAGGCAGCTTTGTTTACATGAGAGGGATGTGGCACCAAGAACCTGCCAGATACATCCAGGACATCTCATTAACAGAAAATGCTGCATGTATGGTATGTAACTGCCCTTGAATGTCTTGAGGATCCAAATGTCCTGAAGATCTTCTCAAGATGGAACTTGCATTCAGAGGACACTAGCCTAGCAAAACATGTTAGTTTTAGCTCAAACACAAACACTATACATCAGTGTCGTGATCTCCATATAGGAGTTAATGATGTTTCATATCTGGTTTTATACTGCATTGGTCTGCCACTGCTAAAACAGCACACACCAGGTATAAAATAGGACGAGATGACTAACCACCTCCAGTTGCTCTTTTGAGCAATTAGAGAGCAGTGAAGGCATCAGCACCAATCTAATCCCACTTCATCCCTTCTTCCTGCAACACCTGTAGGGATCCTCTGCAAGTACAACCCTGAGAGCACTCATCTATTTATCTCAGCTGTCACCGTAAGTGAAAGGGCAGTGTACCTCCAGGAAATGCTCCTTGGGTTAAAGAGCAGTCAGCTCAGAGTCCCAGCAAGTTAAAAGAGGAAATGTCTTAAAAGAGGAAATGTTCTGAAAATGTGTAGAAACTCTTGGGGCAGCAGGTAACGACTAGGCCAATTTCTAGGTCGTAGCCTGAGGTTAAGCTAATTCAGCAGTGTGTGGAAAACTACTGGACATGATGAGAAGTTGCCAGGCATGTGAGAAGCTGACAAAATCACAGGCAGTGCTGTGAGGGATGATGACGTTTCACTGGAGCATAAGGGAGAGTTACATGAGAGACAGACAAACCCCACCAAAACTGGAGAGGAGCACTGGGGACCTTCAGGGAGTAGAGCTGGCAAGGCATGCGGAACCACCTCAGCAACACAAAGCTACGCTGAGATGACAACAGTAATAGTGTGAGATATTCCCCATTAGGGTACAGATGTATCAAAACTGGGACTAGTGGAGAAAAGTGACTGGGGTTTTGCCCCGTTTATTTAGGAAGAGGCCTGGAGGTACAAGGGCAGCAAAAAGGAGGGTCAAGAAACCATAAATGGGATAGTAAGACATGCAAATCAAGGAGGTACCTGTCTGGCAGCTCTGTGCCCAGTCACCGCAGCCTGAATCACGGCAATAACCCAAATGCACTGTTCTGACCATACTGTTCTTGCCAAATCTACTTCTACCATCAGGATGATGGGTAGGAGCAGGGTGTTTCCACTGCCGTGTTGGTACACATTGGGTTTTAGCCTTTGCCTGATACTCACAGAGCACGGCATCGCTGCTTCAGCATTCCTAAAACTCACCCTTCTCTTTTGCCATCAAGAGGTGGCAAAGAAGAGGGATAATCCTCAGTAGGTGCCAGTACAAGCTTAACACCACAGCATTCCTCGTATGTTGCAGAAAGATTGGGGCTTAGTGACATGAGAAGAGCACTGTGCAGAGGGTCTCAAACAGCCAATTCTGACTAGCAGAGAGGCTGGGAAGAAAGAGGTGAGCAGCGGAGCAGGATGGCATTAAGCTGCTCAGGGCACCCCTGGTGAGTTCCTTTCCCTGGGGCTTGGGATATGGATTCACAGTTCATGTCTAGAGGAACATGAATTCAAAATCTACAGTGTGGTGTGTCCAGCAAAAAGAAAAGAAGGTTCCCCAACTACACAGACATGCACAGCACCCTGAAGTGGATTGGTTGTTACAGCAATGCTGATTTAACCAGCTGAAACAAAGTGTCTGGCTTCTACATATCTTCCAGCCTGTTTTCCAAACAGCATAAAAGAGCAGCAAACGAAATGAGCCTTCTGATTCTCTGCTTTCCCCCAGCCTCCACATTAGTCACAGTCTCTTAATAAAGGCAGTGAGACTGATTCAGCCTCCATCCTAAGCAAGTACTATCCTAGTCAACACTGAATCCTGCTGTAAAATTGAAATAAATCTGCCTTTGTTTTGGTTTGCATAAATATAAGGGAGGGTTGCTGCATTTGCAGTGTAATGATCTTCTATCTGTAAGTCTGGATCTGCAGCAAAGTCCTCAAACTTCACCTGCAGTGAAGCAAGAGTTTATAAATTAAAACTGATGCCTAAAGTACAGGAAAGACTGATTTAACTCAGGAGAGATATTTATTTAGCCTGGTGAAAAGGGAGACCATATTGCTTTCTACAACTACCTGACAGGAGGGTGTAGTGAGGTGGAGGTCTGTCTCTTCCCCCAAGTAACAAGCGATAGGACAAGAAGAAATGGCCTCAAGTTGCATCAGGGGAAGTTTATATTGGAGATTAGGAAACATTCTTCACTGAAAGGGTTGTCAGGAATTGGAACAGGCTGCCCAAGGAAGTGGTTGAGTCACAATCCCCAGAGGTGTAGGTGCGCGCTTAAGAACATGGTTTAGTGATGGACTTGGCAGTGTTAGGTTTATGGCTGTACTTGGTGAATCTTAAAGGTCTTTTCCAACCTAAATGATTCTATGATCTTTCTAAGTGTCTGTAGAGGCTGGCAATCACTACATTAGAGAATACAAAAAAACCTTCACACTGTTCACATCATCAGGATGTTCATTTCTGCTTACAATATATTAAACTGTGGTTCATTATTTTCAAGTTATGAAAGAAAAGAAAAAGAAAGCTGCCAGTCTCCTGCTGTGTAGCTAATGAACTTACTAAAAAAACCTTACAGTTCTGATCAGATAACATAAGTAACCTAAACAGCTAACGTGTTATTGAATATGATTTGTTTGTCCTTTGGGGGCAGTTCATCTGAAGTTACATTATGAGCTTGAGCCATTAGAAATATTGCAAGATCCAGAATTTTTAGTTCTATAAAATCAAGGAGCTACTTCTCTGTTTTCATAGGTAGTTGTAAGTAATTCCCACAGAAATTAAGGGCTGTAACTTTAGAACAGGTGCTTGGACACTGGGCACACAGACACAAATCCTCTGTTTTGGTAAGAAGCACCAGTTGGGTGTTTCTTTTCTCGAATGTTTACAAATGGTTTTCTGGGCTAATTTAGTCCTCTTTCAATAAATACTAGTTTCAAAAAGGAGGGAACCATTTGACAATGACTAAATAGTACCTGATCCACCCAGGTAGATATTTTATTATTTTCACTACGTTTTCCCTTCAATTTGCTTCTCACGTTCGCACCTGGAACCTGCCTCTCTAACCTGAAAGGCCAGTGGTCAAAATCAAGTTACGTTTGTGGAAACTGTGAGTGATTTATGTCCTTGTACAACAATACCCTGGGCAGGTTCCTTGTATGATGCAAAGCAGTGCTGATTTAACTCCTGAGAACTACTCTTTTCATGAGTAAATCTTGCAAAGAAACTTGCATTCAGCACTTCCTTCAGAAGAGTAAGTTGGATAAAAAATGTATTTTTTTAAAGAGAAACAACTTCTTTCTGATGTAAAAGTTAGTGTCCCATAAGGAATGCAAATTTAATTAGAATTATGAAAGCATTCTGTCTGTGGGAATATATTTCAGTGCATATTTAAAGGTGCATAACAGGGTATACCTGAGGGAAAAGCTTTTTCTATTTAATTTAATTTGGGTGTGCATACCTTTCCCTGATGGTTTAGAGGAATGATACAGGGCTCTTCGTATTCTTTTCAAAGATGATGTTTCTTTCCTTTAGAGTTTCAATTCCTGATCTGAACTCCCAGTCTCTGAACTTTATATTTTTCCACATTTAAAGCAGTTCACATAATTTCTATTAATTACTTGGCAGATGCCGAGTTGAGAAATGGCTCTAAGGACTGATGTGCAGGCTCCTTTCAGGAGCTACATCTATAGCAATAAATGAAACAGGCCCAGGAAAACCTCATACTGTTCCACAGCAGCCTGTTTTCTCATCATTAGCATGCTCCTGAAACAGTTTTGTCCACCTTGCAGTCCTCCAGCCAGTGCCCAGGCATGGCTCATGACATCACCAAGGCATGAAACTCTTTCCAGAAGGCTCCGTGGATGAGGCCAGCTTACCTTTGGGGAGAAGAGGGAGTTTAGCTGTCTGGGTACAAGCTATGTCTTGCCACTTGCTCTCTGTACTAGACAATGGGACTGATCCAGTTTATCTGACTGACTTGGACAGGTCCCCAGGTAAGGCCAGTGATACCACAAGCTGTAGCTGAGACAAAGCTCTGCCAGTTTGAATTTTAAGTTTATTACGGGCAACTAAGTACTCTTATAAAACACTAGAGAGGGGTAGGTGTCTCCAAAAGACAATTCAGAGAATTTACATTAAATGCTTGAGGGTAGACAACATGAGTATCGTGCCACCTCATCTACACGAAGGGCTGTGAGTTTTAATCACACTAGAAATCTTGAACTACACATGAACAGCAACATTTGAATGGCAACAGCCATTTGTTATTAAGTGAGAGGTATTTCTCTATCCATGGTCACAAATTACTGACAAGGAGATGCTTTCTGCTCCCTGCCTACACACCCCAGAATATTTATCAGAGTGTGGATCATATCCCAAAGCACAGGCTCTAAAACATCCTGATGTCTTATTAATAAGTTAATTGAATTCCACTGTAGCTCTCTCAGTATTAATGCATCTATGCTTGTCACTGACTGACAGATAGAGATGAATATGGAGATATTTTAATAGCTTCTTACACGAAAAGATTAACATCTATATCTACATTATCATAAAAGGAGAAAAATTATTTGGGGACTGCAACTCAAATTAAGAGGAAGTTGATATGGTAACCATTGCAATCAAAGTTTGTTTTTCTTGATGTCAGGGAAAAAATGTGCGTTGACTTCAAGAGGACTGGAATCATAAGCTGCAATTTATGGCAGCAATTAGCCTTAAAATAATCTTACGAGGAGACTGTATCACTGCCTTTGGCAGCAGAACATCTCAAAAAAGAGAAGGGAAGTCTGACTAGAAATGTACTATTCTGGTGACGGTAGGCTTTCTCCATCCTGCTGTTTTTGTGGTGAGTTTGTAGCAGCTCATGGTAATTTTAAGCATCTAGTTGGACGTCCTCCACTACGCAAGCTGTCAGATAATCCTCTGGGATTTCTGCTTTGAGTCCATAAAGTTGTGACTGAGCCAAACCCAAGCTTTGATTGCTCTAGGAATGCAACGCATAATGCCAGACCAAAACCAAGATGGCATGACAGACAATCATAATATTATGCTGGTGAATGATGGAGTGAGGGCCCCAGAGTGAAGGACTACAGCCAACACGTGGGCACTGACTAGTGTTCCCCGGCCAAATAATAACACATTACAATCTTTCCCTGCAAGAATTGCACCAAGAGGGCAAAAGAGCTTTTCCCCAGCAATTCCCTGGGTAACTGCAGCAAATAAATCAAGTTACCAATCACTGCATTGTCAAAGTGATTTAAGACACTTGAGAAACTCGTAACCTGTCGAAAGCATGTCTACACCATGTAATGCAGAAACTAGATCAAGCTCCTGAGCCAGAAGCAATACACCCATCAGAAAACAAGGCACGGTAGGATTCACTGAGCAGCAGGTAATTTCCTAAAGAGGTTTGTTAAAACTGCGCATAACCTCAAGATGACCCCTATCTCCTTCTTGATTTCCTCATGTGATGGATGCAGGAGTATAACCTGGGAAGTAAAGTCTGACTTTGTAACACATTTTCATAGAGACCTTGGAGTCCATGCACAGAGATAACAGCTCCCTGGAACTGAGCACTTCGCTCATTTTTGCCCCTCATTCTCCATGTCTCTCTACAAAGCTGTTGAACAAATTGTGAGCCCTCCAGTGGCCAAAATCATGTATTTCCAACTGTGTGTATGATTCTGGTCCACCCTTCAGATGCTGCAGCCACTCAGACAGGTTTTCCCCTGTGCTCTATAGACATGGCTATGATCTGGGGTCAGACCCAGCACTCTGATACCCAGAGAATGCTAGAAAAATATTGAAAGGACGTGATTGCTCAGAAAGCACGTGGAGAGATCAACAGTATTGGAGAGTGTAGGAAAAATTTTGATTTTATTTGCAGAGTATATAAGGAGCAGCCTCTGAGGCTGTGTTCCAGGATAAGAAAAAGGGCCTCACTCTAAGACCAGTAGGACAACTGAGAAGATCCTGGGTGACAGGCTCTATCTCAGCAAAGCTCTCCCATGTTTTCCTACCAAAGGCATTGATTATCCAGTATCTGAGATGTGCTCAGTAGCTCACAGAATATGAAATAGGCTTTGACTTTACCCAGACGCATTAACATTGAAATTGGACATTTACAGAGAAGGACTAGAGAAGGGGGATGATAAATTAACTAGCTACCACATATAGTCACTCTGTGGACTTTACAAACCAGTTCCTCCGTGTCTTCCTTATTTCACAAAACCCCTTCCCCAGACTCACTCCTGAAACCTATTCTCTGAAAGTGAGGGAGCATGAGAAAAATGTTCTCTTGTACCTTTTTTCCTCCTGCCCCTCAAAGCTCTGGCTTTCTCTTCCCTGTGAAAAGGCACCATTATTCCAGTGCCAGGACATACCAGGGACTGAGTGATAAAGATGAGGTTTCACAGGTTAGAGATCATACTTCATTGCTGTAGGGTTGGGATTTTGGTCAGTATGTGGCTGCGTAATTTAGAGAGAAGAGAGCTTTGCAATGAGTGCAGCTACTAGTCACAACATGTGGAGGAGGCTGCAGCCTCTGATGAGGAAGCTGCAGGGTTTATTTACAGTTGCACCTCTGCCATGCATTGGAAGGAATTTAGGCATAGGTGCATTGGAATAAACATATAGGCTAATAATTATTATTATTAACACTGTTACTCAGGGTTAATGGCTGCAAGGTAAATAGACTGTGGAGGCTACAGGTTAAAAGACTGTCTTTTGATTCAGAGGTATTAACTTCCAGTCCTTTTAAGGTTGTACTTTCATTACAGTTTCCACAGTCTTGACTCATTTTTTGGGTTGTGTTTTCTCTTCCCACCCCTCACCACCACCACCCAATCTGTGCAATTAGAGAGCAATGCAAACTACTTTTCTAAAGCAAAAAACAATTATATCTAATTTGAAAATTCTGTGTTTTTTCTTTTTCTTGCAAGTGAAAGCTCAAAAAAGAATAGGTAATACATCTAGAGACATAATATCTGGATCTTTAAGCCTCATTACAAATGGAGCTAGCCATTTAATATCTCACCTTACACTTAGACATAATTACAGCTGGCAGTATCTGTAGCACTATATCAGAGTATCTATGGAGTTACAAACGTAATTCTGTGTTGCATCGGGTGAGAACAGTGTCAAAGTTATCTCTACCATTTTTTTTTTTAAAGAGTTTGCATGTTAAAATGTTTCCATGGTCAAGGAAAGAAACCAGAAGTCAATGTTTGGGGTTCCCATGTCTCCAGCAATGATTTACCATGTTATGTAAGACCAAGGCCAGGCCCCGACCCAGACACTTTTTTAACCCTGCCTTTCCATGAAAAGCGTCAAGGGTGGCAGCTCCAAGCATGCTCCAAAGATGAGGTTCACCGAGCTCAGCAAGGTGCTTGCATACCTCTGAACAAGGAACAGAAAGATGCAAATATTCAGAAAGGCAGTTATTCCATTGTCTCTTCTTTCTATAACCATGCTGGAGGTGGGACCATACATCTTTGTGGTAACACGCGTTTGCTTTCCACTTAGGCCAAAGACCCCTTCCAGCACTTGCATAGTCCCATTCACATGAGTGTGAACATACCAGCTAAGTCTACACTGCACCAAGCCTAGGGCTATCAAGCCCCCACACCTGAGTGACTAGGTCCAGGAGGTCTGGACCACTCCACCAGATTTGCCAACCCAAGGTAATGCTAGCCAAGCCTGTGCTGGTGTAGGTACGCCCCGAGTCACGAACCAGGACCTGTCATGCCAGCCTATGCGTGCAAAAGCAGATTGAAGCACAGGCTGTCTCAGGGAGCTTACAGTCAAAACAGAAGGCAGGGGAACAAATGGACCCAGGTGTTCTCCGCTGTTGTGAAGCATGCAAAGAAACGAAATTCAGCAAAAGGTTTAGTAGAAGAGCATCATACAATATTCCATTTTTTTGATATATCCTTCACTTAAAAATCTTAATGGTCTTCGAGGATTTTTCAATGCATCATGTCACCAGGTATAATAGAGGCCTAAAATACCAGCACAATAATAACGGTATTTTAAATGTAATTTATTTCCATTCAACTACTCAAGGTACTCTGAAAAATTCTGATTGAGTGCTCAAGGTGTGTTTGCAAAAGGAAGAGCACAGACCGTAGAAATTCCACTTTTGTGAAGGACTTCACAAAATCTTCAAAGCCAATTCTGATATCTCTGGCATTACATTTTGCATCATTAGAAATACTTTGCCCAGAACAAAACATTTCATTTTTTTCACCTTTTAAACTACATCATAAAACACATAAAATGTGTTTACAAATGTAAAATATAGCATGTTATTAATCTAATACACTAATATATAAGGATATATAGTTAAATACAGATGTCAAAAATAAAAACTAGAAGGAATTCCTAAACAAAAAGACATCAGATTTTGCTGAAAGAGTGAAAGGGGATATATTGACATTGTGGGAATTTTTTAAACTTTTTCCCAAAATAATATTGCCCTGAAATCAACACTATGTTATGAAGCATTTTCACTCTGATGAAACTGAATACATTGATAGAAAAATGGTTCAATCACTTTCTCCTTCCAGTTAGTTCTACTCTCTAGCCCTATCCTCAGAGCTGTTCCTCATAAGCTTGAATCACAAGGGAGATAAAACAATGGGAATCTGTGGTTTCCATGGGGTCTTAAGACATACACGCACCCAATCCAGTGAGAAGTCACACCACAGACACAGGTGAAGGAAATAACAGGTATCTGCCAGGACCAGGCAGTCTGCAAGGAAAGAGAACGATGAGGGAGATGTATGTGAAAGGGAAGGCTTTGCCCCCATCTCATCTCAGCCTTTGCCATGAAAGGTACTGGCTCACAAGGCTTGTCATTACATTCACTTGCTTTTTGGGGCATTATGTTTGGGGTTTTTTAATTTTCCCTGAGCTGTTCTCACTGTGAATACAATCTTTATACTACTAGAAAACATGGTCCCAATGAGTGGTAATGAACCTTTGGCATCTGAGGACAGACAGAAAGGCAGGGCTGTGTTGTTCTTATTACAGCACAAAACATTTGGGATTAAAACTCGCATAATTTTCACTTATAGTCTGTTTAAATTAAGAAATGAGTCATCAGAAACTGGTGTTAGGCTGCAGCTTACATGTCCTTTAAATCTGGGGACCAGCTGTCCCCAGTGCCAGCTGTCTGCAGGCTCTGCAGCTTCACCCAGGTGCTCACAACAAGCAAGCGCTATCGTAGCCCACGGCAGGGACTGGAAGGCAGTTCCAGTGTTTTGGCCGATGGCCCAGGCTACACTGTCCCGCTGCAGGGCAAGCTGGTGGTGGTTGGCCTGCCATGATAAACCACATCAGCAAGGACCAAACAAGTGAGTTTCAAGATTCTATCCTCTAACAAGACTCTAGAAAAGAAGCAAAGAAATGAGGGACTAAAGTCTTTGCAGGGGAACTTTAACGAACTAACCAAACCCCACCAACCCCAAATAACTAAAGGAAGTGATTCAAAGTTCTAAAGATACTCCTCTTTGCCTTGAGCCAGTCCTGGGAACGTTTAGGCATCTCTGCCAGTTCAATGAATCCTAAAGGAAGATTTCTGAACAGCCCTGACCTTTACAAACATAGCCATCCTTTCTAAGAAACAATTTAGTTTATCACTGCATTCCAATCAAATTCTACCATGGGCAATTTTATTCTGTTAATCTAAATTTTGCAAGAATTTACTTTCTGGCTTAGTTTTCTGCCCATTATTGCTGTCTCGTTTCCAAAGTAATTGTACTTCAACAGTTGCAAATTGATCCCAGAATTCCTGGACAGCTTTGTCAGAGTCAAACACCCTCCAATCAAGTTTTTTTTGAGATTTTCCACATATGGAGAAGGTAATGTGTAACATCAACATTACTAACTTTAAGATGAGATTTCTGATGTAACAGTGATACAAAATACATTGCATAACACAATACAAATCTAAGTTACACTTAGCAAAACACAGCAATCGCAATACACAGTTCAATCACAATACCAATGGGATTCTCATTACTGGTCACTATAATATGCTCACCGTCATGATACTGGGCCTCCCCAGGTGCTGCAAAGGAATACATGAGTTGAAGCCAACTCAAGTCCTTTGCTCTCTAAAATTGTTTTTCAGTTGTTTAGTTTGTATACTCTATGCTGGGCTGAGCCACATACTTACTTTTCCTGTGCTGCTCTGGCTAACTCAGGGAGATATTCACGCTCCTCTAATGAACTCAGGGAGAAATTTTTACACCACCAGCTGCTCCACTCAGCTGTTAATAGCTGTTTACCTAAAACAAAGGCCACCCTCTGGTCCCCTTCTTGTGTTGAGATAAAATTCAGATTCTTTGCAACAGCTGTGGTCAGCCACACCCTGCATTATCCCCTGAAGCTTCATGAGAACATTGCCCTCACCCATCTTCTCTGAGCTTTCATCCATTTTAGGGGTTTATTGGTCAGTCAGGAGTGCCAGCATAGATATGTTTAAACATACAACCAATTTCTGGGAAGCCAGTATGCAATAATGTAATTCACACGCCCTGAAGACACAGAACAGATTTTACCTTCATGAGTTGTGCTGCTGAACACCATCAAAAAAAGAGGAAAAAAAAATATCAAAGGAGGAAAAAGATTATGAAAGAACCCTTAACGTATTTAATATGGAATTATATTAAATCCAAACAGAATTATTTCATTATTACCAGCTTTTATTGGAATATTCTCTTGGTAACAGACCAATTCTAATGCAACTGCATATTAGATTTCAGACTAGAAAGAAAATGCAGATTCTCTTGATTATATATATTTGCCAATAATTGCTACCTAGTGAAGAAAAGGAAAAAGTGGATATAATTAAAATACAATGTAATGAGTTTTGTAACTTCAGTGACTTTTGAAAGAATATGAAACATTTAATGTGCCTATAGGGAGTGAATGAGAAATGACTTTGTGTTGCACTATCTCATAGCCCTTGACGATTTAAGCCAAACAAGAACTGTCAATCATTTTCCACACAGTGCTCTGAAAGGTCAGCTGCAAGTACTGCGCTTTCCTCCTGACCTGTCTCGGTACTCAGAGTTGGGAGCAGTACTATGTTTATAAAACCTACAGCTTGCATTGTTACTTAAAGAAGCATTTTGGCCAAAAGAAGAGGGAGGGAAGAAAGAATCATTGGGACAGCTGTCCTGAGTTGAATAGAATAAGCCTGTGTTCCTCTGTCTTGTATCTGCCCTGCTTACTTCTAATTAGATGATTTCTGTCTTTCCAGCTCCTCCTCCTCATAACCTTAGAGTCCTGCTATACTTCTGTTTCACTCTACTAACTCCCAGTTTTATTTGTTATGAGGTGTTTAAATGACTTTTTTTTTCCCCTTTTCCGAGATAAAAGAAACACAGTGTGACAAATACTACCCAGAAAGACATAAGGGGATGAATTTCCAACAAGGTTTCTCCTGCTGTGGCTATGTAGTGCCTTTTCCCAGCTATGAGTAAGGACAAGTAGATATTGGAGGCTTCAGCTATTCAGCAAGGACACAGAACCGTCACCATGGCATATTTCACTGCAGGTATGGTGGATGTTATCATCCAGAGGTACCTTGTATTTCATAGCAGATTATCACCAATGTAAAGGCGGTCACTGGATTATCCTGCAGAGGATACTATCAGCATCACAGATCCAGAAGACATGCACCCGTGTGGCATGGCAACATGGCATGCACAGTGACAGACAGTAAGTGCCATGAGCTACAAGTGTGCAGGGCTTTGATGAATCTGGGAGCATCTTTGCTATGTCCCAGCTGGTATATGTAATGCCAGGAACTGACTGAATGTTGCAGTGGGAAACTGTATTGCATAGCATTGAATTGGAAACTTGCCCGAGTATACCGACACGTTTTTAAGTGAACGAAAACAAACTTAAAATTCCAATTATTATCCCCTTCCCTCTTGTTCCCCTAAAAAATATAAGTTTAGAAAGAAAAAAATGACTTTTTAATGGATCTATTTAGATGTTTAGGCTCAGAAGCTTCTCTGTGTTTTACACAGAGGAAGCAAAAACGAGATACTGAGATTATTAAAAAGAAAAGACAAAAGAAAAAAACACCCAAGGCTCTTTCCCCCACCTCATCAAACACAGGGAAAAGTGAGACAGGTGCCTATCTATCTACTCTATTAGTACACATTGCAACATGACTAAATACAGGAGTGCTGCTGGCAAGACGGCATCTAGGCAAATTGCCCAACAGATGGTACAACCTATTAGTGAAGAAACTTTGTAAAGGATAACAAACTACAGCAGGAAATGCAGACCTTTTTATATTTCAAGGCAGGTGCTCTGCAGGCAGGTAGAGCCCTCTGAAATACATGTGTCCAATTTTACTTCTCAAATGTACATCCAATTATAAGAAATGCCAGCCTCTGGGCTCCAGATGTGCAAAGGGCTCTCCAAGATGTGGTGCTCAGGGGTTCAGGTATATTTGAGGTGAAATAGGTATAAGACAATGCACTTGCAATCTAGATGATTAGGGAAAAGACTGGTAAGGATTTGTTGTTCTTGTGTTTTTGTTGTTTTCTTCAGAAGGGACAAATCTGTTTCCCTTTCTCATCAGGAAAAAAAAAAAAAAAAAGGGGGAGGGACAACCAAAATTTAAGTTCTGGATAAGATTCTCATCTGCAAACTCTGTTAGCCAGGGAGATGCCACTGAGATTAATAAAACTGTTGATTTCTGCCAGCTGAAACCATTCAAATACTAGTTAAAAAAATATTTTTTTTGCTTATTCAGTATTGTTTCTCTTCTCATAAAAGTGTCTGGGTTATACTTACAAAACCCACCAGAATGCTGGCCTCTAATTAGCCCCATTCATTTCATACAATAACTATAGGTACAAAAAAAGCCCTTAGCAGGAGTCTCCTCCCTGTTGTCTCCTTAACCATTGTATATAAGGCATAGCTGAGAGTTTGAATTCATTGGGCCAAAAAAAGCATCACTTCTTTGTGAAAATGAATATTTACACTGTAAAATGAGTGAAAGAATTTGCCAGCCCTGAGTACACTAGTACTGTAGCCAGCCAAACCTAACAATGCACAAACTAAAAGTACCAAATACAAGAAATACAGACCAAGTCACAATATAATACTATATTATAAGCAATAGCAGTCTGGCACAAAGTGTTTTATTGCTGTTGGCAAAGAGTTCTTTAAGTATGTGTGCTTGTCATCCAAATGAAAAACAAAAATGCAGCGCCTGAGAAATCATAGTTGCTTCGTTTATTCTCTGGTTATATACTCAGAAAGCTAAAGATTGCTCTGTTATTGATTCAAACAGTCTATTTTCAAATCTTTTCCTTAGGAAAGCAGTCATTACTCACCTAACTGTTCTCACTAAAGCAAATTCTGTTCCAAGCAACATCCGTGTAGAATAAAGCAGAAGTAATTTTTAAAAGTCTATATATCCTACTTTTGTTCCACTGGCTTCAGTGTTGCCTCTTATGAGCTTGACCTCTGATTTGTACGTGTTTAATTTAAAGTGTGATATATACATATATAAATCGTGCAAACTCTGATTTTATATGTGTTTATGTAATATGTGTGCAATGAAAATCTGCCAGCAAACTTGTATTAACCATCATGAATGGCTCTGACTTTCCCCTCACTCACTGAAGCTTACAGCAGTTGCTCCACCTTGATGCTCATCTAAGGTACCTCATCTGAGAGCTATTAAAGTATCACCAGATGAAACTCTAGCCCTTTGCTTTCAGTGAGCATGAGCCCAACCTCCATCAGCAGAGGTGAGGACATGAAGGACAAACCCCCCAAACTGCTACACCTGACCTGAATGAAATGTTCCCCTAGTTCCTTTGCCATCTTAGGCAATAAAGGTATTTAGTCTCTTCGCTGAGGTGCACCTGGATTTCTCTGAGGAGCAAAAAGTATTTGGTCCTGTGTGCAAACTCCGGCAGCAGTTTATGTACACATCTATATTCTGCTTAACGGTCAGGGCATCAGAAAGAAGCTGAGAAGCATAACAATTTACATTGGATTTTCACTACCATTTAAATGTGAATATTTCCTTCTGAAATATCAGAACATCATGTTGTACAGCTCAGCAAATACTGCATTCTTAATCCAAACCCCATAGAAATCTATGGAAAAACTTCCACTAAACTCAACAAGTTGTGGATCTGTCATTCTACCCAAGCTAACAAGAAGGAACTTGGCAATCATGCTTACATATAATTTACTGTGAAAGATTTGAGTCTCTGGCCTTGCAGTATGTGGATTCAAGGATACAGTTATCACCTCATTAGACTGAGTTGATAGCTTGAGGTTATCATTAGAAAATCTAAAACAAGCTGGTTTTTAACCCTACAATTAAGTTGGTCATTCCGGCAGCATTTAACTTATGGGAAGGTATGTTTTTCCATGCTGTCTCCACCCAGGGTTGCACCACCCTTCTCTACCTGCTCCCACATCTGGATTTCCTGTTTCCAAGCCCTGGCTACAGGGGGAATGGAAGGGGGCTGCATACCAGGTTTCATCCCATCAAGAGGTGAAGATTCGTTGGCCACACGTTGCCGAACCACAGGTAGGCATCACTTGTTTTAAGAGCAAGATTAGCAAATTAAATAAGATTTGCCATCTCTGGTCACATTCAGTGATTCTTCTGGTGCAGTTAAACCTTTCAAGGAACCATTTCCATTCAGGTTGCACCACCTGACATGGGTTTTCATTACGACTCATCTGCAGGATGTCAGGGTTCAGAAGCATTCCTGCTCTTATTCAAATGCAGTAAAAGTAATGTATGAAGCCATCGGTGAGGAGTTCACTGTAAATTCAGACAGTAAAGAAGGACAGCATTAATGCTCACTTCAGCAAAGCACAGATTTTGCTTCCACTCCTTCCTTCTGCTTGCAGCCTCTCAAAGCAAGGCATTGCCTATCCAATATTTACCAGACAAATGCCACAGTCCCTCTCCTCCCATTCTGCAAGGCTCAAAGAGGAATTTACGTATGCCGTGCAGCCTAGCCACTATTTTAGAGAGAAAGGCAAATAACAATACCCATAAATAAAGAACAAAATCAATAACAAAAAAACCCAGACAAACCCAAAACAACAAAAAAAAAAGAAGCAGGAACTAAGCCTTTGGAAATCAGAATGAGACTGGGTCGCTGCTTGTGAAAGCAGTTTGTGAGACTTTCAAAGAGAAGTTAATCCAGGATTGTGGTTGATGTTTCGTGGCAGTTTTGACAGTAAGAACAATTGTTCCTGTACATGTTGACAGCTGAAGTTGAGTGGCTAAAAAGGAGACATTTTCTAAACTCAGTTCAGAAAGCACCGTTACTTAAGTCAGTTGAGACAAGTGACTAGGACTGAATTCAGTAATTTCAAACACGAGATACGTTAAGGATTCAACAAATAGTTTCTCATTTTTTTCTTCCTGACACCTAATATTCAAAGATAATCTCTGCAAGCCATCTGGCCAAGCCATAATCCATTTTTGTTTGATTTGACAGATCGATGAGTGAACATTACACAACAAGAGGTATACAAACTAATAAACATGCTCAAAGGCATGTTTTTTAATTTACTTGGAACAAAGCACAAAAATTTATAAGCCAATCTGAAGCAATTTACTCCTACAGACCTCTATATCTACAAGCTGGTAAACACCCCTTTTATTATTCCTGAATTGTTTTACACTGGCCTTCAACCACATGAAAGACAAATCCAGACACTCACAGGAAGACACAATATCTGCTCCCACATTTTAGTCAGATCCATTTTTTCATCCGTGCTCTTCAGAAAGTTCTTTTTGCCAGTTATTATCCCATTTCTAGATGGCTTCTGTGGCCAAATTACTCTTTGTAAAGCACATCAATCATGTATAGAGAGTGGACATCAGCCTTGAGACATAAAACCAAGGTTCTGCCATTTATGGCCATTGAAGACACGTGGCAGCTTATTTAACACATGACATAAACCCAAGGCCTTGCTGTTTGCTGTCAGTAAAGAAGCACAACCTGGTGATGAAGGAATGGCTGTAGCTGGCAACTCATTAGTTTTGAGCAGAATAATTCCATTCTGCTTCCAGACCATACACTGTCCTTCTAGACACTTTCTCCTTCGTACATTGTTCTTTTCTTTGAAAATGCTGCCAAATATTATAGGACCAGGTTGCCTGATTGTGCTGTCATTTTTTCTGTTAGTCTTCCTGGGCTCAATTTTGAAGAGCCAATTTGGGCTAAAGGTTGGCAAGAAAGATATTTATCATCGCGTTGGATCACCTGGATAAGCAAGCAGAGCAAGAAGTTTAAACAGTGCTGACACTATGCATGGTCTTCTAAGTTCAGCTCTGAAGATAAAGGTAATGCCTCTGAAGACACCACTGCTTAATGATTTTCTCTTACATCAAGTGGCTCTGCTGATTAAGTCTGTGACCATGCTTTGCTTAATGAATTTCTGGTTCATTGGGTATGGCGCACCTCAGGTAATGCATAGGATGACTCAAATGATCTTCCTGCCATGACTGTCTCTAAACTTACACGTTTGACACACTGTATCTCACCTCTGGCCCACAAACCTACAGGTTTTATGCAGAAACATGGGGGTGAGATGATGGTTGAAATAGGTCTGGGTTTCAACCTCACAGGAAGTCAGAAAGTGGGTGGTGTGTGTGCCCTGACCTAGGAATTGGCAAGTTCTCCATGCTTTGATGGCAAAGGTATAGCCCAGGCACTCAAAGGTAGCAACAGTTTCTTTCATCTCTCAGTCCCAGGGACTATGGTAGGGGATCCCCACCCAGTTAATCACCCATGTTTGCCAAAATAATACTGAGGCTTCCAGGAGGGGAGCAAAATGGTTTGGGATGCCGCATCCTTTCTTTGAAGCAAATAACCTGCATCTCATTCTCTGCACTGCTTAACAGCCGGGCGGCGTGGTGGTTTCCAGGGTTTAGATAAAAGTTTACCAGCTTTAGTTTAATCTGGCTGAAGCCATAGTAATGTTGGTTAAAGGAAGCAACCCAAGAGATCAGTCGGTAGAGAATTTTACAACCACTGCAGAGGGGAGCTGGACAGCCTTTAGGAAAGAGATGTGTGGGTGATCTGCTCCCATTTCTTGCAGAGCTCTGAAAATCATTTCTGCTAGCAAAGTGAAATAACCCAAATATGGAGCAAAACTAGCTCAGATTTTGGTAGAGACATTTCCAAGAATCTTATTTGTAGTTGAGTTTGTTATGACAGGTATCTATTTTTTGCTCATACCTAGAGGAAAAAGAGATGAGTGAATTTTTAGAACTGCAGAAATGAATAAACATGTCAAATAAAGAAATTATTTCTCAAGTTCTGTCAAAAATATTTGTTCACATCTCTGCATTGTTAGAGCCATTGCCTCACACCCATGAAGTGGCAGAGTTCCAGTGGCTCTAGAAGTTTAATAAAGTTTGTAATAGATGTATGGTGGGAGAGATATATGTATGTACACACACAAGACTAGTTTTTATTTAAGCATTGTTGCAACAAAGGTGTCAGGTTAATAATATGTTTACACAGACATGTATGCCGGCACAGATATATACGTGTCTGGAACTGGTTCTACTAAACCAGTCCAGCCCTTCCTGTGCAAAATAAGCCCTCTCAATATTGCAGAGAGGTTTAGGCTGTTTCAGTCTGGAGAGAGTCCAGAGGAAAGGGATGTGTGAAGAAAACTACAGCAAAAATATAAGGATTATTTAACAATGCAAAGAGTTTGAAGCAGCTTCTTAATATTAACTTTGGAACTGCTACCAAGATACATTTTAATGCAAAGGTAAGACATAAAATATTATCGCTATAAAACATATGAATTTTAAATAGACTGGAAAATTAACAGCTCATTTAATGTATAATAATACTAAAAGAAACAGTTACTTATCTCCCCTGGGAGTGTATCATTGACCAAAGTTATTGCCTTATACAGACAATGCAACCTAGTATAAAAGATCTGTCCTCTCTGCCTGGTGTTTTATGGTCAAGGAACAGCCCTGCAGGGAATTCCAACAGAGAATCGCTTGACCTGGGCACACAGAAAGATGTTTCCTTAAAAACTTTTGAAACGAAGAGGCAGATAAACTGCTTCTATTATAATTGCATCCACTATTCAGTGTGAATGACTGACCCCACTATAACCTGGGTATCTAAAGGTCTATAGGATAGTTAAGTAATTACTATAACACAGAGGCTGGGTTGAGTTTTGTAGGAAATAAATGCAAACTTGTAAAATTACATTTAATCACTATCAGCTATTCTTCACTGCATGGACAAATGCTCCTGGGTTACATCTAGTCAGGAAATCACATCATCATGTTATTCACAGGAGTCTGAAAACATGAATAACTCTCGTCAGTGATCCTAATTATTCCTGCAAAAAATAAAGGTCAGTTACTAAGTAGGAAGTGTTGATAAAAGAAGCATTAGTTTCTGGAAGAACACACTTTGCTAGCATTCAGCAGATAATAGACAGCTACTTAACACTCCACTGTAATACTTTGGTATAAATAACATCTTTTTCTTAAGATTAATAGTGGGAATCTTTCATTGCTATAGTGGGTTTAGTCCTGAAGTTTCCCAGAGTGTTTTATATATTATTCGACTGGATTTCAAAATTATAGATCTGGTCCAATGACCTCTGAAGGATATTTTTTTTGCTGTGGTCACCAAATTAATCCTTATTGCAGGATTTAATAAATAAGCCAATGGCATATCTGTATCTCTGTAGAGGAATGCAGAACTCCTTGTAAAGACTCTTACAGCAACATTATGCAGTAGCAGAAGACAAGAAACTAAAAAAAAAGTCTTGCATTGAAGTTATCAGTGGTATATATTTAAAGTAGGCAAAATATTACTACAGCAGCTTAATGTTTACCTGGCAACTGTGTTTGTATGGAATGGACCAAAGGACTTTTCCAGCCACAAAGAGCTGTAACCCACTGTAGTCCTCCATGAAGAAACACCACAACCTTCTTAATACCATGTCAAATCTTCAGCTTTCTATTAATTTGGGTTCTGGGATCAGTTCTTATCACAGTTAAGTAAGCAAACATCATTTATTCCTTGGCTGTTTCTCATAAGAAGATTTAGTGGTCAAGGCACTGAAATCCATAGCTGTTCTGCAATGGTGGTTTGTGAAATCAAGCCTGACGTGATTTCATTATTGAGGTTTTTCCCCATGCAAACAGTTAAGCTGGGTGTTGAATATAGGAAACTGAAATTATTATTGTAACATGTTACACGGACTGTTCTGATTTAATTCTTTTTTTTTCTTATAGAGGTTCTCCTTCTAAAATCTTCTGCATATCTGAAGCTTATGTAACAGATCCTAAGAAGCATGTAGGAGCCTCAGGCAAAAATTAGACACATTCCAGAAAAAATGAAGGAAAGCTCCAACTATATTGCTGAGGCATCTCAGAAGTGAAACTTTCTGTGGGCTCATAAAGTCGAACCCTTAGGTAGCCCTAAAAGTTTACTGTGTTTCATGAACTAGGCACTTCAGGCCACCTGGAACCCCCAAACCAGAAATCTTTGGTTCTAAGTCCCTTTGACAGTTAAATTTGTTGAGCATGATAAAAGCATATCCAATCTTTTGGGCTGTTTTCAAGTAATTTTAAAATGCTAGTGAAACCACTGGTCTCGGAAATGAGGCCAGTAGATTCTAAGACCTGTCAGTCTGAAACAGTTTAGAAATACCAACCTTATCACCAAGGAGAACCCCCCAGTCACTGTGGAATGGGGTTTCTGACTAAGTATCTCTGTCTTTAGTTAGCGTCCTTCCTGTAGGCAGCAATGAAAGATTTGGGGATCCATCAAGCTAGGCACCACAGGTACCTGATCTCTAATCTAGTTGTGGCATTGCTCAGCTGGAGAAGTGGTCATCCTGCTCCCTTGCCTAACCTTACTTCCCATCAATACTGTAAGCGAAGTGAGCGTGTGATGACTGGAAAATGTGGAAATCAAAGTCTTGTAAGGGAAAGCAACTGGATTATGCAAACTATAAGAAGGGTACACAAGAGCATTAGGTTCTTCGGAAGTATGGCTCCTCTCTTCCCACATACACATTTCCCTGCTCTTGCTTTTAGAGAAATTAACATTCTTCTTTTAATCTAGGATCTCTTCTCAGTCTGCTGGGTGTTTCTCTAACAAGGTCTTCCAGTAAAAAGTCAGCTGGAGTACTGCTGACTTCAGGTTTTGCCACAGCTGCCAAGAGAAGTACTCTGAAGCCACTAATGCTGTTCAGTTCAGCTCAACAGCATAATTGTACTATTGCTAGGTACCCATCATATTGAAACAGAACGTTTTCATTAAAATGGATATATGAGGCATTAAAAAATTATGGTTTTAGATCTTTTTCTTCCATAGCGAGCATCAAGAAAATAGTCACCCTGTGTTACTTAAATATCAAAAAATTCACTTGTATTTCAGAAAAACATGTATTATTCATGGCCACATATGCATGCATACTAATCTCACAGAGAATATAACATCTGAAGAGCATAGAAGTTGATGATTCTTCCAAGAGCAAGATCTTGCATGACCTGAATCTCTTCAGGCCAACTTTTTATTCCATCACTGAGAGAAAAAGATAACCTGCAGTTTGAAGAACTTTTTACATGGATCAGGAAAGAGAAAAGTGGAAACCAACAGGAATTTGTGGTGAGTTGGCTGGGGTGATCTAAGCCCAGTCCCTGAGTAACCTTACTCTCTCATCTAGTCTCGATTTTCATCTCTTTGCTCATAACCCTGTAAGCACTCTCCATTTCAGACTCCTTCTGTCTTTCCTTCTCATGCCTCTTAGTAACATTTCCTTTGACATGGCTCAGCATCATCCTATTTTTAACACGGACAAAAACGTTTTATAGTCTTCTTTTATCATTCTCTGTTTTAGCTCATAGCTTTTATCTACACTAATAAAACAGCAAATTCATCTCTCTTCACAAACCAAAATCAGTATCTGGATTTCTTACCTTTTTCTAATGCAGTTTGTAGTTTCTTTCTTTCCTGACAATGCAATTGTTTTTCCAAGTGGTGAGCTGTACCAACTCCCTCAACAACTATTACAATCTCTGCTTGGTCCTCTCAAGACTGAAACTGATTTTCCATCTCTGCCCACAATTCCTTGTTGCAGGAAACTCCCTGGTTGCACCTTTTAGCGTACAGTCTTTACTGTGGTGCAGGCCATAACCTTGTATAAATAAAATTAAATATGTCCTTCCTATTAAATATCCAGTCAGGGGAAAATTATTTGAGAACATTGACCAATAAAATAAGGATAAACTTTAGGACGGTTTAGAGATTTTCTCCTAATGGATGTGCTGTTATCCCTCATTGCAAAAACCTAAGTTGTTATTATATGGGGTTCTATTGTTCATTGTTTTGGAAGGAAAAGGAGGTGCGTTAGATATTGGGGAAAGTTTAAAATTAAATGAAAACTCTGGTTTCAGAAAGATCTTACAATCCAATTTACTGTAACCTTGTACAGCAACTGCAAAAGAGATATTGACAGACTCAGACAGTTCAGCGTCCCACTTTTCCTCCCAACAAGGTTAGCACTCAAAAGCCAAGGCACTTGGGATGAGAGCGTCAGTGGGTATAAATCAGTGTCGTGCCTTAGGCCACTGGCAAACGTGGCCGTGCTTCCTCGGTATTACCCCTGTAGATGTGGTCTTTGGGTCTGTGGTTCTGAACTGGCAGACAAAAGCAGATATTGGGAGGACTGAATGTGTGTGATGGATTTAGGTTTATCTGTAGAGAACAGGAGGGTTTTTTTTGCTTTTTGCAAGCAGGGAAACATTGCTGCTTTTTTTTTTTTTTTTTTTTTTTTTTTTTTCCCCCATCTGTCGCAGTATTGAAAGCAGTTTGCCAGGGACTGGTTCTGATGCTATGCAGCCCTGTGAATTCAGAGACGTTTAATAGATATTTGAGCCTGAGATGGAGTGTCTATGCAAGAGTGTGCCAAACTGCCACTTTCTATGTTGAACAGCACCACACCATTACTCCTGCATGAGAATGCCATATTGCTGATGGCTGTGACAGCTCAGATGAGCCCCTGATGAGACAGTTTCTTCTTGTTGTAAAAAGCAGGCTGGCCCAGGAGACCCTATGAGAGCCAAGCTGCAAGCAACTGCTTGAACCACTGCTAGCCTGGACAGTGCTAACTTGCCATGACAGATGACAGTCCGCTTCTGCTTTTGCAGTGAAACAACAGCTCTGATTGAGCTAGGAACTCATGAAGAAATACAATCTCTATCCAGAACATGCCTTTTGAGAGGCCCATGGAGGCATGCAGAAGTTCAGAACTTCTAATGATTCTGAATTCACATAAAGACACTTCTGAGAGGCTAGAGGAGTTAGCACTAAAGAACACCATCCTCCCTGAGCATGTTTTATCTCCTGCCACAGCTGGAGATAAATGCACTCCTGCCACAGCTTTTATTTGGTACTGGATGTTGCATATGACTAGCACACCCAAAGCCATATTTATAAAAGGGAAGCCAGAATTGTCCTGTAAAGGGCAGTTCCTGTGGGTTAGTATGGACTCTTGACCTTCAAGCAACCATGCCTGCTGGTTCTCACTGTCTTTGCTGGAGAAACTGGATGACAAATCTGATTAAGAAGCAGAAGGAGCAAGACAGCTGGTCCAAGGGAAATGTAAATGAGGACAATCTGGGAGACTACAACTAGAGGACAGAAACAAGCTTGCTGGTCATGAGGACTGCAGCTGGAAGCCACAGAGAGAACTAAGGGTGAAGTTCTGTACATGTCTCTCTACAATGGCATTCAGAATAATGCTTAACATAATGTGCAACATAACTTCCTTTATTGCTCCAGCAAAAGGTTGGAATTTGTGCATATATGCTGAACATACATGGAAACAGGCAGGAAAAATAAATGTAATTTAATAATTACATGATGCAATATACATGAAAAAGTACTTGCAGGCTCATTAATAATGAAACATGTGCAAAAATAAACTATAGCAAAATCCAAATAAAATAAACCTGGAATGGTCTTGCGATTTAATATTAACTGATATGATTAAACAAACATGTGATGAAGTAATTGTAAACACATGCATTCAACTACTGTGGAATTCAGGAATGGCTTCTCAGGCCCAGAAATCACAATTGCACGTAATTACCTTTTTAGGGGAAGCTAATGCCAAGTCACTGGTAAAATGTTTTCTTTAGTAAGTATCTAAATATTGCCCTGGAAGAGCTGGTGGTTGCAAATCACTATTAAAAAAACCAACAACAACAACAAAAAAACCACAAAAAATCAAACATGTTTCTTCTCCTTTGTCAGTGATGTAAATAAACATTTTTTTCATATTAACTGCAGAAGTATTTGTCACTGTCAGAAAAATAAGACCAAAAGTGTCAGAAAAATGTAAGTGGTGTATATTTATTAAGTGTAGGATTGAAAAGAACAAGAGAGAACACATAGCATAGACCTCAAAAGACATTTTTTACTATTTTTACAACAAATGAGCAAACTTATTGGAATCAGACCAAATATACTGTCTTTTGAAAATTCATACAGGCACACACTGGAATACATCCATAGCAAATCCAGTGCTTAGCCCACGCGTCACACAGGATCCATCATCCCCTAACTGCTGTCAGAAGAAGATGCAGTTTCACACTGGGCAGGTATGCACCTTCTGCAGTTCCCACCTCTCACATCAAACCATTAAAGACCACCAAAGAGAAATATTTAGATCCAGCAAGCCCTTACACACTGAGGATGGTATTTAGAAAGTCCTCACAATCCCTAGCCTTCAGGGCTCCTCTCACAGAGCTGTTCCTCTGCTCTGTCAGCCCACATCTCCTGTTCAATGCCTGCTAAGGGAGATAACATACTCACAGGCAAAGCCTGCTGTCATCATGCATCCCTCATTGCAACTTACTGCAAGAAGACCTAGTATGAGATCAAATACAGGGCACACATTTTCCATCTTGTGATGCTGTTGTCTCTTACTGGAATCTGGAGAAATCCAAACACTCTTCTCAAAAATGTAAAAATATCTATTTCTCCACATTTACTACTCATGCAATTCACTGTCTGTGTGCACCCTGCTCCCAGGTGTGGATATACACTTCAACCACATCTCTTTTCCATGTCATGATGAAACCTGGTGCATGCCATTACCATCATCCCCTCAACCACATGCCTACTCTTGTGTCAACAAAGCCTCCTGTTATTTCAGGAATTTACAGCCTGTCAATAAACATTTTAGGGTTAAAAGTTCAAAGACCTGAGATAGAAAACGGCAGTGAGAACAGCATGGCTTTCTATGCACAAATGTTTATGCAAGCAATTGAATAAAAAAGTTAGGGCATGATACTGCTTCCACAGAAGTCACTAAAACTGTCAGCCATTTCACTGTGTTAAATTTCAGCTCCAGGTATTAATTAATTTCTGCATAAGTGTTTGGCAGTCTCTTTTTTCATCACAAATCTGTACACAGGAAATACAAGCTGTATTTGGCTTACAATTCAAAACAAAGTTATTGCTAAACAATGCAGTCAAGCTGAATTTATGCTTATTGTGTTTTATTAAATCAAGAACATGTAGGTAAGCTATAAAGTTTACAAATCGGCTTCTAACCCTGACTACAAGGCTTTTTTTGCAATCTTGTTTCACTTTTAGCCACATTTTTATAGTGTGAACACATCTGTCTCATGAACATGAATATTATATACAAGCACGAGGAAAGACTAAATGATGGAGAAAGTTTGTTCTGTAGGTGGATTGCTTCATAGGCTGCAGCAGGGCCAAAGAAGCTAGTATGGTTTGAGTGATCCATATTGCATGGTAAACTAAGCACATCCTGGCTACTAGGTAGCACAAAAGTTTAGGAATGACGTGGCTCATGGCTTTCAGAATAAAGTAATTAAACAGAATTTAAGGCCAGGGCAGTTTTGAGCAATAGTGCCAAAATTTCAGACATCTACTGGCTATTTGATGTGGAATAAACCCAGCGCTCTTAGTTCTTTTTTTAGAAACCATTACCACTGCTTTAAAAAAAAAATCAAAAAAAGAAAAACAGAAAGATTATATTATCCAGATTGTTTAAATAACTCCTAAGGGCCAGCTAATGTAAAAATCTATTATCAAAACAAGCTCGCCAAATAGAGATGGAATATTTTAGCAAGAAAGATCTGTAAAGTTATCGATTTTTCTTTGCTCTAAATAAATTAGAATACAACTAATAACATTGCCAGGTTTTTTTTCCGTATAAGGTTAAACAAAAATGGTACACTTAAATTCTGTAGAAAAGAAACTGGTATAAAGTCACAGGTTTAAAACCTAGTGAGGAGGTGTTGAATTTCAGATGTACCAGTCATAAAATACAGTGTACATTACTCAAATACTTATCAATCATTTGCACAAGAAAATAAATAAAGTGAGCGCTGATTTATGTGTGTAAGAGCTGCACAAGAGTAACACTGGCTCCTTAGAGCCAAATGGCAGATCAGCAAGCTCAAGGGACCTCAATATCTGGTGAGCAGATACATGTATGCATGACCTCTCTGCCCCGTGGACTAGATAAATAAATAAATAAATAAACCCCGAGGATCAGCTCATAGACCAACCTGATGAACAGGAGTACTTATTAAATATTCGTCACATAAGAGGGGTGTTGAAAACTTCATGATTGGCCCTGTGTGATTCAGTAAGTCTTTAGAGAGATGATATTACCAATGCAGATAAATGTAAACCTCTGAGTGTCTGATTATGTGAAGTGATAAATACACCCACAATTCCTGCCACGCCGATAAGATTGTGAACATTGTAGGATTTACTCAGGCAAAACGTGGAATTTAATGAACAGAACTTCGGTATGAATGTCTTATATGTTATAAACATTGCTAGCAACGTGCTGCCCGAAAAGCATTTGACATGAATGCTTAGAAACAAAATACTCAAGAAAAAGGTCATTTTTTAGTCTTGCTTCTGAATTGCCTGTCTTTCTTCCTTCTCTCTTTGTAATAGCTCTTGTGAGATCATCCTTCTGCAAGTGAATCCACGCGAATTCCTGGCAATTTTTAATACAGGAGAGCTACCATAATTTCATGCCTCTTCAAACACACAGTGCGAGCAATCAAGGGAAAAAGAAATTAAAAACTAATTCTGCTATTTATTCTCCTCATTTATTTTATCAGTCATCCCACTGTCACACTGAATAATAATCAACAAGACTTGATACACACACTTAGCACAGGGCAGACATCTTTGCGGGATTCCGGAGAAAACTGCAAACCCAAGGCGAATACTGATCCTGAAGGAAAGACTGGATTAATCACAGCAAATATGATGCCGCTATTAACATTTCTGTTCACTCAGCTATCCAGGCAGGCTAAGTATGAAGCAAGTTTACCTAACTAATCATGTCAACACAAGGGAAAAGAAAAGGCTTCATAGCAGTTTACTACCACAGACAGCTGCTGGTGTGTGGAAGGTAAAGTAGACAGCATGTCTACAATGAGGTATAAAATTACAACAGAAGTATTGTGACAGACTACAGATAATTATTGCTTACAATTTCTGGCTGCAATTATACAATTCTGTACCATTTCACATTTAGTAGCTTAGTGCTGGAATGAGGAGGCTACGATGACTGTTTAGAGGAATGCCATTTAAGTCTCAGTCATTTTGTGGGGTTGCTTCAGAAAGCCTCAGACAAAACGCAAGATCAAAGGAAAACCATCATTTAGTTTTTATTTGAGATCCATTCTTGCTGGGGAAACCACCCAAACAATTTCAGCCTTAAAGAATCTTAAAAGCCTGAAGGTTTTTTGGGAGGTTGGGGGTTTTTTCTTCCTTTTTATTAAATGAGTTCTGAAAAAGGTGGATTCAGTGAGGGGTGAGATATGACTGGACAAACTCGGGTGTTGAGTGGTGCCTGGATGCACATTTAAGCTGCAGCTGTAACTTGAGTGAAGTGTATCTCAGAGAAAGACAATTGCACTCCTGCATCTCCTGATGGAGCAGCATACAGTCGGCTCCAGAAGGACCATTTATTTCAGTGTAACAGCATGAGAACTGCAAGGGGATGAAGCAGAACGGAGCGAGATGACCCTAGACCTGCAGGGCTAGAATTGCAAAGGTCTCTTAAGACACAAAATGGCATCTGCTGAGACTTTCATAATTGCCCTGGTTTTCTAACTCCATTTAAAATGGAAATTACACAACTAGAAGATCTTGTAAACCTCTCTAGATATCTAGCTGCCTTTTACATCACTAACCACCTTCATAAACCTGGCCCTTAGTTCTGAAAAGGGGTATGACTTTCTGTATATTGTTTTTTTTAGCATTTTCTGTACAAAGTTCTGAGACACCATTTAGGAAATTGACTTAGGCCAGAGACTGTCTGAAGCAAATTTGTCCTCCTCTGCACTGGAAAGGAGCAGATTGCTATTTACTGTGCCTCTCAGTGCAGTATTTCCTTGTACCGCTCTACAAAAGCACGCCTGTCTATGCCATTTAGGAACTTTGTTTTCATCAGGTGCCAAAGCTGACTGAAAACGAAACACCAAGAAGAAACAGCTTGATCTAGTGAAGCTCCAGACATCAGAGAGCTACCTTATTTTCTGACAGCTCTGCCACTGGCTTCTCAGCAGCCCTTTTGGAAAGCTGACAAAAAACAGAGACCACTGAGACCAGTAGCTCTTCACTTGTCAGGATTTCTAAGCAGAGTTGAAACCAGAGGGTTTCTGTGTCTGTAGAGCATGCCCCACATACCCCCAGCACCAGCTTACCCTTCACAGCAATCCCTTTCTTACAGCAAGTTTTGAAGCAATACATAAAATTTGCAATACAGTTCATTTTACAATTACCACTCCCTGTCCTACTGCAGGAGGATCCAAGGAACTGAGGTCCTGGTTAGACCTACCTACCTCTCTGCACAAACGCTACCCATCTCAGCGTATGTAAAGCACTTACAGGAACTTGCTGGAGCCAGTTCCCTCAGGTTCAGAAAATCCTAAAATGCTTTAATTTCATTGCTGTTTGCCCTTCCCCTTTCTTCCTAGGAATCAGCCTCTGCGCTCTCAGTCATTTTTATCCTTTTCCCTTGGTTCCAGAAATCTCTTTCCCACATCCCTCACCATGCTCTTTCTCTTCCAGAACACCCGGACACATAGGCTGGCTACCTCCTTCATGGCATGCAACTTACACCACCTAACTTTGGAGTACCAGATAAAGGGCCACAGAAGGAGCTCTGGAAGACACTTAAGCTGTCTAACAACCCAGACAAGCTGCTAGCGCTCATTCGAAGGCACCAAAGCACCCTGGTTCTTACCGCTGTTACTTCCAAAGCATTTGTTGCTTTTGAAAACCTCACTAGGTGCCTGCTCCATTCAAGACACATAGATGCTTCTTCGAAATATAGCACCAAATAACCTTACACAGAATAAAAATGTCCACTGCACACAAAGTCTCTATGCAAGTTCAGTGACAAACAAATATTATTAACACAATTAATAACGTCCCTAAGTATACATCAAATATTTCACAAAACAACTGACTGATCTTTAAAGGAAATTTGCCTTCTCCCCTGGATATAGTTTTCTCTTAGCAGAGGGAAAGAATTATGCTGTCCAAAAGGCGAGTTATAAATTTTACTACTGGGCTAAAAACAATGTGTGTGTAAATCTGGCAATTGTGAAGCGTTGTTAAATAGATAAACGTTCAGATTTTTAGCCCTGCCATATATCAAAAGGACCTTCCCCTACACTCTTCATCCTGACAGCTGTGAGCATTTTTAATGGTAGAAGAAAACTCACTTTATTGTTTGAAAAATACCTGTAGAGAACTAAGTTCTTCCAGCTGAAAAAATACTGTCCTTCATAGTTTAACGTGAATAAGCAGCAGCCTGCTAAGTTTCCCAGCCTTAGAGAGGTTCATGGGCATGCCTGAGTCTCTTCCGAAGCACACATTTTGTCCTCCAACACAAAACTGAAGAAAAATGCAAAACAAAGGGCCTTTGATTCTTTTGGAACTACTGCTAGCGAAATCTCCTTCCACTCTCATATTTCAGCTTCCACACCTTGAACCTCCCAAATATTGCAGATCTTTCCACAGTCATCCCATGCATCCTTTGCATACAAGGGCACATCCCGTTAGCTAACGGTTATTATTTGTGGATTTCTCAGTAGCTGGCACTCCATGACCAGAGGTGAAATGAAGTCCTATCTCATGAGCTCATGGTCTATCTACAAGACATGCCATAATGTGCATTCATGCCAACTGCCATGAGCTACAGCCTGAAGCCCAGCTCAGAGACTTTCTTCTTATCACTTTCCAGCAATGAAGTCTTTCCTGGGCATCAGTCCACACTCATATTTCCCCATATGTTATTTGATAAATCATATGTATGAGTGAAGATGGAGTCAACATGATCCATCCGTTAGTGAATATACAGTATTGCCTGTTCACCACTGTAGCCATACAAATTCCTTTAGTTTACAGTATTTAGTAAGTTAAATCAAGTTTAATATTACAGAAACCTGTCATGTCACTTATCTAGAAAGCAGCATTCACAATTTAGAGCCCTATAAAAATGATAATAAGAAGACAAATTATATTTCTCATTGACTGCCACAGTTGAAATGAAGCTTATTTCTTTTTATTAAGTATTTATATGGTCCTCATACCCTCTTATCTATTGCCTGAGGCACTCGTTTTCTCCAAGAAAAATCACTATTAATCCTTGTTTGTGCCAAGTCCTCGCAGTACAACAGTGTGTCCAGAAAAAGGTGCCATTTAATAATAAAGTTTAAGGTTACTACAGTCAGAATCAGTGTGGGAAAGTATAGATCACCTTTAGCTTTTGCTTTAGAATGCCTCGAAAAATGTTTTATAGCAAAAAATCCACAAATATTATGATTGCTATATCAGGGAGGATACAAAAGCAGAGAAATTCGGCCAAAATTTGATTACATGTTTTGGAGATTCTGGTTATCAAGCTGTCAGTCTTTACAGTTCATAGATTGATACATATTAAATAAACCTTAAATTTATCTGGTTTTGGTATTTTGAAAATTCCATCTTGAGAGAAGTTATTTCTTTCATATGGGAGACTTTTATGTGGACTGCAACTGTCCTGTGTAGGGAATCACTCTTCTATGTCAGGAATTTGCATTGTCCTGAGTCCTAGAATACCACCAAGCAGGGAGAAGGATTGCACATCCCTGTTTGAAATCCCTCTTTAGCTGAATGGGAAGGTTTTGTGTTGAATGGATTCTCATCTACAGAGACAGAGTGAGAAAAGATGGTCATGGCAAAGACTTGTTCCCGACATTACTGAGGAAAAGTGTGGACAAACAGAAAATTGTGCTGCTAAAGAGACAGGATCGTCTCTGCAAGAATTTGGTATGAATGGGGTTTTTTCCAAGATCTCTCCTTCCTTCTTTTCTCTCTCTTCCTCACACACACACACACACACACACACACACTGTTCTTTTTTCCTCCCTCTCTTTCTTTTTCTTTTTTTCCTTTCTTCCTTCTTTCTTTCTTCTCCTTCCTTCCTTCCTTCCTTCATCCCTTCCCTACGTGTGTGTGTTCACATACTTATATTCTTAGTAAAAAAAAACCAAAAAAACAAAAAAATCAGGATGATTTGAGACTTCAGACTGAATTTCCCCGATGCATCTGGCTTAAAAGTGGAATAAAATGAAGTAAATGGTGAGCCTCTTACAGAACATCATCCCTGGAGTGTTTCTTAACAGCATTTCCTCAGAAAAGGGGGAAATAGTTCAGATTCTTCATCTTCTCAGGAACTATGAACACACCAACAGCTTAAAAAAAAAATTTAATCTACGTAAAACATCAAATCCTGTGTAGGATGCTCACTTCTCTTGAAGCTGAAAAAATCTGTATAAAATATTTAGGTTTTGAGGGGAGAGACAGAAAGACTGATTTTAGGAAGGTTCGTTATTTAGGGAAGGTATGAAGAATATCAAACTTCCAATTCATATCTCACAGAGGAACTAGAGGTTTTCTAAAGGGTGAAACAACACATGACATACCTATTCTTGAATGCCATTAAAGTTGGCACTTTCTGAAAGACAGACAACTGCATTTTGGGTTGGTGCGCTGAATGACAGTCTGTTTGTGCTTGGATTTTTCATATACTCCATACTGAGTCACACTCTCTGCCTCCTTTTATTTTTACATATTTCATACAAAGTGTAACAGCAAGACAGAGCAGTTTCACCCCCAACTGCCCTGTTATATTCAGTTCACAAAGAGAAACAGACCCTCAAAACAGCCAACGTGCAAATAGTTAATGAGTGATAGCTAAAAAATGAGCACAAAAAATAGGCATGATTGAAATATTGCAGTTTTCTGGAATCTGGAAATCTCAGCAAATATCCACACTGACAGCTGGAGTCAGCTTTAGCACTACCCTCTGGCCAAGTCCACAAAACTTTTCCACGTGTGATTTGCTCAAAAAGTATCTCATCTCAGGAGCCAGAAACCCTGGTGAATTTTGATGCCTGGTACCAACCATGTCGTGCTGAAGAGTGCCATACACATCATAAAATATGGGCTATAACACCCTCCTCCTATATAGTGCAGAAGAGGCATACAGGAGCAGGTTTTCTCACACTTTTTCTTGTTGAACCCTGTCTACCCACTACAAGCCATATCCATGAGAACTTGTATATTCCCATGTGGCCATGGAGATCCCAGGCACAGTGAGCCGCTGTTTAAGACACTTGTCATCCACATTGACACAGGGGTAACATCTCTGGGCTTATCAGCTAAGGGGGAGAGAAAAAGTACTATCTGCATCATCAGACTGTCTGTCCCCACCCCAGCTCTTTTGAAGTACACATCCAGTGCAGCCCAGCAGATCAAGCTGTCAGAAAGACAGCTATTAAGCAGTCCCAAAGTGCCTGCTTCTGTTATCTTAGGGTGTCTTCCTGTCGTGGTTTAACCCCGTCCGGCAACCAAGCACCACGCAGCCACTCGCTCACTCCCCCCCACCCTGAGGGATGGGGAGAAGAATCGGAAAGGAATGTAAAACTCAAGGGTTGAGGTAAGAACAATTTAATAGGGAAAGCAAAAGCCGCGCACCCAAGCAAAGCAAAGCAAGGAATTCATTCCCCACTTCCCTGGGCGGGCAGGTGTCCGGCCATCCCCAGGGCAGCCGGGCTCCGTCGGTTACTCGGGAAGACAAACGCCGTAATGCCAAATGTCCCCACCTTCCTTCTTCCTCCCCCAGTTTATATACTCAGCATGATGTCCCATGGTATGGAATATCCCTTTGGCTAGTTCAGGTCAGCTGTCCTGGCTGTGTCTCAGTTTCCCGTGCCCCCCCAGCCCTCTGGCTGGCAGGGCCCAAGGAACTGAAAAGTCCTTGAATAAGTATAAACATCACCCAGCAACAACTGAAACCATCAGTGTCATATCAACATTGTTCCCACAGCCAAAACACAGCACTGCACTAACTACTAAGAAGAAAATTAACTCTATCCCAGCTGCAACCAGGACACTTCCCCTTTCTCATATAACCTGCAGTTAGAGAGGCACTGGGAAGGAGGTTGATTCCTGGGAGTCTCCTGAAGGACCCACACATCATGGGGGCAGCTGGGGCAACTGCTGTGAAGTATGGAAGAGGTATGTGAAGGCTTGGACAGCTTGGTGGGGATGACTTTCATGATGAACCCGGCTATTAAGATAAATCAATCCTAATTATCAGTCCACATAACTTGTAGTTTTAATAGGAGTTTTAACCTCCTTCCTTTTCAGTCATTTTTTGCAAACTAGGTAGGCATTCCTGAAATAAAGCAAAATAAAAAATAAAGTGAATGTCTGTCACTCCCGCGGCATCAAGTGCAGCTTAAGCTTAGGCTGTTACTGTGTGACTTAAAAAGTCTTTACTAATGACTTCAGGTATTTTCTGAAGACTGGACACAAGGGAGGATTTTCCAGTGCACCGCCAAAGCTGTGTTTGAGACAGGAGAATATGTCAAGATACTCAACACTGCCATGGCTGCATCCTCAAAGGCAGAATCTGTGTGCCATGGGACAGGGCGTACAAACCCCAAAGGCAGATTTGGATGGGTACATGGGAGTGCTGTTGCAATCATTTTGTTTTCTTCTTTTCTATTCCCTCGGTCTCTTTTTGTGACGGAGAAAACTTCACAGCTGCGTTACCTAAATACAGGAATTTTCAGGGCAAAAGAGTGAGGCCAGCTGTGGTACATTAGTTAATTGCTCTCGCTCATTATATCAAAGACATGCTCTGACAAGTTGAGACTGGCTGCTATTACAAATGTACAGTCTGGGAGGAAAAAAATACCAGTGTGAAGGTTTGGACCTTTTCTTTGTAAAGTTGCTTTAATTAGAAAACCAGAATCTAGAGGGGTTTGTACTGTGAAAGTCCAATTGTTAAAGAGGATTGGGGGTGGGACACTCACGTTTGCCCATCAAGTTACTGAGCTGTCCATCCCATATATCTCAGTTTGTGTCCTTTGTCCAAAAGTGGCTCTTATCGCCTGTGCCCACAAAGGGTAGAGAGAAGAGACATTTATTTCACAAGCACAAAGAACCACTTTGAAGATGTAGCCCTTTGTTTGCCTTCAAACATTCCTTCTGGTGTCAGTTAAGGAGTATTGAAATTCGTCTGCATTGGCTGGTGAAAAAAAATAAATGTACACAGGTGGCTGAAAGACAGAACAAGCCCTTGTCCAATACTTCTGCAGTAGTTTATGTTGCAAGAAGTCAGCGTCAAACAGTGGGAACTCATCCCAAGTGAACAGAATGGGTGCCAAAATGGTCATGGTGCGAGCCCAGGCTGGAGGAGAGCTGCCGCTCCTTGTGTTATGACTGGGATGCATTGTTGCACAAGCTATGGATGTCTGTGCTTTACAATTCATGTCCCTCACCTCTTCAGTGGTGAAATGGTCTTCTTAGCATTTTTCAGCTTTATTCAGTATAAAGGACTGTGAGGCATTCAGAGAAAGATCTAAGAAAACATATGGGTGCTTGAAACAATACAGTACATATTTCACTCCAACGCAGAAATGCAAATCTCTGCACGTCGACAACTACCTAAATGCCAGAGGTATCTAAACTTGCTCCATGACACATGTGGTAAAGCTGATGCTTCTAGAAAATAGCAAACCTTCTGCAGGTTGTCAGTGCATGTGCAATTACTGTTAATGCTTTTGAAACCTCTCAGACTTTGCATGTGCATAGACCAGAGCATGCACAGGCAGCTTGATGCTTCACAGAGGTAGCAAACTCTGATGTAACAGTCAGAAAACAAACAAGCACAAGTAACCTGACCTACTGAAGTTATAGGCAGAGTAAGCACAGCCATTCTTGTGTGCAATATGTCACGAATCTCTCTGCGCATAACTTTTTGGGCTCCACTACCACATCATCAAAAAGACCATACATCAAAAAAGTAATAATTGTGTTTCCTTGGCTTGTTGTTAATACTGCAGTGACTTATGCCCTTGGAAGCCCTGATGGGAGATTTGCCTGTATTTCAAAACTCCCAGGATGTTAAAAAATTAATTATTATTTTGAGCAATCTCAGATTAGCAACCCATTTTGAAAAGGGCTGGGGAAGGGGAGAGAAGAATCTAGCTGAGAGAAAATTAAAATAATATCAGGCAAGAGAAGAAGGAACACTGACAACATAGACACCGCATTTCCCTTGAAGTTCCAAAAGAATGTAGAATTCTTAATAGAAAACACAAGTTTTGCTATTAAGTAGGAGAAAAATGGTATATATTTACATGCATTTTGTTTTGTTCAAAGCACAAAAGGAGTGAGGAGACTGATGTGAGAGACAAGGAGTGCATGAGCCCATGAGGGAGGAGGAAATATCAAACCAGTTTGGCATCCTTCCAAGACTAGTTAGAGATGTTCACAAATCCTCCAGGACCATAAAATCTGCCCAATTTTAATGATAACACAGTTGCAGTACCTCATTAGCCTTATTATAGCCAATGATTTCTCTGCCCTGGGATTTTACTTATGAGCCAATGACTTCGCACCAGGAAACGGGGATGTTCCTCCAAACTGTGTTTTACTCGCTACACTCACTCAGAGGTGTTGTATCAGCAAACTACATTGCTATGAATATTTTTGCAAGGACTGCCCAGGATTAAAACTTCTCTCAGACACTATCACAATTTATATAGAGGGTATGACTGAGCTGAAAGGGAAAAAAAAAATGATGAAGGAATGAGTAAGTTTGACTTGTCCATGGAAGATAAAGCAGGATGAAGATAAGAGTTAAAAGCAGTGGGCAAACAAAACTGTGATCTGATCCTCCGGGAACACATTTAATCTGGTTTATTGCTCCATTGCTGTGTTTTGGGAGTCTTGCTAAGGTTCTTCTCAAAAACCATAGATGATGTGGTCACACAGGGTACCTGTGGGGTGTCTGATGCAGCACTGGGTAGGAATAAGGGGTAGATAAGGGAACATGAGCATAAATACACGCACAATGTCCAGGCACAGTTACGCTGGCAATTTTGAATCAAGATTTTTCTTATCAGTACCATGAGAGTGTGTTTCCGGGCCCTCTATTAAGGGGGCCATCCTCTTTCGATGGAAATCCTTAGTTTATTCCTACAATATATACTGATTAAAATAATTCAATAGGGAGCTAAACTCCTCTTTAACAATACAAGAGGTGGGTTTGGAGTAAACTAATGCCCCAGAAATATTCCAACAGTGGTTTACTATATGTCGTTCTGAAAAGCACTTAAAAATCTTTTTAGAAGCCTTGATGTGACTCACCTCTAGTTCAGATGTTTTGCTAACATACATTTATGCCTAGTGCTTTGTAGTTGGTGAAAAGTTGTGCAAAGAGAAGCTCTCAGTAATATCTGAAAAGTGCCACAACTCTTCCATCCTGACACTCCTGGATAAAGGATTTAGAGGCAGCCAGGAATTTTGCCACATCAAATTAGTATACCCTGAACAGGCTGGGCTCATTGACCTTTTCTCTTCTTGGTCTAAGCCCAGAAGGTATCAGGTCACTGTCCTGATTTTAACGTGATGAAGCTAATCATTAAGTGAATGATAAATCAGACTTTGGCTTAACCTCCCAAGGGACATCCTATATACTTGGGTGCCAGCCTCCATGTGATAAAGACAGCCCAGGCTCTGATGGGCTTTGAAGAAGGCTCAGCCTGCATATTGAATAATTGTCAGCGCACAATGAAGATCAAGGATTTATGGCAACCAGCGTGGGAGGACTTGAATGCCTTGGTAACACCAAGACAGCTAGCTAGCTGGAGTTGCCCAAACTTCCCTGGGGATCAGCAGTTTTAGATCAGGATAAAAAAATGTACTTTATCTGAACTTCCAGGTGACGAGGTATGGCCATCACATCTGAACAGACTCTGCATGGAGGCTGCTTCATTTAATAGGCTCACCTTCATTCAAAATCGTTCACACAAATACAGAGAAAACTCAGACTTCTCCACAGATAGGTATATGCTGTTTGTCTCAGCTTATCAGCAGGAAAGAAAGTTTGTGCTGCTGCTAGCTTTCAGTAGCTACAAAGGATGGCTTTTCAAAAGGGAAGGTATAATCTTGCTTTCTTTACATAGCAGTATTGCATTTAGATTCCAGAGCATTTACAGCTCGAGCAGAAGGCTATCAGCTCAGTCACTCCGTTCCAAGTAAGTTTGCAGCAGTACCATTTGACAATGGCAATTAATAGCTAACCAGCAAAATTTACAGAGAAATATCTGACACTAAGTAAACAAGAAGATCCCAATAATGTAGTTTAACATATCCAATTTTGCAACTGCAAACATGTCTGATGGAAAATATTCCCAGTCATTTTCTGCCAATATCTATAATGAGAATCAGAAATGTGATGGTGTAGCTTAAGGAGTTTGTGAACTTACTGATCCTGAGTGTTCACAACAGTTTCCTTTTCATAGCTACAGCAATTGCCTTTAAGATAGACAAATACATGTGTGTTTATATACACGTTTAAAAGTTTTAAAGAAAAGTTCTGGGATCATATTTCTCCATTTTATAGGTTGCTGTGGAAACAGATTAGCCCTCTGGAAATAAAAACCTGTGTTTGACTATAATGCAAAGAACAATCCATAGCATGAAAGGAAAGAACAGCTGGGAGCTGGAACAGTGTAAGCTGACATGTCAGACAGTAGCCAGACAAAGTGAGCCAGGGACTGTCTGAAAAAAAAAAGGGGGGTGGGGGGGTAGGGGGGGGAGGTGGGGGGGTAGGGGGGGGAGGTGGGGGGGAGGTGGAGAGTAAGAACTAAGCACTGTCAACAAAGTCTGCAAAACGATCCAGCTGTTCCCTCTCATCATAACTAAGAAAATAAGGAGAGAATTCCAGGGCTGAGGATTAAATTTATGAAGAGAAGAAAACCTGAATGGAAAGAGTGAATAGGATTTCAGACAAAACAGACCCGGCACAGAGGTCTTTATTCGGAAATAACTTGGAAAGCATAATGCTGGGTTCTGGACAAAAGACACATCCCTTCACAACCTTGCTTATAAAAGGCCAAACGGAATCTTAATACACTGCATTAAGCAGACTTTTACAGAATACATCATTTGTATAATTTCATTGTTTCAGACTGAGCATTAACGTCCTAGGCAGTTAAATAGATTTAGAGAATTTGAGAAAAGGCATAGCCAGCATTGCAGAAGGGGCTAAAAGGTGAACAAGTTTCACCACAAATCCCTGCTGAAACCTGAAATGAAAGCCCAAAGGACTTCTGATATACTGTAAATAGCCAGCCAGCTCCTAGAGCCTTAAGTGATGTCTGGTCTTTTGTTCAGACAATGAACAATTGAATCCAAGATGAACAGTTCCCAGGATTACGTGCACACTGAGAGGCATAGAGGGAAAGAGAAGTGTTAGAGAGGTTAATTCAGAGGCATGCTTACCTCCCAAACAAAGGCATTCAGCAGCACAGAACCTGATTAGGGACTCTTCAAGAAATACAAATAATGTCATTCACGTTGCATAAGCAGCTGGGACTATGCATGGGTGCATAGTTAGAAAATAATAATGAATGCACTTTCTTCTCTCTGTTTTTTTTTTTCTTTTTTTGAGTAATGGCCTCTCTGCCCAGTGATCTCTTAGGAGCAAAGCCAGCTAAATAGCTAGCAAGATGATTGATTAAGAAGATGCTTTGTTTCCATTGTCTGTGTGATCACTCCAGGCATTCAGCAATCTAATCTGTTAACTCCTGCATCAGTAAGTACATTATAAATCAGGAATAAAAACCATAAATGCCTAGTGAGGAAACTTCATATTCTTTAGATGAAACTAATTATGAGTGTGGATTTCATTAGTGATAGGACAGCTCTGAAATATCATTTATACTTATTCATCCATTCTCTGGTACCCAAAGATAACACTTGCAAATGCTATGGTAATAATAGGATAAACAGGTTGAACTAATATCCAAAATAGCATGTAATCTGGCTTTTCAATATTTACATTTGATGCCACTTAAATGAGCAGGGTGTGATGAGGAAGGGCACAAGATATACTAAGCTTTCATAAATATCTCACTTTTATCATAGTCATGGTGCATTTGTGTATGTCATCTACCAGTTGTTGCTTTTGTTTATGTCTGACAGCACCATTACCTTTGCCAAACATGGCCTTAAGTATCATAATCAGCTTGCTTTTTTTGATTTTTTAATTTATTTCACGAGATAAAGTAACACCCCATCTGTTCCTCTCGACTTTCATGGTCTATCTGCATGTTCCCCTTGCCACTCTCTTAACCTGCAACCATGAAAAGGGTCAGGTTTCCAGGGAAATTATGTGGCCTGTGGTTCAGCGGGCAAGGAGGCACCTCCAAACACGATCCTGGACCCTCTGCCTGCCGAGAGAAGATCCCCCTGCTACCACAGCTCTCGCTGTCAGTCCTGCAATTTCAGCTTTGGTTCTGTGAAAAGGCCTCCTGCCATCTGATCAGAACTGCAGCCACTTGGGGATTAGCTTTCTCCACCTTTACTCAGAGCTGAGGTTGATATGAGTGCCGAAGATAACAGCCCACAAGGGCAGGCTGGCAGATGTTTGTGGCAAGAGCCCCTTGATTCAGGCTGGCAAGCAAAGGTGACACCAGGGAGTGCATCAAATAGCTCAGGCTTTTGCATGTATGTGTAGGCTGCAGAGAAGAGCAGAACATGGGAGGACAGGAGCTTAAATGTGATCATGTCCTGCAGAATAAGGTTTGTGATTCTGCTGTATTTCCTCAGAGGGGCAGTTTTCAGCTTCCCTTGCTCAGTGACAACCACCTTATCAGATGACCATGGGCTGGAGATGAACATGTCAACACTGTCCCACAGAAGGAGTTGTGTAGCTTGGCTGACTCACGGGTACTCCGAGGAAAGCAAACCTCAGATACACATGCCGACTTCCACTGCAGCCTGCTGTGCTTTAAATCAGGGCAGAGTTCGCTGCCTCCACAAGTGCTTTGGTGGAGAGTGAAGAGAGAGATATGGGACCACTAGCTCACTTGCTTTCTCTGCAACACTGTGCACAGCAGGTTACATAGGAGACCCACACATAGGGTCCCTCAATCTCTCTTCTGAGTCCAAGACACCAGAAAAGAAGTGTCACCCCTGCTGATGCACTGATTTTCCCGGAACTTTATTCATTATAACCAGTGTAATGTGTCCTCAGCCAGCTTTTGTGATGAGCAGGCAATAACAATTTATTCACAATTATTTATTGATTCAATAAATTGGCCAGGAGCTGGCCCTCTTTTTTTCCTTTTGAGCTGCCTGCAAATATATCAGTAGGTCTGGTGTCTGAGCATCACCAGCAATATCTTTTTAGACTGTTTCATCTGACGCAGCAATGCAGTAATTCAAAATTCATCTGACGCAGCGATTCAAAATTCAAGTTACATTGCTAATATTAGCATGGTAGCTCTCATACTATTTTTTTTTTTTATTTTATTGTTCCTTGAGTACACCAGTTTTTCTGATTTGGCTACCCACAGGTCATGTTTGAAACTCTGTGCTCATAGGGAGGGGTACTAACACGTGGAAAGCTGGGACAGATGTACACGTCATTATCTCTTTTTACAGAAGGAGAAGGGGGTCTTTGACTTTTGGACAAACTAATCCTGGTAAAAGGGATGGATTCCACTCCATGCAAGAGGTAAACATATCAAAACTCAAACAAAATTTGTCAATAATTTTCTAATTGCCCATATCAGCATTTGTAAACAGGAAAAAAGAACAGTCAGTCTTCATCTCACTGGTGACTTGGTAGCAATCTGATTGTAGTGCCTATGGCTGAGGTCTGTCCTGTCCCTTCTAAAAACATGCTTTTGAAGCTATGTAAAAAAGCAATCCCACAGAAATAACGTCCATGTAAACAACAGTCAGGAGCAGGCCTGGGTCAGGCAGCACCTGCACGGTTTAATTTACAGATAGGAGTGTGGCAGTGCAAAGTCAGCACAGCACAGTGGAAGAAGTGTGAACCTGTGGGGACACTGAATTCCCCAGGGGGATGGGGGTGGGTGGGGGGTGAACGATTACAGTAGCAGCCATGTGAAATTTCAAGCTGAAAATGCACAATGGCCCTCAAAGAATCTCAGCAATATTTCCAGCGGCTCATGTAGTAGCTATCATATACTGGCACCGACACAGCTCACTTAAAATGAACCCAAGACTGGATCGAAATGTCAAACAATCTCAAGTTCTGGGATGTTTAACTTCAGGGTTTTGGTCAAGGATTTTCAAAAAATAAGCTTGTCTTTGTGACATTCATCTCCAAAACGTTTTTGCTGTTCTTGGAGAGAAGAAATTACAACTTCAACCTAGGTCTTCCTATGACCAAGGTCACATGTTTTATAGACCTTTATTCTGATTAGCTGCTTGAAATTTTGTCATGCTGTCATTTATACCTTTGTCGAAGCCCATTTGGTGAGTTTCAGGCCCACTCAGCTGGTCCATCACAGTGCCTTTAATGCCTTAAGATTTTCAAAAGCAGTAGCCACTGTCATGGTATTACTTGCGAGTTCAGGATCTTGGTTGATAACCGTGCTATAGATCCAGGAGAGGCCGTAATGACGATTTTATGTGTAGCACTTCTTGTATGTGGTGATATAAGAGTTATATCCACATTCTCTGGAAAATTTTCAGTACTACTATTGCATTATCCATTTAGGATTCATCTACAACCTCAGTGCTAGAGGGCATAAGAAATGCCTTCACCATGGGTATCCATGGATATCCTTCTCCAAATTTAGGTGGGCAAGAGCTATAGCTCCTCTTTAACATCCATGACAGTGTGGCCATGTCACTGCCTGAGGAACTGTGTGTAACCTGGGTATGAATCCCCAGAATGGGTCTGGACGAGCAAGAAGAAGTAGGAAGGGATGTGTAGGATGGAGGAGATGGTGCCAAGGACCCAACATTCACACTGTACACATTTAAGGGACTCACTGCAGACATCATCTGGTCTGGTCTTCCAGACCCTGGCAGATGTGGACATTTTCTGGGTTAGTGTCATTCAAGAAAAATCCAGCTCAGGTTATCCAAGCCTTCTCTCTGACATGAACTAAAGCATGGACAAGAACATTCAGTTCAAAAGCAGGCTCCTGATCGACATGGAAATGCTAATGCCAACACGACATTAACTGAATCACAGAATGTTTCTTGCCATGGAGGTCAATGTGCAGAGTACTGTGCATTTCCACAATATTATACTTTTTTGCCCTTCAGAATATACTGGCCTCATGCACACTGTTTCCTGGGAACAGTGCTTTGTCTGTGTTTGCACCTGAATAATAGCAAGGAGTTATTTAGGACATGAGCCAAAATCATGCCAAGAGCCATTACGAAAATGTAAGATTTAAACAATGTAGGTGACAGAGTTCAAGTACCTTGAACATGTTGCTTGGCAGGGTTTGGTGCTGGTACAGATGTAGTCCTGGTTTCACAGTGTTGCCCTCAGGGTGTTCCTGAAACCAGGTTGCTGTACTAATGCGCTGATGCATGTCTCATAGCAAAGTCATCAACCAACCCAAAGCTTTGGAGGGGTAGATTAGTTGGCCTATGCAACACCAAGAACAGTATTTGGCCTTTAGTAACAAAGCTATAACCAAGCTAAAATTTTAATTGTGATCTGACTGATCTGCTTTCCATTACAAATGCCTGAAGCTTGTATTGTCATTTTAGGGGGATTTTCAGAAGTAATATCCTGATCGCCTTTAACCAAGAACAGTCAGCTGTCCTAGAGTGAGTTTACAAAGCCTTTAGGAAAGTGGGTAGAATTGATTGGTTGTTGATGCCTCTTTTTTCCTTTCTTTATCTTCCCAAGCAGCAGTCATTTCACCAGAATAACTGATGTTAAGAAATATTACAAAGTGCATCTATAGGGAAAATGTCAGGTTTTCAAGTGGGAAGGACTGAAACACCACTCTGTAGCTGCCCTCATGGTAGCAGACATTTCTCCAGTGTATAGCAGCACATCTCATCTCCTCCCAAATATCTGTTAACTTATCTTCCCTTGTACACAGGACAGCATGATTACTTCCTACTGCCCTTCCATCCTCGGGGCTTGGACTTATAAAAGCACAAGCAATAAGATGCACAGTCTCAGTGCGCAGTAACAGAAAATGACCTTGAGATCCTGCCCCCCGGTATGCTTAAAAGTGGGGGCTTCAAGGGCAAAAGATGAAAAGTCCAAATTCAGCTGAATATGAGTGTATTATGATTTCTTTGTAGTGGGGCATGCTGAAACCATGGTGGCACCTCCTGATCTGTACCATTATCTCAGCTGTCCATGTGAAAAAATTAAGAGACTTCTTTACAGACCAGCCTACCTGAGTGGCATATTCTTGCTCTAGACACTACTGTGTTTGGAGGGGGGAAAAAAAGTAATTTCCAGATAGAAGTCAGGTATCCATAAAATGAGAAATGAAAAAGAGTGTGACATAAAAATTGTTTCAAACAGTATTTTAATTTTCAGGTTCTGTAAATAGCATAAGGGAAGAAATTCCATGGACTGTGTTGGCCTGATAGTTAAAGTTGGAGCTGTTTCAGAAGATGATGGATGGACCCCATCATTAGCTACACCAGGCTAGGACAGAGGAGATATGAATCTCGCTGACAGCAATGCCAAAGATTTCTGTCCTGACGTCAGATGTTCCACTTAATCTCTTGCTACCTCAGCTCCTCATCTCCAAGATGCTGTGCTCTCTTTATGTTCTGAGTGGTCTAGCGTGCATTTGTACAGCAGCTGGTGCGACGGACCAAGACTTGACTGGCAGACCTGGGGCTGAGGGTGCACCAAAGGAAACCAACACAGAGCCCAGCTGAAATACCATTATCTACCTAAACTGCACGTGCGCGGCCATTTTAAGTTATTTTTTTCATTTTTCTCCCTTTAGACTCCACCCAGAATCCTGCAATATTTGGAAAGCTTAGCTGTCCGCCTAGCGTTTATCCCAGGGCCATTAACACACTGCTGTGCAGCTATTACATCTTCGTGGGAAAAAGAGCCTCTTGTGTTTTGTTTGTACTGCACTGCACTGGAACCTCACCTTTTCCTCATGCCAGAGGGGATTTCAAGGCAGATGCTACCAAAACACATTGATTTCCTCTAAATAAAAACACTGAGTATCTCTGCAGAACAAGTGGATTTTTAAGCCACTGGGGTATGGTGAACTTCTTAGTACTTCCATGCTCAACAAGTCTCCAGGGATATATTGTCAGAAGGGGCAGACGGAACAGGTGTGTGATGAGATCGTATATTTTACTGTTTGCTTTGAATTCCTTTATTTTCACAAAAGACTAGGTCATGCCCTGTATTGTTCTTCCGTCTTTGTTATTAATTTCCACAGTTTCTATCATCAGGGAAGCCTGACTTCTTCGTTCTCAAAACTGGAAAAAAGCACATAAATTACATGTGCCACCCACCCTGGCGTTTTCCAGATTAAAATGACTGTTACTGCAACTGTTGCCATCAAGCATACCCAGACCAGCTGTTAGAGCCGATGAAATACAGACACAGGCAAAAAACTGCCAAAGCCAAACCAGAACTAAAAGATCAGGCCAAGTGGTGGGTAAAGCTGAGCATCTCCCAGCCCACCCCATGCTCAGGCTGAAGCCCAGCCCCAACAGAAACAAACATTGATGGTCCCTGTCTTCAGTGGAGAGTCCTCTCCCTTCAGCATCCACCCCAGACCCTGGATACTGGGAACTCCCCACTCTCCCCCATGGCTGATGAGGGTCATATTTACACCCTTTTAGAGGGAAAGCATCAATTTGTGAGTGCTGCAGAAGGTCGTAAGGGATGAAGATTCCTGGTAGTGGTATGCTCGAGGCAACAAATATCATGAAGTCTTGCAACACCTGTTAGCCCTCCTGGAGAAGAGGTCCATAGTCCATGTGCTGGTAAACAGTAGCCTGGTCATCACACTAGGGTTGTGTTAGCATCACTGTTGTGTACATTTAGCATTCCAGTAGATGTACAGTATTGATTCATTGCTAATTGCCAGTTACTTGTTTCTTCATCTGCTCTTTCTTTTCCATCCTCAAAAGATCACTAGCATTTTCCCCCAACTCCTCATTTCCTCATCAGTGTCCAGGGACTTTTGTTACAAACCTGTTTCTGAACCTGGTCTTCTAACTGTCTTGTACCTCTTTCTATTTTAGGTTGAAAAATCTCCAGACTTTCTCTAATCCCTTATCGTGCAGCGCGGTGAAGAACTTGGTCCCTACTCATTCTTCCAGCTATTGCTGGAACAGGCACAGTAATAAATAAAAAGTTTATAATTGAAAACAATTTTTTTTTTTATTATTGCAACAAAACAGTCACCCATTTCACTCCATAAAAGGCAGAAGCTAAAAATGCCAGTATATGGGTCCATTGTTACAGCATTTTATGGGTATGCATGAGTACTAGTTTGGGCTTCTTTCTTATTTTTTTAACCTACATAGCATGGTCATTTTTATACTGTCTATGAATTATGGATTTTCTTTCCAGATATCGGCACATCCTTCCAGGGTCTGAAGCAGTTAGCAATTACAGTAATTTAGCTTCAGATTGAGCAAGGCTTTATGGTTTGTGGGAATAAATGAATTTTTGATACAGTAGCCAAACAAAAAATAATGGCAAAGAAAAAATCAATCAGGTTGACTTAACATTCTCTTCTTTTGTTTCCCTCCTTCCGCCCCTCAAAAAAATGATATAATGTGTTTCAATTCAAACAAATGCCTCAGTCAACTGTAAAGAAAGATTTTGGTTCCTTTTCAAGCATTTATTTCTAAAGTTGGGTTAGTTTGCTTTTTTTTTTTCCTAATTTAAACTTATAAAGACATAATTTCAAAGCAGGAATTCTGTTAATTTATTTAGAAAATATTTTTTTTAAAAATCCATTTAATTGTTTCCATTTTCAGAAGTCAACTTATTTGCTTAATTTAATTGCTGAATTATCACATCTTGATGGCTAGTTTGGGGAACAATTATTATTGACCACAAAAACATTGTCATACTCTACCCATGCCTGGAAGGAGTGTTGAGTGAGACAGATCTGGGTTTCAAAACATCTTGGGGTTCTGCTGACAGCAGGGATGCTGCTCGCAGTCCCTGCGTTGGCTGTGCTTGAGCCGTGCCCTGCTATGAACCAGTTACAGCCCAGCAGCCCAGCAGTAGCATCAATAAAGCTGCACCTCTGAGCGCACGGGCTCTGTTACATCCCCAGAGACGATCTCTATAGCGCAAAAGGAAATGGAAGTGAGTAAGGGATTTTAAAAAGATTTTAACATTTCTAATCATGACCCATCTTGCAGCCTCCTTTCACTTCCAGCAAGGCATGAAGGCTGTAGCAGGAGGGGGAAACTGATGCTGGCACAGAGGAGGATTTGCCCCAGACAAGGGACCGTCACATTTGTCATAGCCCTCTCAGGCCCCTCCTCTTCTAGAATTGCTGTGTGCTAACCGTCCCCCTAAAAATGAGAATAAACAATAGAAACAACAAGAATAAGAAAAAAATCAAGAAAAAGGCAGAAGGGGTGAATAGCTATTTCCTATCTGCTGGAGGAATACATGCCAGTGGAAAAAATAATAACTGCTGCACAATTAACAAAGAAGAGATTCCTGGTTTGAAAGCTCACCACGCATATGTCACATAGTCTTAATGATGACATTTATCACACCACAGCCTTTGAAGAAGGAAAGTCCAGAAAATAAAACAATATATTTTGAAGACAGCTAATCCCATTAATTAATTATTAAACACTGCTTCTGGACTAGCTAAAACCAGCATGGTTCCTGGTGATGTCAGGTTCGTTAGAAAGCTCTTCCCATCGCTAAACAGTAGGAGCGGTGGACTGTGACATTAGCTAGAAACAGTGGTGAGCAATCACCTCTTTTACACGGTTGTGGGTGTGCACGATTAAAAAATAAATAGGGGATCCATTTTCCAACAGCTTCTAAGACAAAAAGAAGAAGAAGAAAAATACTGTCAAATGTGGCAAAGTTTCTTCCCTTTTCTTCTAGCCCAGCTAATTTTAATTCAGCTTTTTGTAAACCGCAAGCACAGAAAGGTATATCCTTTAGGTAATGTACCAAGTGGGAGGAGAAAAGAAGACTAAAAAATATTTCAAAAGTACAAAGAATATACTGTGCCCTCAATACAGGCATGAGAGGGCTGTTAGGAGAGGGAAAGTAAGTGTTTATGGGGCCAGACTGAATGTCCTCTGTGGGGCTGATCAGGTTATTCCAACAGAACAGATTTTCCACTAGCAAATGTGATTACCTCTGTATTGATATATTCTGTGAAAACACAGAGTTTTATTATGTTGTTGTGGAGAAAAACAAGCAAATGTTTCTAATGTCCTTAAAAGTTCGGTTCGTTATAATGAAAATATTTTGGATCTTGCTTCAACTTTCACACTGTATTGAAATTAATCTCATTCTTGCATATATTTATATTATAATTAATATTGTATGACATGTTTACCTTCTTATGTTAGAATGCTGTAAAAAATTAAACACTTGTAACCAATTGAACTTAAATACACTTGGAACTTTATTCCATGAGAGAGTCTATATTTAATATTTTGATTTTACTTCAGAGCAAAAAAGCAAGCACGATCTTAAGTGTTAACATCTCCTAGTGCAAAGTTCCCTTTTGCAAGCAGATTTGTAATTTAGGCACATACAGGTGCAGGGGAACATATACCAGATTAAAACACATTCCTAGCAAGGAATTTGCCTAAATCAACAATTCTTTTTTAAACTCCAGATCTGCAGATATCCTTAGGCATTAAAATCCCTCTGTATATCTGGCCAAGGGAAGGTGCCACCTGAAGCTATGCGGTGCCTTCCTAGTTCTCCCAAGGGAAAAGTCTGTTTCTGCTAGTCATGGTGGCTGCACCTGATGGAGAGAAGAGGCTCCATGCTGGTTGTCCCCCCCCACCAATCAGCAGAAACAATTCTGCCTACCTGGCTGACTGGACCCCAAGCCTGCCTGCCCTGGAGGCACAACCATCTCAATGTCCCTGGTGCCCATTTGCTCCTGAACATGCAGGGAATATCTATATGCACCACCAAGAGGTAAAACATCTGCTTCACGTTCTGCACTGGTGTCCTTCAGAACTGGATGGCAGGGCTTGGCTCTTGCTTTGCAGCTGCGTTGGCACAGAACTGAAGACATGAGCATGGAAGCAGGAACACGCAGGGGTTGCTCTTGAAACCCTGGGACTGGGAGCCAGGCTTTGAAGGGATCAGATGGCTAATTCTCACTAAAAACAGTAGGAATTCGGCATGCAATCACCTTTATAAATGTCAGCCTTCTTTTAGCAGGCATCAGAATAAAATGTGTGAGTCTTACAACAGATCCTCAGGCTCAAAAATGTAACTGGCTTAGTTAAGTAAGTTTCCGTTGGAATTTTCTCAGACTTATGAGTGCATTTTTGTATTATATTCACACATATATCTTGCCATAGATAGCTGAAATGTAAATAACCATCTGGAAATGTATCTAGGGCACTAGCTGCTATTTTTTTTCTTAATGATAAAAAATTGTTGACAATCACACACAGCTGTATGTCTTCAAAGGCAGCTTACTCTTTAGACTGAAGGTGAACTGACAGGTCTCTTTACTCCCCAGTCCAAATGTGTGATGACAGCATTTACAGGTATACAAAAGCCTGGCAACACAAGGTTTAGTCCAAGCTTCACTGTGGCCTTTAGAGGCTATCCCAGGTGCCGGATGGGGTCACAGCACCTAAGATATTATTACATGCTCATGTTCAGGTGACAGAATCTCACCATCCATGTTAACATGAGTGTCTCCTCTCCATCTAGCTCATCTGCCAATGCTGATGAATCCTGCCATCAAAACAAGTTATCGCATTTTTGCATTGAGACAGCTGAGTTCCTTGATTTTTACTGGAAGAGGAAGGTCCTAAAAATAATTAGTGAAGCTGTGACAATCACAAGGTATAACTTCCACCACTGGTCACCGGGAAAATGCACATTCTTGGTCATTTCTGAACTGCACTCCCAAGTACAATTTCTGCTACAAAAACTTGAGCTGTAGTACAAAGGACAAGATAGTTCTGGCAGCCGGGACAGTAGCTCCAGCTAACCCTGTAAGTACTGCTACTACTAGTAGCAGTCACAGCTACTAGTGTCAGCTCCTAACGTACCTGTACCCACCTACATGTAGGTGTCTGAATCTGGAGCTGGAGCCAACCCTACATTGCAGACACCTCTCAGGGAATCTAGTTGCCTAAAAGTAGGCACCTGGCAAGTGTGGTACGTGTCAGGGTGTCTCACCTGGCGCCTCCCATTCCAGAAAGCTGTACACCTCACCTAAGGTACATTGCCATATCTGACAGCCCCATGTGGATGTCTTGGTAACCATTGGACATCCAAAATAGGTCTAGCAGCCTGTGTTTAAGTAGCTAAACCCCATAAAACCCATAAAATACATGAGATGAACCCCAAACTGAGTAACTGTACCAGGACAGAGAATATTGGTTCAGTCCATCTCCTGTTGGAGTCAACATGTGTTTTTATTGGGTTTTTTAATTAATATTTCTTCTTTCATATTCCATCTCTGATGAAAAAAAACCAAAAACCAACAGATAAATCCAGAATAGCACCTGCTATACAAAATATAAGATAGTGTTCCTCCATCAGGCTTTGCTAGAATTTAAATTTTAAAATACTTTCACATACCATATATGTCACTTGTAAGGTCCAGTTTAATTTTAGTTTAAATTACATTTAATCATTGCATCATTGAACCAAATTCATCAGTACTATCTGGAAAGCACTATCTGTCTTTTCCAATATAAAACTACCTCTTTTAATGTTCTCTTATATTTTTATATTCAACCCACTACCGACATCTGTCTGTTATTTCCTCAGAAATGTACTGCAGTTTGCTTACACGAAGGAAAGTGAGTAAAAGAATTAAACTCATAATACTGGAGACAGGCAGATGCTTTCTTTTTGGTTTGGGTTTTTTGGTTAGTTGTTGTTTTTTTTTTTTTTTCTCTTAAACAATCATAAAATAACTCTGAGCAAGCCTGCTGAAGAAAATGAATTAGATAAATGGCCAGAGTTCAGTAAAAACAGGTTTGAAATGTAGTGGGGCCGTGTTATTACACAGTGCTCCTGCTTACAGCCAGCATATTTTCTCTTTATTGTAAGGCAAGTTCAGGCTGCATATATTTCCTATTGAGCCAGGCACTGCTCCTTTCCCATTTAACTCTTCTTTATATGACAACATTTTACCTGCCTGTAGGTTTATTATTGAGACATCTTCCCCAGAACTTGAAGGATTTGTTTATTTGAGGTTTTTAAAGACTGTTCCAGTTTTTTATCTTCTTTGCTTGCATTGACGGAGATCAAATCTAGGTGAAATTGCCCCCATGTTGTATAGAGCTGCATCACCTCTTGTGACTCCATAGATCCAATTGTGTTACCTATGTATCTTAGATATGCCTGCCTGTACATCTATCAGCATAGCATCTGCAATATGATGTATTTGCAGGGCAGTCATGTCTCAGACGTCCAGTCCTCATCCACAATGAGGGAATCCTAAGCTAGCAAAGACTAAAAGTACAATAAAAACCCATACCATTTCAGGGTTTTACAGTAAGTGGTAAGTGAAGAATCTAAAAGGCAATAATGATAGCACTAATCTAAACAGCACATGGGTGCAGCCTGGGGCCCAGGCTCACAGTAGTCATCAGCATAGCCCTGGCACAGCTCTGGCCCATTGCTCCCACCCAACGGGCTGCAATTTGGAGGACAGCAGCACTGGGGCTGCCCCCACTTGGTGGACAGCCACTACTTTTGGGGGAGAAACAAGTGTTGCCACAGATATATGAGCTGCAAGCTGTGTCATGCTATTTGTCTGCAAGCCAAGAAAATAATCCCTCACCCATTTTATTTACTGGTACGAACATCACCTTAGCAACTAAATCAATTTTCTGCAAAAATCCAGCAAAGTCTCTAAGAAATTGCTTCATCCTCATGAGTTCCTGGTCACAACTTCTGGCAGGACTTTTTTTCACATGCTTTACTGGCCTAAGGGCTTTGTTAGATTGAGACCTAAACGAATATTGAGACCAGAACTGGGGATAACCTTTCTATGCAGAAATAACCACCATGGGTTCTTCAAAAAATTAAGGGGTTTACTCTTTAACCCAACATAAAAAGTGTTTCTTATATACTTTCCTCCTGTTCATGATATTTTCTTACATGTTATACCAAAGCCAGTTTCTCCTCTGCTCACAGCAGCTTTTCAGAAAATTCCATTCTTCATTTTTCTTTTCAGATCAAAGTTGTAGCTTTATCAAAGCTCGAAGGGTCTAGCCAAGATGTACTAACCTCAGGTATAACCCAGGCTAAATGTACAGCTCCATGTTATGGCTGAAAATGTTCTTTATTGCATGAGATGTAGAAAGTTTAAATATGATCGTTCACAGTCCAAGCAATTAAAACAGCAAATGTATGTCCATGCTGTGAGAACAACACAACTAAAACTAAGGAACCACCTGGTTCGTTTATCACAGGTTACCAGTTTGAGATTTCTCCACCTTGGGACTGCCCAAGTTTTAGCTCATCCCTGAGCCTGTCTTCTGAAATGGGGATCCATTTTCTGTTCCTCAAGTTCAACTAAAGAGTCTCAGACAGACAGGACCAGCCAAAATTGCCTTTAGTGTTGTAGTAAGCCTGGGATAAATGTTGATTTAAAAGTGCATATGAGTGGCTTTACTGCTATACTTTATTTGTGTAACTTAGCCTTTACCCTGACCTGTGTGGCTCAATCTAGTGATATGTGACAGCACCCACGCCACTTGGCCTTGTATCCCACCCCTCTTGCTCATGCTGTTCCCCTTCACTCCCTCCACTTGCTCTGCAAGGCTCCGTGCATTGGGGTTTGTTTCCCAGCTATGCTGCTGCACCCTCTGGGAACCCTTTTCTCCCTCTGACCCCCTCCATACCACCGAGTCCTCTTAAAACTGTCACCTTAAAGTTTTCCTGTTCACTTTAGCTTCTGATTAATGTTAAACACCATTTCTGCTCTTTGTAGTTCCCCATCATTTCCAGCTAGGTTGCGAGAATGCTTTTCTGGCACCTTTGCTGCTTTTAAATTCCAGCTTTTTCTTCCTTCACCTCTATGTCTGTTTTTGTACATTATTTTCCATGTCTAGCAGCGCAAGTGCCTTTGTTACCCACTCATTTCTCATCTCTGTCTACCAATTTCTGTAAAATATTTTCACATAGCACATACCAGGGATCTGAAGTAAAAAGAAATTGTGTTCTACATGGAAGGCATTTTCTAAGTGCTATACTGGTTGCTTCCTGTATTTGATGTTATTTTCTAGCCTTGGGAAACTCTATATAAATAGGAAAAAACATATCAAGTGGGGGGAAAAAAAATGAAAAAATACACTTTTTGACCAGAAATGATGGCACAGAGTAAAGAGGAAGGCAGACAAAGTTTGTCACCTTAGTAATTGCTGTTTCTGGACAGGCTCTGCATGGGGCAAGGAGCTGCTGGGAAGCTTAGACACAAGTCCTCTTCCTGTTGCTGCAGTTCTCTACAGCAGCATCAGCCATAATTGGATGTCATTGTATTACAGAAGTGGCACAAAGCAGAAGATTCAGGAAGCAGAGAATTATTCCCTTCTTAATTCTTTGTATTCAAAATTATGGTTGTGGTAAAAAACCAAACAAAAGGCAAACACCTCTAACAAACCTTCCAAAAGCCCCAGGTGGGCTTCCTGAAAATGCAGTGACAAACTGTGCATCGAGTCCCCGTACCCAGCTCTGCTAATCCGCTTGCAGAAATGACCAGAGGCACTGGTAATTATACAAATACATCAGGAATGTTACCAGCACATGCCTTTCCACATAGCTTTAAACTATCTGCTCCCTGGACCAAAAAGAAACATCTCCAAATTTTGTGATGGTGCCATATCCTCTTAATATTCTTCTGAGATCCCACTGCCTATTGACTAATCATTAATTCATTAACATAAATTGACTTATATCTGCTATGAGTAGAGAAATGTGTGAGTGAAACTATGAATCATATCTAAGGTTTCTGCAAAAAAATTAATGAATTTGAGAAGCAGAAAGCTTGACAGCATGTGACATTCATTTGCATGCATTTTCTGTGGCTCGGACTCTGTGTTAATCCTCAAAAATCACTCCTTAGAAGTCTGCAAAGGTGTTTGTATGAATTTAAGTTATTTCCTTGAACAAATGAGCGACTTCAGGAACTCTATAATCATTGCTGGTCCTCATCATGGTACAAAACAGGAAATTGGAACACCCTCTGCCTTCAAAAGCTGAAGTGAAGAGTTACACAGGGAACATACATTATTCATAGAACATAAAATACACATTACCAGTACAAGAGAAAGCTATTTTCTTTGGCACAGTAAAATAAGGCAGCCCGAAAAACATGCAACAGTATGTCATTTGGGTAGAGCCCTGACTTAACCAGCATTCCCCACCTGTCAGGACCCATGTTTCACATGCCAGCTGCTGGAATGAACGGGGATTTGTTTTCAGTAAAGACTTCATGTTCATCCACCATAGTTCAATTTGCTTAATTGTGTATTCATGTTCTGTAATTACAGAAGTGAAAGAGATGGCAGTGGTATACCATAAAATTTTTGTTGGTGTAATTTTGTACTTGAAAATGGCAGTGTGAAAAAGTAGAGTCCTTTGTGAAAATAATACCTGAGAAAAATAAAATAGCAGGTGAGGGCAAAGCTTTCAAACAACAGAATCAAGTTACATGTTAGATCAGATCTATTTAGGCATTCACATGTAGGTAGAAAAGTTTAAATTAAGTTGTCCTTATGCACACAAGTACTTGAGTGTGTCCTGGATTTTTGACTAATATCTATCTGAAGATGCTATAGATCTAGGATATTGGATTTTGTACTGTGAGGCAATGAAGTTGGGATTCATCTGAACTAACTTCATTAGAAGTTAGGCATCTAGATGAAATTAATCCTTTAGTTTCCTTCTATAGTCAAGGGGGAAAGAGAGACATTGCCAGAGAACAATTCACCTCCCTCATATACTATATGCTGTCCCAGGAAAGCAGCGTCTCTTTGAATATGCCTCTGCAGAGATTATGGCTGGATTTAGATGTCTAGCTCTCATTAAATGCTAAATTTGTATAGACTGAAGCTAAATGAGTTGAATTCCTCCCAAAGGCATGAGACTCTGAAATAAAAGGTTAGGTAAGGTCCAGTCCAGTTGCTTTGCTGGTTTTCTCAGTGAAGGTAGGCAAGTAATTTCATACATTCATGTTTCTTTTCCTCCTTCCCTCCTTCATTTATCTAAAACATAATCAGCTAATACAACAGGGTCACTTGCTCCCATCTGAGTTGTCCAGACACTGTTATAATAACAGTAATGTCTGGATAAGGCTGGACATCAAGAATGCTGTGCTGCCTTAGCTGTTTGCATATGCAGCGTTTTATTTATGGTGGTGATTTGCAACACTTGCACTTGCCACACTGTTTCTGTTTCTTTATTATGGTGCAGCTTTTTATGATCAAATGCAATATCTAAATATGGCTGTGCAACTCATGAGGAATGTCAGAAAGAGCTGCACGTCTCAGACAGAAACTAGACATTAAAACCTCAATATTTTGTTTTATTAAAAAAATAACAAAATAAAAAACAACCCACAAACAAACAAAAAAAAACAACCAGAAAAATATGGCAAGGGGCTTGCACAGCCTCATACTAGTATTTACAGCACTAGTTTCACCCTGAGTCCTGCTCTTGAGCAACAACAGTTAATGGAAGTCCTGTGTCTCCGTTAGTGGAATTATATGAATAATGCAACATGATATTCATTTGCTTTTTTCATCCCACCATTCTTCCACTAAGCCAGCTGCCAGCTTTAGCTGTCATTTCCAAGGACCTAAAGATCAGGTGGGATTATATACTCGGGCTTTTCTGATTAATAACTGTGTGAATCAATAAGGGGTAAGCCATTTAGCATAATATACCTATGAAATACTAAGTTCCCAAGTTTATAACAGCTCAATTTTTGTTCCTATTTCTTATGCATCTTGATGTAGATGTGCCTGTTAAAGTGGAATAAACTGTCATGGCTAGGGAGCAGATAGGTTTCTTGCATTACGCTGAATACTTTCTTCTTGCTTTGACAAAATACATATATCCTTCAGGAGCTGGAAGCTTTCAGATGTGTTATTTACAAGCTTTTTATTTTGCAAGTATGCTGGCAGATTTTTGAATGAAGTTATGAAGAGAGGGATTCATTAACATGGAATTAGGTGCTGCACTTTTTTTTTTTATTTTCAGTCAGTGCAATTTCTTTGGATCTTTTCAAAACTGTTTTTCACCTTTTGGGCTTCACAATTTAGATTTAAAAGAAATCAGAAAGCAGTAACTTTAAAACAGAAAGCACTTCACCACTCAGCAGGTATCTGGGGAGTGGAAAACCGTCTCTTACTTATCTGACTCCCATCCCAGCTCTGCTCTCTCATCTAAACAGCTAAGAAGTGGGAAACTAAAGAAGGGTAAAACAGATCCACTGAAAGGACTTAGAGCAGTTATAGGGAACTAGATGTGCTGAATAAATACTTTGATGAGTAACATACTAGTTACTCCTTCCTGCATCCAAGCTGTCTGGTTTGGAGGTGGCAGTGGCATCTCTCCAGCCTGTGCAGCAAACATGCTTGAAGTTACTGCTGCAGAGGCAGAAATAGTAAGCAAAGATCCCTGCTGCCACGGTCCTCGTCAAAGGCTGAGATTGATATCACTTCTTCCCAGAGTTTATGTGATGCCTAAAGGCAAAAGAGCTGCAAGAGAGGCAGGTGCGTTTGACAAGACCAAGGACTGGTCAGTTCTGCTGTGATTTTCTCTCTTTCCATCTCTTTCTTCCTGTTCTTGCTACTTCACCACTTAACATCTTTGTCCTCTGGGGCTCAGTGATTTAATGTACCATCACTAATGGCGATTCAGCCCTCAGATTTCAAAAGTTACACTACAATTCTACGACTGTACTTATGAAATGGGCAGAAAGAAAAAAAAAAGGTTACTAACTAGATATCTCATTAGAAATATTGCTCCTAATTGGAGACCAGCATTAATGAACTAACTGGGACAAAGAAAAAATAAAAGGCAGTATTTGGAGGAGCCAGTTCAGTAATGAACTGTCAGGGCCTACTCTCTTCTCACCTAATTGAAATGTTGCTGCTTCTGCTGCCTTTTTTATTGAGTTGCCTTTGGCTTTCAAAATACTTCCCACAGACAGATTGACATGTGGATTTTATATTAACTTCTGGATTTGCTGCACTTCACTTTTATAGCGTTGTTTAGGTGTTGAGTGTTTTTTTCCATTTTTTTCCTAAATAAAAGAAACAACATTTTGACCTTATTAATAGCAGTAAAAACTCATAATTTTTCAAGTAATTTTCAGGCCCACGCAGCTTGGCCCACACAAACCTATCCACATACAAGCACAGACTACACATAATCAGTGGTCCAGTTGTTTTTTCCAGCTAGAATGGTGGTCGCATGAGCTGATGACATTAAAAGATGGATTAGCTTGTTTTGCCTCCCATTTTCAAGTATTTTTTTATGTTTATCTCCTCATATGTTTTTAAGGTTCTAAGTGGCAATTTAAGGATTGCTGTTCTGTGTCTATAAAAATAAAGATTTGGTACCAAGAGGAGGAACTGAAAAGACACACTCACCCAGACTTTTTATACTAAATGATGCTACTTACTAGCATTTGTGTTTCATCAATAAAAATCACAATTAGCTTTCTCATGAGAAATAATAAAGAAATATGGTTGCCCCGCCATAGAGTAACCATAGGGTGGTTCCTGGTGAGGGAAAATACTCTTTTTCTGTTTTTTTTCAGTCCCCAAAGTCATTCTGCAAAGCATTTGCTCTAAAAAAACATGAACCATGTTTTCATCTCCTTAGGCAACCAAAATTATCTTAAACCTACAGGTCAGTGTGCCAGGGAAGAGAAATCTCTTTTGTACAGGGTACTGCAGCCTCCTCTGCAGGTCCCCCGTCATGCTTTGTGCAGCTGCTCTGTGGGGCTGAGGGAGAAGTCTTCTACAAAAAGGGAAAATCTGGAGCTTCCTTGGCTTTTGTAACAAACACACTGCAAGTCTGTTCAAGGTGTCACCCCTAGAAAAGCCAAGATAAGTTTTACTATAGGTTTCAGTAGGACTAAGGTTTTCTTACTTGCTTGCACCATGGTTGTCTCTTACAAGTAGGCTACTGTGTCTTTGCCCCATATGCTGGGATGGAGGTTTCTCCATGATCAGATTAGAAAACGCCTGGTGTGTGCCACCAGGCTGATGTTCCCTTCCTGTGCAAAATCTGGGATGAGGAAGAGGAGGAGAAGTGCCACTAGCCTGAATCTCAGCCCATGGTGGTATCCAGAGAGATCAAGGGCATGAACTGTCTAACATTTCTATTCTATTCTAAGATTAATACCGCTGAAACTAAAGGCCTTTCTACAAATATGGATATCAAGTTTTCACTGGCATGTAAAAAGCAAATGGATTGGGGGGTATGTATGTGTGTGTGTGTAGTAATTTACTAACCCAAAATAATAAAATAAAATATTATTAAAAATCTGCCACATATAATAAAGTAAATAATAGCAGAATAAGCAGATCAGATTCCTTCCTGGAACCCTCAGTGAAGCTGGATGAATTAATCCAAGATAGAATCCACTCAGCATTAATTACCATTATATCTGATCCTCTTTCTTAAGCCTTGGTGTTCATTATATTGCACAATAAGATTTTCTGTGTATTTTGTACTTATCACCACTTAACTACAAGTCTGAGAATTACTAACACCACAGGTTTATCATAGTTTAATGCCATTTCTGCTTGTATCATAATTATATTTTATGTTTCATTAAGTTTTTATGTGACTTTAGATATTCTCACAAATCATTTACTTCATATAAGTTAATTTGTTTTATTTTCATTTCTTTGTGATCCCTTTACAGCTAACTGCCAATTACTATAGAATCTGATATAAATTCCACCATAAAGTATGATATTTATTGCATATAGTTTAGAATAAATAACAGATTATGCACATTTAAATGACTAATTTGTCCTTCTATAAAATTGTCCACAGACACATCACAAAATGCTCTAAACATCCTGGTGTAAGTAATTATTAGCTGTCCCCATGTGAACACATAAACAAAGAGGCTCAGGGAGATGAAGTGACTTGCTTATAGATACTAATTTTAATGACCTAATTCAAAGCCCTATTGAGTCTACCCATTGCCTGCAACAGGATTAGAATCGGTCCCCAAAAGTCATCAGGAAGCAGAAAGCAGTCTCCTGTACTCTGTATCTCTGTTAGGGCCAGGTCTTCTAATTAACAATCCTGAAAATGATTCATCAAAATAAGAAGAATTTAATTTCATTTGTTGTACCAAGAAGTAGGCTGTTAATTTCCAAGGTCACTTTAGTGTGCCAAAGGATCATTAGCTGCCAAAATCATGAAAAGAGATCACACCTGTAAATTCTGCCTGATCGGTTTTGCTGCTGAGATTTTGTGTCATTTACTCTTCAGTAAATCATAAATTCTTTCTATGACCAGTTATTGTCAACAAGTACTTTCTTCTAGCTGGAAATTGTCACATGGAGACTAAATAAGTTTCATGTTCCATCATCCCCTTCATCTGGATGGTTTCATATCTATAGTAGACGTACTACTTGTTTATAGCAGATGAAGTGCAGATGTACCATGAAACGTCCCTCGTTTATCTTTACTTACTAATGATCATTATTAGCTGAAAATTGATGGATTTGAAACCAAAGCTCCATCATTCAGGTCACCAGTAATTCTATAACTAATGGCATTTGGCAACCCTTTAATATTTTTGAAGGCACTACATCAGACTGAACACATGTCAGAGCGATCATTTGGTAGCAGAAGGGCACCAAGGGGTAATTTTTTCTTGCTGAGGGGAAAAAAAGTCAGGGGACTTAACCAGTCCCTTAGGATTCCCACAAAGAAAGGAGAATTCACCATTTTAAAAACAGTTATCACACAAGGGACAGAAAAAGACATTTTCATGTCTTCATAAAAAAGCATAGGCCAAACACTGTAGCAGAGATTGTTACAGTCTGAGTGCTCCAGCAGACCTGGGATGATAGCCAAGCATCTTCCTTCAGGAACCACAGGGATGTTTTGGTGATGCTGCCCCTTTCTGCAGAGTCTGCAGTTCCCTGCACTGAAAGGCAAGATTGTTTTGTGTATACTGTCTTTTTACAATATTAGCATTTACTCTGCTGGAATGTGCAGATCTTTCCCTTCTTTTTTTAGCACAGAAACAGTGTCAAAGATGTATCTCTTTCCAGCATGCCTACCCAAGGATTACGATAGAAAAATTTTGAGAGATTTAGCTCAAACTGTCATCTCCAGTTTATTTCTTCAGAGGCAAGTATGCAGCTGCATTTCAACCCAATCACAGTAAACACTATTCCGCAAACAACATGATCACTACTCTTTTTACAGTGTCTAACTAGTAAACAGCAATCCTAAATCCATCAGTAAGTATATGTCGCCTTCCCTAAATAGGCTTTCTGCAAAATCCTAGGAATGTAATAAGCCCTCAGTAACAGAATTACTTTATTTTCTACTACTTCACATGGTGTTGAAGTTTAAGACAGAGGGTAACACAGAAACAGTGCAGAGCACAGGAATATAAGAATTTCTGAGGCAACGTGGACTGCTGTAGACCTGCTCTAGATCTGTTGTATCACCATGGAGAAGTTAATTCACCCTTTTTCTATTTATCACCCACCGCCTGATTTATCTGTCAGCCTGTGTTCATCTTCCAGGCAAAGAATGGCTCCTGCAACATAAACATGCAGGCGAAGCCCACCACAAAGGGTCCCTGGCTGGCACTAAAGCAGCATACTTTTAAAACTGATCCTCTGTCCTATTTTGATATACAAGTTGCAGATAACGAAGTCCAAGATGATCAACAATGTACTTAATTCGGGCATTTTAACAATTTAATAACTGACTGCTGTCACACCCTAGCCTAGCCTTTAATACAGAGTTACTGAAGCAGGAGTGTATCCACGTTTTTCAGTACAAAGTGTCCAAGGCTGATACTAAGCACACTTTCACCTACAGTTAATTTTAGCTGCTGGAGTTCGCACTGAAGCAGCAGAGATTCACACATCCATTCTGTTCTGCTGTGTTTGCCTACTGCTCTGAGACGTGCCAGCTACACTGCAGCATACTTGAAGTCTTACGGAGAAGAGCCAAGGGCTCCCGAGGTAACAGGAGCCAGCAGGAAAACACCAGTGAAATACCTTAAAGGAATTAAGGGGTTTTCTTCTAAGAAGGTGACATAGCCTACAGCCCACTGGACTGCCTCTACATCAATGCACGTAGCATGAGCAACAAACAGGAGGAGCTGGAAGCCACCGTTCTACTAGAAAGCTATGACCTAGTTCCCATTACTGAAACTTGGTGGGACACATCCCATGACTGGAGTGTGGCTATCAATGTCTACAGGCTGTTCAGAAGGGACGGTCAAGAAAGGAGGGGCAGAGGCATTGCCTTTTACATCAAAAAATGGATAGACTGTGAAGAGCTATCTCTGAAGAATAGCCACAAGCAGGTCGAAAGTTTATGGGTAAGAATTAGAAACAGAGGCAACAATGGGAACCTTGTGGTTGGTGTCTACTAAAGGCCACCTGATCAAGGGGAGCCTATTGATAAAGCCTCCTCACTCCAGCTACAGAAGGCATTGTGCTCACAAGCTATCATCCTGCCGGGGTACTTCAACCACCTCAGCATATGCTGGAAAAGTAGCACAGTAGGTGGAGTTCACATTCCTCAGGGACATGGGTCAGGTGAAGAGTAAAGTCAGGACCCAGAGTTCTAGGAAAGCAAACTTCCAGCTCCTCAAGGAGCTAGTTGATAGGACCCCCTGGGAAACTGCCCTCAGGGACAAGGGAAAAGAACAGAGCTGGCAGATCTTTAAGGACACTTTATTTAGAGCATAAAAGCTCTTGACCCCCAAGTGTAAGAAATAAGGAAAGGAAGGCAAGAGACCAGCGTGGCTGAGTCAAAACTTGCTGGTCAATCTAAAGGGCAAGAAGGAAATGCACAGGCAATGGAAGCAGACTCAGGTATCCTGGGAAGAGTACAGGGACACTGGCCAGTTGTGTAGGGATGGGGTCAGGAAGGCCAAGGTGTGGCCAGAGATGAACTTGGCAAGGGACAGAAAGAATAAGAAGAATGGCTTCTACATGTATGTCAGCCAGAAAAGGAAGGTCAGAGAAAGTGTACCTCGTCAGGGAGTAAGACTGGCAAACTAGTAACAAGGGATGAGAAGAAGGCTGAGGTACTCAACAAAATTTTTACCTCAGCCTTGACTGGAAGCCTTTCTTCCACACATCTCATGAGTGGATAGACCACACGACAGAGACTGGGGCAGCAAAGTCCCTCCCACAGTTTGTGACCACCTGAGGAACCTGAACATAAGTCTATGGGACCTTAACAAGATGCATCCCAGAGTCCTGAGGGAGCTGGCTGATGCCATTGCCAAGCCCCTCTCCATGATGTTTGAAAAGCCATGGCAGTCAGGTGGAGTCCCTGGAGACTGGACAAAGGGAACATTGCACCCATTTTTAAAAAGGGTGGAAAGGAGGGCCCTGGGAACTACCAACCTTCAGCCTCACCTCTGTGCCTGGGAAGATCATGGAATACCTCTAGGAAGATCATTGTCTCTGGCAAGAGCACAGAACAGATCCTCCTAGAAGCTGTGATAAGGCACATGGAGGACAGGGAGTCAGTTTCAGACAGCCAGCATGGCTTCGCCAAGGGCAAGTCCTGCCTGAACAACCTAGTGGCCTTCTGTGATGGAGTGACTACACTAGCGGAGAAGGGAAGAGCTACAGATGTCATCTATCTGAACTTCTGTAAGGCCTTTGAAACAGTTCCCCACAACATCTTTTTCTTTAACTTGTAGACCTACGGATTTGATGAGTAGACTGTTTGGTGGATTAGGAGTTGATTGGATGGTTGCATCCAGAGGGTAGTGGTCAGCGGCTCAGTGACCAGATGGAGATCAGTCACAAGTGGTATCCCTTGGATGTCCATATTGTACCAGCACTGTTTAATATCTTCACCAGTGACACAGACAGTGGGATCAAGTGCATCCTTAAGCAAGTCTGCAGATGACACCAAGATAAGTGATGCAATTGAACATGCCTTAAGGTCAGGATTCCTACCGGGGGACCTGGACAAGCTTGAGAAGTGGGCCCATGTGAACCTCATGATGTTCAACAAGGCCAAGTGCAAGGTCCTGCACCTGGGTCGCGGAAACCCCTGGTATCAATACAGGCTGGGGGGTGAAGCATTTGAGAGCAGCCCTGCAGAGAAAGGTTTGGGGGTACCGGCAGATGAAAGGCTGGACATGAGCCAGCAATGTGTCCTCGCAGCCCAGAAAGCCAAGCATCTCCTGAGCTGCAGCAAAAGAAGCGTGGCCAGCAGGTCGAGGGAGGTGGTTCTGCCCCTCTGCTCCACTCTGGTGAGACCCCAGTGCTGCATCCAGCTCTGGAGCCCTCAGCATGGGAGGGACATGGACCTCCTGTTGAAGCAAGTCCAGAGGAGGCCACCAAGATGATCAGAGGCTGGAGCACCTCTCCTATGAAGCCAGGCTGCAAGAGATGGGGGTGTTCAGCCTGGAGAAGAGAAGGCTCCAGGGAGACCTTATTGTGGTCTTTCAGTACTGCCAGGGGGCTTCTAAGAAAGTCCAACATTTTAGGAGGGCCTGTGGCAACAGGACAAGTAGTGATGGTTTAAACTAATTTTTTTTACAATGAGTGTGGTGAGACACTGGCACAGGTTTCCCAGAGAGGTGGTAGATGCCCCATCCCTGGGAATATTCAAGGTCAGGCTGGATGAGGCTCTGAGCAACCTGATCTAGTTGAACATGTTCCTGCTGATTGCAAGGCAGGGTTGGATTAGAAGACCTTTAAAGGCCCTGTTACAACCCAACATTTTCTATAATTCTATGATTCTAAAAGAGGAAGGAAAAGGGAGAGAAAATTTTTTTGTCTGATGCTACTACAACCTGTAGTAGGTTTGTGTGGCAAAGTTTTGGTAGTGGAGGGCTTCAAGGGCGGCTTCTGAGAGAAGCTGCTGGCAGCTTCCCCCATGTCCAATAGAGCCGCTGCCAGCTGGGACCCGCCACTGGTGAAAGCCAAGTCCAGCAGCCACGGGGGCAGCGCCGCTGGGGTAACACATTTAGAGAAGGGAAAACAACAAACCTGTGCAATGGCAACAGCGGCGGCAGCGAGGGGGGCCGGGAGGGGCGAGCGGCAGCCCCGCAGCCCCCCGGGGCCGGGCCGGGCCGGGCCGGGCCGGAGGAGGCCGGGGGGGCTCCGGGCGCCGCAGCAGAGGCTCCCCGGCAGCCCGCGGGGAAGGGCAGGGCAGGGCAGGGCAGGGCAGCCCCCGGCGGGGCAGGCTGTGCCCCTCAGCCCACGGAGCCCGCGGGGGAGCAGCTCCCCCCCGCAGCCCGGGGCAGGGGGTGCCCGCAGGGGGCTGTGACCCGCGGGGGCCGCGCCGGAGCCGGCTCCGGGCAGGGCCCGTGGCCCCGCGGGGAGGAGCCCGGGCCGGGGCCGGGCTGCGGGCAGGGCCGGTGCCCCGGGGGGGCTGGAGCCGGCCGGGCCTGAGGGGCTGCGCCCCGCGGGGGGCCCCGCGCTGGGGCCGGGCAGGGGGTGAGGACCCTCCCCCGGCGGGGCAGCAGCGGCCGGGACAGCCCGGGGGGCGCCCACCGCAGCCCCCGGCCCAGCGCCGCTCCGCTCAGGGGGCAGAAAAGCTGAAGTGAATGAAAGCCATGGAAGGAGGGAGGGGTGTGGGGAAGGTGTTTTAAGATTTGGGGGTTATTTCTCATTATCCTGATTTTGATCGGTAATAAACTGATTTTCGCAAATGAAGTCTGTTCTGCCCATGACTGGAATTGCTGAGCACTCGAGTGCTCCCTGCCCTTGTCTCGCCCCACGGCCCGGCCGATAGTTCCCCTCCCGCCGGCCCGGCTGAGGAGGGCAGTGTCAGAGCCGCGGTGGCCGCACCTGGCCCACAGCCGGGGCCATCCCACCACACAGCTCGGGTATCTCGGCTCTGGGGACTTGGGGCCTTTTCAACACCTCTCCAACGCGTTGGGCAAGCCAGGGCAGACGCCCAGCGCAGGCCCAGGCAGGGGAGGGCCGTGATGTGATGCTCTGAGCACCCCCTGAAGGCACCACACATGCCTGCGGGTACTCTGAGGTCTGTGTTGCAGTGGCAGGCTTACAGTCAGCAGTTTCTGTCACCATCACACAGTGCATGTGTCACCCTGAACATGTGTGGCAGTATGTCTGCTCAGGAAAGAGAAGCGAAGGCAGTCAGTAAGTCCACCACACATTTCAAGGTTGGCCCAAGCTATTTTGAGGCTCTCTTCACCACCACACTCATTGCACATTGCTCTCACCCATCTCCAAAATGCTTTGCTCTATCTCATGTACATCTCACAATCAGGGATTTTTTCCATTTTTCTGCCTGTAGGCTTGTCTGACTTCCTAACAGCAGTGGTACTGGCATGGTTTGTACATGTTTCTTATCTAGGTGCAGGCTCCATGGCAGGCGTTGTTTCTGGACATGGACTTCAGTTTGTTCTCATGACAGATGATGTGATTTCTTTGGAGTATGTCACAGACCATGTAGTCATGGCTAAGCTAGTCTCTTCTTCCTCATAGAGGAAGAGTATGCATATGAGAACATTGGCTGCAATTTACTGCAAGACACCAACCAAGACTTTTTAACAAAATATTTCCATTTTTGTCTGTACACCTTTTCTTGTTTGACTTTTCTTCTGTCACTTTAATCCATTTTTGTTAAAACTATCCGGTTCCAGGAGAAAATAACCCACCTGGATGTCAAAAACCATTTTGACAGATAGTCTTTGGTGAGTTAGAGTAGCTAATTAACATTTAAAATGTATTTCAAAGATGGAGAGGATTACAACAATGCTAAGTACAGTAGCAGTTATCCTCTTCTGGTCAGTAACAGTTTTTATGTATCAGCATTTTTAAACGACTTACCATTCCCACACTTCTCCCATTGACAGAGACATACATATTGACAGTAGCATAAATAATTAATATATCATTCTTCAGTCTTTACATTAGTGGCACATAAAGAAGAGGGAAAAACGCAAAACATGATGTTCTATACAGCTATGGAGAGAAGGCTACATCAAAGCATGGATATAATTGAAGTAATATTTGAAAAGCTTCAGTCATGCACAGTTTCTCTGTCTCTTTCTCCCTCTTCAGACTCTCTTTGACACTTATTTAGTTTATTGATCAGATGATTCTGTGATATGCAAAATAGAATGGAAATCTACTGTTCAACACATATTTATATAACATGCCCTCTTTGTGTTCCTTGGCTGCTTGGCCCCTGAAGTGGGCCTTCAGGGCCTTATTTTCAGCATTTTGATTGTTTCTGAGAATAATGTCAAGAGTGACCTGTACAGCAATTTCCTTTCTGTCAGACCTCTTTTATTCTTAATTAAATGTTGCACTGCAATGTGTTTGGATATGTTCACTGACTTGTAGAGGAAAAAAAAAAAGTGTATTCGATGAATGGTTTGCCCGGAATAGATCCCATCACTGATAAATTATACTTATTTCCTGTAATTCATTGCTACATGTGACTGTAGCTATAGCATCAAGTGGTGAAACCTCATTAGGTCCCTTAAGGTCAGTCTAAGCTTGTGCTCAGACAGAGATATCCAATACAGACTGAGATATCCAGGAAAAGCTTAAAGCGCTTCGTCCATTTTTCAAAATCTAAGTCACAGCACGTATCATATGGCTCCTTTTGACACTGACACTGGTAAAGGTGCCCAACTTACCTTCAGCCTAAAGTATATTTTTTTGGTCTTAGTCACTTTGATTGTGGTCCATGGGAGTCATGCTAATTTAATTAACCTCTTCCATGGAAAGGGGAGGGATCTGCCCACCACAACCACCCTCCACAAGTCCTCCTTATCCCCTTCCTCACTTGCTGCTGCTCTGTCCTCCTCCCTTCCATGTCTTGCACCAGCTTTGGTGCTCAAGGGATATCATTAAATCAACTCACAAAAGCAGTCTAGCTCTTTTGGCTCTATATTAATGAATTAAATCAATACATCTGTTTTACACTACAGTTGGCACAATGCAAGTGGTGGGGACACACAGCCAGAAGCAAAGTGGAAAGATGCAGATAGCTGGATGGAGCAGGAAGTTCCCCGTTCGGCTGCAGTGACCTCCTATCCAGGTCCACCACATTTCACATAAATACGCCAGGATTCATCTGACTTAACTGCAACCAGATGGAAATAGGATCAGTTTTAGGCTATTTCCTCTCCTCTGTGATCAGAGAAAAGAGAATGGGACCTCTGCAGAATGAATCACCTTGTCTCATCCCCCTTCACTGTCTACAGAAAAAACCTTGATGGCAGACTTAAATTAGACTTCTAAAGAGCACTCTGAGTGTCTAAAAAAGCATGTCTAAGTGCCAAATGGGACACCCTAGGATATCATATCCATCAGATTTATACAGACATTTTGGATATCCCAGAGCATCCATAATGGTACTGATTCCTGAATGTAGGCATTCTCTCAATATCTCATTTTTTTGAAGCACAGTTACTTTAAAAATAAAGGGGATCACTCTTCAGTTCCCCCTCCTTTCACACCGGTGTCACTCTGTGGTCTCAAAGAGAATTAAAAATATAAAGAGAAATCAAATCTGAGCACACTTTCCATCTTTGTTGCAGAGGCCTAGTCCAGCAGGATTAGCCAAAGTGAGTAGCTGATCAGGATGCTGTACATTCTTCTTCTCCTGTCTGCAGAAACAAATACTTGGGGTTTTTTTATTACTTTTCTGCATCCCCTTTGAAAGCTATCCACCCAGACAGAATTCTGACCATGCCAGAAAACCTACCCATGGAAGTTATGTCATCATCATGTTGCTGATTCTGCTCAGTAATCTAAAAAACCTGGTTTTGTATTCTCCCCAATGGCTCCTGTGGCTATGGTATCTAAGTTTCCCACCACACACAGCCTTTTGCATCTCAGTGTTCAAAATGTCTCAGGGTTTATAGCACTTATGTACTTGCACTTTAATATGTGGCCAGTTAACTGCATATACATTAAGAGCGTCTTCCTACTTTGCCCAGGCCTTCTGACTACGATATTCAGCCTTTGCAATTATACTTCCCAGAACCATAGCCTCTCTCTGAAGGCAAAGCCTCCAGTGCCTTAAACCCACATCAATACAATTCCAAACACAAAAAGACAGGGATATTTTTTAGTAAATGTGCTCTTGGGCAAGCAGCGCAGTCCCTTCATACTATAACCATCAAGAACTTCTGGTCAAAAATACCAAATAAGTTTGAGTGGGGAAAACCAGAATGACAGCAACAACAAAGGAGAAAAACAACGGGGATAGAGATGCTTTTACCCCAATGCACATGATATTCGTTCCAAGCACAGATGTCCAAATTAATTCCTTTTTAAAGAAGGTTTGAACACTTCTCCCAGATTACAAAAGAGATTCATAAATATTGGGCTTATGAATACCGCTGAGAGATTCCTTTCAATATCTCCAGCTAATATTAACTGACTTCAAAAAACGTACTCAGATATTAATTGAGGCAGGTATTGATTTTCAACAGAATGTACATCCTAAAAAACTATAGGTCTGTTATTCGTATAATTCAGGCAAGATCTTTAACCAGCTTCCACCACTTAGGGTATTGTCTTTACACACAAGCTAGTAAGTCACTCACTCTAGTCCTGGGGTTTTTTTGTTGTTTGTTGTTTTTTTTATCATAGTGTGTTACTGTAGCACTCAGAATAGCTCTTACCAAACTGGGCAACTTCTGAATATTTTTATCTTTGCGGTATCTCTTGCCCGTAGACACAGACTGTATAAATATTTCTCATTTGCCCTCTGCAGTCTCCCAAGAGCTTCAGCTAGATTAAATTGGATAGAAGCCAACACAAACCAAGATAACACCTGGTGATTGGAAAATCCAGAGTGAATTTTGTCACCTTGAAAATATGTGCAAGTAGGAACTGGTATTCCAGTGGCAACTTTCTTTCATATATATGTCTAAATTTCTGGGGCAATGAGATGTTGGGTGACCATTCAGTATGAGTATTTATATAACTTTCTGACTGTCTCTGCAGGAACAGCAAACCGAACTTCTAATTCTCAGGCATATCTCTGGCAGGAAGCTTAGCACTTAAAAAAATGCCATGCCCATGAGGTCATGGCATGTATAGCAGAATGATCATAGAATCATAGAGTCGTTTAGATTAGAAAAGTTTAGGTTGTGTAGTCCAGCCCCTTGCTTGAAGATGGATCCAGTTTGATCAGTTCTCTCAGAAACTCATCCAGCAGAGCTCTGAGGATCTCCAGGAATGGAGATTTGACAACCCCTCTGGGCAAGGTTTTCCAGCGTATTTCACCTCTGAGAGAAGTTTGACTCCATCTTCTAGACAGCCTCCCATTAGATAGCTGCAGACATCAACAAGATCTCCCCTTGTGTCTTAAGGCTGAAACCCCGCAGTTTTCTCAGCATCTCCTTTTACATTCCATAGCTCAGCCCCATGACTGTCTTAGTGATCTGCTGGACTTGTGCAAATATGTCCGTGTCTTCCTTGCGCTGAGGAGCCCAAATCCAGACACAGCGCTCCAGATGTGCTCTCACCCATACTGAGAGGAATGGAAGGTTCACTGTCCTTGAGCTTTTGCCAATTTATTTTGAGTGTATAATACAAAGGTAGAGCTTTGACTATGTGATCCAGAAAGCATCTGGAGTGTTCTTAATGTAACACTAAATGTGGAACCACAGCAGAAATGTTCCAGTCTTACCAAGATGGAAGGTTCTCCTTAATCAGAAATAACTTGCCCTAAACAGATTCCACTTGGAGAATGAGATCTAACTAGGTGTTTCTAACTACAAGTCTCCTGGGTTCTTAACCAGAAATTATGGACTTCATACAATAGCATGTCAAGCAAAAGTTGCAGTCTATTTCTTGTAGGAAATCAGATGATTTTAAGGGAATCTTTTGTTCTTAAATTTAACTTTTTTGCTTCCAGGTGCTACTGGTTGCTTTGGGCATAAACAGCATGTGATTCCTATGCATAACAGGACAGACACATTAGCCATATTCAAGTTATAAGAATAAATATGGCTAGTTTTAACAATACCTGCAACAGAAGACAACTTGGGTTCCATGAAAGTACAGCTTCACATGTCCCTAAGCAGGGCGCTGCATAGGATTCTTCAAAGCAGTTCATAAACATGAAGCTGTTCCCAGCACAGTTTCACAAGGACAATCAGTTTTGTTCCTCTGAACAAGCTGTTCATTGGTCATTGGTGTCACTTCAGACAGAAAAGAAACGGAATATCTCTGTCTTGCCTTCACCACCAAGACATTAAGAGAGGCAAGGTAGGAAAGGCCCTCTGCTTTACTAAGAGACCTGCACAATGGAAGCAGCACCGTAAAGAAATCGGGTCATTGCAGATGACTGTACCAAGTGGGCTCTTGTGCTACGCCAGGGTTCAATTAAACATATAATCTTACTCCAGGAACATTCTCTTGTGAGTTTTTTTCTATAAAGCCATCATGAAGTGCCAGGTTCACCCACCCAGAACAAACTGGTCACATTCCCGTCAGGTTAAGTAGCCTAAGAACACCTACAATTGAACCAAGAATAATTATTCTCCTTCTAAGGATTTGCATTCACTGTGAAATGCACAGCTTTCTGTTATTGTTTTTTCTGCTGGCCCCTTTTTCAAATATTTTACTGCTTCCTGGTGGTTTTGTAAGCATTTGTTTTGCTTTATCATATTGCTACACCATACATAAAAGTTAAATTCTCTAGACATCTCTAACAGTCATCTCAGTCATTGCTCTCCTCTCCCATAATGCTGATCTAAGACAGGATACATTCCAAGACAGGCCAGAGCTGCACAGTGTTATACATGATGCAAAAGTGGTTCAAGAGGAGAGAGTAAGCCACGGACTAGATTGGAATAGCTTCCAGACTCATCCTTTTTTATTTAAAAAAGGAACTCCAGGAAGTCCTCAGTGGCATTTCCAGTTCTTATTTAGTGAATCCAGTGAATAATTTACTGCGGATAGCATGTTGCACTTTTACCTTTGCTATCTCTGCTCTATAGGAGTTTGACCTCCATGGCTGTCAGTCACTTATTTTTCCTGTTTGTGTCCTTACTTCTACAAAATAATATAAACAGCCTTTTAAGTATGTGCTCACATGGCTGCATTTGTAAGATTTTTCAAAACTAAACTTATTTTTTAAAAAGTTCCTCTACCTTCTGTTAGAAATCCAAGTTTTTTAATTTTTTTTTTTTACAGTGTTCTTAATGGTAACAATATGTCTACAGTAAAAAAAAATGGATAGAAGTACAATTTATCAGGCAGCAAAGTAAGTTGTGAATGAAATGCTGCATGCCTTTCTGTACCAGGACAATAAACATAAATCTCCATCAATATAGGGTCTTAAACACAGTAAAACAACTTGGAAATGCAATCCTGTTGTTTTAGGCAGAATATAAGAAGCCTGAATAATGGCAGTTACTTGTGGTATCTACCACAGCACAGTAGCAGAGGTCAAAAAGGGCACTAGGCATGTCATTTACTACAAAGCTCAAGAGGTTTTGCTGTTGTCAGCATAGAATCGCAGGATCACAGAATGGTTTGGCTTGGAAAGGACCCTAAAGATCATCTAGTTCCAACCCTCCTGCCATGGGCACCTTCTACCAGCCCAGGTTGCTCCCAGCCCCATCCAGCCTGGCCCTGCGCACTGCCAGGGATGGGGCACCCACAGCTGCTCTGGGCAGCCTGCTCCCAGTGCCATGCCACCCGCACAGTAAAGACTTTTTTCCCAATACCTGATCCAAATCTCCCCTCTTTCAGTTTAAAGCCATCCCCCTTGTTCTGTCACTACCTGCCCTTGTACAAAGTCTCTCCAGCTTTCCTGTACATTGCTTTGAGGTACTGGCAGCTGCTATAAGGTCTCCCCAGACCCTTCTCCTCTTCAGGTTGAACAACCCAAACTCTCTCAGCCTGTCTCCATAGGAGAGGTGCTCTAGTCCTTCGTGGCCCTCCTCTGGACTTGCTCGAACAGGTCCATGTCCCTCTTATGCTGGGGAGTCCAGAGCTGAACGTAGTACTCTAGGTGGAGTCTGGTGAGAGCAGAGGGGCAGAATCAGCTCCCTGGACCTGCTGGCCAGTCTTCTTTTGATGCAGCCTAGGACATAGTTGGCTTTCTGGGCTGCAAGCGCATATTGCCAAGTCATGTTGAGCTTCTGGTCCACCAACCCCCCAGGTCTTTCTCCCCAGGGCTGCTTTCAATACATTCTATGCCAGGCCTGTATTTGTGCTTCATACTACCCTGACTTGTGTGCAGGACTTTGCACTGGGCCTTGTTGAACTTCATGAGGTTGACTCAGGGCCATGTCTCAAGCCTGTCAAGGTCCCTCTGGATGGCATCCCTTCCCTCCAGTGTGTTAACTGCACCACACAGCCTGGTGTTGTTGACAAACTTTCTGAGGCTGCACTTAATCCCAGTGTCCATGTCACTGACAAAGATGTTAAACAGCGCCAGCCCTAGTACTGATCCCTGAGGAACACCACTCATCAGTGGTCTTCAATTGGACATTGAGCCATTAACTGCAACTCTTTGAGTGCGACCATCAAGCCAATTCCTTACCCACTGAGTGGTCCATCCTTCAAATTTAGGGACAAAGATGTCATGTGGGACAGTGTCAAATGCTTTGCACAAGTCTAGGTATATGACATCTGTTGCTCTTCTCTTATCCACCAACTCTGTAACCTTGTCATAGAAGGCCACCAGATTTGTCAGGCATGATTTGCCTTTAGAGAATCCATGTTGACTGGCACCAATGACCTCCTTATTCTCTCTGAGCCTTAGCACAGTTTCCAGGAGGATCTGCTCTATGATCTTGCCAGGCACTGAGGTAGGACTGACATGGGTCTTCCTTTTTTCCCTTTTCAAAAATGTCAGCCCCCTTCCCTGTACCCACCCCTCACTCCTGCTCTTGGGCAGAGTGCAGCCAGGAGTTCCTTCATGGCCCCCTGCACATCCCTCTGTAGCCCCAGGTACGAACACTCAAAACCATTGACATGATGTGAGTTGGTAAAACAACAGATGTGTTGGGTCACACTGAAGCCCCAACTAGCCCTACACCCTGTCTCAAGCAGTGACATAGCAGATGCCTGTGAAATGGTTAAAAGTCAGAGAAATCATCATCACAGCTTCCCAGAATATTCTGCTAGCGATCCACAATCTGTTACACAGGAAGCCCCTAAGACAAAACTAGTGTCTTTATAATAGTTTTTAATATGCTTTTCTTCCATGAATTAGTCTGTGCAACCCAATGAAACATTTAGTGTTTATGTAAAAGTTTAGCATCTGCAACAGCCTTTAGCAATGCATTATACACCTTAACTTCATGTTGTGTGACAATAACCACCTCCTTTTATTTGTTTTCAAGATGTTAAATGCAAGTATCATTTGATAATCTTAATTCCTGAGTTGGAAAAATGCAGAAGGACCACTTCTAAGACCACTGCCACTCACAGACAAGCCAGCCAAGGGAAGGAATACTTTCAGCCCACTCACTGGCTGGTTCTTAAAGCAGATGGGCCAGGAAATCTCTACAGTGGGAGTAAATACCTTTTCTTTCTTATCCTAGCACTTCAAAGTACAAATGGAGTGACATTCTGTCACCTAAGGTGTAACTTTATTGTCAACACATGAAATGTTATATGATATATAAAATCAACTCTGTTACTACAAATTATCAGAGCTACTCATAAGCAAGATTGCATCAGATTTTATACATCCTTGTGTAGGAGTCCAGATTCCTGAGGGTTTTTTCCAATCCTGATGTTACTCAGATGGGAATTTCTTTCTGCTTCTCTCTTCCCCTCCCTGCACTGTGTCCCCCACCCCCACCCCCAACTCCTACGTGCTATGCAGAACAGATTTCTATACAATTTGAGGCTGTAGCATGTCCATCACGAGCAGACCATCCTCAATTAGCCACCTCTTTTTTACGGCCTTCAGAAATTACTCAATCCACTTCATATTACTTTAGGCCAAGGCAAGTAACATGGCTACTTTAAAGTAACTTCAACAAGGTCAACTTCTCATCCATTCCTTGATTTCCAGTTTATTTCGCAAGTGATTTCTGAGGTATACAACAATACCTCCACAACATTACCTCCAAGTGATTCTCTAAAGTGCACTTGTAACTTATGATGTGCTGCAAAACTTTCTAACTACATTTCTCCATATTCACTGATGATCGTATGGACCTTCACGATCTCTTTTCTGGGCTGAAGACTTTTGATCTGTTCACCCACTTACTTGTACAAAAGCATTCTTTATCTGTGACTGATTCCCAGCCCCCCACCCCCCCTCCCCGGCTTAGCATCTTTTTCCAGTTTTACTGTATCTTTTTTTAGTTGGATTGAGGGGCCTAGATCCCATACCATGCTGAAGATGAGCGAAAATCTAGGATTTTTGCAATCATCACAACAGCTTTTTTCTGTTTTGTTTTGCTTTCTTTTCTTAGCAGTTCATACCTTCCCATTTTCTGTGTATTTTTTTACTACTACTGAACTGTGGGCTGGGGTTTCCATCCACTTAACCATTCCAGTCACCAAAATTTCTTTCTTGACTCCACTCAGACTATCACTGTATTTACAAAGCTGGGATCCATCTCTCCCCCATGTATGTATCTAAATTGAATTTCATTTGTTATTCTTTCACCTGGTCATTCTGAAAGGCAAGGTCTTTCTTCAGTATTTCAGTCAACTCTTGACTCTGAATAATTCAGTACTGTCAGCAAACTGTCACCTCATTGCTCAGCTGTTTTACCAGACCATTTACAAATGTGGGACATCACAGGCCCCAGCACAGGTCCCTGTGGGATTATTTTGGCAATTTTCCTTCCCTGTGAGAAATTAATATTAATTTCTATTTTGTTTCCTGTCTTTTAGTTATTTATTCTATTCCTTTATCGTTTCACATCTTACTGTACTTATGAGTCTTCAGTGAGAAACTTTCTTGAATGCCCTTTGCAATTGCTGGTAGACTATTACATGTAACAGTTGTCCATGGCAAGTTTCTGTTGCCTGTTATTACACACTTATCACAGTAGGTAAGTGATCTGTAGCATGTTTTTTTCCTTCAACTAGAGAAGTTATCAGCAAAATGGTTCATATAGTTCAAATGCTGTTAACTCAGAAAGAATAATCCCTGCTAAAAGCTTGAACATTATATTTTTCTATTAGCCAAATGTTAATTGTTAGTTCTTACTGAATTCTAGACTTAATGTTGAGCCTGTTTCACCAGGTAGGATGTCATACTAGACAGGCCCATTAGCCTCTTCTGTCACGATCACAGTAGTCCTAAAATCCATTGGCAACGCTCAGATGTTATAATAAATAAATAAAAATCACTTTGGAATTAGTCTGTGATGTTAGTGACAAAGAACACAGCTGCCTTAGTGACCCTTCTCACTGCTTTTTTTGGTCACCTTTGTAAGGTACCACTCTAAAAGCACCTGAAGGGAGTAGTCCATGTATGCAGGGGAGAGCAATGAATGAAAATATGCTTGAACTAGCACTTAAACCATAAAGAAGGACCATTTCTCTTCTGTATCCTGTCTCCAGTGGCTCTCTTTGACAGAGAAGGTCACAGCATAATCCATGATCAGCTAAAAAATGTCATGGAAAACAGGAATAACAAGAGGTACAATACACAACGAAGCATAGGTGCTTACAAGTTCTGAGAAGGAACCTTACCAAACTCTCTGAGTAAAAAACAGAGGGACATTTGGCAACTGAATTGATCAGCAATGTGCTGAAAGTTGGATGATGGTTTAGAATCCCACAGCACTTACATTTTTGGAGAGCAGACCTAACCCATTCCCTTTCTACCTGTTTATATTCTCTTTTAGAAAAATGTAAGTCTGTTATCAAGTATCTTCCTGCTTCTAGCAGCTATGGGACATGGAAGAACCTTAACTTTCCTGGCTCAGTTTGCCACCTAGAATGAATGGTTTATGATGGTGACATCCAAAAGGATATCAAAGGTAGGGTTTGAGGGAAACTACCTTGAAGAGGACATTACTGGAAACCAAAATGTTTCACTGCATTTCTGGTTTTTGTTGATGCACAGCCTGATGCCACTGTAAGTGCCAATCTTATAACATACTGTAGCTCGTAATTTTGCCCCACAGCTTAATGGACGAGTCTGTGAATAATAATGAAGCTGAAAACATGAGTCATCACTCTTACACATTATGCAACTGTTATTATTCTGATGAGAAAACATTGGATCTGAGAATTCATTTCACTGATAAAAAGCAAAATAAAACTTAAAAATTAGTTCAGTAATGTGATAACCTCACTAGATGCTTTAAAATAAATAACTCCCCAAACTGAGATAAACAAACAAAACCACCAAGATGATAATTAAGATTTCTCAAGAGGCGAAAGGTTTTAATTCCATCCATAAGCATGTATATTCCATGGTCATAAAACTGAGCTTTATTTTGTGCTGTTTCATAACCAAAGAATGCAGTGAATGAACACAGGCACAAGAAGAAATTCAGACTTGGGAAATGTTGACCCAGAAGGATTATTGATAGGAGGCAACATGAAAAACATTGTAGTGTTCTTAAAAGAATCCATAGCAGAAGCACTTCTGGATGACCATGTGTGTTACAGGCCACATAGCTCAGAAGTGTTATGGTAGAACTAGAAGAGTTTCAGAGCAGAATAAGTACAATTCCAAAGACTGAGTTTAGGAGAGATTCACAAAAATTTTCTTTTACCTGTGTGAATGGGAGATAACACAATGAAAATAATGAAAAGTCTGAAAAGAACAGAAGGAGAAGAAAAGGCCATGCAAATTAACTGTTCGGAATTCAAAGCCCATGCATAGCAATACACATCTAATATGTGCTTTGTGAGTAGCTCATTGCTACAAGAAGCTCTTGTGACTATGAATTAAGAAAACCTAAAAAGCAGTTGATATTTTACCCATACTAATATCAAACAATAAACCTATTCAATTATAATCATTAATATGAACTGGAACTTTGGAAATCTTTTCATTATTGTAGTGAAGAGCAAAGAGAAAATTTCTCTTGATTTTATGATTCTATGAAATGTAGCATTTATAAATCAGGAAGGCAGACTTATGTATCTGTCTGCTACATGGTTCTTCTAAGTTTCTTGTTGCAGGCATACTCAGAGACATTGTAGAACTGCTAAATGTCATGCTGGAGAGTACTTGAGCTCTCATCTGCAGCCCTGTACTTATCTTTGCTTATTTGTTCATATACCAGGAAGCCAGACACATCTATAAAACTTCCAATGCCTGAATATTCTTGTAGGTCAGAGAGATAATATGAAAATGCTTTTATGGTGAATGCTTCTGATCTATATTGCAAAACCTGCTATGCCAAATACGCCTTTTCAATTGACATCAATGAACGGACTAGCTCCTCTGTGGATATGAATCAACGTAGCTTCATTGATTTAATTTTAGTTGAATGATTCATGCCAGCTGAGAATCTGGCTCAAAACTTTAATTGACTATAAACAGCAAGGAGAAATTAAAACCCAAAATGAATCAAACTAGCTCAGGTATATTCAGTCCTTATTTAATACGCTAAACCCTATGCTCTTTCACTAGCAGATCTCTGTACCACCAAGTTCAATGTATTTTGGATTTTGTATTTCAGTCAATTAGGGAACACAAATGTGTAATACCCACATAGGGTTAAAGTCCTGGAGAAGGGAAGACAAAGAAAAAGAGAGAATTGTCTGTTCCAAAAATGCTACTTCTGTAATTGGCTTGAATTTCCTAATCGTTTCTGCTTAAACCCACACACGGAGTCAGTCAAACACTGTCTTTTAATAAAATTCCTTACGATACCAATTTTCATGGCCATGAGATACTTAAGCTCAAATGAACAACGCTTATTGTGTTTGTACTTGTTATTAAACACTCCTCAGTGGAGAGTGGGATAAAGTCCTGGTTACACAGGTGTTGTGCTTTGCAGCCCAAGGTAAGATTAAAGTCCTGCTAAGCCAGGCGTTGAACAAAACACAAAGAGAAGACTTTAGGGATTGTGGAGTGAAACACACAAGAAAAGAAAGAGCAGCACCCATCTGTACAAAATCCACAGGCACACAGAGGCTGCACGCCTGGCTCAAAGCCCTCATTGAAGAATCCCTTGCACCATGACTCGGCTAGTGTCACCAGGGAAGACTCTGGTGGAACCAAGAGCAGCACTCCAAGTCAAAAACCTTTTCTCTAATCTGAGTTTAAAAGGCAAAGAAGTAGTACAAGGCAGAACAAGGCAGTATAGACATGAAGATAACAGTAGGAGACCCAAGTCTTTATTTTTCTGGATGTGAATTAAAGAGGGAGACTGATGACTGCAATCCCCTACATAGTCCTGCAGCTATTAAAGAATACGGTTGTGCAAATCCATCTCTTACCACGTTATAGCCATGTGGCAGCTCTTGTTCTCCATTTGCACTGGGGTCACATTAGGATTTTTGTATGCTTTTTTCAAAACATTTATTTTTCAATTCTGATCTTTCCAAATGCAGCATATGGTGCCTTTCCAGGAGCTCAGGTCTCTATTAGATATTTATTTTAGGGATTTTACTAGAAAAACACAGATGTGGGAGAGTTGTCCAGGCAAAACATTTATTTTTTCCAGGAAAATGCTTCACTTGTAAACCAATCAAAGCTATTGAAGTTTGAAAATGCTCTAGTCCCAATAAACAGGTGTCATCGCAGCAGGTTCATATTTTGGTTAATAGAATCTACAAAGCCCTCTGTGTATAAGGTGAAAACCCATTTAAAAGTCACAAGCCCCAACAGTTAATCATAACATTTATTCAAATGAATTCAAATGGAAATTGTTTTATATAGAGCAAAAAGAAAAAAATCACTTATCAAATCTATCAAATATCTCAAATTTACTCCATGTTCACAGGACCCTGACCAATGAAATGATGCTTTATGGTGAACACAACAAAAAGAGGAAGTTATTGACACTGACATATTGCTTCCATACACCTCAGTGGGCCAGATTTTCTATTGCTGTAAATAGGTTTTACACGAGCTGTGTTTTCAGGTTCTTATCCTTACTTGAGGTTTGATTCAAATTGGCTGCTGGATCTTCTTTAATATATGTAACTCATTTTTTTTAATGGACTTCATGTGAGCCAGACACTTTTCTCCAGTTGATGTTGGTGAATGGAGCAAAGCCTGGCGCAAAACTACATCAGAGCAAATGGCAGCTTCTCCTGATTTCTTCCCCCTCACCAGCATTTCAGCTTCTTTCCGTGACTCCAGGAGAGCTGTTCCTGGGTTGCTAACCAGTAGCTAGATTACTCGGTGAATAAAGCCAAGCATACAGAATCTGCTTGTTGATCTGGCCCTATGTTCTCAGTACTTGGCAACTGCAGGATTTTTAAAAGCCTATGCCGTAGGCCAGACATGACATGACCATGAATAAGAAACTAATCTTTACCCTCTGCAAACATCTGCTTTTCAGGGGACAACAATTCAAGAAACACATGAAGTGCTGTACTGATATCCAAATACTTACTCAAACATATTATGCTGACTTCTAGGCAGGTCACTGCTTCCTTCACAACTGTAGACCAGTCTTGCACACTATTACTGAAATGTCATAAATTCTTTCTTAAAGATGTGCCTGACTGTTTTCAGGCTAAGTTAGGAATTTGTTTGCTTGATTTATTTCAGTGTATTGTCTTTGTGTTTTACATCTGCTACCTTGTCTGGAGAATACCTATTATCTTATAGAGTGTGTTTAATAATATGGGGGGGGGGGGGGGGGGGGGGGGAGTTTGCAGTCCTCGGTTATAAAATTCTGTTGTGTAACAAGAAACAAGTATACAATACATATAAATGGTTTAATCAGCTTAAGGAGAAGTCTTTCAGATAATTGCCACTCTCTTTAGAAGGAAGCAAAGAGGGCACTTATTCATATGTCAGAACCTGATGATGCCCCACTAATTTAATGGAACATCTTCAGTTTATGTCTGGCCCGTTGAAGTTTAGAAGTGTAAGTTCATTAGTCAGGACTGGAAGGAAACTTCTAAATGATTATATCCAGTCCTCTGCAGCTGCACGTACCATGGGTAGCACCTGGACCAGCATCAAAAAAGCCTTAAAGAAAATAAACTCGGAGTCTTTAAAATGTCAGAAGTGTCCCTATGTACATCGTACAATACTTCTAATTAAAATTCCACTTTGAAGTTGTTTATAAAGGGTTAATAAGTGATGAGTGGAGCTTTAAAAAATGGGTAAAGAATGGATGTACATTTATGCAGTCCAACGGATAGATTGCTTAGCTCTTATAACATTCAATATTGTCATCTATTGATATGCCTATAACTAAGACACGACCCAAATCTATAAAGCATTCACAGTCACTATCAATCATTTATTAACCCCTTACATATGTTTTATTAATAGAATCTTAATATAAAGTCACGTTAACACCCTATAAAATTTTTGGGAGAGATTGATACCAATCAAATATTATGGAATAAGTCAGAAATAGTCATCTCTTTTATTGTATAGGACTACTTCTAAAGGAATATTGAAAATCCTTAATTATTTCTAAATTATTAAAATATTTGGGGATTAAGGAAGATGCAGTATGAATTTGTATGATGATATGTAATAAAAATCCATTACGATGCTCTCTGTATTATTTTCAGGGAAGTAAACCCTCTCTGTTATATTTTTAATCTTCAGTTTACATCAATGAAGCTCTCAGAGGCAAGCTATATGATTTAAGGTCTTAGATAGTGAAATGAAAGGAAAGTGAGAGTCTGTAGGCCCTCTCTAAACCTTATCTAAGGCTCTTCATCCTAAGCTGATGAAGTCTACAAAGCACGATTGAGATTCAAGCACTATTGATAATAGCATGACACACAGAAGGGATAGCACTTGTAGTTGGTGAACAAAATCTACATTTTCATAAGAAATTCCCCTTACCACAGACGGGGGATTTCTGGAGAACTAGTCCAAGCCCCTGCCCAAAGCAGGCCCAGCAGGATTAAGTTGCCTGGGACCGTGTCCAGTTGAGTATTAAATACCTCCAAGTATGGACACTACTCAATCTCTTTGGGCAAACTGTTTCAGTGCTCACTTACCCTTACAGTGGAAAAGCTTTTTAGTTACATTCGAATGGAAGTTCTGTATTTCAGTTTGTGCCCATTGCCTCTTGTCTTCTCACTGGGCACCACTGAACAGAGCCTGGCTCTGTCTTCTTTGCACCCTCACTTCAGGTATTTATAGACATTTACAAGATCCCCCTGAGTTTTCTTTTCTCCAGGCTAAATATTACCAGCTCACTCAGACACTTCTTGTATGGCAGATGCTCCATGTCCATCAGCCAGGCTTTTGGCACTGTCTCCCACAGCACCCCGGGCAGGCTGGGGCCGTGGGTCAGGGGAGCAGTGGGGGGCTGAGAGCTGCCCGGACGGCAGAGCTCAGGGGGCTGGGGTCGGTGCTGCGGGGTCGAGCTGGGGGCCGGGAGCTCGCCGTGTGCCCAGGGGTCAGCGCTGGGTCCGGTCCTTGTTCCACTTATTCATCAGTGACCTGGATGAGGGGACAGTGTCCCCTCGGCACGTGTGCTGGTGACACCCCACCGGGAGGGGCGGCTGGTGCCCCAGGGGCTGCGCTGCCATCCAGCGAGGCCTGGGCAGGCCGGAGAGCTGGCGGAGAGGGACCGAGTGACCTTCAGCAAAGGCCAGAGCAGGGTCCTGCCCCTGGGGAGGGACAGCCCCAGGCACCAGCAGGGGCTGGGGGTGACCTGCTGGGGGGCAGCTCTGCGGGGAAGGGCCCGGCAGTGCTGGTGGGCAGCACGGTGCCCGTGGGCCAGCGGTGTGCCCTGTGGCCAAGGGGCCAGTGGGACCCTGGGGGGCACCAGGAGGAGCGTGGTGGCCAGCAGGTCGAGGGAGGGGGTCCTCCATCTGCTCTGCCCTGGTGGGGCCGCACCTGGAGTGCTGGGTCCAGTGCTGGGCTCCCCAGTTCCACAGAGACTGGGAGCTACTGGGGAGGGGCCAGCGGAGGCTACAGAGATGATGGGGGGACTGGAGCATCTCCCTGATGAGGGAAGGCTGGGAGAGCTGGGGCTGTTCAGCCTGGAGGAGAGATGGCTGAGGGGGGATCTCATCAATGTCTGCAAATACCTTAAGGGCGAGTGTCAGGAGGACAGGGCCAGGCTCTTTTCAGTGGTGCCCAGCGACAGGACAAGGGGCAATGGGCACAAACCGAAACATAGGAAGTTCCTTCTAAGTATGACAGAAAATTTACTTACATTGAGGGTGACAGAGCCCTGGCACAGGCTGCCCAGAGAGGCTGGGGAGTCTCCTTCTCTTGGAGACATTCAGAACCCATCTGGATGCAACTGTGCAACCTGCTGTAGGAGAACCTGCTTTAGCAGGGGGTTGGCCTAGAAGATCTCCAGAGGTCCCTTCCAACCCTGACCGTCCTGTGATTCTGTGATTCCTTAATTACTTTAGTGGCCCTCTGCTGGACATGTGTGTCCATGTCTGCCTTGCAGCGGGCAGCCCAGCACTGGACACAACACTCCAGATGAGTCTCACCAGCTGAGCAGAGGGGAAGGGTCACCTCCCTCATCTTGCTGGCAATGCCTTTCTTTCTCTGCAAGTGACCACAGCTGTTCTCATAGTTTTACCCACTGCCTTTATGGCAAAGGTGAGCAGATTTACCTGTCTATACTCCATTTATTTACTTCATTCTCTTCTGCCCTCTAAGCTTTTTACTGCTGTTTCCTTCTACGCGTTTTATGATTCACCTATGTGAAGAACAAGGCAAAAGTCTCCTTCCTAACAACAACAAATCTCCCTGAGCAGCTTTCTCAGTCAGACCTGCCATGACTCCCACTTCACACATGCCATAGATGCATCTCACCCACATTCCGTGCTGACTATCTGTGGTGCTCGCATTTCAACGCTAGCACCACTGTCTCTGGAGCCAGGCCAGACTCTTCCTCCCATGACACAGCTGAGCAGTTGAGTCCGGTACCTTTCCCTCTGGACCAGGAAAAAAGCTCGAGTGCATCCCAGCCCCCAAGCAGAAACTTTTCAGTATAAACAGATGATACTGGGGCAGTTTCTTTCTCCATGGCATGGCCCTTTCTTTGACAAACAAACTTGTTTCCACAGAAATCAGTAAGTATAGTACTGCCATTTCAAAGAATTGCACAAGTATAATTACAATCTGCCTCAATTTCCCCTTCCTTTTTTTCCCTTGAGTTTAGCTATGAACAAAGAGAGTACTGCAACCAAGAAGTTCATGAGTTATCTTTTTTCGAAGTGTTTACTAGCCTGAATGTATTTGACAGGAGACTGCTAAGGAAAGTTTTCAATGATGTTTCAGATACACATTTTAAAACCTGCTGGTTCAGTAATCACTAGAGGAGAAGGAAGATAGAAGGATTTTTTTATTTACCTTAGAACTGATGCTGTGGCTATCAAGTATTAACACAATTAATTCTGATTGCCATGACATTCACAGCTCAAATCCCACACATGCAAATCAGGACTTCCTGTACTGCACCTTTGAAACGCAATCATGCAAGCATAGACGCTGAGTGTGAGAGACTAAAAAAGGACAGATGATCTTGGAGGTGGTAGTAGGCATTAGCTAGCACAGCAGAAAATCAGCAGTCATAGGCCAAGCAAGAGCATATGATGAGAAATTTATTTGACTGTCACATTTTTTTCCTTCTCATAAATTAGCATGCAGATGCAGCTGAGCAGTAGAGCAGCAGTAGGTATGTTCACTCCCAGCCCCATACGCTGCTTCACAGCTATAGATATATGAACCAGTAAGAGGTCTTACTGCTCTCTATGAAGACCCAGTTGAGCTTGAACCGGAGCCTGCAGTCCTCTGAAGACTATCACAGTTTTGCAATGGTTATACAATCTGAGCTAAATCTTTTTTGAACTTGACCCACCATTCATCATGCTGGCCTTGCCAGATGCCACATATTAAAGGGACCCAAGCAAGACACAGAGAAGTGGTAACAGTATTGCTGTAAATGTAAATCATCAAGGGGCAGGCAGAAAGAAGTGGGCACCAAAAGCACTGCTGCATCTGCCTTGGGTTTTCTGTTGACTGGTTCCCCAAGTGAAGATAGTTTTTTAGTCAATGCCAAATGAGTTCTGAAAACCTCAGTGGTTTTGCAGTTTCCTTTTTTTTCAGAATTACTTTCCACCCTCTACTTTTCCAAAGTCTGTTTTTAATTCTTCATCAATACATGCCACCATTTCACTAGCTCCAATGAAAAGCATGCAAAAACAAATTGCAAGGACAAGAGGTGGTAACATACAGAACAATCAAGACAATAAACTCTGCACAGCTCCAAACAGACTCTCTCTTTTTTTCACACAAACACACTCACACACGTAAAAGGCTAATGAGTCAAATGACCACGTGAATCTTAAAGTTTCAGGTAGTCCAGCCTGCCAAGTCAGTTCTACAGAATGGGAATTGTTAATTTAGCATGGCTTTCTGAATATGACCAGAATTAGTTGAATGGGGGACATGGCATTTGCCAAAAAAAATTGTTTTCAAAAGTCCCACAGATTTCATTATGAAAACAACTTTTCTGGACAGCATCCAATTTGCCCAGTGATTGGTCTGCAGTAGTTTTTCATGCAACATGCAGTAGAAAACTGTGAGCTGATCTTTGAAAACATCCAGGATTACCTCTGTTAATGTACTAACCACAGAGTAAAAATAAGCGCTACATTCTGCCTGCATCTAGCCTATATTATACGGTGAGATTAACTGATTACTCTTTCTCTGCATTCAGCAGACTTCCTACTGGACTTCTATTGAGAATGCAGGGTAAAGATTTTTTTTTCATGCATATTAAATTAAAATTGGCTTAAAAACAGCAGTCCGAAACCAGTATGCAACTTTCTCTTCTTTTCCCTGATGTGCCTGTGCTGACAGTAATGCCAAGTGAGAACAATCATAACCCGGGTAAAACATCAGTGAGCTGTTTGCACCATGCTGACAGCTTTAATAATAGCCAAACAGTTCATAGATTGTCACAGTAAGAAAAGGGCAGACAGTTTTTCAGATTTTGCTTTGTCCCAGTGCTGCTGGCTAGATGCAACATGACAGCAGTTCAGATACATACACACAGGGCTAAGTAGCTGCAGGTAGATACAAAGCAGATATTCTGCAGAAGACAGAGTATGCAAATGTGTGCTGGGAGTAGGAAGGATTCAGCTGTAACAAAATCAAAACTACATGCCTCTGTCAGAAAATGGATTTCCTCTTGGAGTTCCTTCTCTCTCTTCTGCTGGGTTTTCTGTTTGCTAATCCAGCAAACGATTAGAACCAAATAAACTGTCAGGAAACTAAATAGCAGGACAACACCCTACGCCCAAGTCGTATTTTATTATTTGCTGTGTCTTCTCATCCAACAAGCCCCCTCCCCACACTCCCCCTGCCGTTGCCACCACTACCAGCTCCTGCGTCTGATGAGACTGTCTGATGGGAAGCATCACCCGTTCAGCATGGGATTTATTACCTGTAGAAAGGCTACTGTTAGAGCCAGCCAGGCCAGATTATCATTTTAATAATCAGAATCAAAGTGATTTGTCAGGCCATCATAGCCCCTGTTACTGTGGAAGGTTTCACCTTACTGCTTATTCTCGCTCAACCCCCACCCAAGCAGTGGCAATAAACATCGGAGAAAGGGAACTGTTTGTGTCCAATTCTGTTGTCACCAGCCACATAAATTAAAGCAATATCCCCAAGCTACCGCATGGTATTTATTCGAGAGCCAGAGAGGAATTCTATTTTGAGAGAACATTAGAATGTAAATGGAGGTGAAAGTCTCTATTTCTCTCTTTCTCTTTTGCAGAACAAGTCGCAGACATTGTTCAGTGCTTCAAAAGCTAACAATAAAAGACCGTCTTCTTATTCAAGTTGCAATGTTCAGCGCTTTTGTTCTCCAGATCTATTTTACCACGTGGAAAGGCTTTCTGAGGAGTTAATATACACTGTACAAGAATTGTCTCCTTATAAAAGAATTGCTTCAGTCTAAAAATAGTGGCAACGTGCATTTGAGATTTTGTCTGATGTTGGGATCAAAGTTTGCAACTACTGAACTAAAAACCATTTACCATTACAAACCACACTAGCTTATAACCAAGACCATTATATGCTAGATGAATGTGAGCATGGCCCATAGCAGGTAAATAGGTCATGCCTGTCTTTTTCCTAGGTATAATGTAATATAATATGATAGAATATGATATAATTAATGCACTATAATAGGATATAATTAATGTAATATTATATATAGTGTAATATTACTATATGTAGATATTAAATATGTTATAATATTGTGACATAAGTCTCTGTCTGGCAGCATTCCTTGTGCATTGGATACACTGCCATGTCACCAGAAATCCTGAACATTTAAGGTTTGTCCTGCTGTTCTTCATATATCTTGATAGGAAGGCAATTCCTTCAATGGAATTGAAGGACCTTTGACTATAAGCTGAGTTTAAAACATCATTATTTATCAGTTATGATGCCTCTGTACAGGATCATGAAGGATATCTCATTTTCATCAGCACCAGACACTTTTTGTTCCCCAGACTTTTAAATTGAAAGAAATGTAGAGCTCTTACAGCTGCAAACCCCACCAACCATACTTTGGCTGTACAAGGGGTTGGGGGTGAGGGGAGCAAGGCAAGGGCTTTTCCTAGGCAAAGAAGTCCCCAGAATGTGGAGCCAGTATTCAGTGCATAGTCTCATATAAAAAGCACAAGAGGCAAGAACAAAGGAAGGCAACATTTTAAGATTGTCCAAACCCCTTGCGAGGTCTACACAGTCTCACTTGATTGGAGTTATGCATTGACCGTCACCCTGTGGGTACCACAAAATCTATCTGTAGGCATATATATGTCTGTATCTCTCTGAGTAGTTTTCTTGGGCCTTTTTTATTGCCCACAGTTTTGCTTACGTGACCAAATTTTACTTGCTGTCAAAAGGCCAGCCAATGGCTGGGAGATTTGGCATTCAGGGACTCTTAAGTTTTTGTCCTTGATCTACAAATATTTAAGACACTTTGGAAAATGTTATCCAATATATTCATTTTTAGGGCAGCTAATTCAGATAGGAATTATATCAGCTTGGTTCCCCATTCAGACAGAAACTTTGGAATCCTTTCATGGCCAAAGAAGCATGTGGGATCTTGTGAGCCCAGAAGTTCCTGTCAATATAGCATGCTGCCAAGTACAGCCAAAAAAAAAGCATCCTCAGACAGTCAGAAAAATAGCCCTAGGGATGGGATGGGATGGGATGGGATGGGATGGGATGGGATGGGATGGGATGGGATGGGATGGGATGAAATTGGACGGGATGGGGTGGGGTGAGATGGGTCAGGGAGCACAGACATGCTATTGACTTGAACTGATGTAACTAGATTTGGAAATAAAATTTTGCCTTCCGTGTCAGTCTGGGCTTTCAAAAATTGTACCCTTCCTAGGCATGCCTTAAGAAAAATCATAAAATACAGTTGTGTCACCTGCAGTTAGACCAAAGGCCTAGCTAACACGTCTCTTGTCACTTTCTGAGGCATTAGTCAGTATTTACAGGGAAAGAGAGGGAAAGATAAGAATGATCCTTCTCTGTATATGTCCTGCCTCCATCAGAATCAAGCACTGCTCAGAGTATCCTGGTAATAAAGGGTTAAAATGGAGATAGGTTCCCCAGCTGAAGCTACTTCTTAATATACATATATACTGTGTTCAGTGTGTTCTGCATCTGCCAAAAGGATGCCCTGATCTCCATCAAGGATCACAAAACAAACAGCAATTTATTCAAAACTGATTTTAAATAGAGTACTAGATGGGCCATGAATGGCAGCATGGACTCAGTCCTGATCCCTTTTGCCTCTATGTGTATCCATTTTTCACCAGTTAGCTGTTATGGATGTGGACTGACCCAGAAGCTGCACCAGGCACCCTACACACCCCTGTTTTGGCAGTATGGTAGGTAGGAAACATATTACAGTGATAATCAAACAGCATAGGAGAGTCAAGCCGCTCAGCAGCCCAAGCATAAGGGGTGCAGGCTACAGCCCAGCACTTTCCTCTCAGTTATGATCTCCCCTCCTGCAATTCTGACCGTGTCCAATACTTTGTCTACATCCCTTTAACTCCAACCACTATTAACATCAGTTGTTCATGCTCTCAGACCTCTCTCACTTATTTGCAAGCTGCCACTCACACCCACAGCTGAGCTGTTTTCCAGAGTATGTGCTCTTCATGCTAGTGATCTCTTGTGTCACAGTTGAGTTAGCTCAGCTGATTCCAAAGCCCTACAACCAGCATTCATCTTGATCTGAAGCCTGGGATTTCCCAGTGCTGCTTAAGCTTTGCCCTGCAGAGCTTCACAGAGGGATAGGGAGTTTGTTTATTTCCTGCAGGCTGATTAGGTTCTGTGTTGATTTAATGTCAAACAGCTTATTCTCCTCACCAAATTGCAATGTATAACTGAATTGGCCTGGACATAAACACCCCCATCAGTGCTGGTGGGAGTTCACACAGGCACAGCAGTTTTATTTACATGCTTTTTTACAGTAAGATCAAGTCCTTAGTTTAAGCAATAGGTTTTGAACTATATTCTTGATAGTAAAAGGAGTTTTTGTTATGCCTTCAGCAGACATATGTTAGGCTGACAGATTAGTTTAATAAGGATCAGATGATGGTCCTTTATGTATTTGGAAATCTTACAGAACCCCTTGCTTGCCAAGTAGTTTTCAATAGACTTTTCATTATAAAGGAGCACGCTATAAAATTTTTTGGAGATCCCAATTCTGGATATACTCAAAAACTGGCGTAAGAATGGTGGTAGCTCAGTAGCTGGATGACTCAGTGATTTGTATGGAGAATAAGATGAACTATTTAAATCTTTTCAGCAATATATGAAAACTGTTACCATGAAAACTGGGTGACTAGATACCTTTCCTACAAAGAGAACAGCAATCATAATGAAAACAGTACAGAGATATGAAACATTATTTCTAGCGAAAGTATCTGCCATTCAGGGGGACCTGGACAAGCTTGAGAAGTGGGCCCATGTGAACCTCATGATGTTCAACAAGGCCAAGTGCAAGGTCCTGCACCTGGGTCGCGGAAACCCCTGGTATCAATACAGGCTGGGGGGTGAAGCATTTGAGAGCAGCCCTGCAGAGAAAGGTTTGGGGGTACCGGCAGATGAAAGGCTGGACGTGAGCCAGCAATGTGTCCTCGCAGCCCAGAAAGCCAAGCATCTCCTGAGCTGCAGCAAAAGAAGCGTGGCCAGCAGGTCGAGGGAGGTGGTTCTGCCCCTCTGCTCCACTCTGGTGAGACCCCAGTGCTGCATCCAGCTCTGGAGCCCTCAGCATGGGAGGGACATGGACCTCCTGTTGAAGCAAGTCCAGAGGAGGCCACCAAGATGATCAGAGGCTGGAGCACCTCTCCTATGAAGCCAGGCTGCGAGAGATGGGGGTGTTCAGCCTGGAGAAGAGAAGGCTCCAGGGAGACCTTATTGTGGTCTTTCAGTACTGCCAGGGGGCTTCTAAGAAAGTCCAACATTTTAGGAGGGCCTGTGGCAACAGGACAAGTAGTGATGGTTTAAACTAATTTTTTTTACAATGAGTGTGGTGAGACACTGGCACAGGTTTCCCAGAGAGGTGGTAGATGCCCCATCCCTGGGAATATTCAAGGTCAGGCTGGATGAGGCTCTGAGCAACCTGATCTAGTTGAACGTGCTCCTGCTGATTGCAAGGCAGGGTTGGATTAGAAGACCTTTAAAGGCCCTGTTACAACCCAACATTTTCTATAATTCTATATTCTAAGTAATAAAGGCAAGAAGTTTTTAAAGAAGGTCTTCTATATAAGCTGATGATAATTGCAATGAAGGGAGCGCATGGGAAAAAAAATGGGAAGGGATTCCCACACAGACAAATCACCATGTACAAAGAAGCCAGAAAACAAAATACCAAAAATATAATAAAGATGTGTTAGCCACCATGGCTTAAGGCAGAAGGGTTAGAGATATGTACTATCTCTTACGAAATTAAACAATTTAAAAACAAACAAAACAAAACAAAGAACCTCCAAAACCAAAAAAACAAGTGGTCAGGCTTTACACTCAGAGTCCTGGTTAGCCAGAGGCTCAAAGAAGAATTTTTAGCATAAAATAGTATTCATTTTTCCCCAACTCTTTCAGCTGGTCTGGTAAGAAATATCCCTTCTCCCTTAAAAAATACATTTACAAATAAAGACAAATGAGATTCCCAAACAAATGACCCTATTGTCCATCCACAATGCAGGTATCAGGGATGTCTGAAACAGCAAATCATCTAAAAATCACTATTCTGCAACTATAGAAAAATAACTGGAACAGCTCTCTAATAACTAACCCATCCTTGTGGCACTGAGTAGTATTATTATGCATAAATCTATTCATGTAAAAGATGAGCCCTTCTCCTGTTACTCAATAGAAACAGTTTAACATGGGATGCAAGATAGAAAGTACATAAAAAGGTAGTACTCCTGACTTACTCAAACCACCTGTCTAACCATTTAAATGAATAAAAGGGGAAAAAGATTCAGAAAGAACATAAAAGGAAGAACATCCCATTACATCACCATATGAAGTTGGGCTCTCAAGGTGAGAGGATATTACAATTCAGTTAATAAAACATTGGTAGTGTCACACTGAAGTAGCAAAACAGTCAGCTACTGCACGTCTTCTGTGTGCTTGTCTGCCATTATAGAAAGAACAATCTGGTTTGGGCTTCTTTAGCTTTCAGCTAAACACAAGAAAACAAACACCTACTTCCTCATGTATATTTCTGCCTTGAGAAAGACAAACACTGCAAACTCTAGTCAAGTCTTTTTTTTTTTTTTTTTTTTTTTTTTTTTTTTTCCTGAAAGGACAAAGATCTTTGCTGTCTGCTAATATGCTTTTTTCAGTTCCTTTGTGTCACACCGTCCACATGTTTGCATACATCTATATTCTTCCAGACTACTATTAACCTTACTATTTACCTCTCATCATCCCAGGAGCCCAAGTCAGTAGGACAGACAAATTTAGTGTCTTTTCATGTTCTTCCTCCTCTTGACTCTTTCACCAGGAATGGACACTTCCTAAGGTTCTTTCTTACTGTGCATGTGCTTTTGGATGCTTACATGCTTTCTGTTTACTTTCCAGGAAAATCAGAGGAAACTACACATTGACATAATATACTGAATTTTGAGGTTTCAGATAAACCCTCTCCCTAAGGCTGATGAGCTAAGAATTAAAGTGCTGTGGTTTAACCCCAGCCAGCAACTAAGTACCATGCAACTGCTTACTTAACTCCCCCGCATTCTCCTGATGGGATGGGAAGGAGAACTGGAAAAAAGTAAAACCCATGGATTTAGATAAGAACAATTTAATAATTGAAATATAATATTAACAACAAAAACAATAATAACAATTAAAATAACAACAAAAAACCAATAATAACAGCAACAAAAATAACAACCAACAACAATAATAATAATTATAACAATAACAACAACAACAACAATAATAATAATAATAATAATAATAATAATAATAATAATAATAATGATGAACAGGCAAAAGAGAGAGAAAAATAAAACCCAAAAGAAACAAGTGATGCACAATACAACTGCTCACCACCCGCTGACCAAAGCCCAGCCAGTCCCCGAGTGGTGGTGGTCACCTCCCAGCCAACCCCCCACCCCTACCCCATTTATATAGCGAGCATGACATTCAATGGTATGGAATATCCCCTTGGCTAGTTCAGGTCAGCTGTCTGGCTGTGTCCCCTCCCAGTTTATTGTGCACCTGCTCACTAGCAGAGCATGCGAAACTGTAAAGTCCTTGACTTAGAGTAAGCATTACTTAGCAACAACTAAAACATCAGTGTGTTGTCAACATTATTCTCATAGTGAATCCAGAATACAACACTGTACTAGCTACTAGGAAGTAAATTAACTCTATACCAGCCAAAACCAAGACATAAACCTATAGAAATATCCATTTGTAACTTTGTTGGCATCCAGTTGTCTTCTCAGCTATAGATCTTCTTCCTTGGAAATTTCTTGTCAATCTCTTTCTGACATTTTTGTCCAGCATGGAAAGTGTGCTTTTCAAGCATTTTCTGTTTTCTTTAGTAAAGCATGGTGTGCCAAGCAAATTGTAATAAGTCGTCTCCAAACTGCAGTAAGACCACCTGGGTAGCGATGAAGAACTGAAAAGTATCAGGGTCCCTACTGTATTTTTCTGTTGACCTACCTCAGCAGTCTTGGATAATTTCAAGTCTTATACAGTCTGCAGATGAAAAAATGCAAGGCAGGCATTTACGCGTATGTGTTTGTCCATGCGTGTGTGTATGTTTGCCTATGTATGTATTTTTATTTACCAACTGAAATCAAAGAACAACTGTGCCACAGCATCCCGAACAAGCTCTGAAACTGAGGAGCCCTGCAAAGAGGTTACCGGAGTAATGAAGCTGTGTGTTTGCAAGAGCATGTACTGCAGTTGTAAGTTTGTCAGCAGCTGTGCAAAACCACAGACCCTGCAAGCTGAAGAATAAAACAGACTACTACTTCCCTTACACAAGTACATCTGTGACAGAGATTATGGGAAGATCTTAAAGGACAGAGGGAGATATAACAGTAAATCACAACTTGCTTTTGCATCTCCAATAGATGGTACAGCCATTTCATTATTGTCTGGTCTCTGCTAATTACATGCTGTGGTGTGTTCTGAATAGAGGAGAAATAGCATCATCCTGGAGAGTAATAGATAATCACAGCTGGGTGATGCTTCTGGAATGCAATAGGACAAAAAGGGCTTTAGCAATATACGGTGAGTCCAAATGCTGAACAGGAAACTCCTGAACATCGCTGGAGGGTTGCTGGCAGCTGAGAATATATCTGAGAAGTCAAATTAGAAAAGTGATGGAAAGAAGGCTATCCTAGGGATCCTGGGGGTACTGTGGAGTTTGCTCGCATCCACAAAGGATTATGAGAACGAAAAAGAACTACCCTGCAAGGACAAAATGGGTAGGGAAAGAAGACAGATTCCTATTAAGCCTTTAATTTCATCTGCCTCATTCCAAGCATCCTCTACTTAAAGAGGTATGTCATGGTAGCTTGCTATTTTGTGTTCTAATAACATAAAAGCTTTAGAGATTAGAAATATTTGGTACTTCTTGGCAGACACGTCTTAAAAGTTAGAAGTTATTCCATCTCAAAGGCTTTAGCCAGCCCACGATTCATCCTAACATCAAACACACCGCATCTCCTCCTTTCCATGAGCCATTTAGAGAAGAAATTGGCTGGAAGGGGCATTCAAAGAAATGCTTCCTTCTAAATGGATATTAAAAGAATTCACAGAGCATGAGATTAAGGGACTTGCAAATGAGAACATTTATTCTGGGAAAAAGACTCTTAAGAGATTATCCACTAATGCAAAAGACATATAAATGACCGTTTCAGATAATATTAGCGGGGTTTGGTTCAAAATACTGCCGTGCCACCTACAGACTTCCTATTCTAGACACCTACCTTAAGATAAGACAAATAATGTCCTTTAAAATACACTGCAGTTGACTAACTTGGGTTTAGACAGCTCCATCTGGCCAGACGAATCCCACCTCATCTACCTTACTCACGGGTACAAAAATTGTTGCTGTAGGCAAATAGAAACCTGTTTACCAGAGAAGTTTGGTTTGGTTTAGTTTGGTTTCTCCAGTGCCAGATAGTTAGGGTGGTTTATTCTCTGAAGGCTGAACTGAAGAAATAGCACGTGATGGTGGTTTTCATACCAATTTTGAGACATTTATATCATTCCTATCTTTAAATGTGTATTACTTAGAGCTAATAGAGAGTTTTTCATGAATATCACTTTCTTCTGGAAATACTGTTTACTTAAATCAAACCATTTTTCTTTAAGTTTCCTGGGGACAATAAAATATTCATCAAGAAAGACTTTTTGGTCCAACATTCTAGGTCAAAATACAAGACAGAGAAACCCCAAAGAAGCAATATCCCAAATGATTGTATTTCAAAATATCAAAAGCAAAGATTTGATCCATGTAGGAATTATATATTATTGTACATATATATATAGGAACTATTTATACCATTTGGGTACCATGACAGCCTAGTTATTCTTTTTTGAGACATTTCCAAATGTTTAGTTTCACCAGGAAAGAGTTTATTTTAAAATCTTAACAACAACAAAAAAAAAAACAAAAAAAAACCCAAGTGCCCCCCCAAAAAAACACCAAAACTAAAAAACAACAACAAAAAGAATATTTATTGCTTAGCTGTAAGTATAACACACAGAACATTGGCTGTGATATAATTTAATGAACATCAATGAAATTTTGATTGAGGAGTACTTGTAATTAATTGTTTATAAACAATCAAAAAAAAGAAGAGTGTTTATGAAAAATATTGAGAAAAAGAATTTAATTAATTTAGAAGTTCAAATAAAATCACAGACTGCTCATTAACAATTCATGAACATCAAAAAAGACTGAATTCATTCTATGAAGGACTTGATATTAGTTGTCATTATCTCCTTATTTCCACCAGAATGCATTTGTTCTAGAACAATCCTGGTCAAGCAGTTCATTCGAACATCCTCAGCTGCAAACAATCAAAAACCAGTTTTGGCTCCAGTCCAAAATCCCAACCAAATGTCGTAACAAATGCTAAAAATTCTTCTGACTTTACCCATATTCTCAACATTTTGTAGAATTCAGATGATCAGTGTAAGTGTTATTAAAAAAAAACCCACAAGTAAAATGGAAAAATGTGTTTCCTAGACACATTAATTTCTGTTCCAGGGAAATTATTAATTATTTTCTAACTCTTAAAAATTCATTCAACCCAAGTTAATATTTCTTAACTTGTAGTCAATAGTCTACAATGTTTTGTAACAAAACTTCTCTCATATGCTTGATTGCTTTTTGGCTATTTAGTAAAATCCTCTTGACATTGTGGGAGGAATATGATATAAGATATGAAGTGCTCGCAACAGTGAGTCCAAAGAAGTTTGAGTCCAGCAACATGTTTGAATATATACCAATAGTCTTAAACACACACTTTAATTTAGATTTATGAAGATACATTCTTCTAGTGTATTCTCTCAGGACCTTGTATAGGGACCCTTTAAAGCTACCTAGAACAGATGTTGATTCACTGGGGGATCTAAGGGGACCTTATTACCTGCATTAGCCACAATTTCAAGCTCTTCTAACAAGGGGCCAGGTTGTCCTGGCACTCCAGGCTAGCACAAGCATCCCTTGAAAATCTCCCTCCAAAATTGCTGATGCTCCACAATACAGTGTTGTGTCCCTTATCCTGCCCACATTTACACTGACCAGGCTTCTGGGAATCAGTGCTTGGCAGAAGGATCTCAACCCTTTCATTCACATGCCCTCCATGTGTTCTTCTGAGCTGAAGCCCAACATACAACTTTGATTCCAAATTGAGCAACAATTAATTATTAAACCTTTTCTTCAAGCCCAGTCTTTGTCTGAGGATCATTCTTTCCTCCAGCACTTACGTTGAACAGCAGCTGTTCAGTCTGTCCTAACTTTGAGCTAAGAGTACAGGACACATTATTAGGAATAAGAGTTTTCAACCAAAAACTGGTTGCTGCAGGATTTACAAGCTTTGGCATGTTTTTAATTTGACCATTCTCTTTCTTCACCTTTCTTTCTCCCTTTTCTTACCTGTAAACAACCCAGGTGTTTACACTGATATAGAGAAAGCATATTCTTACGGCAGTATTGCAGTGCCTCTACAGAGAGGAGCTGTTAACAGCTACTTCTTCTTCGAGGTTACAAAGCAGTGAAGAAGCTGCTTCTAATCCACTAAGATGGCATTTTCACTGCTCAGGCAATCTGCAGAGGTACAATACATGTTGGCTTCCTTTCTCAGATCACATATATCATCCAAACTCATTGTCTCTGTTCTATAGCAAGAATTATGACTAATCAGCTGCATTAGTGACAGAGAGGTTGTGCTTCTTTATCTCAACACAGTAGTATTCTCTGTGAACATGCACTGTTAGGCATTCCTTCTAGGGGAAAAAAACCCACCAAACCAAAAAAATTTAAAAAACCAAACCAAAACAAAACAAAAAAAACACAAAAAACCACCAAGATCCTCTAATCTTCTTTTGCAGAACTAAGTTTCTCAAAAGTGTTGGCCCCAAAAGCCTGCAAGCAAGCATAAAAGGTCAGTTGAATGGCTAGGAAAAATAATCAGACCTGCCAAGCTGCAAAAAAAAGTAAGGTAACTGGATCCAACAACACAAAATGCTCTTTTAAGCAGTAACACATGTACTGGATAAAAAGTGAATCATCAGGTCACTTGGACCTTACTCTGGACAAGAGTTTGAGGAATAAGACAAACAGATGGATCAGAAGCGTTCTTCGTGACTGACTCCTGCCTGTTATACAGCATAACAAGAAGGTGATCCTGCCAATAGCTTCTCTCCTACATCACTTGAAAAGGAGCTTGTTTCTTCAGGGTATGTGAGCAGAGGTCACTCCATAGGAACTGACAAATCCTACATGCATTCTGCCTCTACTGAAGGTTTAGGATGACTTGCTACAATCCATATGCACTAAATCTGGGTCAAAGCAAAAGATAACATATTTCTGCATGTGCCATACATACCATGCTTTCCTTGATTTTTTTGAGTTGCAAAGTGCCAGTGAAAATATTACAAGTGTTAAGTATTATCATGGGGCACACAACCTTAGGGAACCTTAATGTCTCTCAGATCCTCTGGCTAAAGAATGTCTAAAGAACCTACTAATGTCATAGAAAGTTACTAGTCTTCCAGCAGCCGTTTATTATTCTCATTAGATGATCCTCCCTGAAGCCACATGGTCCTTTCCAGAATGCAAAACACAAAAGCAACAGCCAAAGTAACTGATTGTACCCAGCAAAAAAAGCAAGTTACATTTCATAGCTCCTATGGGTGGAATTTCTCCTGTCAGCAGCAAAGATGGCTCTTTCTGTGACCACATGGGTTTTAAACTAAATAGAGCGTCCTTGACCATATTTCTCATTTGTGAGTGTGGTGCATTATAACTGTTCATGAATCTCCTGCAGAGACACACATGCAGAAGAGTCCAGGCCTGAGGCTATTTTTATATATATTTATATATATTTTATAGGTAGCTGTTTCTAAACCAAAACCTCATGCACCTCAAAGAAATCAGTGATGAGCAGTTCACCACTGTGAAAAAATTAAGCCACCAAGGTCAGTTCAGCACGAGCCTGTTAGTTATAGTGGAGATGGGAGACTGCACCAGCTCTTACGTCTGCCTTTCTCCAGGTTTTCATTAAAGATGGACGGTCCTGTGCTGTTTAGTATATAGTCATTATTTTCTTTTCTCTCTCACTTTCTCATTGCATCTCACCTTTTTATTTGTAACTACAGAGAAACGAGAAACCTACAGTAGCAGAGAAAAACCAAAGGGCTTCCAGGCAACAGTACAGGAACACATACAGAAGACCTTACTCTCTGAAGAAGACCCAAGCAGAAGCCACCAGCCTATGCTAAGTTTTCTAAGTCTTTTTTCATATGGAATTCCTTGATTTTTTTCATCTGTCACTAACTTCACCAGTTCTTGCTTCATTTCAATTTCTTTGAAATCTTCTTTGTACTGTGTAAAGTTAAATGACATTTCCCCAAATGAACAGTGCCATCCAAAACATATCCTCTAATTTATATGCAGACTCTAGCACTGTCCCTAAGTGAAAAGTTAATGAGTCACACCTTTGTTTCATGTTATGGATGAAATACAGTCTGACATGTAGTACTATGGGAAGTGGCTGTTTTAACTATAAAAAAAAAAAAGTAAATATAGTCAGAAAATTAAACAGGCTGAATTAGCCATTTCTGACAGATGATATTTACTTTTCTATGTTGGACAGTCAGGTATTTCCTATTTTTGGATATACCAACAGTGAAATCCAGTACAGTACTCATTGTCTATAAGATGGCATTATAGCAATGCTGTATTGCAGAAAAATAAAACAAGAAAAGGGCCAGCTTTGGAGATGTAATTAAAACACTAAATGAAAGAAAAAAACAAATCACCCCAGAACTGCTTGAGAAATTGAAATTTATTGCTGAAATATTGTTGCACTGGAAAAGCCTCATCACACCCATCTCCCTCCATCACTTAGCAAACACAATAAATATTGTCTATCCTGCTCAGGGTACATGAAGGTCCATCCTCTTTTTTACTCAGTTTTTTCTCCTGTTGATGTTCAGAAACTTTCACAGATCAAAGAAAAGAGGTAAGGAATTCGAACTGGGGGATATTTAGAGAAAGAAAGAATGCGTGAGGAGCAGAAAACCAAGGACAGAATAGCAGGCTAGACATGCTTCATATCATTGCATTAAAGACCACTGTAAAAATTCAGAAAACTGGAAAAATCAACAATAAAAAACATCAAAATCATTTCAGTAAACATATAATTCAAATATTCTTCACAAAAGCTTTTTCATTTAAAAATTGAGTCTTAGTTTTCCAAGAATTCTAGGGGAATAAACATGCCAAGAAGGATTACGGTTCTTTAAAAAAAGTAAAATATATATAAAAAGTAAAATCTGTTTGGGGAATGTCTGAATGAACAGTGGACATAACTTGACACTGGAGGAAAGGAGAATATTAAAAAATAGGTTTGGGCTGACCCAGAAACAATGTAAAGGAGACCGATAGTAACAATATCTGCTCTGCTGTTCTGAGTGATTCAGAGCCCTGGTTCTTATCCATCCAATCAGACCTCCAGCAATGAACTGCTACCCTCTATTAACTTTTCAGTTTAATCAGTTTCTCATAAATAAAACACAAAAGAAAAGACACTACAGAAAAATGAGGCAATTGATCTGGAAAACCAAATAAAAACATAACCTAAAAAGAGTAGTCCAAAACCAAGAGGTCTATAAGCATCCTGAAGGCTTTTGAAAAATATTATATTTGGACCCCAGATAAAATATGAGCCCAAATTCAAAAAGAAAACAAAGCAATCTAATAATCCCCCTGCATGGCTCAACTGGAAAGTTAAGAAGGCTGTCACAGGTAAAAGGTCAGCAGTTAAAAAAATTGAAAGCTTGTTCAAATAAGGAGTACAGTCAACAGTAAAGCAGGTCATTTGAAGGGTTAGGACTGCAAAGCAAGCCTTGCACGGGATGTGTGTTTTTTACCAATAGTCACGAGTTCATTAAATACATCAAAAGCAGGAAGCAGATGAGATAATCAATGGGATTGCTTGACGATGAAAGTATGAGAAAGAGACTCAGGGATGGTTCGCTCACAGTGGAAAAGCTCAATGAACTCTGCATCAGTCCTTACTACACAGGGAAAATGCCCACAGCCAACTCAGAGAGGCTTGACAGGATACAGGTAAATACACAGGATGCTTTAAACCCTGCAGACAATTAACACATCACCAGGACTGGATGGCATTTACCTGGGAGAACTGAAGAAACTGTGAAATCACAGGGCTGCAGCTGATATGTGTAAAATACTCCACAGCTAGGATCCCCTGTGCTACAGGGACAGTGGGGTGTCAGGGTGACTTGTCTGCAGAAAAGGGTCAAGCAGAGTTTCTAGGAAGCACAGACTGCCAAGTCTGACTCCCAGCCTTAGTGTGACAGTAGAGTCTCTAACACAGAGGAAGGTCACAAAGCAAGTGAATTAAGACAGCCTACTGGGAAAGGGTCAACATGGCACCTGTAGATGGAATTCCTGCCTCAGTTCAATGAAGGTGTCTGTAGGCTGATACAGGGGATCCAATACGCATCATAGATTGAGTTCCCCAGAAAGTCTTTTGGAAGGTGCCTCACCAGATTGTCAAAGAAGTAGTGATAGGAGTTGGGAGGAAAAACCCTTTTATGGACAGCAAGCTGTTTAAACAATGTGAACCAGAAGGTAGGGCTCAGTGGAAATTGCACAGAGTGGAGAAAAAACAGGAAAAAGGTCCTCCAAGGATCAGATCTGGGACCAAAAAGCAATAGGCATTATCAGAAAGGGCTCTGAGAACGAAACACAAAGCTTTATGTTGCCACTCTATAAAACTTTGACACATCCACATCTTGATTACTGTGCATGGTTCTTATCGCTACACCTCCAGAAAGACACTGCAGAGATAAAGAAGATACAGAGAAGAAAATTATGATAAGGATGGAGCTGTCTTGTCTGGAAAGATTAAAAATATCTCTGCTCTTCAATTTTGGAAAGAAGACCCAGCAGAGATCTGATCGAAATTCAAAAAATCACTAAGTCAGTTGATTATCGGGATGCAGAACTATTGTTCAGCAAATCCCACAATTTTAGAACTAGGGACACTCAACGAAGCTGGTAGGAGGTTAGTCTAAAACAGTTGAAGGGAAGAAATTCCTCATGTAGCTGGTAGCAAAGTTGTCCCCATGGGAAGTTTTGGAAGCAGACAGGATCAACAGGTTCAAAAACAGATTAGACGTAGGTAACAATTCCACAAACAGATATTAACACGCTGCTGACTGCAGCAGTGCACACTGGGGGTGTACAGGGGAAAGAAAAGGATACTGCAGGTGGCAGACGGGCTCGTGTTTTCTCCTTGCAGTCTCATTTTCTGCCACTGTCAGAGTCAGAAGCCTGTTCTACATGGGCCACTGGTCTAACCCAGCAGGGCATTTAATTTTTTTTAAGAGATGAAATAATTTGACATAAGCTTTGCCTTGAGGACATCTCTATAGCAAAGCTTTATTTATTCTTTTATTCTTTCTCCTGATACCATCCATCAGTCTGGTCTACAGCACCAGTATCACCAAGACATCAAAGCAGCAGTCTAGACCTAGACAGATGCTTTATCAGGGTGGAAGATTCTCTGCCATTTCCTAACTCTCCCACTTTTCATCCCCCATCTATTACCCTGAACAAACAGGCTGTTTCTGGGAGAAATGAAAAAACAAAGAAGATACAAGTATGAAGAGACTTTTTATTCCTGTTTCATTCCTACATTTCATTCCAGAGGCTCTGTGTTTTCCATAGGCTGCCCATGGTTCTGATACAAAAAGACTGAAAGATACAAAAAGAAGGACATTTTCCAGGGTTTGTTGGTTTGTTTGTTTCCTCCAGTTTGTCTTGATTGCTGGCATAGCTATAATATGGATGAAAATAGCAGGGTACCTTCAGGGTAATGCAGAATTTTTGCCACTCAAATTTCCTTCCAGTATCTGCAGTGCCTACCAATGCTCACCTTCAAATTTCACAGGGTCCACAGTCCCCTACCACTCTGGCTTTATTCAGGACAGGACATGTCTGATTTTCTGTGTGAAAGGCATACTGATGTTTATGACATTCCTGGTCTCAGCTAGGGAGGAGGAAAAAAGTCCCAGACAGTAGGGACCTCAACATGCACATAGAGACACGCACACACTAATCAAAACAGAAATGGAAAAGTTCTGGTTTGAAAAACTGAGAAGTGTGGGTAGAAACATTTATTCCTCTTGCAATCTATGTTTGAAAAGTGCTTGCATGAATGTATGAAGTCTTGGCACTGCACAGTGTCACATGTTAGCCTATGTGAAGGGCAATATCAATTTGAACTAGTGGTTAGACAGACTGGCCTTATTTCTGTTGGTATGCAGTAGAAGATTGGCTTTACTGTAAAATTTGCTTAATTCTCCATAACTCCAATTTCCCTCCTGCTTTATATACCTAGCCAGTAGAAGCAAGATGCAACGTGACAACTCAGATACTCCAATTTAGCAAGATTCATTTTGCTAAATCATCCCTATGCATCCAAACCACTGTCTATTTGTGTCTAGCAACATCTGGCAAACAAGCACTGATATATTATAATGTTTATCATGCCAGATGGCAATATGTCTTCAATGTCACCTGCAGGATGAAATAAAACCTTTGTTATCACTATTTCTTACCCACCCACCTACTTCCTCCTTCCCTCCCTCTCCAGTAATCAAAGGAGAGCTCAAATCTGTGCCTGGAGAGGATGTCTGTTTAAATATTGAAATAAATGTAGGAAATGGCAACAGGTTTACTACAGAACCTTAATTGCTAAAAGGTATAAAGCATTTAATTACTATGAATGTTATGGTAATTCAATGACTTACCATTTTCACTATAAACATCACAATTTCTGCACAATTAAAAATTACTAGTAAGTAATCATTCTGGACAATGTTAATTGGGCACTGTAAGGGACAAAAATATCCAAGGTCACATCTATTTGAATGCATGGACATGAATTCAAAAGGAAGCATTTCCAGCTGCCTTCCATGGAATATCAAGTGCTTTCTTCTTCCACTTGGGATTCCCCATATGTTTCCTCCTTGAACAAGGGCAGTCTGAAGTCATTTAAATCTTCTATTAATGGGGTTTACCTATCGCTTTGTTTTCTGGGAGCCCTCTTTGTGATGGATTTAACCTGGGGCTGGGGGTGGAAAAAAATTGAGTCATTCTCTTGTTCATCAGAGAGGCTTTTCTGCTCATTTCTTTCTGTTGCCAAGTGAATATTCTATTATATGTTATCAACAAAATCTTGGTTATCTTCAAGCACAGTGTGATTTATTGTGTACATTTTAGACCAGTTGGGATGAAAGCTTTTATGGATCAAACATATTTTAAGCCTAAAGGATATTTATTTTCAAAAGCCAGTATTGAAAACCATCACACCTTATAAGTCTCACAACTTTTCACATTATAAGTGTTCTCTGTCCAGAAAAATGAATATGCCGTGTTACACTAGAAGTTCCCTATCTGTTAGCAAGCAAATTCAGATATCTGCCATTTCTCAAAGGACTCAGTTTCCACACAAAAAATGCAAAACTGAAAACTGCCACCCTTTTAATGTGGATTGTTGTTAACATTTATAGATGAAGAAGAAGATTAGCAAAACAGTTATCTTTGAACACATTTCCCAAGGCCTGAAACAGTATCACAAAAATGGTGAAGCACTCATGCTTCCTTTGGCATTTTTATGCAAGACCTGTAGCCACTGGCCTATATGACATAGGACCAAAGAATTGCTCGGTTGTGCATTTGGTCCCCTAATTACTGTTTAATTTCACTTACATTCTCACAAAATGAGTGTTAAAAATGAAAATGAAGTAGCGATTAGGGGGCCAAATGCACAATTGTGCAATTCTTAATAGCTAGTGCAGCTACCTAATGGTGGTGGCAAATTAAGCATGACATCCAAGCAAATGAACCTTTCTTTTGATCATTTGGAGAAGGCCTTATGGCCATCAGCCTTGCATTTGGAAATCAGGGTAAGTCCTGCCTTTGACTTTAGAGGTATGGGGACTGGACCTTGCTTCATAAAAAGAAAGCTGGAGTGGCCATGAAGAGGTGTGTTTCCTATTTAGTTCCGTGCCTGAAGTGAAATATTTAAGGCCAAAACCAAGGACTTAAACAAAACCAGGTCAAATTTCAGGAGGCCTTGGTACCTACCTTCAAAAATTAAAGCAGGGCCCAGGAAATCTGAAAATTAGTTCCTGCTTATAAAGATGTCTACCTTCATCTGTAGGTAGTCCAGTTTTGAACATCTAAGCTTGACAGTCTGACTTGTTTTCTCAAGTTCAGAGTTGCCACAGATTTAACTCCAGATGATGCACAAAGTGAGATGCTTCTGGTCATCCCAAGAGTGTGCAGGTGAGAAACAGGATCAGCTTTATCTTTTTAAGAATCTATTTATTATAAGTAAATACTATTTTCTTATAACAAGAGATATAAGGTGAAATTGCATATATTAAACTGAAGACAGTAAAAGTTTTACTAAAAGGTCTATTCTATTTCTACAGTATTGTCCTTCTAAGCCTGCCTGGTTGCAGCAGTGTTCAGAAGACAGGGTAAAGGACCATGACCTTCCTGTACAAATAGAGAAAATAGATTTGGTCCCACTGGAAAGGCTTGAAAGACTATTAAGATTAGACTTCCAGAGCACAGAAAAGGAACTATTTTGGCCCAAATACTGTTACTAGAGGCAGATAAAACAGAGGGAAGAAGGCTGCAAGTGCAGTTTCCCCTGCAATACAGAGATGCTGAGGATAAGATCCATTTCAGATTAATTTCCTCTCACCTTAGCTGGTCACAAACGGGGCATCTCCATCTAATGTTTTTATATGCTTAGGTGGGTTGGCTGGTAGAGGCATCTGCCTCTGAGCACCACACAGATGCCACTGAGGTTGGGTTAGATGCCTCACTTTCCATCAGTGACTGTCCAGAGAGAGGTCTTCCTCCCATCATGACGGTCCCAAGGTCACAAACTCTGCTTTTAATGCTATAGGGAGCTGAACTTACCTCCAACGAACAAAGGCAAGATGTGTGCAGAGAATGTATCTAGAGAAACTCACTTGAAGCCACCCAGACAGTAACTGCTAGGCTGCAGGCAGCACTGAGCTCTCTTCAGCAGGGGTTAAGCTGTGCGTTGCACCCAAGATACTTAGCTGAAAGCTTCCAGGATGTAGTGTCGTGAGCTGTGCTGAGGGCAGTGCAGATATACCCTGAGTCCGGTAAGTCTCTGTGGGATCATTCTTTGCCTTACACAGCATGTCAAAGCTCACGGAAAGCAATTTTTCTTTCAGTGCCTCCTTTTCAACTGGGAAGCATTTGAAGGGAAGCACTTGCCCCTTGAGTGCTCAAGTGTGTACTTTGTATTGACAAAGAAAGGGCACTCCAATAGCTCTTCTGGGAAAGCACACCATATTTCACATCACCCCATGCACTTTCAAGGGGCTTTGCAGAAATGGCTTGTTCGGGGACATCTATGAAATATAATTAGGAAGAAAAACAAAGAAGCTTTCTTCTCTTTCAGGTTGAGATAATCCACAGTCAGAAAAATAAGACTCTTTTTTTTTTTTTTTTCCCCTTGCCTGAAGTGCTCTCTCCACTGATAGGTCATCTTTGAGACAGAAGTGTTTTAATTTCCTAACTTATAAAGCAAGAAATTATGATATTCAGGGAGACAGTGTGGGTTTTGTGCTGTTACTTTCTGAGCAAGGAAAGCATCAGTGATGTGTATCCGCATACCAGCAGGCATATTCCTCTAAGGGACCATCAGGCATGGGCTGCTCTCTGCAGAAAGAGCAGCTGGTATCAAAGTGGTTAAGCTTCTGTCCGGTGCAACGAGGGGCAGGGAGAGGGGGAGGGATGCACTAACGCCAGAAATAATAGTTGTCTCTTTGGTCATCTCAAGTGCAAACCACATATAGAATGAAATGATAGTGGGTGAGGCAATGTGAAACCTCAGCTTCTTAGGCAGTATGGCAGGGGGAGGGAGAGAAAGAATGAACTCACAGAATCCCACATACATCGCTAGGTAAGAAAGACTCTTATCAGTCGTCTGGATGTCCCAGCCTCTGAAATGAGTAAACTGTGTGGTTTCTTGGCACAGCTTCAGAGAAAGAAAGCAAAATGGGGATACATGTGTCTAAAATGGGAATGGGGACGGCCCCACTCACTGGCAGAAACAGCTCAGGACAGCAGGAAGAGGTACCCTACATTTTCCTGCAGCTGATGAGTCCATGCCTGCATGGGGAGGGCTGTACCATGGACCCAGACATGGGCAACAAGGCAGCCATGGACTGGCAGATGTTAAGCAAAATCTCTCCTCTCAGCCTGGAGCATAACTTAGGAGCATCAGAAAGCATTTGCGAAGCAGAATAAAGCAGCATATGCTGGTTCAACTTCTGCTTATGAAGTTAGCAAGGCACTGAGTGTGGTGTGTGTTTGAATTGCCAGATTTGCTGGTTGGGTGATGGGGCCATTCGGAGCGATCTCCCCTTGCTGGGTATGCACACAGCTCTGTGCGGGCTGGGACGTTTGCACGGGGAGCTCTCTGCCCAGCAGATCAAACCTGCCACTCGCATAATTTCTGACCACTGATCAGGTGCCTTTTGCAACATAAACTCAGACACCAGTTAAAATTGTTTTTTAAGAGTTTCAACAGGGAAAGACTGGATACTTTGGAAGGAATTGAAGGCAAGTGAAAATATTAATGGAAGAGGTTTCATTGAAGTCTCATTTTCATCTCTAATTAATAACACCTATAGCAGCTCAAGATACTTGGACGTTTACTCAATATAACTGCAGTGCTTGAGACAGCTGTTTATAAGAGGATTCATTTAACATAGCTTAATGCCAACCCAATAAAATATAAGAATTAATTGTTTTGTGTCAGGTTTTTTCCGACTGGTAACAGCAGGGCTCAGAAAGGCTTTAGAAAAACGGTTGATGGAGAAGTGCAAAGAAAGAGGAGTATTTAAAGGGATAAAATTGCTTTTTCTTAATTGTAGTGTAGTTCATTTTGTCACAGTTGGAAAAAATTGTCTTGCCATAGTGTTTTGTTTTGGTTTTGTCCATCACTGTGAGCCAGAGTGAAAAGCATGTATGTTTTGAGCCACCTTAAACAAAACAAATCACAAGTAATGATGTTTAATTATGTGTTTAATTGTTTTTAAGAGTTTCAACAGGGAAAGATTGGATACTTAGTAAGGAATTGAAGGTGAGTCAAAATATTAATAGAAGAGGTTTCATTGAAATCTTGTTTTCATCTCTAATTAATAACACCTACAGCAGCTCAAGATACTTGGCTGTTTACTCAATATAACTGCAGTTATGTGTTTGTAAACACACAGATCCTGGGGAAGAAAATTGTGAGCACTTTGGCTGCTGCCAGGCTTTCTTATGTATTTGTGCAGATCACAGCACAGTATGTGGGTTGCAGCAGCTGAAGGACTCATCAGGACCGTGCTGGCTGACCTCCCGCGCAAGGCTGGCCCCAGCCGAGCAACCGTAATGAGAAACAACAATACCAAGGTGCTATGTGAGGGCAAAGTACTACAGCTTGTATTATCATCTTTTTGTGTTTATAGCTAGTTAGTCTGTCTCCCTTCAGCCTTCTTTCCTTGTATGCAAGGGGGCCTCTGTCTCTTGAAGTTCTCTGGAAAACCTAGAAGTTTTCTTTCACAAAACTTAGTCTCTATTTGTTACTTGTCTTCTGAACTCTCCCCAATTTTTCTGTGTTGTCTTTGAAACGTGGTGCTTGTAATAGACTGGTGTATTCCAATTATAATCCCAGCAGTGCTAGCTAGAGGAAAATAATTATTTTGCTTCTCTTATATGCACACAACCATCTTCCTCATTCCTCTTGTCACCGGCCTGAAATGCAGAATCTCATATCTGTTGTAACACTTCTTCAACTCAAATCAAAATGTAATTATTTTTCATAAGCTGTTTTAACCCTGCAAAATTGAAACTTCTGGAATTACTGAAATTGAGAAGTTGTAACCGAACATGCTATAGCATGCCTCAGACTGACAGCTATCGCCTGTCTGAACAACATGGCTATTGCTCCCCTCTGCACGTACAGCTCAGCGTGGCTCGAGGGAAACCCTGGCAAGAAAAGCAAATAGCAGCAGAAGAAAATGTTCCTCTGGCTTCCTGGAGGGTGGGATGGCCGGGAGAGCACATGTGAAAGGTTTGTGACAGATACAGAGAGTAGAAATAACCTTCTCCATCATGTAGTATGCTACATACACCCCAAAATGAAGACTGTGTGTCTAAGAAGAAAGGGGAGGAGGGACTATGTCTGCAGCTTTTGAGCTGGTCTGAAAGAGGCTGCATTGCTCTGTTCAAAGGAGAGAAATGTGTGGGGTAAGAGGAACTGGGGAGTCACTTCTGCAAATGCATGTCTTGGCCTCGATCACTTTCTTGGAGTGACATTGTTCTTTCACCTGCAGTGGATGTGTAGGCAACTAGCCTAACTTTCAACAACTAAATGTAGACCTCCCTATCTAAAGCATCTACCTGCAGGAACAGCTATGTTCTAATCAGCTGAAGATCATGGAGATACAGGACTTCCATTAGTCGAGTATAAAGAAGATGTGTCTCACTAAATCTAGGGATGATACTACAAAAAACATGTCTAGACCAGCCGTATATTGGTATTACCAAGGATCTTGCTATGCGCATCAGAAAGAATAGTCCCTGAAACTTAAAGCCAGACTAGTCAAATGTGACGTTTACGCTCCGCTTTTACAGGACTAGTCACATCAGTGTAAGTCAGCAGCAAGCCTGCTGATGTCATTCCAGTTGTACCAAGCAAATCAAGGTACTTGGGCCCAGTTTCACCTCCTCTTACTAATGTTCTGCCAGGATTATTGATAATACTAGTGCACAAGCAAGGAAACTATCAAAAATATTCATTTCAAGCTCCACTGCAAGCAGAGTAAAATAATCAATATTCACTTACCAAAAGAAAAAAAAAAAAAAAAAAAAAGGAAAAAGAAATGAAAACTTGCTTTGGAACCACTCTTCTAGACTGAGAAGTGAAATGTAGTGAGAATAATTGGAAGAAAATAGTAAGTATAGAAATAAAATAACCCATATAAAAGAACATTCTCCAGATAAACAAAATCCATACTGAGTTCACTTCCACTTTTTTTTTTCTTGCCTGTTTGCCTTTAAAAAAAAAAAAAATGTTGTTTTTTTTCTTCATTAAATGCAGGTTTTGTTATTTCGGTTCTGTCTGAAGCCAGTTTCATTTTTTATGTGTTCTTCGCTATTGGAACGTAGTCCCCTGGTTTCGTCACAGATATCTTTTTAGATGAACTGGTACCTGAACTGAATGACTGAGCTTTTTTGGCTTTCCCATCCTTTCAGTTTGCAGAAAGATTTAAAAATTTTTTAATTGACATCACCAAAATTATTTCTCATTTCAATTTAAAGTGAAATTTCTACCAGCAAAAAAAATCACAAAACTTAACTTGAGCTTGGAAAAAATCAGACTATTTAGTTCCAAGTATTCCAATGTTTTATTTAAGCTTTGCTTTAATTGCTTAATACTGTTTTTTAAAATTTCTTTAAAACATAGCCTTATATGATCTAAAATAGTATAAGTTGTTGGTCTCTCTTATATAGAACATAAATTGCAGATTAATTTTGTGATTGGATGCTCAGCTGGAGTTATTCCTTACTTACCACAGAAAACCAGATGTTTCATACCCTCTGGGTAACTGTACACCATACAAAGTAATTTAATTTATTTTTTTATATAAAAAATACACAAAACAGTATTATTGGTTCCATGGTGTTTTCCATTCACCATGAACACTGTAATATGGCAACCCTATATGAATCTGAAACACATAATTATAGCAAGCCTCAATAGTGGAGTCTTACTCCTTAATGCTTTCTGTTATCTACCCCTATGAGCTATAAATATTTGTTTCTCTACAATTCAAACATATTACTCAGTCAGTAATGAGAATGCAATACTGACTCTCAGCGGGAGAAAAATACTTTACTGGGAATGCCCAAAAGAACTGGAAATTAAGACAGCTGCAAAGCAATATATTTATAGAGCAGGGATGTATGGACAGATTCCTTTGGATAATCTTGGCCGTGAACTTCTTAGGTAGATTATAAATTGGTCTGTGAGGTACTTACGGATATGTTTTTATCTGACATTATATACCAGTTACTTGAACCACCAGTGTAAGAGGAGAAAGGTCTCTCATTTCTTGTGTCAGAAACATTTGTCTTGGTGAAAGAACGGATCATTGTGGACAATTATTGCAGACCACTCCATATGCAGCAAATTCACACCCCACAGCCCAGGCTTTGCCTTTGATCTCTCTCCTGAATTACCACTCCTCATTACTACTGCAGGAGAAATGAACAGATGAGAGACAAAAAGCACAGTCCCATCAGGCTGCACACTAGGCAGGGTGGCAGCAATGGGAAGCCCCTTCCCATACAGAAACTGTACTGGGCAGGCGGGTGGCCAGATTCAGCAGGGAAATGAGGCAGCAGCTGGGAAGATGAGATAGGAACGGAAATTAATGGGAAGAACAATCTTGTTTCATTTGTTGGGTCATAGAACATTATCTGGCACTATCCTCTTCAGCCTCCAGGCATTTGTCGTGTAATCTGGTACCTGATAGAGGCTCTTGATGTCACGAGCTCTTGGGCAGCCCTGAATAAAGTCACAGGGTTGTACCCTGTTGCTTCCAGTAATGTTGTTTGTGCAGGGCTGGGGGGTTTCCTGGCCTACCCATGGACCACTCCATTGTCACGCATCCTCCACGGGGGGGCGGGGGGAAGGATGAACAGAGACAGTAAGTTTGGCCAGGGAGGACAAAATGCTCTGTTGGAAATGAATGCAGTGGAAGCTTTCTGCTCATCGGTGGGAAGCAGTTACCTGAAACATTAGAATGAAAACAGATTTGATATTATTAGTCAGGGAAAGCTTAAACTACCCCTCTGAGGAAAAGTCCATTTAAACCTACTTTACATCAATGACATGTTGATACAAGCGCTGTTTTCTTTTCACCTGAGCAAGAGATCTCAAAGCACTCACTAAAGCTGGATCTGTGTTTCTTTCTTTGAGTCCAAGGTTGCTTCTCATTGATTCCTGGGGTTCTCCTTAGTGTCTGCAAAGCCACATTGCCCAAAGCCCTGTCCAGGATCAGAGCTCCATTTGTTTTACAACTTTTTGGAACAAACAAACAGTGGGATGACAACCTTGACTCCGAAAGCTTTTAAGTTCAAGCTAAATCCTTGTGACTGGCAAAGTGCTGCTCCCTGTGCAGGCTCTCTATCGATTACAGGAGTGGCTCTGTGCGGAGACAGCAGTTTTCTCCCCCACGACTGCAAAAATCAGAGCCAACTTGAGCGGAGGTCGATGGGTAAACAGAAATCAGAGAGGAAGGGAAGGAAAACTGAAATCATGACAATAAGAATAGGTGGTCTTGTAGATTAGATGTGCACAGAAGCTAAGTTCTGAGCAGGTGTTTTATGCCGGTGGAGTGGGTAAGTGCTACCCCTTACCCCACACAGCCAGTCAGTAGCAAGGTCAAAACCAGGCACCAGATCTTTTATTCTTTCCCAATAACACCCTCAACACAGAGGATCCCTGAATATCTACTAGAGCACTAGCAGTGAGGTGAAGCAGGTGCATCAGAAGCAGTATCTTTTTGTCATTTGTGCTCACATATTTATTCCCTTGCAACTCAATGGAGTTTCAACTGACAGCAGAATTTGATCCACTGGATACAAATCAGCAAACATCTGTATTTCAGAATTTGTTTTGCCAGAACCTTACGACGAGGCTAAACAGATCCCTCAGCCAAAGCATCTCTCTTTTCTTCTTTCATTTCTCTTATTTCCTTTAGTAAAGCCCCTGTTAAAACAGGGAAGAATTCCACAGAAGGCAATGAAGGTTCAATATACATTGCTTAAAGAGAATTTTTTCCCTATAAATTGATTTCAAAAAAAGATCTTGGCATTTTGACCAAAACCACATCTCTTAAATTATCTCATATCCCTCCAAACACACACTCCTAAGCCCTTTTCTGTCCATACCAGAAAGAAAGTCGTACTTTGGCACAATTTAAAAGATTTTGAGAATGATGATGATTTAAAACAAAGTATTCCCCAAGCAGACTGTGGACTTGAGCAGAAACAGCCGCAGAGTCCTGCAGGGACTTCACAGCGTAGAATTGATTTAGCAGGGAAGTGTGTAGATTGAACAGTGATGGATGCTATAGAAAACTGTGATATAGAAGATAGATGGTCATTTGAAAAAGATCAAGAAAAAACACTGAAAACCAGAAAAGCCTCCAGCTTTTTGCAAATTACGATCAGTATCAGGCACAGTATGGATGCAGACACAAAGTACATGGATAAAGCCATGCTCTGCAATTTCGTATCTCTTCAGAAGGGCTTCCCTAGTGTGAAAAAAGCTGTTGCTAGAATAGATTTCGTTAGACATTAGCACAGCTATATAAAAACTCCTCTTACACAACATAGTGACATGCACGTGGTGTGTTCACATACTGAAATATTGATGTTGATACTGCTAGTGCCAGATAGAGGGAAAATAAAGCAGCTAACATCCTCTGGCTTCTCCTGGACAGGGGCTGAGCCACCCCAGCCACGCTTCCAGCTCCCTTTCCTGCCTGCACTGGGGCCGGTGCTGCGCACAAGGCGCTGCTCAGATGGTCACCCCAGGACCAAGGATCTTCCCTGGCTGGTGATGGCCAGCATAGGAGAGAAGGGAGCAGAAAGTGCCCTGCCCTGGTCAGTGTCAGGAGCTCATTAAATACATCTCTTATTGTTTCCTTTTTTGTGGGAGAAGTTTTTTGTTAGGTTGTGGAGACTAAAGATGAAGGTTATCCATCAGTCTTACTCTTAGAAAACACTTGAAATCCTTCTCTGTTCTGCAAAAAGAAGATGGAGTGATGGAAATATGTCTTCAAACTTTCCCAGTCCTCTCATGAAAACGTATTCCAAGACAAAATGTTGCAAAAAACAAACCACACTTTTTTGATAAACTCTTATCAGCTAAATAAAATCTCATCGTATTATAAACACCAAAGAACGTGCTTTTTGTAAAGACACTAACAGAAAATATGTACATTTGCGCTTGCAAATTTAAGTTAAATTCAAAGGTCTCATTTTGGGACTTATTTCCAATTCTTAATTTCACAAATGCTGTTAATCCTTTCAGCATCTCATTAACATATCCTGTATGCCTTTGAAATTATACAGGCACTGCTATCAAAAAATTGCTAAAGGAGATTCCAGAGAACCCTGACACACAAAGAAGATGCTTAATATCTACCATTTTAGCGTTAGTCAGAGCCTACATAGATCAAAGATATATTCTGGGACAGTATGATTATAAGCCTGCACAAGTGAAGAATAAGAACCAAATGAAAGGGCAGGACTCTGAGCATCTGCATTTCTGTAGACTAAACACACTTATAAAGGAAAATGCATTGGGACACACTAATGAATGAGCTGTACACTACAACAGTGCCAGAAGAGCTGGGACAGAAGACTGGCACTGGAATCCTAAAATTATAGCAATAAAAATTAACAGTTTTCTTCCTCAAAGTTTATGCTGCTTTCCATCTGGTTCTTCATAATAGCAAAATTCTCCATTTATTACGATATTTAAATTAAGTAGTTTCAAATGTAGACAAGCAAAAAAACTTTGTCCATGAAAAATTGCTAGGAGTGCAAAAATTTGTAACAGGAAACTTTGAAATAGGATACATTTCTGTAAAGCCTTTAGAAGACATTGTGTGAGTAAACACAGGCTTCTCTCACAACATGTGAGCAAAAATAAAGCTAATTTTGAAAGGGTCACAAATGTTTTCATGCGGGTTTTCTTTGCGTTTTCAAACCACAGGAGTACTTGAAAATAGTGTTAACTTAAAAGGACTCATGAAAGAAGATGGAATACTTTTTTTAAAAGGAGCCATAAAGTAAGCTTTCAGCCTTGGAGCAATGTGTCTTCAGGAGTTTAACTCAATGGCCACGCTACTTGGCTCATTTGTTGATTGGCTATTTTACTGATTATTTCTTGATCTGAAAACCTCCCCTTGCAAGGGGGGAAGCAGCTAGTCGACTCATTTATCTGCCCTGTATCTACTAAACAATTGACTGATTTCCATCCCTTCATTTGCATTTACAAATAACAGAAAAGCCTGTATATGTCAATATATCCCTTTCCACACTCATATTCCAGAAAAGTTCACAAACATTTTTCATTCCCAAGAAGCACGGTTTTACAGGTTGTGAACAAAGATCATTTTGCCAGCTCATAAAATAGTTTTATGTGAGGAAATACAGCAGAAATTCTCTTCTATTTCAGAATTAAGGATTGGGAATCTTAATTAGGCATAGGGATACTACCATCTAGTTACATAAAACAGAATAAAAATGCATAAAGGGTATAAAATCTCATGCTTCAGGATGTTAGTCAAGCAGTAATGAATGGGTTAGTACAAAAATACCCCTGGGGAGTAGGCAATTTTTTCATTTCCCCCTTCATTTATTGCCTTTGAAAGTTAACTCATCTGAACAGGTGTAAATGAGTCCAGTGGGTCTAATGAGACAAATGAAAAAGAGGATGGGAGTTACAGTGAGGATCACTAGTTTGGAAACGAAGCTTCATGAGAAGAAATAGCTGAATTATTCATTAGCCTGCCTGAGACCCACCTCTGCTACTTTTCCCCATGCTCCTCGCCCCACATTTTGTCACCGATTACCAAGGTGAAGCAATTAGGCATGTCAGTTCTCAACTACCCATAAACTATTGCTAGCTCCCCAGCAGGGATGAGCCTATTATGTGCATATTAATACAGCATCTTTCCCATTTGTATGGACCAGTACATTTTTAGGATCGATTTAGCTTATTGTTATAATGTGCAAAAGAGATGTAATGTGTCTTCTTACTAAACCAAACAGTATGTACCAGTGAATTTTTCATCTTCATCCCAGCGTGTGCTCTTTCTGTGGGGGAAACATGATGTGTTATACAAATTTTGGTGTCAGCTATGGCTTGTCTTCACTCCAGTGATGGTTGTTTCTATGCAGAGATCACTCTTGCTGCAAAATTCTAATGACAAGGCACAGACTGTAGCCTCAGTAAAACTAAATGAACTCAGCCTTACAATCCTCACCTGCAATCGATTTTGGCTACTTATTTGCAACAAAATCTACCAGCATCCAGTCTGTATTAGTATTTTACAGCAAGATAGCTGTAAATTTTGCAGAAACACCCCTCTCTGCGCTGAAGACAAAGCCTATGTGCACAAACTGAGCTGCCAATAAATTCAATGCAAGTTGTACAAAAGCCAGATTCTCAGCTGGTGTCAATTGGCACAGCTCCACGTATGTCGATTACAAGCAATATGATGTCTGTCTCTGATAATGGTGGGCCATGTGCTAATTTGCAACAGGAGAGGACACATCACACTAGACGGCTCTTGCCGGGTTCCAGCAGAACGTGTTGAATTAACAGTTTGCATGGTTTGATGGTCACCTCATTTTACCCAGGATCACAGTGGCTGGGGCTTTGACCCAGGCGTGGTTCCCAGCTCTGCTGGAGAGGATCGAAACATCTTCCTGATTGCATTAATTGTCCCCTTACACAGGACAACGTGGTGAGTAGCTGTCAGCTACTCTTGTGGATGCTGCTTCTTGTGGTGTCACATTTACAGAGTCAGAAGCAGCGGGGCTGTGGACAGCCTTGTAGCCTGCCTGATGCAGGGACACTGCAAGCAGAACTATAAACATTTTACGAGCTCACGACAATTATTTGTCAGTTAATACACACAGCAGGCAGTCAGGGCTACCAGGCTACTAGGTTTAGCACAGGCGTGCTCGCTGCCCATGATAGAGGCACCCGGTGAGTGAGTATCTGCTGTCCTGGCAGCTGTCAGTCAGATAGGGAAGCGTCAACCTCCTTGTTGGAAATGGCTGAACTTTGACCTTGCTGAGTTGCTCTTATTTTATTTCTTGGAATCTTACATTGTCACATGTCAGTAGTTTTCTCCTGAGTACTTAATTTATGGCTCAATAATTTTGCTTCTGTCCATGTTTTTCTTACTTTGCATGCCTTTGGCTTCTGTTCCCTTAGAGCTCAACACCAACTTTTTTTCATAAAGCTGAGCTGAAATCAGAGAGCTCAGCACCACAAACCCAGGCCTTGGGTCACAGACAGCTAAAACCCTGGGCTGCATGCTCCATTGCTATCTCCAGCAGTGCAGTCACGCTCTTTCCTTCACACCAGCACTAGCCCTTGGGCAGCTGAGCAGCAAGCCTGGAGACAGGATTGAATCCAGACAGAAGCAATTATTGTTTTTTCTTCTACATGGATTTAGTTTGCAGCCCGGCCATACTCCTGGCCACACAAGTGTTAGCAGCAGCACTAAGGAGGGAAAAGGAACAGCTATCCAAGCACAAGGTGGAGGGAGAGCAATCCTGTAGCTTTCATCAGCAAGGTGGTCTTCCACCTGACTCTACCAATTATAAAACTACAGTTTGAGAACAACCCTCCCCCAAAAACCCAGCAGCAAGTTAATTGGGGAACCATCCCTAAGAGATGTGGGTCCTCCTTCCCCTAGACAAAGTAGGGAACGGAGCTCAAGTCTCTCAGTCCTGAAAAAACCTCCCTTGATATCGCGCTACTGATTGGAAGGGACACATTTCCCTTTCTGCCTTTATTTTGGGAAAGCGCTTTGAACAAAGTCCTCCAGAGCCATTGGTATTATTTTTTTCTAAAGATCTCTAAAATTAAAATAAGCCTCTTCATTTCAGGTCAAATGAAATGTTTCAAATGTTTCATTGAATTCACTTTTTTTATTAGACAAGTTAAAAAAAAAAAAAAAAAAAAAAAAAAAGGTTGCAGATTGAAATTAAACTTCCCCTTCTATTTAGCAACCAAACCAAGAAATCAATTATTCATGGAGTCCTATCCTGCAGTGCTACTCTACTATGTATTTTATAGAAAACATTTCCTACAGAGTGTACTGTTCTCTGTTTTCTCAGTGATGTCTCCCAAAGGACAGTCTTAAGGAATTGCTTGACCTCTAGTGTCCCTGAGACTTTCAGAAAGAATCTGCTGATGATGCTTACTGAAACAGAAGATACAAAAGAAAGATTGAAGACAACATCCATGGTTTGAGGTTATTTCAGAGCATGATTTTAAGTAAAAATATAGGGACAGCCTGATTTTCCATATCAATATCTTCTCCTGGGGGTAATTGCAAGAAAAAAGAGCTTTCTGATCCTTCTTTCATCTGTACTGATGCTTCTGAAGAAAGATTATATATGGGCTTCATCACCATTTAACATAACTAGTTTTAAAAACTTTTCTTCTAACTTAATTCTTGTGAAACTTTCTACCACGAGAAGATTACAGTATCCAAATCAAATCCGGCGAACTGGACAGAAGATTGAACTGATGGAAGGATTTATTTATGTCTGTCTGTTGTCATTGAAATGTCCATGTTGGCTAGACTGTAATTGAAAATTCTGTTTGACTTATGCACAAGGGAAACTTTTTCAAATTTTTTCTACGTTTTGAAACCCAAAGAATCACTTTAAAAGAACCAGATCTAGGACCTATGCCACAGCAGGTGTGGACACACGATCTAACAAGCTTGAGTTATGACAGGTGAACAAATTGCCACCATGCAGCTGAGCTCGCACAGCTGGTCAGTTGTGCCTCCTGGCTTATTCCAATAATGAAACAGAATACATTAGATGAAGCAAAATGTGTTTCCCCAATGGTGGGGAAAACCATGAAGAGTAGGTTATTACCACCCAGCTGCTGGGCAATGATTTCTTATGCCACAATGATTCAGTCATTTTTGATTGTATGCCAGAAAGGTACATATAATCAGTGCTAGGAGCCCAGATGATGAGTGGTAACTTTCCGAATTTCCATGGCTTGATTGCATTTCATCATGTGTAGCTTTAGATTCATTCTCAGGAATAACACAGTCATTTGTGCCTATGTTGCCTAAAGAGGCTTGTGTGAGCTTTTCAAAAGCATTTTGGAATATTAGAAACCTAAATCCTGTTGAAAACAGTGCAGTTTTTACTGTATTTACAATTAAAAAAAAAAACCAAACAAAAAAACCCCCAGTATTTACACATGATATAATACTTGTCCTAATGTATACCTGTCCAATTGCTTCATCTTGTAACTTGTCACAGCAATATTTTTTAAGATGCATGACATGTTTTACAACTTAAGGTGTTTCTGTTTGTGAATTAACTTACATCAAAATAATTTACCATGAGTGTTTGCTCAGTCTGATTATTTTTGTGTGTAGCAACTTGCAAAGTTTTTTATTTCTGTACTCTTTAGGAGAAAAAAAAATATCAGTCTAAGATTGCATTGAGCACAACATTATAGAAATTATTTCCACTATATATTTTTCATTTCTTTCTTTTTGTCTTACTGTTTTGTGATAAAATCTCTCAGTAAAGCAGGAAGTACAAACAGAATTGTGTAGTAGTCATTTCCACTGGAAAGCCAGTGTTGTACTTCTTGGTCTTTGTTCTAAGATGTTTTGTGGATTCCTTGTCAATATTATATGCAGTTGTAAAGAGCTTTTTTGGTATTCATTTTGGCCTTTTCATTAAGCTGGAGTTCACGTGACTAAATGTCTTTAGCGTAGACTTCAATATACCAGGTATATTCAATATATATTCAATATACCTAGCTCCCCCTTACAGTTTTGGGGGAGAAATAGACATTGAAATAGGTTATTTTGAAACAGGTTATTTTACCCTAGACTACACATCTAAAATGGAATACCTAGAATGAGACATCTAATTTGTGCCCTTAAATGCCTAATTCTTTCCACTGTCTAAAAGGAGCTGATGATGACTAGTTCAGACACAGATTTATTCAGAGCAGGCATCCAAAACTTGTATGAAGTGATCCAATTTTTTTTCCAGCTTTTTCCCAGGATCTAGTTGATGAAGGGAAATGGAAGCTCTAATTTTTCACTGCTGCCAGATCTCTACCATTCCAAGCTTTGTCGCACCTGCATTTAGCAAACAAACATTGCTGATCAGTATGATGATAAGGAACTAAACATATGTGCAATGCCACCATCCCAACCTCCACAGCTATAAAAATATCCTGTGTGTAAGTATCAGTTATAAGTATCCAGTTGACATGAATTACCACTAGAATGTTAAATAAAGGTTATCTAATACTTTATTTTGGGGGTGGGGGAGGGATTTCTAACCTCAACCACATAATAATATTGAACAAGCTGCATTTCAATCTTGTTGGCCAATAAAACATTGATTACACAGCTGATGCCACAGCACAAAAATTATATCTCTCTGGAAAAGCTTGTGAATATTTCACACAACAAAGAAAGTGTACCTTGCATAGAAATATTATGCAATGTGTTACACAAAGCCCACATAGTGTGGAGTGTATGATTTCTTAATATTCGTTTTTATGGTACTTCTAAGAGGTCTGTAAGTCATCTGTTTAGCCTGAAGAAATACCTCCTGAGTGTTACAAAGCCAGGAAAAATCTGCAGCTCAGAATTCATAGGCTTTTCACTAACACTCCTGAACATTTTAGAGACCAGCTGAATTTCAGTCCTGATGGAGCTTGTGGCAAGTCTCACAGATCCAAATGCTGGCTTCTTCTGCACAATGTGTTCTTGCAAGCCTGGTCTATTAACCCTTGGTGAGGCACATTTCATGGTGCTTCTGATGCACTCACACATTGCCAATTTAGAAATCCCTCTCTGAGAGGAAGAGAATAATGCTGCATGTTCTTCACAGTTTTCTTGTTTGATTCATATTTGGAAAGACTGACTTTTTTTTTTTTTTTTCATTTTCTGGCAAAGGAAGATTTTTAGGAAACTGAACAAACATACTGGAGTCCATGGAAACTATGCTCCTAAGTGCTCCTCTGATAATCCTCTCTCTATTCCTTAGCTGGCCATGCCCAAGGAAACATAGCTTTCCTTTTTTTCCAAGGATCAGCATTTCAAAAAACATACAAAGATATTTCTCCCTCAGGTCTTTAGCTGTTTTTGCAAAGAAACTGAATGAATTTTCTTTTTGGCCAAGGCCTTTAAAACACATCCCACCTTCCTTCGCTTCATTGGCATTTGAATGCTGTTTAATCAGTCACAAGAAAAAGGGAGCAGAGCTAAACAGAACGAAAGAACCAGAAAAGGAAATGTGGGATCAAATTCTCTAGTTCTTTTCATGCTTTATGCCAGAAATCATCGGTGAGAGATTGCCTGATTGCTTCCGATCTCATTTAATAGCCAGCTAAAGACATGCCTTAAAGAAGCCAGTAACATTCAGTAACTTTGAGCACAAAAGGGCATTCAGGGATTTTGCTTCTCAGTCCAGGAAAGTGTTCAGAATCCTTTCCGATAAAATCATTCTGTAGTTTTAATTTCTCATTAGAGGGGTTTTCAGTAAGTCTAAAGTCAGATTTCCATTCAGTCACATCTTGTGAATACAAGTTATTGTGCTGGTAAAGTGTTTGTTAATTTAAGAGAACATGTGGTATAGATGCATGTGTTCTCTTGATCCACTTTAGATAAGTGCTTATGCCCTCTTTGGAGCACTCTGGGATGTGTGCCCTTCTCAGGTAGGGCAGCTAGTATCTTGTCTGGCCATTGGATGAACAGGTGCTGAACAGCTCTCCAGCATTATGGCCATGTTTCTGACTTGATAATAAACTGAGGAAAATTCATATGTCTTTAAAGAAAGGAGAAAAGGAGGGGAGAAATTAAATTTGAGGAATTAGAATCTGAGGTAGAATGAGTCTCAGCTCACATGTACAATAATAGCACCAAGCACTACCTACTGCTCTTACACAAACTTTTTTTGTTTGCATCACGTTGCTGCTCTGTGGACTGAGAAGAAACGACCTACAGAGGGGATGATTTTCCCACTCCAGCTCCGGAACTTTGATGCAGGAGGGAAGGGGTGGGGAAGGAGTAGGATCTTAACTTGCACCTCCTTCACCTTGTACAAGATGAGTAGACATCTATGTTACGAGGTTTGACTTCAACCTTAACAGAGAGAATAAAAACCACGCTCTCTTCAAATAAATGCTCCTGAACATTAGCTCACTCCCTTTGCTAAAATTTTGCAATGATTCCTCAGTTTGACCCTTGAGGGAAAATCTAAAAAGAAACTAAAAAAAAGGAAGAGTCTTTTAAAGCCACTCCCTTGCAGCTGCATTGCACTCTTGCTCAGCCATAGCGGAGGCAACAAGCCACCCTTGCAACACCACCTCGTCAGCTCTGCTGAGCCAGAGCCGGCAGCTCTCCCTGCAGAGGCTCTGCTTTCACTGCCAGCCTGCAAATGGCCACAAGGCACTCAGTAAAGCAAAACCCGAGGGCCCCACACAACACATCAGGAGCCAATATTTGTGTTTGAGAAGGAGGAGACAAGGAATTGAGATGCATGATAGCTGCTCAGATAGGATAGGAAGTATCGCTAATAGCACATTTAACATAAATCCTAATGTTTTTTGTTGTATACAGCTCCTGTGCTTAACTGCAGCTTGCTCACCATTTTTATCATTTATTCCTGAAGAAGTATTTCCTACTGCCTATCACATGGCATGAAGCAAGGTCCTTCACAGAGATAGTAGGCATTTAGACCAACAGGACCATACCCAGATGGACTTAAGTTTCTAATAATTATCTTCTTGGCAAGCTAAGGTTCTCAACAGAGTAAAAACCACAGGATTACCACACTGCATTAGCTTAAACATGACTCTCCTAAAATCTCCAAGCAAAATTTTGAAAGGAAACACTGCACCTGTGGTAATGGATCCAAGTGTACCCAGCAGTGTCCCTGCACCCTGGACAAAGCTCATCTTTGCTAATAAACCATCAGACTGTTCCCCAGTACACATATGGGCTTTTCACATGATCTCATTTACTGAAAACCCAGGTATGTCCTGGATGTTAAATGGCCCAGAGACCATTTCCAATACATAGTTGGCATTTTGTCACCACCCTCTCTTGGTGGCTAGAGCAGCTAACTAGTGTACATGTTAGCTACCCCAGAGCAATTAATCTCCACACCTACCAGCTTTCCCCAGCACATTTAACTTGGTGGCATAGCAATAGATCAAACATCTAAATTAAGGTCCTAAATTAATATCTAGGCAGCTAAATAAAAGTGGCTTCAATCTCCAAGTTGTGGAGTACCCCAAACTCACGCTAAGGTTCACTGCAGCGACAGGTTTCTAGTGTTCCTGAAAATTAATCTCATTTTATTTGCGTAGGTTTTAGTAGTCTGAGGTTAGAGTAGGAAATTTTGACCAAGCTATGTGTGACAGTCTTTAATATTGGATGGATTATTCCCATAATCCCTATGGAAAATGCAAACATCCATTTGCAAACAAAACAGCTAGCAGAAGTTGAACGTGGCTGAAAATTTAGCCTTGTGTGGCATAGGAAGCATATTATTTTAATAATAGATGCAAAAGTTAGTTCCTGTAAAGTCTTTGTCAATGAGATAATAAATTCTGAAACAAAATAGAGCAAGGCCTTTGCAGTTCATGGTTTGCATCTGTTTCTGGAAATAAGAAGCAGGTTGTAGCTATTTTTTGTCACATCAGGTGATATCTAAAACATGAAAAGGATTTTTGGATTCCAGTCCATGGCTGTTATTAATTCCTTTGAAAATCCTCTGTTTATGCATCATTTCCAAGTTGAATATGGTTTCTACAGGAACTGCACATGGAATTGCAGAATGGCCATTTGCTACTGATATTCTTCAGGCTTGAAAATAGCCTGTGATTAACCAAAATGAAACCCATGCACATTTTTAATACGGTATCCCATTTGTCTCTAAGTATTCACTGTGAACTATGTAGTGATTCATTAGCATGATTGCGTTACAGTGTGCTCGTCACATAAAACCACAGCATTGCTTACAGAATTGACAATACTTTCTACATTTTAATTTAATTTAAAGCCTTTCACTTTAAAAGGTAAAGTATATGTTTGTTACCTGGATAATAAATCCTACTATGTCCATAAGGATATCTTTCTGAATTATCCTTATTAATCTTGGTTGTCACAGCAAAGTGACTGGAGGCAAAACAATGAGTCAGCAGCTATTAAAACAATGATGAGAGAAATGGAGCCATTGCATGGACATAGTGCTTTTAATCTATAATAAAGACTGATGCTTATACCGGAAACAAAACTATCTTGGTGGTCTTCATCTCTCCTTTAATCGATATCCCATCTGCATCTTAAAAAGCAAGCTTGACTCTGTGTCTCTCTTCACAGGAGGGATGTTTATGACTGAGGCTGTCAGCCGGCTCTAAGTGGTCTCATTCTGTTGGCTTTTACAGAGCTACGCTGCTTTAGGCTGGCTTAAGACCTCCATATACATACCAGGGGTGTCAAAGGGCAGGGTAAAGGTATGTGAGACACCTGTCTGAATGCAGCGGGACAATCACCCCTTTTGACCGGCTGGTTGCACTGTGTTCGATGCACCCCAGGACACGATTTGCCCTCTGGGCTACCAGGGCACACTGCTGGCTCGTACGGGGCCGGCTGTCGCCCAGTACCCCCAGAGCCCTTTCTGCAGGGCTGCTCTCCAGCCGCTCCTCTCCCAATTCATACTTGTGCCCGGCAGTAGATGCTTGTTTTGGCACTTTGTCTCCCTCCGTCTCAATACTGCTGTTCTTCAGCCCTGTGTCAGTGAAAGGAGATATCACAGGGCTGGTGTTTTATAAATACTCAATTCAATACTGCTTTGCTCAGGTCTAATACCGGTATAACTCCGCTGAATTCCACACACCACACGCACACACATCCCCAATTTTAGGACTGCCTGAAACAGCTGAAACCGCTGTCATGTCATGTTTTACCACTTGTAAAACAGGGATAGTGTTACCTGCCTCCTTTGTTCTGCACCGCAGAGCCTCCATAGGCAAAGTGTTACATAAATGCTCCACATTTATTATTTGAAATAGTAAATCAAGGGCAGGACAAGTACAGCATGCTGGAACAGGTCTTAAATCTGCAGACATAAGCAGAGTGGTGTGTGTGAAATGTTTCAAAAATAATATAAAAATGTGGGGCTAATTCTCTGTAGTGAGGGAACAAGAGTAATTGCAGAAGTGTAGGGGTGAGATGGGAATCCTGGGAATTATCACTCGCACAAAATTAACTGCAACAGCGTTTTGCAAGCACACAGAACATGAATATGAAAGATCAGTCAAAAGGACTGGAAAAATGATCCAGCAGAGCTATAGCAAAAGCCAGTCTTTGTGGCTACTGTTAGCAATCGAGGCCTTGTTGGTTTTGCTTCATATGGACTACATGAACATTACTGACAGGTCTCTGCTTATATTGGCATAATTCATTTCCCCACAAAAAATTCCTGCACTGGCTAAATCCATAGAACAATTTCTATTAAATAAAGTATTAGGTCATTGCATATGGCTTCACACAGCCATCACGTCAGTGATACACGGGAGTGCAGCGGCGTGAGCCTCCCAGGACGTCAGGAAGTTTGATATCCTTCATTTTGTCTGAGGAGCTACACCTCCGTTTCCAGAGGCAGGGCTGGTAAATGTGCCTTACTTCAGAAGACACAGAGGAAGGTCAGTTTATGTTAAGTAGGATAGAATACGTTTCTATAGAAAATATAGAGGTACATATAGAAATTATGAGGTGGCCCATCTTCCTGGATTAAGAATGCCTTGGGTGAAAGGGGGGATCAGTCTTGGACACAGCAGAGCCAATAGAGATATACTTTAGCTTTGAAGAGAATATAGAAAAGATATTCAGCTCCTGGATGCTGTTAGGTACAGCTCTATTAGGGTCTCTCTGATCACAGATTAAAAATATCCCTTAATCAAAAACATCTCTTCACAAAAAGAGAAGGTTTGCAAGAACGGTAGCTTAACTTTATCCAAGGTTTATGGGATTTCCATGTGGTTTCAGATGAGAGGCCTGAAATACTGAGCTAACTCATGTGAAAACAAGATAAAATAAGTTACCTGTGAAACTAATTAAGGACCAATTACATCCCACTTCCTTAAAGGGATAGTTGTAACTATAACGTTAAAGGGATAGTTGTAACTATAACCCTTCCAACAAACTTCTCCCTCTGTGCTTTCCTAACGGTGGAGGAGGAGGCTGTGTGCTGAGGCCACGGGCACTGAGACGGGGCAGCTTTGTGCTGGAGTGCTATGTAGCATCATGAAAAGAGATGCTCCTCCCTGATGCAGCAATCCCAGCAGCACTCAGCACTGCTGCAGGCACTTCTGGAAGTTGCTGAGGCTCCCTAATGCCCGCTGAAGTGAAAGGGAACCCAAGGCGTGATCAGCTGTTGAAAGAAACTTTCAGCATTTTCTAGAAGTGACTTTCAGAGTCTGCAATGTGAGACCGTGGTGCCTGGGACTGGTGTTTGAAGGGCAAGAGCTTGAAGAGAATTTCCCTCCTTCCATACAGTATCTGCAAGACAAGAACTTTACACAAGAATCATGTTGTTCCTCATGCAGACTTCAGCTGTAGCTCAGACAGGGAAGGAAAATACCTTCACTTCTTGCTGTTAGAGTCCAAAATATGTCCAGCGTATTAATTCAGGCTGCATACTTAGCGAGGAGTTTCTTTTCCTTGTGAAAACTCTCTGAGTCATCAGGACATACAACACTTCCCAAAAGCCCTAAGCTATTTGCAGCTACCAACAGTATTTTCTGCAGCTGAGCTCCTAAATCTCAGACTTCCAAAAACCAGCAAATAATAAAGATAAGCCATACACATACACTATTTACCCAAACAACTTTAATTCTGCTGACCCTGACTGAAATGATAGAAAGGAGGAAGCATCTGCTAGTAGTTTAGTTGTACCCAGTTTATTAGTGTCCTGAAGGGCTTAAGATAGTACAGAGCAACGAGGAGAGCTGTGATCATGATGTGAAGCGCTTCAGGCATCCTCTGTGTATGTGGAGAAAGGAAGAGCTGCAAATGCACCTCATTAAAGGCTGTGGTGCCTCATTTCAGCAGTATGATGAAGAGATTGTGACAAAATCTTAGCATAATTTCTCTTTTTGTCCTGGGGATTATAATCCGTTAAACATGAGATGAGTGAAATCTGTGGGGTTTATCCTGGGAAAATGAAAGAGGGGTGTTAGATGGCATTGTGCGTGAACGGTGAGGGGATTACAAAAGGAAATGGAAGAACCCTAAACATTAGCCAATGTGTTGCTCTTTCAGAGCATGGAAAGTATTTTATGGCAGGCGTTTCCTGCTCTATTCATTTCAGACAGGGAGCACGCATGTGTAGTAAAGGCACAGTATATCACTTAGAGATGACAGAATTATGAATGCGTTCCTGACCTGCATTTGCTTTCAGAGATTCGAGATGAACAAACTCAACACTGCAGAAGGACACAGGGAACTGTGGGGAGCCTCGTGTTTAATTAACAAGTTCTGCCACTCTGTGTCCAAGGGGCTGGTTTGCTTCCTTTGGCAGTTTGGTTTCTACCTTGTCTGCCTGCTTTTGATGGAGGAAGGCTGGAAGGGTAGCAGGGTATTGGGGTCTGTTTGACAAAGAAAACCTGTTCCTCAGACAAGAAAGCAATTGAGCAAAGTAGTTTTTTACAGTGCACAGAGCTGCTACCATGTTTGGGTAAAAATAAACAACTTTATTCTGAAATGTTCCTTTGTCTGTTGTATACATGGTAAGCATGGTGCAGAGGGTATGCATATGCTTGGAAATGTTTTCAAAGGGTTCATTAGACCCCTGGAAAAAAAATCACAAATGTAGTCTATGTCCTCACACATTAGCACTTCTAGCCCAAGCTGGGAACAATAAGTGGTAATTACAGGTTTGAAAATCATCTCTCTAAATACAGTTCTCTTGGCAGAAGGAGGATATCCATGGGTATAAATATAGGGAAGGGGAAGGAAGTTTGAAAAGCTGTGAACTGCTTTCTTGCTATCACTCCTCTACAGCAGCCCTAGCACATGAGAGTCTGTGATGTGTGTCAGAGGTACCTGTTCTCAGCTCCTCTATCCGAGCACCGTCTTTAAAGTACATTTCAAGCACCTCTTTTCCCCTCTATTCCTTTTACAGAGAGACAAGACAAAACCTACAAAAGAACAGAAGTCCTCAGATTCATAGGCATTTGCCAAAGACAGAAAAGGGAATGCAAAAACCTCTGTTAGATTGACAGTTGCTGGCAATTCGCTCACTCCCAAACCGAGAGCACACTAAAGCATGCAGGAAGCCGGTCCCATGCATCCCTCACAATCAGTTTTTGTTAGATCCCATGAGAAAGCAAAGAACAAAGTCCCCACATCCCACCTACCCTCTCTCACCCTTACTTTGGGCATGGCCCCTTAGCTTAGGACCAATAAAATCTTTCTTATGTGCTTCCAGATGCTTCCCCCATTAATACTTGCTACTCTCTTTGCAAGCACTTCTACTTGTAGCCCATTTTATTTTGCAAGTATCTCCTTAATTTCCTGCTGAGTTCAGATGAGTTCATACCCCACTCTTACCCCTTCATACCCCTTCAGGAATATCCCACGTTGACAGATACACAGATTATAACAGTATAAATAGCTTATAACAATAGAATGACTTAATTTTGCTTTTGGTTCAACACAACAGAGCCACATTAATAAAAGAGAAAAAAATGTCCACTGTGTTTCAGAAAAGAGTATGCTCATTTTCAGACATCACACATAGAAAAGCAATGAGCTGATTTACATGATAAAGCAAATCTTCAGTTCTTAAAAATATAGACCAATGTTATCATTAAGCTGATCTGTAGAAATACAGAGGCTACAAACTCAGTTCTTCACTTAAAACTTTGATTTAAAGCCATTAATGATCATAGAAGATTTTCCACTGAATTCTAAGGGATTTTGCATCAGATCATTACAGATGTTACATTTCTGGCTCTGTGGAAGAAACAGAAGCCAGAAAGAAAATTAAAACACTTAACTGTGAATTGTGGACAGAAGAAAAACACATTCAGCATATTAAGATAAAACATGCCTTTTCCTCTAACGTGCAGAGGAACAAAAGCAGAGAAATACTCTAGCTTTCTAATAAATTACCTCTTCAAGCACTGGTGTATGCTTAAGTGGCAGACATTAAGTTATTTTCAGACAGATGACTCCATCCCGTCATTTGGTGTCCTGTTGCCACAGCTGTCTTCTGCTTAATTCAAGTCACACCTCTCCTTTTTTTGATAGCGCTTTTGTTGTAAAGTCACCTTGTGGGTCTCACACAACCTGATCCATTTTTTACTTTACAGCTAGCCTGATCTGCTTTCCATGGGATTACAGAAGAATTCCAACAGAAATACGTGCTCCGTGGCAGTGGATAAGCCATGGGGTATTTGCGAGGCAGACTTCATAAGGGTAAGAAACACCAAGGCAAAAATAAATGCTGGAGGATTACATGTAGTGGCCACCCAGCTGCAGTTTTTCAACATATTATCAGTTTAGCTTGCTGCTAAAAATGACAATATTATGAGGAATGAAGGCTAGTACCTCTGCATCTGTTTTTTATACAAATTGAAAGCACACAGATGAAAAATACCATACTTTAGCCATCAGGTTTTCCTCCACTCTGAGAAGGATGCCACAGTTCTCCTGGAGGTAATGAGTTTCTCAAGAACACTTCAGTTTCTTAACTAGTACAGTAGCCATTTCCTTCTGGACCGTAGGTGCTGGGAAGCTTTCACATCTGTTGTGTGGTCTGCTAGCCAACACAATATTAATAAATGTTCATTCATATGAATTGCTAAATTAATAATATAAGAGCTTTTGCCTATCTGGTCTTTTATACGGATGAGGAGGGAGAAGAAGAATGTGTATGTTGAACCAGAACAAACTTTTTTTCCCCCTCTGCACTGTACTTCTCTCTTAAAACTTCAAGTTTCAAATAAGCCCATGACCCCGGAGCTGTGACAAATGAAAACCAAACAACAACAACAAAACAACCAAGATTTTGATGAAAATATCAGAATGGAAAGAAATACTGTTCATTACAATTAACACTGAGAAACTGGGGGAGACAGATGACAGCTACATAATTAAAAAATACTGCACATAGGTATTCAATTCATGGGTATTGAATACCTCTCTCCATTCCCTACTAGAAAAAATGAATCCTGTTCAACTTATGGAAGATTGAAAGGAGACATATGAACCTTCAAATATGTAAAAGAAAGCAATGAATTGTTTTTCATGTTTTCTGGGAATGGACACAAAAATTATAGGATTAAATCAATACAAGACAGAATTATTTTAAACTCACAGAATTTCCCAACTATTACTCATGCAGGTTGCCTAGAGAGGCTGCTGCATTTCCTGACTGAGGAGGGAGAAGAGAAAGGTTAGTATAGGTAACAAGGGATCACAGTTGAGGCAGATGGATGGGCTATATGACTGATGTCCCTCTGAATTCTGCTGTTTCATGATTCACCAAGCATCACTTTCCATCAGCTGTGGGTTACTCTGGCTTCAAACCTTTTTGAATGTCCACTACCTCTCTAAGGCTTATTAGGATATGAAGTATTACCATGAGATAAGAAATGCCTATCACACATGAGTTGGTCTGAACATCTTCACCTCCACCAGTGGCACCCCAGTTACTTCACTCTCATCTTCAATGAGAAGGGGTTCATGGCAATGAGCCTGGTCCTGAATAAATGACCAGACAAAGCAATTATGGACATAGTAGACTCTCCCTTCACCTGAAGGTTTTAAAACAGGAAGGACCATCAAGTTTAAACAGATTTAAGGAAATTAACTAAAACAGTTATTGTCCTGTCTGTGATGGAGGTCAGACTAAATTAATATTACTTGGGGGTTTGAGCAAATCATCACCACACCAATACTTGGTGGCTGGGGGATGAGCAGAAATGGAAACTCCTGAAGGGCAGGAAGCCATATCTGCCTGTTACAGAGCTGGTCCATAACCCTAGCTGGCCTTTTTCCTGTTCATTTGCCTTGTCTTGACCAATAAATAAGCAAGCTTGAGCAATAAAACCATGAGGAGAAAAACTTGCTGTCTAATGAACCGGATTTTTTCTCATTCCTGACCTTTCTGGGCCATTCCACCAGTTTGGAGGATCGTTAATCAAGAAATGTCTTTCATTATATCTCTGCCTGGAAATGAAAAGGTTCACACTCCATATTAATGTCACACATACATAGTTTTTAAAGGTTTATTCAATGAATAAATATACACTTTAATAAATGGTTGACCAGTTGTAAAATCTTCATGGTCAACAGACTGCCTATAACCATGGCTTCCCAGCTCACACTACTGCTTCTGCTTTTGCATTCTGCTCTGTTACTTTTACACAGTGTTTACTATTAGCAATAAAATTAACATTTTAAAATATTCCTTCATATATAATGTGACTGAGAAGACTTAAAATATTTTAAGACTCCTTCTGATATCAAGAAGCAAAGACCTTATTTTTTTCTCATTCCTCTTGCTTAAGAGAAACAATAGAAAGCAATGTAACCGCTAGCAAACATGTATTAGTCTCTTGGCTTTATTTCTGAAACTTCTCTATTAGAAACCACTTAATTAGATGCATAAATCCTGTAAATGATGTCAATGTTCATAATTAAATGAGACAATTGCAAAATCAGCTGCAGCACAAAATGTAGATAAATGTGGGAAGGAACAATAAAGGATTGCTTTATTATAAATCTGCATGACTAACACTACCATAGTGATGTAGCAGAGAACCTATAACATCTGCTTCATACATACGAAAATTCAATTAAATGATCAGCCATGAATTACTGTAGCACAAATATCAACAATGAAAACTTTGACCTAATTATTTTAAGATTTTTTTAGCAGGAAAAGGTCATATTTCAGTATGATGAAGCTGGTAGATTCATTTTGTGATGCTTAAACAGCTTAATCCCGTAAAGTCTTTAAAAAATATATCTTTCACCAATGGCAAGAATATGAAAAGGGTGGGGAGAGATGGATTTAAAATCTACTGCTGCTCAAAATATAATCAAATAACATAAAAATAAAAGGCAGTAGCTTAGCTGTGAATTTTTGTAGCAACTGAAGCTCTATTAATTAGGATATTTTATACCAACTCAGGGCCCATACCCAAGCCCAAGGTGTATCTTATTGTTTCTTTAGAATAAATATTTATTTTCATGAAATAAGATGGATGGTTCTGTCACTTGAATAGTTTTGTGGAAGGTAGAGGCGTTTAAAAAACCAACACAACAAACTGGCCAGGGAAGAAGGATTTTGAATGTTTTCACACTCCATGCGTTCAAAGCATATAGGACTGACAACAATGACTTTGCTTGCAGTATGTATAGATACACATTTATATGTATGTTTACACATACACGAATACACACATATATATGGGCATATATATGTCTGAGCATATATATATATATATATATATATATATATATATATATATATATAAAGCAATATATCCCACTCCTTTTGCTCCCTTTCTGAAACAGGCCAACTTTTGACCACAATGACATCTAGTCAGACTGCCATCCTTAGGGAATATACTCCAGACAGATACTATTCTTTCAGATCAGAAGTGAATTTTAATATTTATCCCCAAATAAATCTTGATGACAGATGGACTGTTCTTTCCACGAATAATAATTAGGAGTTAGGTCCTCCAACTGGATCTGTCAGTCCTTTTGCAAAAGCAAATCTCAGAGTCTCAGCTGAAGGACTGACTCCTTCATGGATAACATTTTACAGTGTTCCACGATTCAGTGCGTCAGAAATACATTGTTCCTGATGTCACATTTACTGCTGTGATAAACATGCAGAACTGAGCCCAAGGACACAACTAGCCAATTGCCCCATGCCCACACTGTCCATGTCGTCGGTACTGGATAATGACATCTTCTGCTGTTCCTTATAGGCTGCCAAATCCATTGGCAGTGCTTAACAAAGAATAATACTAACAGGACATATTTAAGGCATTGACTTGATGTTATCAAATGGCAAACAGCTAAAGGGGAGGGTCACTTCAAGGATTTATCCCTGAAGATCCTCAAGAAAGGTGCCTGAGCAGATGTCTTCCTTTTGCACTGAAGGAACAGCTCAGCATGTCCTTGGCCCTTGCATGGGCACACAGAAGAGTATAAAAAGTGCTCTTCTCCTCTTCCAAATACCATGTTGAAGGCTTAAGGACAAAAGTAATCCATAGGGCTAATGGACAGCAGGCAATATGCATCCTCAGGCTTAGAAATTGTTGCAGTTTAAAGGCGGCATTGGTATACCATAGCTGCTGAACCAGGCTGCTATTTGGGTTTGGAGAAGGCAGCTCACTGTCCTGGCCTTTCTCCAGGTTTTTCTGGAAAGAGGTCCGCTCATCCAAACTCATAAATCCCACAAAATTTCTATTCACTCAAACTTGTACATCCAGACCTTTAAGGAGAAAGCCCTTTAGATGCAGGGGGCTGAACCCCAAGTTAATCTTTAGCTCTGAAGGTGACAAAGCTTTAAGAATGTTGATCTGAATCTCTGGAACAAATCTGCCAAAAGAAACAAACAGGCCACTCCAAAGCGTGCACTCTGCAAGAAGAGTCAAGGAGAAGAGCACTCGGCATGTGTGGGAAGGTGCCGACAGTCGTTCATGGCTCAGCGTTAGCTGGACACAAGCCGGCTCTGGTCCAGGCACTGACTTATCAGCTCCGATTGCACAGCTTCCATAGCGGAGCTGGCTGTAGTTCAGCTGGCTTGGAGCGCTGCTGGAGAAGATGCAAACACAACTGTCCACACGCCTCCAAGACAGACATGCCCTCAGGCCTGATCAATCTTGTATCAAGCCAGAGTCCAATATTTGCTTCTACACGTTTCTCCTGTTGCCCCCTGCAGCAAAGTTGGTAACTCACACATTTCACAGCCTGTTTAGAGCCTGTTGTATTGGATGCATAAAGTACCAGAGCAGGAAAGAAGCCATGGTGCTGCAAAGCAGCAGGGGCCATATTCCCCTTACCTTAAAAAAGCACATTTTCCTCATGAAACTTGGTTCTGGGCCTCTTCATTACCATATGGTCCACTGCAGCCCCTTGTGTCTCACATGATATAGGGCACTAGGTATTGGTGATGTGATGCTCGAGATGCCAACCTGTGCTACCTGGGCATTCCTTAATCATAAACCCATATTATTAAAAAAAAAAAAAAAACAAACAAACAAACAAACAAACAAAAAACCACAACAACAAAAAACAAAGAACAAACACCACACTCCAAAAAATACGTTTAAAAAAGCAAAATGCAACAAGCCAGTCATCATGCAATTCTGCCCTGAGGCTGAGACAGGAGATTATCAGCTGCTTCTAACAGATGTCACATAAAGCACCGCCTGCAGATGGTGATGCTCTGCAGTGTTCAGGACACGTGCATAATGCACCTGCATAAACTAAACTGAGTTTTGCTTTAGCCACACATATATATACACATCCTCACTGGGCTACTTAAAAGCAGGCACATGTCCTAATGGACAGCTCTTCCATGGCACAGTGCCAGTGTATTAGCAATGTTTGGTTTAAATATCTGATTTGCAGAGGGAAAAAGACAAAACCTGTGTCATAAAGTTGCTTCCAGTCAGAAGGCAGATGGAGTGCTATTAGCTACAGAAAGGCTGTATTATTAACTGAAATATAGGTCCTATCCCTATAGATAGCTAATATGGTGACATTGCTTCCATTATTAAATGAGATCTATACAGAGTTAATGGAGTCAATACGGTGTGGAGAGTTTATGGAGATAACCTGGATCAAAAATAGCTGTCTACTGTGTAATGAGGTGCTGATGAGAATTGCTCCCTACACTCCAGTCTATTGCCATCTAAGTTGTACTGAGGGCATCAAAAATCAGGTGTGACAAACCCACATGTCCTGCATTTTGCAAGATTTTTCTATGGCCTGCCCACATTCCTTTCTTTAACTGCATTCATACTTTATCCATATATTGGCAGCTGATTTCATTTATAATAGTAAATTTAATGTCAGGTTTTAGAAAAACCCCTCTCTGAAGCTGGAATCACTATTGATTTTTAACAGTCCTTGCTTGTTCGCCTTTTCTTGTACTTGAAATTACGAGTGATGCTAATTGTTAACATGTGTAGCAATATGCTCCTGTCACTCTCCCATCACTGCATCTCACAGCCCTGCTGAGTCCTGGATGCACTTTTTTCATTTTTAATTCACTGACTCCAGGAGATCCCTAAAGCTTTTACCATGCCCAGAAGCAACTGCCCTCAGATCTCACTGACATCTTGGTGAGATTCCTGTGACTGAGAGCAGATCTCTACTTGCAGCATCTACAGCTGAACCAGTCACCCTCTGCTTGGCAGGGGATAAAAAGAGTGCACTTCTGTGCACCCACATCATATTGTTTTCCCCGGCAGTTTTGAGTATTTCTGTGTGGCATATATTTACATAGGCCTTAGGGAAAGATTTTTTCAATGCAATTAGAAAACAGACAAAACACAAAAACTTTGCATTCAATGCTCTTTATTAATAGGTTAACAAGACCAGACAGGAGAACTGTGATATTTCTGTTCCAGGCAGACTTCAAATTCACACCTATTATGATCCAAAATTATGTTTTTAATTAATATGTTCCCTTTCCCAATAAATATTCAAAAAACCCTCTAACAATAAAGTACTAGAAGTGTTGAGATTCAGAGCTAACCAGAGCCCTTTGTGTTCTGAGCTTGCTAGGGACTGGCTTCTCAATTTGATTACACTGCTGTAAATCACAGCGCAGTCAATAACATCACACAGAAGCCATGTAGTCAAGAAAAATACTGGAACCAATATAGGAGCTGTATGAGCTTCATGTCCAAAAATTGCAAGGCCTCATATGCCCTAAACTTCCTAAATCTCACCATTTTTTGCAAGTATTTTTATGCTCTCCGTGCGTTTGAGTCATATGTGTACACTTTTTGACTACTGAATAACCCTGAATTTTTACAGGAGTGTAAAGCAGCCTTGGTATAGCAGGTGAAGAATCAGCCTCTAGTCAGGTAACACAAATGGTGAGATACAGAGATGCCAAGACTTTGTGTTATTACTGTACTGTAGGGATATATCTAAGGATGAATTTGACACTTTTCACCTTTATTTTTAATACTCACTCTTTGGCAATGGAGTTGATTTAGGAAAGTCATTTAGGTAACTACAAATCCAAAGCTTGCTCTCTCTCTGGCTCAATAACACCTCCTGCAGTCAGGACCTACCTGTCTCTATTGTCCGTCCGCCTGGCAGATGTCTGCAAGGGAAGCATCCCACTTCTTGGATGGTCTTTGAACAGCAACAGGCATGGTGGCAGCACAGCTGAACATTCCGTAATTCACACCCTATGAGTTTTCCAGAAAACACCATCATTTTCACAGCGCAGAAACTGCAGGAACACAAGATAAAAAATACCTTGGGATCAACAGTAGACATTGAGACATTGAGTTCAGTAACCAAGGAGCACAAGGTCATACTGGGCGTGGGGTCCACTAGGACCATCAGTCTCTCCAAAGGCACTTGATACAACACTCTCCAGGACTCTTCTCTGGTGGGTTTTCCACTTCAGGATCTGACTCTCCTGGAAAAAATTACTTGCTCTCCAGCGTGTTGACAATATGTTGAACTATCACAAAGGGTAGCTACTCTGCAACTATAAATAGGCGTATACATTTGCATATTGGCTTTTGAGAGACCTTGGCTGGTGTAGGTATTTAAAAAGGTGGGGAAAAGAGCCTTACCTTCAAGAGTTTGTCATCGCAAAATAAAACAAGAGACAAGAAGTGGATCCAGTTAGGAGAGCATAAAGAGACCATGAGCTTCTGTTTCTTTTCATTCAGTTTCATTTCAACTAGCAGACTGAGGCTGAACAATGAAATAGTTAAATATTCTGGATTAAACATTTATCTTCGTGCATTTCCCTTTTCACACATAAATTAAATTTTCTTGTTTAATCTCTGCTTTTCTTCTAATTATCTCTCTCTCCACACACACTAATGGCTCACAGCTAGCATCTCTTTTCAAGCAAGATGATTAGGAAGTGTCTGTTGTCATTGGGCTTTCTTTTTTTCTTTAATTTTTTTTCCTCCTGGAGATGATAATATTACTCACTTGCTATGCAGAAGTGGTTATGACAATATATATAAAAGGCAAGAATAGATCAACAATTTAGGCACCTTCTCCTAGAAAAGAACACAACTTACATTTTTTATATCACAATTTTACACATTCTTTAAAATGAAAATTCCTGTAGTTCTTCTTTCACCTCAACATATATGATTGCTCTTTCAGCTTAAACATAGATCTTTTGTGTGCATGTGTGGGTAACGTTTTAGAATGGAATATAGGGTAATATTTTATTATAAAGAAGCACAACTTTGTTTCCTACACATTTTAAAGCTATGAAAATAGGTAAGAAATGAGAAAATTCAGGCCAAAGGATGTAAGTAGCATCCTTCTAGAAGCTACATGGCTAAGGTAAATGAACCCCATGGTTGGATCCTTAAACTTCTTCATTTCAGTTGCATAAAAGATAAACAAAACTCTTTGCTCTCCTAATGAAAGACAGCCTCCAGCTCTAGATTGGCCTTTGGAAAGCCTTCCTGGTACACTTCCTTTTATATATACAAACACATGTATAGATGTAAATATATACATATTATAGTAATACAAAAAATAGTAACGTTAAGCATTTGTATCACTACCTTCTACTAGGAAGAATTAGGTCTACCCACACACATACTGTTCAATATAGACTAAGCTTTTCCTTTACTGCCGGTGGGAAGTTTTGAGTGGTCACATCCTTTAGTAAACCGACAGCCTTAAAATCCTCAAGTGGACAGAGGTATAGGTTGGTAGACAGCTACATTCATCCATGCATACTCACAAAAACATACACACTGCTCTTCAAGAATGTGTACCTCTAAAATATGTTAAGGGCATTGTCCAAATGCCACTTTAACACTGACAGGTCTTGGAGCATCAATCACCTCTCTAGGAAGCCTGTTCCATAGTACAATAAAATTATTTTAAAGCATAATAATATGCTTTACCTTCTGGTCATCCCTGAATTGGTCAGGCACTTGGACTAGATTATTATTGCAGGTCCCTTCCAATTGAACTACTGTTCTGTTCTACTCCTATTCTATTCTATTCTGTTCTATTCTATTCTATTCTATTCTATTCTATTCTATTCTATTCTATTCTATTCTATTCTAATTTTTAGATAGCCAGTGAAGCTCCTGAGTTTGCCCTCAGTCTGAATACACAGTACAAACACCAGGATGAATTGAACAAAATTAAATGATATATAAACTGTCCCACCATGTCTACATCACTGCAAAGTTTAATCCTGATGTGTTTTTTCATCATTTCAAAAATATGGCTTTCAATTGACTTTCTTTCATATATATCATGTCACAAGCAAGTACTTCTCACTTGCATTTGTGTTCCACTATCGCAGCTCATCAGAGCATTTGGCTACCATTTGGCTTGAAGCATCTCCAGCCTTGCCAATTAATTGATGAAGAACCATCATGAGACAAATATATCATCTGCATTTTAACTGCTTGAATGGAAGGTTATTGAAGTAATAACTGGCAACATCAAAACCATTAATAAAATATGGGCTGGGAATAGCAAATTACAAATTTCTGTACCTAGTTCCCAAAATAAATTTGCTCTTGAAGGTAGTTTTAGCACTCATGATGACATAGATGAATGATGCTGATTAAAAAGGAGTGAGGAAAAGATTATCACCTCAACATAGAAACCACTGGCATCATTATTGGTCTCATCTATATAAAAAGTGTTAAATTTTTCAGTGGCTTCATAGCCTTGCTGTGAAATTGCAGGTGTCACTGTGTACTGATAGTTGAGCACAAGATAAGGCAAAAATGGAGACAAAGTAGGTTACACCAAGAACAAAAGCCCACAAAGCATGAGAAGAGATGACAGCTCTGTGGCTTTAAAACAGGCTTTTCATGGGCTTCCTTTTGTGAATGAAATATTTGTATTGCTTCTGCTGGTGACGAGATGTCCCTTACAACACAAACAGATGCAATCACTTTGAAGGAGCCAATATCTAGTTAATGAGTAAAGACATAAATTATCAAGGGTGCTTAACATTGTTATCACAACCCAAAAACATGAATAAGCTTCCTAGAGAGGGAATGAATAGGACACAGGGCTCAGAAATTCTCTCTCTCTGCCACATATTTGCAGGGGGACCGTAGGTGTGCCTCTTTCCTTCTCTGTACTTTTCTTTCCTCTCCTACTCTCTCTGTGCTCTTGTCAGTTTAAAATTAAACTCTTTGCAGCAAGACTGGCTCTCACTGTGTGGTTTGTACAGTCCCTTGCACAATGAGGCACCAATATAATGCAAATCGCAGTATTAAATATTCATACAAAAGCTTCATAGTGTGACTGCATGAAATCAGAACAATCAGGGAACAGGCATAAGCTAAGTGCCTAGGTAAGATGAAGCACAGAGATTTCCATTACAATTGCAGCCTCATTAGAGGAAGTGTGCTGACATAAGCTGTGTTTTCATTGTCGTAAGCCCAATTTCATAACCATGTATTAGAGTTATGAGTTCTCCTAGCAAGCCATAATGTTTTCACTTTTGGCTGTGCAATCACATATTGTTAGCTTAAGACATTTAAACTTTATAAATGGCTCTGTAATATGTGGTCTTTTCAACTATAAAATTGTTCCTTAAAAAATAATCTGAGGCATTGGTCACCGGAGTTAATGTCACCTAACAGCAAATAAATTTTGGCAATAAATTAGAAGTTAACTACATAACTGCAAGCAATTCCTTCAACTAAGAATTAGTCATATATTTTCTTTTCATCTAATAAAAACATCACTAAAATGCTATGCAGCATTCCTGTTCCTATCTGATGCTTTGCTTCAGAAATAGTAAAGGATGTTTCCAATAATGAATTATTTGCAGCAGTTTGCAGGATTTTGCACCGAGCATTTTAGCTGGTATGCCTGGATTGATGCAGTCTGTTTAGGAAAATTTGCCTTACTCAGTAATCCAGATAAGGAGACAAAAAAACACCAGATGTGAATGGCTTGGTAACACGAAGATACACTGAGTAAAATCAAATCCACACTCAATAAAAAGCTTTTTTTGGCCCTTTATTGAATGATTGAGCCTGTCTCTGGGTATATTATCTATTTAGTCTGTAAGCTGTTTAAGGCAGCTTTTATCTCCTGTTCATCATGAAGCAGGCTTTTCTTGTAAATTATAGCTGTGAAAGCTCATTCTTACTCAATACTTCCTTACTTCAACTGTTTCTTTTTAGAGGAAGAAAACAAGGCCTGTTTCCATCACAATGAATTTATACGCAGTAGAGTTTATACAAATATATTTTTATCACAGTGGACATGAATTTAAATCAGGGATTTGACTTGGGGTTAATATTATGCACTTTAAAGATTTAGACTACAAGACTTCAGTGTGCTCTCTAAAGGCAGGCTTTGGACAATATGGTCAGAAATGACCAATAACACACCTGAAAAACAAGTGGGCAACAGATTTAACCCCAAATCTGGTATTTACAGATGATCATCCTTTGAAGAGATCACAGCAAGGTGTAACAATTTTAGCATACTTAATTTCATCTGGTGTTTGATAGGAAAACACATCTGCATGAGGCACGCTGCCTGCAGAGCCTCATGGGTGCAGCTGTGAGATGGGAACCAAAGCACAGCAGGGCCCATGGGGTTGTGAGGCCACCAGCATGACCAGGTAGGGATACAAAACACCCCAAATCTCTCATTCCTGTCAGAATTATGCATTGAATTTTCAGAATTTCAAGGTTCAGAAACCTTGACCACTGTAGGCATAAAAATGAAGCAGCATCCTTAAAGCTCACCTTCCTGAGAGCTCATAAGATCTTCATCTCTTTCACCTCAGTCCAGAACAACTGACTTGGTGTGGGCTTGCACTCTCGTGGCTTCCCCAGGGCTGCCCTTGCACCATGGTGTTCACAGTGAAGGCAAGCAATCACTGTTTTGGTGGCAATTGCAGCAATATCAAAATGTATGGAAAGACTTTCCCTATTTTGTTGCTTTAAAGGACTTTTATTTATTTATTTATTTATTTGATGAAGGTACTTCTTACTGGTAGCAGCATATACTAATACTAACAATCACTGTTAGAACTATGACTGTGGTCTCTAGGTACCTGTTTCTGTTAGAGTAATATCTGACCTGTCCAACCTTTGACCAAAGCTTCATGATACCAAAAGCTTCACCAGCTCCAGATAGTGGCTGTTTCACACCAAAATCCCAAATTCCAAAAAGTCTATTTTTCTCCAAGGTGTAAATGCACAGATGCAACTTTGTGAAAGACCCCCTTGCTGATGACCAGGGAGTCAGTTCATTCATTAATTCCACAGTCAAAAAAGAGGGAAGGACTGAGTAGGTCAAGAGTGCTTTTATGGGAGACCTTCATAGACAAAATGTTGCAGTGGTCAGACAGGAGAGAAAGCAGAGGTTAGATGCGGGATTTAGGTGTGTTCCAGCTTTGCTGTTGGGCTGCATATTGACGCACTGCTGTGGAGCATGTCTCATTTCCCTGCTATCCATAGAAAGGAAATCTGAGCACACAGTGTGGCCAGGAAAATCCTGATCTGGATGCAGGGAAGTCAACAAGTCTTGAAACAGCCAGAGATATGAGATGGCTGATGCTCTGATCCTGTGGACCTGGAGCACATACTGGCAGCATACAGAGCTAGGATATTTCTGCATTGGTATTTATAGGACTTCAAAGTGACGGCATGAAAAATAATGCACAAGATTATTATTTTGTTATATACTGTCAGCAATTGTGGTTGCTACTGCTGGCTTCTGATTCAATAGCAACATGGGCATATTTCTTTAATAGGAGAGGTTGGGTTTTTTTCCCCTGGGAACTTCATGTTCTGAGTGAGTTTATTCATGAACTGTGGAAACATCATTAACAAACATCATTCACTCTGAGAAAAAGAACAGCTTTTACTGCATCCACATTCATTGGATGTCTCACTCAATCCCATATGTTGCCCATCACATTGAGCACTAGTTCCCCTGGACCGTTCGCTCCCACTAAACAGGGAGCATGTTCTGGGAAGTACAACAATGTATCTTGAGAAAGCAAACAGGTTTTAGCTGCAAGAGAAACACAACACAAATGTTTTGAGTGATGAAATGGAAACAGGACATTTTCATCTAGCTTCAGAGTAGTTCCTCTAAAACTGACACTGACCATTAGGACTTAGAGTAGTATTTAATTAATCATGTGGGGAAGTGGTGTTTGTGGCGTAACTCAGCCTTGCAAATTCTGAGAGTTTGTTTTTTAACCCACACTGTGTAACTTTCCCTTCTGACTCAAGTGTGAATTTCCCAGTTGAAATACTGAAGGGAAAAAAGACCCAATACCCTAAGGGGTTTTAAGCTCTTTCTCCCACACCAACTCTACCCCAGAGCTGAGCTTGAGAGCTGCCACTACATTTATGGGTTTGATGCTTCCTGTACAAGGTGTATTTCTTTCCATTATATTTGTACAATGACAGTCCATTAAACACATACCAAGGACAATTAGACTTTATTGCAACTATCATAATTTTTCATAGTTATTACCACCGATCCATTTCACTGCTTGTTACCAGCTTCTTACACTGACCTGGAAGCTAAGAAAGAATAGCAAATTTAAGGGAAGATTTCTCCCTCAGAGTTGGAGCCATGAGGATCCCTTCCTTTCTTTCTTCCCTCTATTTCCAAGTCTTACCATTTGTATATTCATGACATTCAACCAAAACCAACTCTCTGGATTCCTAGGTTTTCCTTCCTCATTCTGATGAAGCGAATACATTTTTATCTCATCTCCCTTTGCTCTGCAAAGTGTGCTAGTTAACCATCTTTAAACCATTTGCAGCTTTATAGCAATGTTAAATGAACTATGTCTGTAGACAGACACTGGAACAGAAGAACAACCTGCAAGGTATTCAGATACATCACTGTTTCTGACTACGGTATCAACCAAGTGTTTCTGCAATGCTTAACTGCATTCCACTTACCCACAGTCACTATGAAAAAAAATACCAAAACTAGACACATAAAATAAAACACGCTGCAAATAATCCTCAGACAAGTCATGATGGACCAAATCTTTGAAAAAAAAAATAATCAGCTTTCTAGCGATTCTGATTGATGCACCAACATAAGTCTTCACAGCTCTTCACATCTTCTACTTGAATTCACTGTAATAGCTTTCTAAACCTGGCTTAATCATCGCATGAAGGTAATGAAAACTAAAAGGGGTGGACAAGAGATAAGAATGATGTCTGTAAGGTGCCTGGATGAAATCAGCTATAAGCTTTTTGCATGAGTGTCTAAAGTATGTGTAGTTCTTAAGCATTTTTCTCACAAATTAATAATAAATCTGCCATGGGATATCATTTTTAATTGGGAAGGGAGGATTTTAAAAAAATTCAAAAAGAACACTTAAATCTTGCTGTCCTATCTATTACTTTGAGATGAACCAGCTGCAGTATTGGAAGGGGTCAGATAAAGACATGAAAGCATGAAGACTGCAACCTGATAAGCACCTTCAAAGTCTGTGGACAGTAGCCAAACTGAACTGGAGGAGTACATCAGCTGATGGTTAATTCCAGTAAAAGAAACTGAGCTACGCAGTGACATTCCCCATTTTCCACAGTTTTATGCTCTGTTCCCGTGGCCTATGGAAAATAGGAGCCAGCCACCAGCTCTGTGTATGCTTTCCAGCGTAGAATGCAGCGTACCCAGTGCAGCGTGGCTCCCAGGTACCAGCAGCTCATGCCCCAAAACCTGCTTTACCAAAAGGCAATCTTCTGCTGGGTCCCAATCACATGCTTGACCACAGCATCCCATTTATAACTTCCCTCTTTTCCCCAGAATGGTGCAAGGCTGCGCTGTGCAAAGCTTGCAATGATTTTTTTTTTTTTTTTTTTAATAGATAGCTGACAGGGGTTGTTGCTTACTGCCAGTAAATAACAGCTCTCCCAGAGAGAGAGCACTGGCTCACCAGTCAGCTCTTTCTCAAGCATGAAGACCAGTCACCTTAACAAAAGTATTTGTCACTTGCGCTTTTTTTTTCAGTTGCAGCTGGAAAAAGAGCTATTTCTGGTCTTTCCATAGCTCCTGAAGGCCCCAGCCAGCTCCAAAGCCACTTTAGGATGGGCCTACACTATGTCTTTAGAAGCACTTTTTAGTCACTGAGTTATCAATCTAAAGCAAGAAACAAAAACATGAGACGTGTAGGCAGGTGAGGGTCGGTCTCTTCTCACAGGCAACGAGTGACAGGACAAGAGAAAACAGTCTCAGGCTGTGCCAGGGGAGATTTATACTGGAGATTAGGAAAAAATGTCTTCACTGAAAGGCTGGTCAAGCATTGGAACAGGCTGCCCAGGCATGTGGTGGAATCACCATCCCTGGAGGTGTTTAAAAAACGCATAGGTGCGGTATAGTGGTGGCCTTGGCAGTCCTGGGTTAATGGTTGGACTTGATGATCTTAAAGGTCTTTTCCAAACTAAATGATTCCATGGTTCTGTGATTCATGAGGGAAATAGGAGCACTGGGTGGAGAGATCAATTGCAGTGTGAAGAAGAGAGCCTGTTCTTCCCAGCCTGAGCTTGGTGCCCTGTTCTGTGCATCACATACTTCAGCACCTAAAAACCCACCAGCAGTTTAAGGAAAGGGCTGTGGGCACCAGGCACAGGTTGGTAACCGTGGGGCTGAATGAAGCAGGGAGAAAACACAGGCTCCCTCATGCAGAAGCCTGTCTCCCCATGGTGGGGGAAAGAGATATGGGTGGGAAGGGGGGCAGACAGAGGATTTTGGTGCATGTGGATGGTGAGCAGCTGATATCCCCCAGGCAAGCACTCAGAGGAGATGGATGGTTGAGTTGTCCTTGAAATTTGCTGCCTACTTGCTTGTCCCTTGAGGTCCCTGATAGGTTTGGGTTTGAGTTATTGCTGCCAGACCTTTGGATGAGGTTTGTGTCTTTTTTATAACTCTATTTAGTATCAGCTTACTCAGTATGTCTTTTATATCTATAATGATAAAACAAACAGCTATAAATTTACAGATGGCAAATCCACTATCCAGACATTCCTCCTGATACAAAGAAACTGCTTGTAATTGTAACTATTGGTGCAGAAGGCCTTCCTAAGTGCAGAAGGTCCGTCTTCATACACAGCAAGATTTGGTTTGTTTAGTCTTACAGAGGAAAAATACAAAGCCGATAGAAATGGCACAACCGAAGCTTTCACAGACTCTTGATAGATACCGACAGGCTTCACCACTCTTTCAGCAGGACACATGCCATCGACATCACCCACAATGGGACCAGGTTCAGCCCTTCAGCTGCTTCTCCACCCCATGACCAGGAGAACACCCACCTCCTAACAGAGGTGGGCTGCAGCCACTTTATCTCCTCTGCCCCTTAACAACTCCTTGTTGGTTATAGCAGTGATATTAGTGGGTTTTATACCCCAGCATTCGTGTTGTCTTAGACGTCCCAACAAGGTCACCATCCTCAAATCACATGCCTGAAAGTCAGACGAGAGAGCTTCAATAAAACTAATTCTTTTTAACATTTCTTTATAACTTAAAGCTGACTGTTGAAAAATATTCCCACAAATTCCCTCCTCTTCCTTCACAGCAAGCTTAGAAATGTGAAATCTATGTGCTTTTCAAGCCTACAAGCTCCTGTCAGCTCCACTTTTCCTTTCCAGTGGGGTAGCAAGCCTGGCAGCTACGCCTTTGGCAGCACTGCTGAGGAGCAGGGACACTACGACCATCGATCGCCTGGACAGGCATCAGTGCAGGCTCAGCCATTTTGCGGAGCTGCAGAAGACAGATAGCTGGAGCCTGAGTCCCCATGGCCACTCACATTTGTCATGTCATAAAATGACAGGAAAACATCAGAACAGAGATATGAAGAGTGAGAGAGAAGCTGACATCTTCCAATATCAAGACTAGGAAAACAAGCCTGTGCACAAATAACCAGCTGCAGTTAACAGCTTTATTTCGCGTTCTGCTTTTAAATGAGCATGTTTGTGCAGAAACTCCCATCTACACATCCCTCAGGACCTTTTCTGAAACTCAGACCTGAGAAGCATTACTTTTTCTCTAATAGGCCAGACAACTTACCAGTGATTTCTAAAGACGAATGTTGAATCCTCCGAGTATTTTTTTCTCACTCTTACTTGCTGTCAGCAGATTGCCTTTCTTTCATGGGTAGACCATCTCATGTCTTATATTGCATTATTTTGGAGCTATTTATACTGATGTTTGCCATTTCAAGTAAAGTTCTGTTTAACCTTTCCTCTGACAGTCTGGCTTTCCTCTATGGCAAGCTCTATGAGTATTTATTTTTGCAGCTCATATCTGCAGTGAGCTGTGACATTAAATGTTTGCACTGTGGTGGAACCAGGAGACCTCAGCTACCTGGTGTGAGGCCAGCAGCGTTCAAACTCCTTGCCATGGCGTTAACTTTAGCCTAATTTCCTGCCATGATGAGTCATCTGATGGCACGCGTGTAGAGTCTGCAGCTGATCTCAGTATGTATAGAAATATATATATAAAATACATTTTAATATATATAAAAATATATCTTTTTTTATATATAGAAAATAACTCATTTTCTTCCCCAAAAGCTTTGGACAGGTATGCATCAGACCGCAGACCTGACTGTTTTTGGGAGGCCTTCACAAGGCAGTCACTAGCAAGCCACAAGCCAGGTGAACCTTCTTGATGGGTCAGAGACCAACCACAGGTTATAGAAGAGGCACTTAATGCATGCCTTGGTTACGTTGTACTTGCTTGTATGATCGAATGCAACCTTAGCTACACAATGATGTAAGTATGTAGATACTTAGAATTTTATAATAAAATATGATCATTCAGCAAGATAAGCAGGAAGGTCAATATTCCAGCTCACTATATTCTCACAACCAGTTCCCAGAGAGTACAAATCTCAACCCTTTATCACTAGCATGGCAGAGGAGAGGTGGTTATACTCTGCTTTCCTTCCAGATGACACTGTGGAGCATCAACAGGCAGATTAATTTTCTCTGCTCCTTCCCAAGGAAACACACCATTCTCCTGCCTGTTAATAAAGTGTAACCACCTACGGAAAACTGCAGCAGCCAGAGCAAAGACTGATCATGCTGCTTACAGCACAGTTCCCTAAGCCATGGACAAAAATAAACTGTGTGACATGAGTACAACTCATTGCCCCCGACATTCCTCATGGCGGTCAAAATCCAGAGTGGTGTCTATCCATGTATTTTCAAAGCTTCAGGTCCTTTGCCTTTCTCTACTCAGTTGCTTTCATGAAATTGTAGAATCTCCAAAACCGATTGTTTTGGAGTTGAAGGCAATAGAGAAGTATTGCCAAGATATCCACAGATTAATTTAGCTCTGATCCAGCCCCCCTCTCAGCCTGACATATAACCAGTCATTGTGCATAAAGAATTATACTGAACTATAAACTCAGATGAAGGATTCAGAAATGCTGTCATATAGTTCTACTTATATTTAATTTCAGTAACTGTGATGAATTGTGTAACTAAATAGTAATTGATATTCTAAACTGAATGGGCCGCTGTCATCGAACAAAGAGTTCAGAGGCTGAAACCGAAACAGCTTTTTCTTTCTTTTTAACATAAAAGATGGCTAGTACTGAAACATGGTCTTAGTGATCCACTTCTATTTTATCCCTTAGCTTCTCCATGAATATGAAGTGAAGTTTATTTCCCTATACCTTTTCCTCTCACACTGTTTTTAAAGAGACTTGCAGTAGGAATACTTAATACTGGAAAATAACTGCATTGTGAAGGTATGTTCTGTCATTCATTTTATTGACCCTGAATGGTATTCTGTTCTCCAGGCATTCTGACGGAAACCAATGGGATCACTCCTGAAGTAAAGAGACAGTGGTGAAAGAAGAATATCAAACTTTGGCTCGTTAAAATGGAAAGAAAACATGAATATTGTTTTTATGACTTCCTGTTGTTGGAGTTTGATTATTATACTCTTAATACAACATTTGTAGAAGGTGCTTAGGTTTTAAGATATCTGTGGAGACCATCAAAATGACAAATGCTAACAAAAGGTAAGAAAGGGAGTTATTACAATATAAGAATATTGAAATCCATATCAATTGGCAGGCTGCTCAGAGCAGAGAATATATGGATCATTACATATTTCAATTCAGATTCCAAGGATTATTTTTTCTTTTAATAGGCTCAAAGCAATAACATATCTTTAATCAAAGAAGCTCAATATTGCACATTATAATGTAATAACATTTGGCTTTAAAAAATCACTTCCAAATAAATTAACAAAACGCCAACACATTAAAACAAGTTTAGGACGACATCCTTTAGAGTCTCTTTATTTCCTAGTTCTGCAACCAAAGGCCTTTGGAAATAAACAGATAGACTTCACAAACAGCTACATCCTATCTTTCACTGTAATAAAACTGGCATACTGATGCAGAATACTGGAGATCTGACATCCTCTCTAAAGCCATGGCAATTAGCATCTTACATATAAGATCAGATAGCATTTTATGTAAGATCAGATAGGTTCTTGCAGTCTTGAAAAACAGTGATCATTATCTTTTTATGAATAGACTGTATTAATATTATGGAAAAATCTGATCATCACAGTTGCTACATAATTACTCTTGGTCATAGAGACAGTGGATAAGACTTCCAAAAGTATTTACAAGACGTAGGACTGTAAGTCCCCGTGTCTTAACATCAAGTTTTGCACTGATAATGTGTCTTGTTGCCTTTTTAGGAATGCAGGATCAGAATCCTAAATTCCTAAAGTCCAAATCTACCTTTAGCCATATTGGTTAGCTACACCAGAGTCTTCTGCTGTGCCACAAAATGTGCCTTTTCAAGTAAAAGGAACCTTTCATCTTCATGGAAAATGATCTAGTTTCTAGGGGCACTTTGTGTAAGAGCCACCCACACAAGTTTTCCTACCATAACCCCAGCACGCTCTACTGTAGAAACCTACTGGGCAGGTGTCTTCTGCCCCTTCATCAGAACACCAGGACAGGCCTTCTGCTTTTTCACAGACCTAAATCCCACCTGATGTTCCTTTTTTCGAATATACCATTACCAGGGCTTGAGAAAATCAAGATAACACAGAACCCCAGCACACAGTCAGTCGCTTCATCAAAACACAGAAAGGAAAAAAGAAAGAAAAGGCATTTAGGTAGCAACATTTTCCAGAACTTACTGGGCAGACCTAATGTTCTTGGATCTCTCCAAGGCAAGAGTCAAGGCAAAAAGCTTGAGTGGCTCCACTACCCTCCACCAAACTTCTTGCAGAGCAGAAACAAACTCTTCAGCCAGCTAAAATGGGAATTTCATTAAATGCAATCTATAATCATCATTTACAGTAACACCCTGGCTCCTGGCTAGCTTTTTTAACACTAGCTCCAAAAGAGTTGTCTTTCTTAAAAAGGCTGTGAAACAAACAAAAATAAATTTGTTCTTTGATTTATAACATGTAAAAAGCTAGAGCTTTTTTTTTTTCAGTAAAACCCCAGAATCTTCTTTATTTTTAATAAAGACAACACCAAGACTCTCCATGCCTTCTGAGAAAAAACAGGAAGAATAATTACAATTTACAAAAAAATCCCTCAATATCATCTAAATTTAGAGTATCACACTGTTATCTCACTCATATACTTTATTTCTCACCTGTTAAATTATACTTGCTGGGAACACAGCCAAGAAACAACTGCTGGCATTGTCATTCTTGTAACGAACAACATTACACATATTACTTAGAGAACATGGGTGGGTTGTGTCGGGTTTTTTTAAACTTGGAATGGAAAAATATCATAGACACTATTAAAGAGAAGAAAAAAATAACTAGGAACTTAATCCACTGCTTTGGCCTTTGGAAATGGCTAAATCAAATAACTGAAAAATTGTTATGGATTTTCAATATCTTGCTCGAGAAAGTATCTATCAAATAGATTATATCTCCTCACCATTCCCAACCACAAAGACAGTGTTATGAACACATGTCAAAGAGATGTGGCAGGCAAAAAGGGAAATACTAAAAAATTTCTAATGCAGAATTCATTTTCTGAACATGGTGCAAGCAACTAAGTTAATTTAAAACTTTCTAAATATTACATGTCTGAAAGTAGAACAAAAAGGGCCTGGTTTTGCATGGGGTTCAGCCTCTTTCTGTTCCTGTAATGACACAGAAGACAACAAGGGAGATGAGATGGTTTGCCTGCTCTGCGCAGGTGAGAGGAGCTGCCGGGGCAAGGGACCAGACTGCCGGGGTTATAGACGCGGCGTTTCACAGCTGCTCTGCAGCTCAGCTCACTGGGCTGAAGCAAGAAACAAATATCCTGACAAAACTTCCACTCTTTCTGAGCCTCACCTTTCACACAGTTCAAGGTATTATGGAGGTTTTATATTTATTTATTTATTCTAATTATTTCCTAAAAAAAAAAAAAATGGTAATAAACTGTCACAAAATGGAAAGAGTTGAAAACAAAGATAATTTTTTTCCTGTTCAGATAAGGATCCTCTCTGCAGCATTATCTAGTAAATTTGACACTGAATTTTCTGTGTCGAGTACGCTTGGGTTATGTTTCGGTTACGTGCTTCCAGGAGGACTTGAAGATGATAGATTTTCAGCTCTTGACATGCACTGAGCACCTCACTTTTGGGACCTGAAGATCCCGACATCCAAAGTATGCTCCCAATTAAGACAGGCTGTTAGCCTGCATTGAACTTTTTGTGTTGAATGCACATGTGTATTGTCACTGCACATGCAGTCATAGAATCATTTATGTTGGAAAAGACCTTTAAGATCACTGAGTCCAACTCTTAACGCAGCACTTCCCAGCCCACCACTAAACCATGTCCCTAAGCACTGCATCTACACATCTTTTAAATACTGCCAGGGATGGTGACTCAACCACCTCCCTGGGCAGCCTGTTCCAATGCTTGACCACCCTTTCAGTAAAGACATTTTTCCTAATCTCCAGTCTAAACCTCCCCTCGTGCAACTGGAGGCTGTTTCCTCCTGTCCTATCACTTGTGCAAATCCTGCATCTTCTGTCCGAAAACCCAGCTAATCTCACCAGTAAAAATGTATTACTACATTGCATAGAATTTTTCTCAGAAACACTTAGTGCGGAACCTGCTATAATAGCAGTGGCTATGAAATTAGAGAAAACAAAGAACAAACTTTTCAAGAACAATATTTTAAATATATCCCCCCTGCCCCCACTACTTTCTTATGATGTAATATTAACATCCAGCTGTTGGAATCATATTGGGGTTGCCTTCCAGATTTCCCAAGCTGGTTATGTATTTCTCTTGTGCAAAGGTGGAGAAGTTTGTAATTTTTTTAATGTCTGCTGCATTTCTTATTGCTGTAAATATAGTCCCACTGTGAATGACATTGTTTCGTTTTTAAATACAGTCCTCAATAACCACTTGCAAATGGCTTTGCTTCAAGGCAGTTAGATGTTCAGATGCTCTGTAAAGATTGTTTGTCAAAGATAAGTACCCCAGAAGGTTGTAAACAAGCTTCAGACATAACATAAATGCATTGCTGTTACAAATATCTTGTCTTTGGTGAATTCTTGGCTCCATTAAAGTTGCTGGGAATTTTGCCATTGACCTGTCTGGGGCCAGTATTTCAACTATTTGTTCTGTTTTAATGCAGGACCATTGGGAACTTCAGCACATCCCGTGGTGAAAAAAAAAATATAAATATGTGTTTAAGGCACAGATCCCTACTTCAAAAACCTCATGCAAGCAACAGGATTGCATCCTTAGTATCATGCCAAAATAGCTGTGAAGGCTGAACGTCAGCTCCCAGATCAAAAAGTCCCCTCCCTGCAGCATCCTCAGCTGGGGATGGGTGAGGAGGGACTAAGCTCCCTCCAGTTTTACAGCATCACAGAACAGGGGAAGTGGGAAGGCATCCCTGGAAGATCATCTAGTCCATTCCTCTGCTCAAAGCAGAGGCAGGGAAAGCAGGCTGCTCAAGGCTGTGTCCAGCTGGTGTGTTAATATCTCAAATGATGTAGATAATCCCTCTGGGCAACCTGCACCTGTGTTTGACCACCCTCACAGTGAAAAAGTTTTTTTCTCACATTAAATAGAATTTCCTGCATTTCAGTTGGTGACCATCACCTGTTGTCCTGTCACTGGGCACTACTGAGAAAAGTCCAGCTCCATCATTTAATGTCCTCCATCAAATACTTATGGACATTGATAAAATTTCTCCATACCTTCTCTTCTCCACGTTGAGCAGTCCCAGCTCCCTCAGCCTCTCGCTGTGTGGTCCTGATGCAGAAAAGTAGTTAAACGTGTACTTCCCAGAGCTTTGTGTTGAAAGGTCATCATATTTATTGGGGACATGCAAAGATCTTGAAACTCCATCCAGATCCAGAAAAAGTTCCAATATTTAAAAGCTGTCTGCAGAAGAAGAATTGATGGACTCCCTATCTAACCTCTGCAGCCCCTCAACAGCAAAGCAAGGAAGCCCTAAAATCCCTGGCCTCACAGGCTATGGAGCTATGGGGTCTGCAGCAGCCCATCGGGAGGGCTGCCCTTTGGTCAGGACTCGAGACACCCCTTGCCTGCAGCTCTGCCACAGACCAACTTCCATTTCCTACATTTGAGACAATCCAATTCTACTGCATGGATTGTTTATTTCAAATACAATAATTTACTTGAAAGTCACAAAAGAAATAAATTTCCCCAAAGAGAGTTATTTAAATTAAAGCATTTCCTGCAGAACAGAACTTTAAATTAGAAAATAAAATTGCATACAGGCATAAAGTTGACATTTCAGTTTAATTAGGAAGACTACTGTACAAATAGTTGTTGTTAATATCAAAACAAGTCAGACTCTAAACTGCTTGTAATAATGAAATTATAATTAGGTGTACAGATGAGGCACGAGTTAAAACTTGGACTGCTGTTCACTAATTCTGATAGGCAAAATTCATCCCGTTACAGAAGATCAATAAATGGTTCATATATCACCATGCACCACCTGAGACCTTGCTTCACATAGTGGGCAGGGTCCTCATATTAAAATTCAGAAACGTGAGCTCTTAACTCAGTATTACTAAGATGTTAAAGCCCTGTACTAGTGCTTTACATTTCTGCATGGGAAAAATTATATTCTCACTCTCATAAATTATTCTGTGACCTATATATGACAAGATTAAAAAAAAAAAAAACACACCAGCTACCATAAATGGAAAGTAAGAAATGAATAGGTCCTGTGCTGAAGTCCTGTAGAGGGATGAATTTCCTTCTCTTAGAACAATTTAATTTACACCTACTTCAGCCAGGAACTCCTGGGTTATATTAACAAGCTGAAAATCATCTGTATAGATCTGTCCAGCAAAATGATACTATATCACAACAAAAGGAATTAGGTTTCATCAAACAGAATTCAATTAAAAAAGCAAACTGCATCAGCAAATAGCACAGCGGCATTCATGCAGCTCTTCCTTTGGTGGTTCCTGGACCAAGATATTTAGAAGATAGGGGTGTAAGTGAAGAGCCCCAGAGAATAGTGCTGTCAGGAATGTATGTAGAACTCAAGAACCCCATCTTACCAGACCATTTACAAATTTAACCTTTAACCATGTAGCCTATACTCCTCATATAGCCCCGGCAGAGAGGCAGGCACCTCTTAAATGGTGCTTCACCCGCTCACCTTGAACACCAACCTCAAAATGCTATTTCGTGCTTGGGTTTCCCCCTGCAAGGAGAGCAGGGCTGGCAGGACAGCGGGTCTAATCTCACCCATCATTACCTTGGCCACAGAGCTGCATCACCACACAGAGGGAAACACTGTGTGCCTGGTTAATCACTGATCAAAAACACACATCGAGAACACCAGGGAGTTGGTCATAACTCTACCCAGATTTGCCCAGATCAGTGTTTTTGGAGCTTTGTTTCTGATTTGCAATCTACAGCTGAGCTCTGGATAAGACTCCAAGCCAAACAGCTGCAGCAGCAACAGCACCAGACAGCTGTATGAAGGGGGCATTCTCCAAGAGCATTTGTTGATTTTGTTCACAGATTAAAAAAACTATTTCAATTTAAACATAGTGCAGAGATGTCCTCTGGAATAGAGTACAGACCCATTTCATGAAAATGCCCTTTCACTGTTCATTTCTGGTGGCTTTCTGTGAAACAGTGACTTTCTGGACTGACACTCACCGCCAGTGAGATTATTTTATTTAATTCTCTGAAGTCATTGAAGTGCCTACAATGGTTTCATATGAAACATGTTCTACATCAGGCATCATCAGACAGCACTCAGGACTGACTTGCTTTGCATTCAGAACTGAATTAAGAGGCAGCTGGAATATTAAATGCAGATATATGTGAAATAAAGTGTTTGGTTTGCATAAATGCCAATACTCCAAGACGGAATCAAGCAGCAGAACATCCCTGGGTGCTCTTCCAGAGTGATTTCCTGGTGTGAGACATACCCCTTTAAAGAATAACTCAGAGCAACCCTGAGTTAAAAAAAATAAAGTTAAAAAAAAAAAAACAAAACAAACAAACAAACAAAAAAAAACTACAAAGAAAGCCCTGACTCCAATGGCTTTTCTTGTCTGGCTGCTAATATCCTTGTGATTTACCTTGTAAAAGGTAAGTACTGAGATATGGTCCCATTTTTCTAGGTACATGTAAATACCTAAAAGGCACATCCTTCCTGGAAGCACTTGCAGTCCTCCAAAGCTGCATAACATGCTGCATTTTCATTAGTATGGTTTGGGTAATGCGGTCTCATTGTATGACACTTACTGGTAATTATCTGCAGTTCAGCAAGGAAGGTATGGGAGTGCATCACTGGGACTTGTCTGGAACATAGACCCCAACTCTTGTGCTCTCCTGCAATAAGGCAGTCTTTCACTGGTTTTGCTGAGTCAATATGCTGAGAGAGGGAACAGGGATGAAGTCACAGACCATATGGAAACATGTTGGATGTATTTGGATCACCACCCTTGTCAACCACTAAGTGATCCATTCTTTTTGACCTATGAAAAAAATCACATTAATTGGGAAGAACAAGAGAAGGCATTGCACAATAAAACCCTGTGGAGATTTGCCACATACATCATTTTTATGCCAAATGACCACAGGCTCCTGTACTGCTGAGAACTACTCATGTGAGAGCTCAGCAGACGGACTCATGAGGAATTTTCCAGTGATTGGGTTACTATCCAAAAATACCATTAAGGGTAGTAATCACAGCACTCAGGTTTGGGCCAACTCATCTATGTAATTTCCCCTGCAGCTTTATCTATATTGCATAGAAAAGCGGGTTCCCCTGATCCTGACTCACCTTTTCTATCCCATGAACTACAGAAAGTTCAGCAAGAGGCCAGATAATTATCTTAGGCACTTGGAGTTAAAAGATTTCAGTGTTGTCTTTGCCTACATCTAAAAGTTTCATCTTGATTTCAGTGAGACTCCACTTTAAAAATGGAACAGAACATTCTGACCTCCAATGACATTTTGTTTCTACATTTAACTTTTTTATTATACATCAGGCAAGTGAATAAAGTTTAAAAAAATAGAATTCTTTACATTTTGTTATCAAAACAAATCCTTTTGGTTTTCTGTATATTAAATGCTTTGCTTAAAGCTTGGGATTGTTTTTAAAAAACAAGGGGTCTTATGGGTATTATTTTAATAAGCACATTGCTTTCATTCCATTTTGGAATGAAGCAAAATATATCAGCATCACATAGTTGCTCAGAAAACAAAAAATCTTGATTGTACGCACCTTCACTCAGCAGTCATTCACCTCCAGACCAAAAATAACTGCTTTAATCTAAGCCAAGTTACTGGGCTGTGCGATAGAAACTGGATGAAGTGCATTAGCTTGAGGTGGATGCAGCAGAGGTCAAGTTAGATGATGAACTGGCCGGTTCTGGCCTTAACTCCAGGAAATTTTGCAGCCTGTTTGGGGAGTGAGGTATTGCCGTTGCCATAGCCTGTGTAAAGCAATTTGTCAAGTCTCAGGAACATGAGTAAAGCCAAGTCTGTAACAAAATTTCTAATATGATCATCCATCGTTCTAGGTTAAAATAGGGGAAAGGAAGGAAAGAAAAGACTCAGGACATGTTTTCAGGTCTGTAGGGTATCTGGTTCTTGGATTTATGTCTTGCCCCCAACTACTGATGCAGATCTTCCCAGAGTATCTGAAGGATCAATCAATATCTGACTCAATCACCAGAGTAATTTCAGAAATACCTCTCTATGTCATTCCAAGGCTTCAACTTTCTTTTGAATTTTCACTCTCAAGCAGCATTTCGTCATCCATTAGTAGCACCACAAAGCTGCCAGAGGGCCAAACCAGCTGCCTAGAGCCCAAACCAGCTGCCTTCTTCCTAAACAACTTCTCGTATTTACCTGGGATTGATCTGCAAGCCAGAGTAATTATTTAGGCGGCCTTCATCCTGGTCATCATCATTCTGTTTCCTGAGGGCTCTTCAGAGACTCCTGGACTGCATGAGTGTAGATTCAACCATTCCTTCAAAGAATCTGTTGGCATAAGTTGCTAGAAGCTCAACACGTGGTGAGTGTACATCCATCCATCCAGGCACATGGCAGAAGTGCTTGTGGACATTGGGCTGGCTCATTTTTATCTTGTGACAGCAGAGACCAGAGTTTTGGTTATGTGCTGGACATGCATCTAGACACTTTTTAATGGCATATGTAAAGATTTGGTCAAGATGGTCAATATTGACATATGCAATCTTTTTGTAAGTTTGCTGCACATTCTCAGGGTAAGAAACACCTGCCTTGAACTCCAGGCACATCACGGGAGCAGCCCCATTGTATATTGAGCTTAGGTGGTACTAATGGGGTTTATATATGGCACTCTCCTGTCAGAGAGTTTGGTACCACAAGGTTAAGGTAATTTTATCTTGCAGAGGATGCTTCAACAGATAAGACCATTCATGGACTTGGTCAGGAGAAACAGAGGTTGCCAGAGATGTACACAGCCATGTTTGACATCTACAAAAGGCCTGGAAACCAAGAAAGAGATTTCTACGCTCTGCATTCCTCATACTATGGTCCATCCAAGTTTATAGGACAATGTTTTTTTCCTGAAGGAAACCCAGCAGATGTTCATGCTGCTTTTCTTGCTCAAAATAGCTGGACGTTTCAGGACCCTAAAGGAACCTTGGGAGTTGTGGCTGGACATCAGGGGCTGATGATCTGTATCAACACTAGGCAGAGGCAGGAGTACTCAGCAGCAGGTGAGTTGATTAATCACAATACCATAAGTTTGGACATTTGACTGATTAGATCCCATATAATGAGATGCACTAACCCTGTTTCTGATCTTGTCATTACAAGCACCTTATTCAGTACTTTTATTCTCAGACAAAATTGTAAGGGACTCAATGATGTGGCTATGGCCCGTTTTTTTAACTCACTCTCTTTTTTCTTCTTTGGTTGCCGTTGAAAAGAAAAGATTTAGGATCTTATTGCCCTCCTGCTTTTTGGCATCTTTAGATGGATATTCTCCTAATTCCAAAGTCTTAGGTGACATTGGCAATTTAAAGTCTTGAGTGCACTCTCAGCATGGAGAGAACATAAATGATTTTCTATTCCAGCAGCACCAGGGAACAAAACAAGGTCAGGTACTGTCATCAATTCATATTTATTTATATATTTATTTATCTATTTTACAACTAATTCGAGGAAAACTCATAAAATTCTTTTCTAAAAGGAAGCCAAATATGCCTCTGTCTCCATCATGATTCACTGGATCTGCACTTACCAGAAAGAAGATTGAAGATAGCTGCTTCATTTGAAACCAAGACTTTTGTCCATGAGCACATAGATGCAATTAATTTCCCTCCTACTCTGCTGTTCAGATTTCCACCTCTGAGCTAGACCTGGTAGATCCCTGTCATAGCTGTTGGTCTCGTGACTCTACATTCATAAACACTTCTGACATCTGACTTAACAGACACTCACCCTATGTTGAAATCATACAGTCCTGTGCTGAAGGATGCATGGGATGGATGAATGGATGGGCGGATGGATGGATGAATCTGTGGTTACAGATCAAGAGCCCTTTGGAAATGGGAGAGAAATTGCCTCTGCCAAGGCATGTTTGATCTCATCTATTTTAGACATCTACTTGAGAAAGAGATGAATCACACCCTGGAGGTTCCTGCTTATCCCCTTTTATTAGGCAGGGAGTCAAGACTGTTTTCTCACACAGACATCTCCATTGGAGAGGTCTAAATCTGATCAGAGGAATTTTTCCCCACCTTACTCTCCCTCTCAAATATATGATACAAATCAATTTATGTGCTGCATCTCTGTGGACAAGGGGCTCTCTTTTTATGCACATTGATCTCCTGACCTGCACCTCAAAGGCTACAAAATAAAAGATGGTGCACTACCTTTTGTTTGGTTTATTATAATGAAAAAACAAGCAGTTTGTGCCCTAGGTGTGATTTACACTGAACGATGCCAGTATTTTCCTTCCTTTATTGAGTGTGCCAACATTTTAGGAATAAATCTAGAAAATGTGCAAATTCTAATATCTGTGTATGTGAGTTTAGTGCCTTTATATAGACAAGTGAACTCAGTTTGCATCAACCAATTTATTTCTTGGCAGTTTCTCAGTTTTGAGGTAGAAAGTAAGTTGCTTGTGAAACTGTCTGCTCTTACATGTCTTTGCATGGATTAATTCCTCACTCCTTTTCTGTCTGCAGATAGTAATTGTTTTTAACTTGAAGAGGCCTGTGCTTTTTGTTTATTTCTTTTTTAAAATGGTGATGAACAAGTGGAAATTGTCACAGCCAACAGAGCTCAGTCATTAACAAAGTTAAGTAACAATCAAGTCAGAATTTTTTGTTAATCTCAAACTTCTGTTTTGCATCAGAAGTAATTATTTCAACTTAGAACCTGGCATCACTTGCCATTGTAACAGAAGGGAGGTTTCAATGAAAAACCTACACCTTTATAAAAAAGCTTGGCTTTAAGTCATCTCCCACTGAAACACCAAAAGATCAATACTGCACAGCACCCCAGTGTAGAGAATTATTGTGAATATCCTGCTGGCTACAGTTCAGCTTTCTATTTAATTGTGCTCTTATTTAAAATTCCACTGCACCCGCAGACGAGCAAGAGAAATCTGATAGGCATTTTGTAAGGTTATGAACAATGAAAACTCTAGATAAATGTCAGAGAAAAGACAGTAGGCATAAATCATCACTTGATGGTATCAGGTGAAATAACCTGTTCTCTTCCCCACCTCCCCAGGGCAAGCAACCCTGAATATGTTAAATGCTGAATTTATCAGTGATGCAACATCCCCACTGACACTTAGATATGAGGCCATTTCAGCAGTGATGGATAAAATTTTTTTCATCTTACAATTCTTTTGATTTTTCTGGGGATGAGATGTCTCAAGCGACAGATAAAAATAGGGCAGAGTGGCAGCGAAACTTAAAAATCCAGCCTTGCAAGTGATTGCCTCGTATCTGCCTTCAAAGAAGTTACGAAATAGATCTATTCATACGACAAGAGTAAACAATTGCTTTTCCACCATCTCTTTGATAATCACGAATGCTAATGGTATCTCTGCAATGTTTTCTTGGCAAATTATGGCAACGCAGGCAATCGGGCTGCCTGATGCAGTCTGTCCGTACCTGGATACATGCAAAGCAGTGAAGGAAGAAAACCAGCCCAGCCTGGAATCAAACAGGGAAACATTAACAAATGTTTCCAGACCAAAACAATTTTGCCTTTTGTCTCCACATTTTCTGCTTCATTTCATTCCACAGTGGCAGGGGGGGAATGTTGTCATTTGGCATTGGTAGCAACATCATATAAAATGCAACACCCAAAGGAATGAAAATATTCTATTTTTTGCTGGAAAATTGGAGTCAGATTTTCAGAGGAAGGGAGCTAAATCATGCCTGCCAAACAGCGAATCCATGCAGGCGCACACAGCCACAGCCACGCGGCACATACACGTGAAGCCCTGCCAAAGCTGGGCTGAGGAACCGCCACGCTCCTCCTCATTCTTCCTTGTATTCCTCCCCTTTACTCCCCCGCTTTATTCCTCCCCACAGAGCAGAGATACGGCTGTGGGGCCTCTTTCCCGCTCCGTGGCTCTCGGCATCAGTTTGCCCCTACACAGTGAGGGATCTCAAAACGGGACAATGGTCACTAACTCCTGCTCCTAATGACTACGCTGCCCAGAAGGTGGGAGTAAAAGCCTCCCAGGGGAGGTCTCCACCTACAAAGGAGCCCTTCCAGAAGAGACTCTGCTTGGCACCCCATTACCTCCACAGTTATACAGCCAAATCACTTGACTCAGGTGAAGCTCTTCACAAGAAAGATCATGCAATCTGAACATCCACATGCATGTTTGCACACTATGCATGTTTTGGTACCCCTTTGAATGACATTCCTGCTTGCAGCCATCTACAAAGGAGGCAAAAAACTGCTCCCTTTTGTTGAAATAAAAAAGATCCACACGTAAATACTTGCTGCTTTGCATTTCTCACCAGTAGAGCCCTGCACATGTTTGGGGCGGGAAGTGTGAGAGACATCCCTTGGGGAGCACTGAGCGGCGGGCACCCTGGCAGAGGATGAAACAGCATGGTGTGCACATACTCCTCCTCTGCATAGGCTTTAGCGAGCTGCAAAAGCCAGACCAGTTAGCTGAAGGTGCTGGCAATATCGCAGTCCCCTGTCTCGGGGATGCTGGTGACCTGTGGGGCTGAAACTCCGGGGACCATTTGCACAGAAGGGGCTGCCCTGCAGACTAGGGCAGGGCCAGCCCCTCCGCTACTTGAAACTGAGTTGGAGACTTTGATTCTTGTAGGGTTTGAACAGCATCCAAATAAGTTAAAACCACAGATGGGATGAAGTGAACTTGGATTTAAATTTGGATTTCACACTGCACATATGCATACACATACGTGCACACAGAACAGCAGCTTCTCTGATCTGAGAGATGGGTTTGAGCTGCTCTTGAGGGAGAGATCAGCCATGACACTGCATCCTTAAATCAACCACACCTCTGTGAATTACACCTACGGATATTGGGGGGAATGGGGAAAAGGAAGAAGGAAATCTCTTTTCCTCTCCAAAAATAAGTTTTCATCAATCCACAGCAAATACTTCTTCATTCCCATCTGTCTCCTCATTACCTATGACAAATAGAAAGTAACACCTTCTCCCAGCTCCAGCTTTTCTCTGCTGATTTTCTGTACTGTTGCCTTTCACATATGAGCAGACAAGGACCGAACCATTATTTCTCACTGCAGCTTTGAAGGCTCACAGCTTCTTTCCCTTCCCCTGAAAGAGAAATGTTTAAATGCTCAGGGACTCGGCAAATTTTTCAATGGCTTGAGTTTCTCCTTTACACTTACAGATACGCAGAGAGGACTGGGAAATCACATTAAGTCTCTCATTTGCACTTACGCTACGTATCCCCTGAGCTTATCTGGGACTTTGAAGGGGACTTTCAAACTGGGAGAAAAGTTTGTTCTTTCTTATTTATTTATACTAGCTGCCAGGTTACATCAGCTGAAATTGCCACTTGCCTGGTCCTCAGATAAGACTGCGTGGGCTTTTAGGCACTGGGATCTCCCAGAAGAAAGGAAGGATGCTTTTGAACCTGGTCTCTTAGGCCTGAGAACTAAGTTATCTAAATTGTCTTCTCCAGAGATCTGGGTGATAATGGGAAAGAAAATCTGTATTCTCCGCCACCTTGGGCCTTGTCTGTGCTACAGCTAAGTGGCTCCGTGCAAAAGGGCTTTAAATCAGAACAGCCGGGTTAGGTGCACTTGTCTTACGCAGGTGTAAGCTGTGTGTATATGCTGTGAGATAAATGGGAGGTAGAGCAGGACAAGCTATGTGCCTTTGCTTCATCACTTGTGAAGTTTTGTGTGATTTGGTTTTCTTTAAATCTCTAAAGTAAACTTCAAAACACCAGGAGAGGAGAAAGCAAGATACGAAACATCCATTCTTTATATATGAAATAAACTTATATTTCTGGCAATTGTCACTGATGATCTCTGTATAAGTTATGTATGAACATATCTTCCATCTTGATGTTGGATCATATTCCTTCTTAACCAATTGTATTCCATATTTAAAATATCCTTCTCTGATGGTTTTAAACACTGCTATCAAATATTTAAGAAGCTTCCCCTCAGAGACAGATGCATTTCAATGATGGAAGAAGAGACCACGTGCAATTTAAATTTCCCTCTTAGCATGCTGAGGTCACTGGTCATTCGAGATGAAGAATACTGAATACCATAAGAAAGTCTTTTCATTTATTGCATGTCTAATAGTTAATAATTTCTTCTTCAACCCTGTTATTCATAAAATGTGCATTTTGTCTCTCAGCCCAAAAATGGAAACCTTGTGTTATTTGTAATATGACTTCTTTTGTTCCTGTTCTGGGGGGGGAAATGCAAAAAACAAAGCCAAAAAAGAAGGAAAAAAACCAACCACAAACAACAAACCCACCCCCAAACAACATAAAACCTGTGAATTTCTAACACTAAAACAAATGTGGTACCTTTTATCTCTAACCTCCTTCAGCAGCAAGGTATAATAACTACATGCAAACAGCATTGATTGAACAAGATAAGGCTGTTCATACAGGGGGAAAAAAGCCTCCAGCTCAAAGAAACATTTAAGAAATGTGGGTGTGCATATACTCTAACTTCCTTTTGTAAAGGGCAAAAAACATAAGCTGCATCTCAAGTCAATTATGGTCGTATACTGGGGCTTCGTTTGCAGCGATTTGTTCTTATTGGGATGGATATAGGTGCTACCGTCCTGAAAAGCAATCCAAGAAATCTCCTCAACTCTGCAAATGCAGCAGAGACACAGCAAGACACACCATTAGGAAAGAAACCTGTTATTCCTCCAAAGTAAACAGGAGAATATGTTTCCCATCCCAGCTAAATGCCGAAACTTCTTAACTATGTCACTGCCCCAGTTAAAAACAAACAAAAGGGTTGCAACAGCCATTGGAGCCTTTCAGCTTCAAGTATGTACTCAGGAAGGTTCTCCTTGTGAGGTTAATGTCTAATGAATATTGCAGAACTTGCTGGTTCTGGCTCTATCAAAAACTGGCTGCACAAAGCACTAAACACACAGAAAGGAGCCACAAGTGGTCCTTTCCTCTTAATACTGGATAAAAAGGTTAAGTGGGAAAACATTACAGAGGCCAAGTTTGATTCCCAAGCACTTTAATTTATGTATATATTTATCATACCCTGTTTTAAACGCGAGAGAGAAAAAAACTGAAGTTCTGTTTTCTAGGTGTGTGGAAAGTGACATAAGGGATGACAAAAACTGGGACTGCAGAATGCAAAATATGACAAGGGAATTAATGAACCAAGGGGAAGCATCAGAGTAACAGATTGTTCAGTCCGAAGCCACACAAACACAGAGCTTTGCTAGAGGGGGAAAGGTGCTGGAAAAAAAGAAATGCTACATTCTACCACAAACCAGACGCGGGACTTGCAGGAGACATGAACAATGATGGGATAAAGGGAAGTTCATGTTGAAACGTGAAACAGAAAATGTATATGTAATTTCTAGAAAAAACTTATATGTAATATATGCAATATACCACCACCGTTTCTCTTGATTGGCTTTGGGCTGAACCTTCAGCTGAGCACTGTATCCAAATGCACGAGTAGTCTCCTTGTCTTCAAGTGGTCGCAGTTATATAGGTGCTTAAGTGCCAGGATGGATCAAAGACCTCAGCCATCCCTGTCATGCCACCCTCCAGTGCTTTCCCCTTGCTAGTTATCCAGGTAGCCTCCACTGCTGCACGGAAGTACATTCCCCACATAACTATGCCCCAGGCAAGGAATTCCATTTAAAAGCCTTCAGTGTCTGTCGATAATGTAAATGCACGTCCTGATGTTCTCCTGCTGCTGTCAGGTTTGACACAAGCTAATATCTTTGTAATATTTATCTTTCCTACTCCCCTCAAATTTTTATTCTCCTTAATGAAGTCTTGGGTGCATCTTCAGCTTTCCAAAGAACCTCCTGCGCTTTCGCCAGCCGACATGAGTAACAGTGAGTGACTGAGGCGCCCCATTGCCTGGGTTGCCTCCTGCTGGACTCCCCACTGCTGCAGCTCACTCGTGCAACACCTCGTTGGGGCGGCTCTTGGCCTCAGTCGCTGCCCACGCTGTGGCTGAAAACTTTCTTCCACGTCACTTGTGATGCTCCTGCTTTGAGTGACTGTGTCCCCAGAGATGTGCTCAAAACTGTAAGAGGAGAAATTGTTTCTAAATCAACCCTGATGGAATAAAACCTGGGTAACAGGCGCACGGTCCCATAGACAACGGGATGCTGGTCACCACTGACTGGAAGTTGAACATAGATTAATTCAGGCTGGAAGTGAGATACCTCATGTCGTTGATGAGGGTAGCTGAGACAGTTCACAAGGGCTGAAGTGAGTTTCTCCCACTAGTCATTTTAAAATCAAGACTAGATATGTTTTTGTTTGTTCTGAAACATTAACACCAGCTCAACCAAGGACTACCTCGAAGAAGGCAACAGGGCTTTGTTATGTGAACAGGTTACCCCAATGAGCATAAGCAAAATTGTATTTCCCCACTCCCAAACATTTTAGGATGTTTCCCTTCACCTCTGAGGTGTCTGCCGCACTCCTTCCTAGTTCACTTGTCACACCCATGCTCCCACAGAGGCATCCCACAATGTCACACGGTTCAGCAATTAGGCACAATAACAGTTGGCAGTGGACCTCCCAATTAAAGGGATCGAGATGTTGTGTAAGGGCACCAAATCGCCCTGTCAGACTGGGTAGGAATACCATCAGCCACTGGGTGCCACTGAAAACATGGGGAGAGCTGGTCTCACCCCCCCGGACTGTATTTTGCACGTGGGTGTCCAGCAGTGCTCTGGAGATCAAACCCAGGACCCACTTCCCATGGCGTTGTCCACCTCCCTCAACTTCCTGTACTCCTTTAGCAGCTAAGCTGCACCAAAACCCCTCTCTCTCACCTCAGCTACAATTACATTTTTTTAAAGGTAAGAAAGATCATCTCACTAAGAGTTAAATGATCCTCTTGGGTATCAGGGAATGAAGTCCAGCACAGGAGCATGGCACACAGAGGAGAACAGGTGATGCCTGAACTGCAAAAGCAATTCGATCCACAGCGTTTCAGA